>NC_141755.1:80910110-82110110 GCF_982258835.1 Parasteatoda tepidariorum
TTTACCTTCATATATAAAATTAGCTTAAAACAGAAAAAATGTTAGAGATGGGTACAGATGAGTTTGATTTGGATACAGATGGACTTGATTTGACAATAACTAGTTTAAATAAACTAATGAATTTAATTTAATTGACTAATGGTGCTAATTTGTCAAGCAGCATACATACTTTAATTTATGTTATATCACATTAAAATCTTTGAAATCATCGTGAAAACAATGCGATAACCTGTTTCATCTCAAAAATAAATAATAAAATATTTTAAAAAAGTATGCGTTGCAACCTAAATAAAAATTTCAACATTTTTATCAAAACAATGTAGTTATTTATTTAAAGAAATATGTATACACCGAAGAGACATAACATTATGACCGCCCTGCTAATAACATGTAGGACCACCTTTAGCCCTCAAAACTGCTAGCACCCGCCGTGGCATTGATTCCACAAGGTGCTGATAGGTAGTCTGAGGTATCTGGTACCAAGCGCTCACCAACTGGTCTTGCAATTCCCTCACATTGCGAGGGGGTAGTGTGGCAGCACAAATTTGGTTTTCCAAGTAGGACCACAAATGCTCGATTGGATTAAGGTCAGGTGAATTTGGGGGCCAAGACATGACTTGAAAGTCACTGGAATGTTCCTCGACGATTCGACCCTTATGACATGGTGCATTATCCTGTTGGTAAGCACCATCCCCCGCAGGAAAAACTGTTGTCATGAATGAGTGAACCTGGTCTATATGTTCAAGTAGCTTACAGACGTCAGGGATTGTTATATGAGGATTATGGGTTCTAATGTGCCCCATGAAAACATTGTTCCTGGGGGAGAAACCATGAAAACCTGGGGGAGCCCATTGTTATAGATGGAGGGTGGTCATAATGTAATGGCTCTTCGGTGTATATATAGTTTAGGAAAAAGAAATTAATTACTAATACAGATGGTTTTGATTCGGCAATAATTAGTTTAAGCAAGCAAATCAATTTAAATAAATTGATTAATGTACTTATTTCTCACTTTAATTTATGCTGTATCACTTTAAAAAATTTTAAAATCATTGTGAGAACAATGCGATATTTTTTTTAAAAAATTATAATTCTTTTTTAAATAATGTTTCCCCTGAAGTTCTCAAAATAATACTTTTACAATGAAGGAACACTAACTGAAATTTTTGTTCTCCAAATTAGAACCACCGCAAGCGTGATAGGCATCCTAGCCGGTTTCTGCAAAATGGCGTGTGTTATCATAATAACCTTCTTTCTCGACTTCAGATGTTGTTTTTTTTTCCCTCTCTCTACAGTCAAAATAATAACTCAGAATAAACAGGTCTTCGGCTTCTGTTAAAGAGGCAGCTTTGAATAGTAGGTTTGCTTGTATTTATTTCTTTATGGAATCAAAGCCGGTTTTTTGTTGTGTATTTTCAGTTCTTTCAATTTTTTGTTATTCTCTAATTTTTTTTTTATATATATAAACTGTTCTTAGAATGCGTGTTGTAATGTATAACGCAAGTTTTTTTCTTCAGATCAATTTTTTGAAACTATTTTTATGTGGAAAAAGTATTTGAAATTGGTATTTATATTAAAAAAAATTATTCAATACCGTTTTAAAAAACTAAATCTCTTAACATTTTTAGTTAAAGATGAAATACAGGCGAAATAAGGTTATTTTGGCATCATTAAAGAATTGCTGGTACTAGTGTATTAACAACGGATGAAACACACACAAATAATAATAATAATAATAAATAATCGATGCAATAAATTCCATACTGCCGAACACGAACCAAAGAGAAATACATAAATCAATATTAAGTACTAGGGTACTCAATACTAGAGTATGTATGTACTTCTTTCCCTCTTGAGTCTCAGCAGGGATACATCGAACAATATAGTACCGAAATGGGTATCTGGTTTTTTTCAAAATTTTAATTTCTTATGCTCTGATTTGAAATAAATATTTTTTCTTGTTGTTCATTTTAAGTTAACTGCAAGCAAAGCGAAACATAATAATAATAATATGTAAATAATAATAATAATAATAATATATATATATATATATATATATATATATATATATATATATATATATATATATATATATATATATATATATATATATATATATATATATATATATATATATATATATATATATATATATATATATATATATATATATATATATCCCTTAATGAATAACATAAGATAATAACTGGTAAACGTTTTTATAATTTTAAAAAATCAGTTAAAACATGCTTCTTTACAGCATTTTTGCGGAGCTAAATCCAGTTTAGAGACTAAATGCACAGTGCTCAAAAAAAATAAACGGACTAGCCTGAATAATTTTTGATCTGACGAGCGGATCTTCGCGTTCTAGGACTCAACCTTATTGTTTTAAGCGAGTGACCTCAAATATGCTAATTAATTAGTGCAAACGATATTTTAAGTTACAAAATCAGACACAAAAACGGAATTTCTCTGCATAAACATGCCTTTTATATGATGGATTCTGATTCATGACACTTGAAATATAGTGAGGTAATCGCAATTTGGGAAATGAACCAGACCCCTTAATGTTGTGAAGCCCCTTAATGTTGATTTTACTTTTGGCGTATTTATTTTTTAAGCAAATGGAAAATGTTTGCACACAATTATAGAATTCCTTCATCCAAAGATAATTAATTCGCATATTTAAAGTTCTATTTCTCAGGAACTATTTGACCGATTTCGTCCAAAATTTGTAATTTTTCAAGTAAAATCACATTCTTTAAAATGATGTAAGAAATTGTATACCCTATAATTAAAAACTTTTCGACTACTACTAAATAAAATAATTTTTAAAAAAAATATTTACTAGAAGTTATTTTTTGCATGGAATTATCTTTGGATAAAATACGCAAGAAAATACGAAATACGCATGAAGTAAAATTGGCATTAAGGAGTCCATATTTCGAATCACTTTCCTGGCCGAACTATTTGGAACATATTTTCCAGATTTCAGCTACCCCCTATATTTTGGCGTTCAAAAATCCGAATTCATCATAAAAAAAACTTATGTTTATTCAGAGTACGTTTTTGTGTGAGAATCCGTAACTAAAAATATAGTTTGCACTAATTAGTTAGCATATTTGAAGTTACCCCCACGAACCACTAAGACTGAATTTAAGAACATGAAGATCCGATCATTAGATCAAAAGCTACTCATCGTAGTCCATTTATCTTTTGCGTACTCTACATAATTAATATGGTTGAAAATTTGGAATCAGATAAAAAAGCGAAACTCATGAGAAACTTTAAAGGAAACGTGAATTAATCAACGATCAGATTACTGCGTGCTTTTTATACGATATCCATATGGTTGTAGACGTGACCCCATTTCCGATTTTTTCCTTTAATATCCAGTTCGAGAAACAATTCGATGTCCCGACTATCCCATCGAATACGCTCCAGTTACTGCTCTCAATTCGAGAAATCACGTTCACATAATAAACAACCAGCTTTACAAGCAGCCATAATCCTCAAGCGCATTTTAAAAAACCGGGTGTCATGATTCCGAAGAGTAAAGTTATGGGAATACCATTTATTTTCTGTTATCATCCAATGTTGCGTTCGTTAAAGCCGGTTTAGAGAGAAATGAATGCGATATAATCAAATAAATAAACTCAAATATCAATCTTTTCGAAATGACGTTCGGAAACTCTAAAATGAATATTTATATCTGATAACGTTTGGACAGAATCTCCGATTTGAAAGTCCATACAGTGATATACTATTTATTTTAATATAATTTTCTTCTTTAATTAATTTTTATGCTTAATTTATAAAATAAAACTTTTTAGACATCATTGGAGAACAAGCTATCTCTTTAAAGTTTAATTCGTATAGTAAATACTAAACTCAAGTTAACTATTTACTTTTCAAATGCGTATTCCTTTACTTTTCAAATTCGTAAGTTTCGTAGTAATTGTAGTATTTAATGCATTTAATGTCAATGGTTAGTAGCTTTTTTAAAATTAACAATATAATAAAATTATGCACTTGTAACAATAAATAATTAATCCAAGCGAGTACTTTAAATTACTCTTATTAAGGAGAGAGAAAAATAAATTTGTTAATGATATATATATATACCATACTATACGATTGATTTAGACATAATTTATTACCAAAACAACTAACTGACAAATACTTGAATTTATAATGACCTCACATAATATTTATGAAGCAATAAATGTGCAAATATAGAAATATAGAAATTTAAAATTGCTCATCTGAAATTTAAAAAAAATAAAATAGAAAAATACATACTTAAATGCAATTTTGTATTCTAAACAACCCAATTATCTATAGCGATTTTTATCTGATACAATTACAACAACATAAGAATCAGTTACAAAAAAATACGAAAACATTATATATAAATTACTAAAAACTTACTAAATTAAAATGTTTAATATTGTAAATCACTATTAAAAGCGAAGTTTAACAATTTAGTTGTAGTTTTTGAAATCATGATTTGACTAGCGTGTAAAAAGGTAACATATTATTTAAGTTAATTAATATGCAAGTCATTAAATTTATGAAATCCCATAGCTGAAATTTTAAAAAAAAATTTTATTCTTTAGCGTTTATCCTGAAGTATTTTGTATAAGAAGATGTGTAAAAATTACTTAAGGTTTAAAATCGTATATCTGACTTGAAAAAATCATTACTATAAATGTGATGTTACTCGTTTTAGTTTAATTATATTCTATGCTATCATAAATTAATAAAAAATATAGCTACCCAACCTTTTACCTTTACTCAAACTTATTTCATTTAATACAACTTCATTTTACATGATTTTATACGAAATGATATAGATCAGGGGTTTCCAGCTTACATGAGGCCGGGGGCCGCAATTAAAAACAGCAGTCAAACGGCGGGCCGCAACTTTAGCAAAATTTTATGTAGGGCTCTTTTATGTTTGAAGGAGCATTAAATATTACTGTCAGATTTTTACCAAGTAGTACAAAACAAAAGTATTGAATTACAAATTAAAATAAGAAGTAGATTTTTAAAAATATTTAATTGCATATTAAAAAATTTGGGCTACAATAACTTTAATGTGCACCCATGTATTAAACAATTAATGAGCAGCAGATATCTAATTGTTAAAATGTAAAACTTTGAAAAGGTTGGTATTAAAACTTACATATTAGCACACAAAATGTTCAATGACAAAATTGAGGTTTGTCTGCTGCAACCACCAGAGAATAGATATTTACATTTTAAATTTAAAATTTACAAATGCGTGAGTGTAAATATTTTCGTCCAAAATGAGTGGTTTCAAAAAGTTAAATCGGAGAATTATATTCACGAAATACAAAAAAAAAAAATGAAATAAAAAAGAGCAACAAACACGATTATTTTTGTATTTAAATAAATATTTTTTTTTGCACCGTTGGTATGATAAATTTCATAGAAACGGAGAAATTAGGTTTTTATTAACGAGAAAAGTATTTTAAACCCATATAAATTTTTTACGAAAATTGTCCTAAAAAAAATGACAACTAATATATTTTAGTTCGCGGGCCACAAAAAAAGTCTTCGCGGGCCGTATACGACCCCCGGGCCGCCAGTTGGAAACCATTGATATAGATAATGATACGAAAATAAAAGTGGGAAACATTCAAGGCCTAAAAAATTAAATCTAAAATAGGTTACAAATTTACAACTACTTGCCCCTTATTTGTCCCTAAACAGGGAAATGACTTAAAAGTGTGGTTTTCTAAAAATAAAAAGTAGAAATGTGTAAATAATTTTTTTAAAAAAATGAAGATTTTATAAATAGTAAAATCTAAGTACATTGCCCAATCTAAGGGGTAGACAATTTTGCATGGGAGATACTGATAATACATACACTGATAATACTGATTATACATATATGGGAAATACTGATTTTCGAAATATTACAAGTATTCTATGAAACCCTATAGTTTTGTGTTTTGTAAAGTAAGAAAATGTATTTCGTTGGAACGGGAAAAAAAACTTCTTTTAAATTCATAATAATGGATAAAACGGCAATAAACTATAAATAACTCTTTTAACTGATAAGCATTTTTATCTTGTCAAAATGTATAAACTTTGTATTATTATGTAATTTTAATGATTATGTTTATTATGTAATTTTGTTTATGTAGTAAATATTTATAATAATTAACTACACGGAGAAAAAAAAGTATGGTCAAAACTATTAGCAAATGGAAAAATTTACCGTGCTTCTTGCTCTATAGGAACACCAAAAAGCTCGTTAATTTTTATCGAAGCGCTTGGGTAATCGACGATTTTGGTAAAACTGACAGTAAAATATCGTTTTTAAATTTGTGTTAAAATGTTGTAAATGTGGTAAAATTTGGTCATTTTATCAGGATGAGCATTGCATAAAGACCATTTATTCGTTTAAATTTACTTTTCAGTTTCGTATTTTTGCTAATTGTGTAGTAACAAGGACTATAATTTTGAAAAATAGAATTTCCGATAAACCGTTATCTCATATGAACGGAAACATTACTAAATGAATGGTTTAAATGCAGTATGTTTTGATTTTATTACCAGAAATTTTTATCAGAAATGTCATTATCGTACAGTACGATAATTTTTCCAGATTTTTTTTTAATGTTAATATTTAATATGTAATAATTATTATGTAATTTTGTTATTCCCTCGATGATCCTTTGGATAAGGCACTGAGCTATCATTCTGCAGGATCAAAATTAGATCTCCAGTGACGGCTTGTAGCCCATCCAGTTTCAGAACGATGAGTACCATTTCTCTAAAAAGTAAAGGCGGCTTGCGCATCATACTGACCACATTTCCACAATCATACCATTGGTCATGAAATTGTCGAACCTTAACCTTCATGACCCCCTGGCCCACAATATCGCTGTTGGGGGAACGTTTTACTCGTGCTCTTTAATTTTGCTATTATTATGTATATTCAGCTTATTGTTCAAATGTTCAAAAGTTTAAGCCGTGGTTGAAAGGGGATAGAATGTGCGCCTCCCAATGAAGTGACCTAGGTTCGAATCCCAACGGATGCTGGTTGATATGAATTCTGCTCCCTGCTCGCACTGACCACAGTGCTGACGTAAACTATCCTCCGTGGAAGACGTATCGTAAGTTAGAATCCCTTGTCGTCGGATTAACCGTGAGGGTTTTTCGTGATTTAACGCAATATAACCCAAATGCTGGTTATTTTCATCGAAAAGTCTTCCGCGAAGGCTAGTTTGCCCCAGTGTTTGATTCAGGAGTTCTCGTCTTATGAGTTGGGTTTAAAATTACAAGGCTGCTACGAAGGTGAAGTTATAGACATAAACTCAGAATTGCCCGCGGCTGTTTAACGTATAATTTAACGTAATAATATTGTTGTAAATATTTATATTACACAGTTACCTAATTTTATTTAATATTCACCTATTTATTTTGTAGCAACTGCATTCACTGGCCACAACACGCCTCCAGTATTTGATTTCAAAAGAGAGTGGGAGATTAAAGAAGACTGGGACATAGGTAAGTTTTAATGCATATATTTTTAAATTTCCTTATTTTTCATATTGAGTTCGTTATTTTAATTATTTCAACACTAGTAAAAAAAAAATCACTGTTTTTTAATACGAAGTTAATTACACAGAAAAGAAAAATTCAACGTTGAAATTACATTTTTCATAGATTTTTTTTTCTCTTTTTGCATCATTATTAAAAGCAAAATATTTATTATTTTTTTAAAAAAAACTTGATTTGTATTTAACATTTTAGACTTATTTTTAAAATTTTTCTCGATATAATGTAAACATTTTGAATATATTAATGCCAGTTTAGAAAAAAAAATGGCCCTATTCTGAAATGAAAAAAAGTTGGACCATCGGTACACTTTTAAATTATCTTTATATTTTTTTGGTTTGAATTAGTTGTTTCAGCACTGATAAACGAGCAAAATAACCAGCGGTACAACGTTTTGTTGTAACATAAAAAAGATATGTTTTTCTGTTTCTACTTCAAAATATTATTTTAAATACTTTCTTGATGTAGTGTAAAAATAATTCGAATACATTAGTATCCATTTTAAAAAAAATAACACAGTTCTCTAATCCCTTTTTTAACAAAGATTTGAAATCAGTTTGTTTCGTGGTTAATTACTTACAGGATGAGCAGTTAATACGTGCAAATTCTGAAAAATAACCAGCGGTACAACGTTTGTTGTAACATAAAAAAGATATGTTTTTCTGTTTCTACTTCGAAATATTATTTTTAAATACTTTCTTGATATAGTGTAAAAATAATACGAATTGTCCGTTTAAAAAAAAATAACAGAGTTCTCTAATCCCTTTTTTAACAAAGATTTGAATGTTTCGTGGTTAATTACTTACAGGATGAGCAGTAAATACTTGCAAATTCTGAAATGCAGTTAGGCGGAACTAATCTATACTAAAAATATGTTCCAGTTTCCTCAAAAATTAATTTTAGAGCTATCGATGCTTTTAAAACTAGGTTTGCGTGTTTAAAATAAACCACTAAGAATAGATAACGTTAACGAAAACCTTATCTACATAAAACATAACATAGAAGCTTAAATATTACGGTCTGAAAACTATTTAAGGCCTTATATATTTTTGAAATTAATATTTAATTTCAAAACGGTGCGGAAAAACTAATGTTCCTTAATATCAATGCACAGTCGAAAAAATTAAAAATGAATCACTTTTGATACCTTGCACTGTGGGCCAGAAGACCATGATCTTCGGCCAAAAATAAAAAATTAAATTTTCAACTAAAATATGTGTAGGCAGTTTTAATGTTGCCCAAATTAAGTATTCATAATCATTCCAAACATTATAATTTACTTTTTGGACAGACGAGAGTACAATGTAATGAAAAATATGTTACAAAATTTTTTTTTAAATGTATTTTTTAAATTTTTGTTTTAGAAATATATATAGGAATTTCACCTTACTGTTACATTTTTATCAGAGTAATTAGTCTGAAATTATAGTACAATTTTTCAATTTGTTGGATTAGTTAATACTCTTGACAAACTTATAATTTATATCTTATTATTGGACATTTTACAATGTTTGAATGACTTTCGAAACTTAGTTCCAAAAAGTTCTACGAGGTAATTAGCTTAACTTTTTTCTGTTGTCTTCTTTGATGTTTCTTCTTTCAAAAAAACCTGCCCCATTTTACACGTATTGCAAAGGTGGACAAAATATACCGAAAAACAAAAATTATGTTTTTTTTCATGTTTTTGCGTTATTTTGTAATTAATTCGAGTTATTTTGTAATATTACTTCGGAAATATAATTTGCTTTTCATTTTTATTATAAAATTACAAAAATTATTACATTTTCATTGCTATACATATTTAATTATTTAAACGTACCATATTATTTTTTTTATTTTTGCTCGCCATATTTCTGTCGCCATTTTTTTTTTTTTTTGGGGTATTTCAAGTGTATTTCAAAATTTTAACTATCAATTCAATACATAAAAACTCCTAAATAAAAGACCCCAAATTTTGGCCACGAAACCTTGGATGCCTGGAAACCACTGTGCCTTAATCTAATCATCAGATTCGCATTTAATAAGTTTAATGGTTAGCAAGGGACAAATTAACTTTGGAAATTAATTAGCAAAAACGATAAAATAAGCAGACAAAGAAATGTATAATCTGCATAATTCTAATAATTATTTATTTTAATTAATTTAATTATGATCCATTCAGTTTAACTATGATTAATTTAATTAAAAATAGATATTTTACAAAAATTTGTATCAATTTAACATATTAAGCTAATTTTGCATACATCCAGTTACAACAAGACATGTCTGGAGAATTTAAACTTAACTCTTTATGGGGCGGAAAAATTTGGATTAAAATTTTGAAAAAGAAGAACTAGAAAATTTTTTGTTATGGCATGCACGTCTTAATTGAGGAGATCTTATTTTCAAAACTTAAAGTGGTTAAAAAAAATGTAGTTTAAGAGATAATTAAATTTTTTTTAGACTATTACATTTTCAGTGTTTCATATTATTCCCAAATATAAGTGGTTTCATTGTAAAATAAGAACTCCGCAAGGAATTAATTCTTTAATTAGTTATTATTTTTTATAAGTCATCACAACTTTGCTTTATTAAACGTTTATTTTAGAGCTTTCCTTGGTTGCAATGCTCAACAAGTTATGAAACTTTTCAAAGAATTCTAAATTTTCATTCCCCCTCCCGTTGCAGATAAGTGAGTTATTTACAGCATAATGTTTCG
Organism: Parasteatoda tepidariorum; assembly: GCF_982258835.1. NCBI lineage: Eukaryota > Metazoa > Arthropoda > Arachnida > Araneae > Theridiidae > Parasteatoda > Parasteatoda tepidariorum. Next base: position 80,920,405 of record NC_141755.1, read on the forward strand.
AAAAGTATTGAATACTTTCATTTTATTTATTTAAAATTTATTATTTTGTGTTATTTCACAGCTTTATGTGTTTTAACACTAGAAAGACTGAACATTACTGCACACCTAGGAAGTCTGAAGTGGCCATAATAATTCAGAATCATAATTAATTTAATAAAAATATATTAGAGACCCGATCATCGAAATTCTATGGTATTTTTTTCGATTTAATTAACGGAAACATTTGATTGAACGGAATACTGACTTTTCAATTATACTTATACAACAGTTTCTTGGATAATTGAGTTTCTTTTTCTAAATAAATAATAATTATAGATTCATTGAAATATCCTTGTTGTTTTAATGAAGCTAGGGTAGTTTATATCTACCAAAGAGTACTTCATATTCAAACCTACCTGGGATTATGGGGTACCTACTAAAATACCCTAAAGCACCACCCTTCCGTCATCTAGATTTAAGGTCCTATGCATTATACGTTCCTATAAGGCTTAACGCATGAATAATTTAGGCACCTAAATTGAATCAAATTATGATAAGTTAGGAATACTCAATACTTCCAGTAAGTTGTTTTTAGAATTACTGAGAAATAAAAAATATAAAAACGAGAGACCCCATCCGTCTTTTTAGTATTTAATAGTTCCAATAAAATAGTGCCAAATAAGGTTGTAAATTAAAATATGTCCAAACTAAAATAAGTAAAAAGATAAATAACTATGAGTTCATCAAAAATATACATTCGTTTTAAATACGTTAAAATTATTTAATGGAGTAAAATAACATAAATGGAATTTAAAAAGGAACATTTGACCATCCCTTTCTCAGATTTGCTAAGCGGCATTTTCGAAATAGTAAAAACTGTAAAATGGTGCCTATGAGAAATTTTTGAAATTGTTAAACAATAGAGTGTAAAGCACACAAGAAGAAACAGACAAGGAAAAACAGTCTTCACGAGGAAGTAACCCATTTAGTGACCGAGTGGGCTTACAGTTTACTCTCACCCACACTTTTTTTTTCTCACTCGTTTTCGATATAAGGAAGAATATTAAGCCGGTCGGTCAATTTCAAAGCGGTTCGTAATATTCTTTTGCATACATTTGTATGATTTATTCCTTAGGCAATAATTCTTACTTTGAGGAATTCAAATTCAGCATTCATGATTGTTTACATTTCTGGAAGGAAAAGTCGATAAAGATAATAATTTAAAATGCCGATCAGATGTTAGGATCTTAATGTTCGACGTCGCAGCCTCGTAATTTTGAACCTAAACCAGAAGAGAAAAAGAAAAAACTGAATCATCTCTTTTAATGAAAATAATTAGCATTTGTGTTACACGTATTTCATATTTTATAACTGGCGTTGAGCAGCAGACCCGATTCTAAGTTTACGACCATCAATGTTCAATACAGTAGACTTGTAATTTGGAACCAAACCCAGAAGACAAGGGATTTAATGGATTAAGCATTAGGACAAACTAGCTTTCGTGGAACACTTTTTCATGGAACTTACTCACATTTGGGTTGCATGGAGAGGAAAACCTCGAAAACATCCAATGGTTTAGCCCGGCGGTAAAGGGTGTCTTGCTCATGAGCCGTCTACCTCTGAGGATATTTTACGTCAGCACTGCGGTCGATGCAAGCCGGGAACAGAATTCGTACTATAAGCCACAGCTGGGACTTGAACCTGGTTCATTGGAAAGCGAACAACCGCTTCTCCTGTATTATATATAGATGAAAACCACTCAACTGTCCCTTGGTTTCCTGGGTTTTTTCTGTCAGTAGGCTATTTTAACCGACCCCTAGTCCAGGTCTGCGTATCAACACTGTGATCGGATTTGAGTGGTATAGTGAAGAAAACGGTTTGAGAACCATTTTCTTAATTTCCTTCCCTTGCCTATACTATCGCTAAAATAGAATTTTTGAAAACTAATAAAAAGAGTAGATTTTATATTTTAAAAAAAAATCAAATATGTAGATTATAATACAATAATGACAACTTCTTTCTTTTATACGTCGCTTTTTCTAATGCATGGTAGCAAACAAGTCAATGAAGCATCTCCGGTATTCGAGCTTGAGTCATGTCAATAATAATAATAAGCCGATTCTTTCAACCAATCCTCTTTCATTTTACTTTTTTTTTTTTAAAAAAAAACCATAAGCGATTTGGATTGCAGAACAAGAATGTGCTAAGAAATTTTTTTGACTAACTTGTTTTAGACATTACATTATATTTCATATTATATTAATCGAAAAAGACCAATCTCCATTTTACTTTACCTTAAAATACTTAAGTAGTGTATGTTTTAAAATAATGTAATGGAAGACATTAACTTAAAAATTCCAATTTTCAATAATTTTCTATCGTTACAAGCAATAAAAAAAAAGCAGTTTTAAAAGAGAATTTACCTTATCTGACCTTATATTTTTGTATTTTTTTACCTGATACATAAATTTCAAGTCAATATATTTGTTTCATACAATGCATTACTCAATATATTAATCCAAAATTAGTGTTGCATTTTACACAACCATTACACCAAGCTATTTCTTTAATTTATTACCAACGAGTAACAGTTCATCTAGGGCTTTTTAATTTTTGATTCAGAAAAAGGAATGCGAGAATGAATTAGCCTTCATGATCTTGTATATCATCTAAATTGATATTAAGGCTGTTGCATTCATTTTCCTGACCGCAATGCTGACTTGAATATCCTTGATTATGGCTTAGCGTTAAGCTATGTCGGAAGTTAAAAGCTGTGGTAAACATTTCCCCTTTATTATAACATCACATATTAACTATATTCATATTACTTCACTTCTATATTAATATGGTTCTAACCAGTAATCGGCGCCAATTTTGACTTTTGAGTTATTTTTTTTAAATAAATGAATTCATAGGAATAAATTTTAAATAAAATTTATTCAAAATTACAATTTGACTTTTCTCCTGCTAATGGCTATTTATTACATTAAATCAATTTCTTGGATAGGTTGGTCGTTGACGTTGATACAATATACAGTGCTGGAAAGAAGTATAGAGACAGGGAAAGAGTCGCCTAATACACCGAAGAGCCATTACATTATGACCACCCTGCTAATAACATGTAGGACCACCTTTAACCCTTAAAACTGTTAGCACCCGCCGTGGCATTGATTCCACAAGGTGCTGATAGGTAGTCTGAGGTATCTGGTACCAAGCGCTCACCAACTGGTCCTGCAATTCCCTCACATTGCGAGGGTGTAGCGTGGCAGCACGAATTTGGTTTTCCAAGTAGGACCACAAATGCTCTATTGGATTAAGGTCGGGTGAATTTGGGGGCCAAGACATGACTTGAAAGTCACTGGAATGTTCCTCGAACCAATCCATGATGATTCGACCCTTATGACATGGTACATTATCCTGTTGGTAAACACCATCCCCCGCAGGAAAAACTGTTGCCATGAATGGGCTACGTTCAAGTAGCTTACAGACGTCAGGGATTGTTCTATGAGGATTATGGGTCCTAATGTGCCCCATGAAAACATTGTTCCTGGGCGAGAAGCCATGAAAACCTGGGCGAGCCCATTGTTATAGATGGAGGGTGGTCATAATGTAATGGCTCTTCGGTGTATATGAAACACCACTGTTATGGATGAATATACAAATTTATTTTCTACTTGCAAAGGTAGAACCTAATTGCTTTTGCATGAAAATTTTAATTTTATATCGCACATTATTTAAATCATGGCAAATTTGATGTAAAAGTATGAAGTCGATACTTATTACGTCATTTTCAGACATAAAACATGCGAGAAAGCGGTTTGCTCCATTACAAAAAGCAAATCCGAGTTGGATAAAATCAGATTTTGGCAGAGTTTGCACATGCAATACAATGCCGAGGGGAACTCATCTAACAGAAGGCGAACGAGGTGGAATTTTAGCTTTTAAAGAAATAGGCTTGAGTAGTTCTCAAATTGTAAGAAAAATAGGAAGGTAATTGCACTGGCTTAATGCTATTCGCCAAACGTTGAAATCTTATTATGACACATAAAGCAATGTGCAATGTATTTTTCTATTTCATTTTTCTTCAGATTTTATTACGTCATTATCTATGGCTATATATAAAATAAAACTATATGTCCCTTTTTTCCTAAGAGTTATAACTTTCTTCAGTGGCTTTTTACTCTTTTCCAGCAATGTAAACCCTAACTCAAATTAGTGCGATTCTGTGGCTGATTATTTGACTCATAGACAACAAATAAAAACACTTTACTTTTATATTTCTTTTATTAGTGCCAAAAAATAGCATTGCCTAATGAAAATATTCTTAAATTATTATTAAAAAGCCAGATAAGTAATAAAGTTTAACGTTTGCAATCTTTTACAGGGTGCGTAGTCAAATCTTTCAACAAAAAATAAGCACCTTTTAAGTACTTTTTAAGCACTGAAAAAATATATTTAAGCACTATTAAGAAAATGCGAAATAATTTTCAAAGACTTTACATGATCACGATAAAATAACTAGTTTCTGACAAAGAACTCTTTTCGTGATTATATTAGCCACCCTAAAAGGATCGAGAGAATTTTCGGTTCGAAAAATGAGCGTGGAAATGAAGTAATTGAGCGTATCTAGCAAAATGCAGCAGAGTTATGCATGAGAGTGCTAGAATCTTTCCGAACTTCAGCTCAGTAGACGCACATGCGGACTCGCAAGTATTTCATCAAACCTGTAAAATGATTGCCGCTTTCATACGCTATGGACCGACGGAAGGCCGGAATGGATTGTGGTTGAATGAATCGTGAAAATGTTGAACAGAACAATGTGAAAAGCAAGCCTTTCCATGTTACGTGCCGAAAATCGACAAAGTAAAGAAAGCAATCTTGTTTTCGAAAAGAAAAAAATTAAGCACTTCTTAAAAACACCCCATATAAAAAGCACCTTTAAAGGCGTTTAAAAAACGAAAATCGAAAAGAAGCACCTTTAAGCACTTTTTAAAAACGCTACGCACCATCTCGACTTCGCAAAACTGGTAAAAGTCGAAATGTGTAGCAATTTAGGGTTAAAAATAGTTATTCAAAGATTCAAATTTAATATGGTAAAAATCTCATGCATAAAAACTCATAAGGACATTAGTTTTACCTCGTTAGTCTTACTTGTTACCTTGTTAGTCTCATCTGTCCTACATTAGTTTTTAGTAACTTATCAATTACTTATTATAAATTAGCAAAACAGAAGTAATAGAATAAAAAAGTTCTTGCAAAGGCCTCTAAACTAACATTGAACTCTTAACCCCTTCCTTGTCATTCCCGTGAAAGTGAGGTTTCGCTCTCTATTTCTCACTCCCGTGATATTTCCGGACTGGAGTGTTCAGTTGTAACGCGCCAATAAGAATAAAACTAATTCATTTCTTTTGCCTGGAAAACATTTTATTTTTCCTTTTACACACCAGATGGCAGTACCAGGATATTTTTAAGGTACTTGTAGATAGTTTATTTTATTAGAAGAGATGAAAACAATAAGAGATGTAGGAAGGAAACTCAGTACTACTGTCCAGATTGTGACGTTGGCTTCTGTATCTCATGCTTTGAAATTTATCACACAAGAAAAAATTAATAATCTTTATTTATATTATACGTAAGTTTAATCAAATTCTTCTTGTTTAAAAAAAAAAAATTTAAATTTTCCTTGCCTGCTGGAAAACAAACATTAAGTCATAGTAAACCTAAATGTCCGATTTTTTTTTTTTTTTTTTTTTTTTTTTAAATTTCAAGCTAAAAACAAATTAAAAATGAATATATATATTGTTCATACACATATTTTTATATAATTTTCAGGGATAAAGAAAAATATGACCGTTTTCTTGAAAATTAACCTATCGTTAAGGGGTTAAAGGGTTTAAATGCAGAAACTAGCAAACTTTCAGGTGATCGAATGAAACTTCTAATTCAAAATATCCTTGAAGTTAAACATCCTGTCAGGATGTCGCTCTAAGACATTTCTGGACTCGAGTTTTGATACGGCCTTTGTTGCTTTTATGCAAGGGTGTTCGTGCGCTTTCGAATATTCTTAGCTATTGTTTATCAGTGGACCCAATCGTATTCTTCTTTGTTGTTAGCATTAGAAAGGCTTTTTCCTCAGCGAACTCAAGGACTAAGTCACCTTTTTTTGCAACAACAGCGAACATGAGGACAATTCGAACACTGTAATTCAGGTCGAATTTTAAAAGCTATTGTATCGAGAAAAATACAATAAAAAAATTAAATTCTTAATTATTAATGCTAATGCGTGGATTTCCGATATAAAATTATTAGTTTAAACTCTTACTTTGTAATTAGAGTATATAATGTTGGATAAATTTAGTACAACTCACCTAATTACTATAATGCCTACTGTCTTAATTAAATTTTCGATTTTATAATATTTCTAATATATGTTTCCAAATTTAAAACACAAATTATGAACTTTAGTATATTTTTGTCTTTTAATTTTGCTTTGTAATTTTTGGAAATTTACATATTCATATGTCGCACGAAATATTTTTATTAAAAATTTAGATACATAGCGTTTGAAAATCCTTTAACTTTCCACTGCCTTGAAAAAGCAATTTATAAAAAGAAAATAAATTTGAAAATTAAATATTTCTTAATACTGCTAGGCACACTATCCAACAATCCAATACTAATTTTAAAATATTTTTGCCTCGTGGCAATTAACTCGCGTTATTCTTGGCAAACCATTCTCATACGATAACACATTTAAATATAGTCGATTTTGTAATGAAAAAAAAAGCTAGCTAAGTAGTTGCCTACTCGTTAAGTTAGAAATGACCTAAAGCCAAATTAAAAGGTATACGTTTGCAACTATAGCTGGAATTGATGTCAGTTTTATATTATCTAGTTGTTAGCAATTATGAACTAATTTTAACTTACAAAATAGATAGTGATGGTAATATTGCTTGCCATGTTTTGCTCATACGTCATTAAACTTATCTAATATATTGTGTTTAATTAATTTCTTTACCTGACTGATAGCTTTTCATTAATAGCTAACTTTTCTTTAATTAAAAAAAAACATTTTTCATATATATTTCAAACATGCATATAATAAACAAAATTATTTAGCAGATAAATCGCCGAATTAAATTTAGTACTAAAAAACATTAAATGAAAGAGAAATTTTTCAAGTGTTGCAAGAAAAACAAAACATAATTCTGAGTAATATTTATGAGGTATTTTTTGAGCAATAAAATGCAATCGAACTATTTTTTATGAAACCATTCTATTGTATCGCGAAACTTTTCTATATTCTTCTTCTTATTTAATTCTTACTATTAGTTCACATTCTTCCTATATATATTTATATATCTTGTTCATATGTTCAATCGTCAATAAAATACTTTTTATTGGTCCACTCAATTGCAAATACATTTTTTTTAATTGCAGTAGATGACACTTGATGTTAATGCAGTTTTTCAATTATTAATTCATTCATTAATTTAAATTAATTAATTTTTAAATTAATTAATTAATTTAAAATAAAAATTTCTCTTATATTTTGCCACTTAGTATTGTGATTCCGTCATATATATGTACATATTTATATTAATTGTAATTATTTAATAAAAAGTAACTAAAATAAAAAATTTCATTGTTGACCTAAATAGTAATTGACTTCAAATTTTATATTATTTGTTTTTAGCTGCTGATATGTTTAACTGTTTCATATGTTGATAATTCGCATTTTTATAAACCTATTTCCCCTTCTGTATTTTTGTTTTTTAATTTTTTATGTTTTCTTTTATTCTAGTAACAATAAAAATCGAATTCGGCTAACTATCAAAATATATATGTTAACTATCAGAACTTTAAATCAATGTGATAGATTTATGGAATATTAGTATGGGTTTGTCCATACTAACATTCTATGAATCAATCTAATTATACTCTTTATCTGTGTCATAAACAAATTGCATAATTCTGTTTTAACTATATCATCCTATAATAACTTTTCTCACTAATACTCCTGAGGAGATCAATTAGACAATCGAGGTCATGAAAATTGCGTTCCGCTTAAAATCTCAGGTTTTTCCATCGTTAAAGCGGATGAGAATATCCAGAAAGAACCCAGAAACAGGTTATGCAAAATCAGTCGAGCTTGCTGCACCATGGAAAAGATTCCAAATAGACTTCCCAAAGCTTGGTATTATAGGTTCTGAGGCGAATCAAAGATAGAAAATAGTTTTCTTCTTCTTTCTCTTTATTATCTGTAGACCCTTCTTTTTATTATTTATGCAATTTTATTCTTATGCCCTTCGAAAAGTAGGATGGCTAATAGCTAAAAGATTCACAATTCATGAAGCTCTTGAGATTTTGATAGTCTCTGATGGCTGTTTAAAAAGCAATAGAATATACCTGGAAGCGATACTAAATCAATTTTATTCCTTTGATTTATAGACATAATTACGCTTGTTCTTAAACTTTGTAACTTTCTTGTAAGCATTTAATTAAGGCCTTTTTCCCTCAACTGAATTTCTTCAGAATATTTACTGCCGATTTCTGGCATAGGCCGTTGTAAATCGGTTTTATTGCGAAATACGTGTACAAAGGAGTAAGATAAAATATAGGAACATAAGGATTTTCTTTTTAAAAAAATCAATAATTCTTATCAATTTTTGAAATTGAAGATAAATTTTCTTTTTTCTTCCTTTTTTTCCAAATTTTTTGCCAGCTGTGAGTGCAAAATCTCGTTTTATAGAGAATCTTTTGAGTTGAAAGGGTCACAGTTAGAAACTGCCTAAACTTTAAAGAAAAAAAAAGTCTTAACTCACAAATCAAAAGGTTCCAAACGACAAAGTCACAACATGGTACGTGATATGATTTAATCGTTAAATTTCCCAGAGTATCAAACAACAAATTGCAGTTTCCTTCTGAAATCCACAGAACAGAAAATCTATTGTAGTTACTGTGACTGACCTGCAGACTGTATTTCACATTCTTGTTCCATTATTTAGTTTTTAGTGCATAGATCTTTTCGAATTACTACTCTTAGATTGCCGAATATATTCCCTTCTAATTATCGTCTTCTGAAACGTGAATAACGAATAATGAGTAATTTCTGAAATCATTTAAATTTAAAACTCTATGATTTTTACAACCAGTGCGTAATCAAACCCATAGATTCAATTTAAACTTTTGCTTAAGAGGTTTGGAACAATATTTTGGTACTTTTTCAAGATAATATTTTTTAAAAAAAGTATCGAGTTTTCAATTAATGCATATATAACGATGATGTATAGAAAAATCTGAATTCGAAGTTTTTTTACAGTTTAAAATACGCTTCCAAATTAGGTTAAATTTTTTTATGAAATAATGTAAAATGAATCGTTACCTTTTTTCCCCACGCGTTTGCGCTTATTTTATTCATAAGAAAGGTATTATATTGTCGAATAGAAAACGATTACTAAATTTAGTTTTGCATAGAATTGTTTGCTCAAAAAATTACTCTTATTATTTACAGAATTGGGAATACTATAGCCTAAGTCACAGGTCGTGTTATTCCTACTAAATTTAACTAGGAAACAGCATTTTCTGCGAACCTGATTTATAGCAACAAGTAAACATTAAACGAAGTGTGTTGTTATAAGTTGCTACTCGGCAGGTTGGAATTGTATTAGTCTAGTTCCTTTTGAAATAATTTATTTTGTTGTTTTATCTAAGTTTATGAATTTAGTAAACATATTTAAAACTCAGCTTATTAATTAAACTAAATGGTAAATGTTATTCCTAGTAAAATTTTCGAAGTGGAAGTAGTTGTGTTTTTTTCATATTATACCCAATTTACTTATTTATATTTTCTAATTTGAATTAATATTTTTGAATGAAATAAGTAACTTTTTGGAAGTAAATATTTTAACAGAAGTATGTTATAGTTGGGTTAACGTTTAAGCTATTCAAGGGTTTTGTCCTCTAATGTTATACGCATATTTTATTCATAAGAAAGGTTTAATATTGTCGAATAGAAAACGATTATTAAATTTAGTTTTGTATAGAATTGTTTTCTCAAAAAATTACTTTTATTATTTACAGAATTTATTTATTTATATATTCTAATTTGAATTTATATTTTTTAATGAAATAAGTAACTTTTTGGAAGTAAATATTTTTACCGAAGTATATTATAGTTTGGTTAACGTTTAAGCTTCTCAAGGGTTTTGTCCTCTAATGTTAAAGTATAGGCGAAATTTGCCTTAATCTTTACCTCCAGATTTGATGTAAATTAAAAATAAATTAATACATTATGAATGACTACTTTAAATTTATTTTTAATGCCTCTAATTTTATTCTAAAACGAAGATTTAATATTAAAACGATTACAAAAATTTGCTGGAAAACGATTACAAAAATTTGCATTGTATAGAATCGTTCGCTCAAAAAATTATCATTATTTTTTTTATTTGATATAATATTTTTTAATTGGAAATAGTAGTGCAAGCTTTTTTTAAAAAAAAATTATTAGAAATTACCCAAGAACATGTTAATTTTTAGCATCAATTACTTTTCCATCAATTGATCGGATTCTTTCTTTTTACTAAATTCTTAAAAAATCTATTCAAACTAAATAAAATTCGGTCGAGCAAATTTGTTAAAAAGAAAGGGGCAAAAATTTTCAAAATTTCTAAAAAAAAAAGAAGAAAAAAAGATCCGATTAAAATGTCTCCGGATTTCTATTATGATGCCAGGTGTAGGCTTGGCTTATTTTTCTTTCAAGATAACACATAAGTGCATGCCTAAAAATAATAATAACTCCTCAGAATCAGCATTATTCTACAACATATCATCATTCTGGGGGATAATATGATGCTAAAAATATACACAAATTATAGACTTAGTGCCAAAAGCTTTAAGTCAAAGAACAAACAAAGGAATTTTAAGACTGATGTTCATTTAAACGCGGAATTATTCATTTAATCAGGCATTCTTTTTCTTAAAGGAAAGAAAGAAAAAAACATTTTGTTCTTTGTTGTTTTGTTGATTTCCATTGTTCAAAAGTAAAGCTTTTTTTGTCACGGGTATATAAAGTTATCTCGAAAAATGAAATCGAAATACAGCAGTTAAAAAAAAAATTCCGATTTTTTGCAACAAATAAATTACAGTATTAAAATCAACACTGAACAGTTAATATTTTTTTCTATTTTTCGTGTAAAGTACTTAGAAAGTATTAAAAATTATTTATTCTTAAAGTAGTGTGCCGATCGTAAAGTTTATGTTTATAATTTACTTAAGTTCGTGTTGGCGACAACTGGGAAAGGCAATCGCGTAAACAATTATAAAAAACTTTTTGTTATAAATTTTTTTCTTTCTAATTGGCAAAAACTCTCATTAAGTGCGTTTTGATGAATTTTAGTATGAAATGCGATAATAAAGTATATGCTAAGGAATACTGTGAAGTGAATAATTAATTATTTGTTAAAATTCTTCGATAAATATAAATATTTTTCAAATAGTTTTTTATTTTATTGGTTGAAACTTTCTAGGGCTGATACGATGAAAATTCTTATCTGTTACCATTATCTCTTTTATGTTTACATATTCTAAACAAATATACTTCCCATGTAGCCTTAATAATAATGTGTAATATATAATGTGCAATAATGTGAAATAAAATAAATATAGTTATAGTGCTCGATTTCATTGTGATGATTTTACCAAAAAAAAATAACCAGTTTGATTTCCACCAAACTAGTTATATAAATAATTTGGTTTTATGCCACCTTTTCTTTACTTATATTACACTGTTAGAAATTTCTCTGAAGAAATGATTAAATAACAATTTATTTAATTTTTATTTTACCGTATTCAAACAAAGCAGTCAAATAATCATAAATAAGACGGTATTCAAACTGTTAACTTTGAGAAAAACCGTTTATTGACTGCTTCCATCTAGTACGGTTAAAAAACCAGAATTTTATTGCGCCAACTTGGCTCACCTAATAAAGCCACTTAGCTCCTTATAGCTGCCATAGAGAATAGCCGAGAAGGCTAATATATCAATCTCATAACCGACAAAACGGGGATTCGATTCCCAGTGTTGACACCACACTATTTCCGCCATTTTCTTCAACACATAAGTAGTTTCTAGTCTGTTGCATTCCCCAATTTGTAACCCTGGACTATTAGAAAATGATAAATTGTTTTTACGCATAAATGGCAGCACTGGGTCTAGCCAAATAGCTTTTTTACGGTTTTGAAACCATACTAGTTGCAAACAGTTAAAAACCGTGAAATTTTGTATTCATGGCTTTTAATTATACTAGTTGTAAATGGTTCCAAAACCGTAAAGGTAAATAATGTTCTTTGCCGCAAATTTTACGGTTAATTGGACGAACATACTACTGCCGGTTATTTTACCGTAGTTTTAGAATGAAAATTCTAACAGTGTATTGTATGAGAACAATTTTCAAAGAAAAATTGTTGCTTTTTTTTTGTTCTAAATCGAAAATAAATATTTTACACTTATAAACTTTTACAACAACTTCCATAAAAACTTGATTCCAAATAATCTATTTATTGTAATTTATTTATTACAAAATATTTCACTCTAACACAGAATTCTCAACTTTTATATTCAAACAAATGTGCTTTAACTCTTACAGGTACTCGAATCACCACCGTAAGAACTCGTGATGAAGATAACGATCCAATCGAATATGGTATCGAACCCGCAAAGTATGTTGATGGATCGGATTATTTCCAAATCAACAAGGATACTGGTGAGGTTTACCTCAAAAAGTCCTTCACAGGCCTGGTAAGCATTTTTTTATATTGTAGCTTCGATAATCTGTTTACAATTTATGACAAAGTGGTTTCTTGAACTTTTCTAGTTTATAATTGCAGTTAAGAACTGTTCTGATATTTTCATTTCTTTCGCAATTTTTAATTGTCCGCCAACATTCACTGGAGAATTGTGAATAGTTTATTAGTTACATTTTCTTCATGTATGAAAAGCAAAATAGAGGTATAATAATTAAGCTATTATTGTAAAGAAAAATAGTATCACATTATATCTTTCAAGACAAAAGGTATTATAAAATAGCAAAGAAACGTTCGTAACATTTTCCAGAACAATAACATCACACTTTATCGCTCAACATGAGGATCATCATAAAATAACGTTTGCTTTTTCAGACGCTACGTCACTGAATATGTCCTTATAAGTTGTGCTATGTCCTTATAAGTTGTGCTATGTCCTTATAAGTTGTGCTATGTCCTTATAAGTTGTGCTATGTCCTTATAAGTTGTGCATGAAGAAAAAAAAATTTCTTATACGATTACCGTACTGTGTGGTAATAATATTTCTGATAATAAAAATCAAAACACCTTTGGTAACAAAACCAAAATATACCGTATTTAAACCGTTCATTTCCTAATTTCTCAGTCAGTAATGGTTTTACGGAAATTCTAGTTTTCAAAACCATAGTTCTTACTATCGCACGTAAGTAAAAAATGCAAAAAAGTTATTTTATATATATATACACCGAAGAGCCATTACATTATGACCACCCTGCTAATAACATGTAGGGCCACCTTTAGCCCTCAAAACTGCTAACACCCGCATAGTGGCATTGATTCCACTAGGTGGTGATAGGTAGTCTGTGGTATCTGGTACCAAGCGCTCACCAACTGGTCCGGCAATTCCCTCACATTGCGAGGAGGTAGCGTGGCTGCACGAATTGGATTTTCCAAGTAGGACCACAAATGCTCTATTTGATTAAGGTCAGGTGAATTTGGAGGCCGAGACATGACTTAAAAGTCACTGGAATGTTCCTCGACGATTCGACCCTTATGACATGGTGCATTATCCTGTTGGTAAACACCATTCCCCGCTGGAAAAACTGTAGCCATGAATGGGTGAACCTGGTCTGCAACTATGTTCAAGTAGCTTACAGACGTCAGGGATTGTTCTATGAGGAATGGGTCCTAATGTGCCCCATTAAAACATTGCTCAACATCCTGGGCGAGAAACCATGAAAACCTGAGCGAGCCCCCGCCCATTGTTATAGATGGAGGGTGGTCATAATGTGTATATATTCGGTGTATATATTCCAAATGTCTAAATTACAAAAAATGAATATTGAAAACTTTTTTTATACCTACATCCTACCTACCGTACAATAGCTCATTACTGAAGTAGGGGAGAGTGGAGTCAATTGTAACATTTTTTACTTAATTATTTTTAACTAACAAAAAATCCAATATATTATTAGTATTAATTGACAGACGAGTAAAGTAGACTATCCTCTACTAGAAAAAAAAAAACCTTATTTTAAATGTTATTATATTAGTTATTAACTATTTTTGACAGTCGTGCACCTGTTACAATTGTCCCCACTTACCAATTGTAACAATTCATAAATTCAACTAAAACATAGTTAATTATACATATTATCATAGTTGTGATATATTTTTTTATTGATCAAAATAGTAGTGATATTTTAGGAGTAAAAATAATAATGAGCAGAGACCTAAAGGGTTAAACTTTTAACTTTATGGGGTTAAAATTTTTTATTTATGCTGTGAAAGGTGACAAATAAAATAATGCACATGCAACATAATATAAATGATATAGGAAACTATTGGTGGTTCTTACAGAGTTAAGTAATGGTTTGTAAACATAAGATTATTTATTTTCAGCTGTTACAATCGTCCCTTTACTTATTGTTACAATCGTCCCCAAGACGACATTTCAGCTTCATTTGTTAAAAACAATGCTAGTTAATTAACAAAACTAATTTTTTTTTGAAATGTTAATTATGGTACCCTTACATATTCGGTTAATAATTTTTATTTGTTTTAACAAAATTACTTTGTTACAATATAATATTCTAATACCCAAAAAAGTACTTACGTAGCGTGAAAATATCTTTTGTGATGTAACTCTTTCAAAAGTACATAAAAATGGTTGCCAGCAGGGGTGTACATGCAGATTTATTAAATACACCTTGTGCGCCACCTAGGAACCAAATCTAGAACCCGACACTCGAAATTTTTGCTCTGTTACAATCGTACCCTGTTACAATTGACCCCACTCTCCCCTAATGTACAATTTCGGAGGGGGTTTTGTCTTTGTTTCCCAAAACTACGCCAGCTGTTGGATTTGAAAATATCCAGTTTTTTTGTATGTGAGATATCTCAAAGTTGTTCTGGGGGGGGGGATATTTGTGGCTGTGGGGATTGTTATATTGTTTCCTCATTCTTCTTCTCCGTTCGGACGTAACGTTTGAATTTGCTATGATTTGATTATCACTATTTTTTATAGGAAAGAAAGCCCTGTCCACTCGCTCCTGACCAAAAAACCCGAAATGCGTATTCTTCTTATGTTGGTGTAATTACCCCCCCCCCTTCCGAAAATAAAAATAAATAAAAAAATAAAATTCATCGAGCGGATCGTTTTTATCAGTCCTGCGAAAAGAAAGATTTGAGAGTATGAAACAGGACAACGAAGCTGACTGTCCTTGATTCATGATGGCCGGTGAAGGTCAGACTTCGATTATTGCCTCCAGAGAAGCGTCGCATCAATTTGTATCTTTTTATTTGTCTTAAAAAAGACGCCTGACAAGTGATTAATTTTGTTCCGTTAATGCAATGTCTCATCCATTGAGGGATTCGCGCTACTGTGAAAAATTGGTAGCTTCTGTTTCAAGGACGCTAAAAAACCGAAATTATTGCTCTTTCTTTGAAATGTATATTCCAAGACAGTTTTTTTTCTTTCTTTCTCTACCTTTTGTGTATGTAAATCAGTAAAATATTCCCGAATCTTTACTTTTTTTTTGTTTTAAATTCATTGCCAGCCGTTGTATAGTAATATAATCTCTAAAAAAGAATTTGAATATACTTATCATTAGAAGAAATCTATCGACTCTCATCATAGTTTCTGATGTTAACGCGATAAACTTCATTCAAATTTCTCTAAAAAGAAACAGGGAGAGATTCTTATCTACCTGATATTTTCTATATAGCATGTCTCAATTTAGACCTATTTAGAAATTTTTTTTAATTGCTTTAAAACAAAGATATGTTTGTTCAAAGTATTTAGATTTTTTTTTCTAAAGTGAAATAAGTGATATTTTAGGTATAAATGAAATTTTAAAACTATTTTTAAGCAAACCTCTAACATCACATAGTCTAAAACGGGCATATGGTTCAACATTCAAATTTGGATCATAGAATCTCTAAAATGGGTTGCCAAAACATTTCCGGAGATATAAATTTAATCTTCAAATTTTTATTTTATTTGTTATTGTTGTTTCTAATGCCACTTGCCACACTAGCAAGCCTGCTTGGTGAAACCGAGTAAATTTAAGGCAAAGTTTCTTGATTTTCAGAGGCGCCATCTATGGCCGAGAGTTCGTCTTCAGCCACACATACGTCACACCCGTTTAGAGAGCGGACCCATTCATACATCCAGTCATTCATCCACAGATCGTAATTTTTGACCTGGATCTGAGAACGATCGATCTCCAATTAAGTACCCCCAGCGGTATTGATTTGTTATGGTAACATGGAGGACTTTGCGACTCGACAGTTTTAACGTGCATCAGTCACCATTTACAACACGGGGAGTCGTCGGCCAAGCCATTAATCATTATATATATGTTTCGCTGCCCACAGTTTTAAATAAAATATTTTTGTAATTTTTCGTATCTCATTAGTACAGTCAACAGTCTGCGGATCTAATATTAAGTCCACTATAAACAGTAGTATACTTAATTTTTTTGAAAATTTACCTTTTAGCGTATGGCAATAGCATTGCTGTTAAATAATTTGCTTATAAATTATTCAATGATTAAATATATAATAAATCAAATATTAAAAAGAAAAAGTAATTCATTAATTTTTACATTCTATGGAAGAATTAGTACTTTTCAAAGAACTACAATTCGATATTAAGTGGAGTTTACCAATTTTTTAATCAACAATTATTAAATTAATCCAGTGCATTCTTGTCCACATTTTCTATGTAGAAAAAAAAAATCCTTTAATACTGATTTCTCAGGGTATGCAAGAGTAAGAATTGACATTATGTAAAGAAGTGCCGCCATTTGCAATTTTAATTCCTGCAAACTTAAAGTTAAAGAAATAAAAAAAACTGAAGAAATAATGCCCATTATAAATGAACTACCAATTCTTCAGCCGTTCACTATACACATATAAAATAACGTTAGTTAAATGGGAGTTCAGAAGAGACCACAGGAAAAATTTACTACAATTGAGTGTCCACTATAAATCAAAGGTTCATTATATCAACTGGATTATTTTATCAGCTTTTATTATTTTTATTCATACGGTTGTGTTCTGTTCTGGTTTTACTAATGTTATCTAACTTGATCTGACAATAAATAATACGACTTTTAAAATTCCAAACTGTCTTCAGCAGAGTTTGGATAGATTTTTATGACTTTTTATTACTTACTTTCCCTTATTTAACAATAATGCAAACAAATATAAAGATCTGTAAATATTGCTGGGTTTTGCATGAGTTTTTGTCCCTTTCATCTTTTAAGTGTTTCAAAATGCTTTGCATAATCTAAATTATTGTTCTAAACTGACAATCATTGGAGAACAATTTTTCTGTTGGTCATTCAAATCATTAGCTATTGCCTTCTTCGAGGAAATGTTTTGGAACTTAAATCAGTGTAATCATCCAAAAAAAAGTTTTCATCCAATAAAAAAATTAGTATTTAAAAGTTACACAATAGTAGTAATATTTTTATTATGTAATTTTCAATAGTTACGCAATAGTGATAGCATAGTAATAGTTTACTCAGAAAATTAGACTGAGTTATTAATAACATCCGATATGATGCAACTCACTAGAATTTAAAATGAAAACTTTTTAAACAAAACGGAATAAAAACTTTACTTGAAATAAGTTCACAGTATATAAACGTTTTCAAAAATAAATTATAAACATTAGAAGTTTAAAAAAAAATATTTGAATAAAAATTTATTTTTACAATTACAATTTATTTGCAATTTATTCATCTAATGGCATTTATTCATCTAATGGAAGTACAATTTATTTCGTAATTTTATTCTGTTCCAGATTTTTACCCAATAAAATGCCCATTTGGCTATTTAAATCAAATCAAATATGTTTTTCGGTTTTATTAATTAATAATTATTAATATATTTTTTATTAATTATATTAATTACAATTCATTAATTAATTATTTCATTAATTATAATTTATTAATTAATTATTTTATTAATTATAATTTATTAATAATTTACTAATAATATCTTAATACCTGTAAATAATTGCTCAATAACTTACAGGTCTAGTGCAGTAACGCAATCGTAATTAATTACCTCAAATGCAATGTTATATACTAGTGTTCAAAAGTTGAGCATAATTTAATACTTCTACGAATTATGCTCAACTTTTGAAAACTACACTTTACGAAAGTACGAGTCTAATTATGGTATGAAGTACGGGCACTTCAGGTGCATCATCCGGAAGATCATTTTACAGTAAAATCAGTAATTTTTACAGTAATATTTATTTAATTAGAGTGTTTTTACGGTAATTATTATTGTAAAAACTACGATATATCAAATTTTTTGTTTCGTAACATGTTCCGGTAAAAAAGGATATCACGGTAAAAATTACCGGCACACTGGGTACCGGTACTTTTTACCGTAATAAAATCCGGAATTTTTTACACTGTTGTGTAATTTCAAACTGTAATCCTCACCGTAGGTTGGCATCAATATAAAAATTTCTTTATATCTGTAATTGTATTTCTAAGATATTTAAAATAATAATAATAAAGTACCAAAATTGACGCCAAGAATTTATTAATGATATTTAATAATTATTATCAAATGTGTTCTTCAGATTGCTACTTAATTTGGCTAAAATTCACATATTTTTTGCAATTTTGATGATTTATTTAATAATTGCTGTTTTATTACCATGTCTTCCATAAAATATTCTGTACTAAATAACAATCATAAAGTAACATCTCGATATTTTTTTTTCTAGGGCGGAAATGATTTTTATTTATACGTAACTGCAAATGATGGGCATCAAATGGTAAGATATTCTTAATTATTTATTTATATGTAACTGTATATATTTAAAAATGGCGATGATAATCATTTAAAAAGCTTATTCTCGTGAAATATAGAATTTTTGACCCAATAAATCTGTGGCTTAATTTAATAACAACCAAAAAGAACATTCAATAAAAAAGGGACATTATAAGCAAAACAGAAAAGAAAAGACCTAATTTTTTTTCAGGTACTGTGATAAAAGTAAAACTTCACTGATAGAAAATCGTCTTCATTGGTCTAAAGTTATATCATAAACATAAAACTAGTAATAGCTGTTAAATGAATAATCCCAAGAAACTGGAGCGAAAAGATATACTTGATATTATTAAAACTTCATTTGGTTCAAAAACTTATGAAGGTTGCAAAGGTCGACATGTTTCGAACGCCCAAAAATAATAGGCGCACATTCTCAAAGCTTGCTAAATGTGAAGGAACAAAACAAAGGTTTGAAACAAAAGACGTAAGGTTGCCTACAAAAAAAATAAAAATAAATGAGGGTGAAGAAACAAAACTAGAAAAACCGCAGTAACCAAGAGAGGCAAATCGGGACAAAAGACACTTCAACACGTTATCCAGCAATACTAGTATTTTTCAATTATTCTAAGAAGATTCTTAGAAGAAGAAGATTTAATTATTCTATGAAGATTCTAAGATTTTCAATTATTCTAAGAAGATTCTTAGATTCTAAGAATTATTCTAAGAAGATTCTTAGATTCTAAGAATTATTCTAAGAAGATTCTTAGATTCTAAGAAGATTCTTAGATTCTAAGAATTATTCTAAGAACTGCGTTTTATAATTTTTGGTAATTTTCTTTAATTATCCTAAACAAATTTTTAAAGAATATTCACTCAGAGTGATTCACTGCATGCTGATTTTGGCGGCAATATTTCTCAGCATTTCGTGCTATTTTTCTTTTAAGAATAATTTGAGTAAAAGTTCTTAAGTTCACCTATTTTGGTGGATGATTAATGATTTCAATGCTTACGGAACTCTATTTCAGATTTCTGGAGTTAAAATAATTAGTTCTCATAAGAATGCGTTAGATACAAAAACTTGTGTTTTTATTCGCGAAAAGTTGGAAGAATCCCAGGGTTTGATGTGACACTAATAAGTCTATTCTTGTCGGAAATCCCACCAAACCAAACTAACTGTTGAAAAAGTGAAGATACTTGATAAATATTTGGTTATGAATTATATTTTCCAAACCCTTTTAAAACAGCATGAATATCTGAAGAATTACATACACTTAGGTAAATAAAAGATATGAATGCTAGATTCTAGATCTTTTCAATATAAATTCTAGGTCTAGATCAGCGGTTCCCATTTTTTTTTCCAGCTACGGAACCCTGAAAAATCAGCCTTCTTTCGGTGGAACCCCAACTTTATAAATAAAATTTAAGGCAATTGCGAACGTTATAACCTTCAAAAGACTATATTTAAAATATTTAAGCAGAAGAATGAAGATATTTCGTCGTTTTATCATCAATAATCTTAAATTACGTTTTATGTGCTATATTTAGTCTAGTAATGAATTTGTTTTTGGTGTATATACACCCGCTGAAAATGATTAAAATAAGCAAAATTATGGTTTATTTCGAAATGAAAACTTAAAATAAATACCTGATAAAAAAAATTATTACGGAAATATATTTTTTTTTATTAAACAGTTTAGTTATTTTGATTTGAAAAGTGCGATAGGAGATACTAATGGAATATTTTAATAAATACTTTTTTTTTTCATAATTTTTTCAATGCATTGTTATTAGAGGCATCATATTCTCTTTTAAAAAATGCCATTTTAATCCCATTGATATTTTACTTGAAATAATTTTATAAAGTCTACAGTAAGATTAAATAAATAATGAATTATAGGTTGGATATAAATATAATCAGAGGTTTCAAAACTCAGCACTGGTTATAAAAAGTACTGACTTGCGGAAACCCTTTGAATCTTCCAGGAAACCCTAAAGTTTTGTGGAACACCATTTGGGAACCACTGTTCTAGATAAATAAAAGATATGAATTACAGATTCTTGATCTATTCCATATGAATTATAGATAAATAAAAAAAACATGAATTCTTCTAAAACATTCGCTGATGAAAAGAAAATAGAAATTTTTTAAATCATTAAAAATAATGATGATCCTCCCATTGATCTACATTTATGTGTAAAATCACAAACTTTGATTTTAAGTAATCAATCAGACATCATAATTATATTCGGGGTTTTTTTTTTCTTTTTGTGTTGCATGACTGCTAGTGCTATATTGAATTTAATGATAACATAATTCCGTGTGAGAAATTTATCAGACTCTATTTTTTTTTTTTTTTTAGTAAGTTAACCTACATTTATGTAGATCAAAATATGTCATTATTATGAAATAACTATTTTATTTATTATTTACCATCATTCGGTATTTATTATCATTTGGTATAAAATGCTTTATACTAATAGTTTGCAAATTGCATAAAAATTAAAATGTAATTTTTTCATTTATGTTTTATAGAGAAGTGTGAATACAGAATTTGTCTCGTTTTTGACACTAAGAAGAAAAAAATTTAAATGTTTTTGAGAGCAGAAAAAATTGCAGTTCAATTGCAAACACTTTTTATTTTTTAAATAAGTTAGAAAATGTCCATTTTCTTACAGAAAAAAAGTTAACTAAGTATTTTTAAATAATGCATTCTGAAATTGAGAAAATTCGCAGACAATATTAGGTATTACAACATGGGCATATATCTTCATTTAGTATTGACCCATAATATTCAAATTGGACCTCGTATTATATTACCGGGTACTTGTGTACCCCACCAGAGGAAGTAATTATACGCTTATTAGGGGGTACACAATGTGATCCTATACGTTTACTCAACATTATATACAGAATAATACAATATGCTTTTCAAAAAGAACGAGCTTTCCTTTTTCAGTCAATAGCTACCTGATGAAGGTAAGCTCGTTTTTCCAAAACGCATAGTTTCATTCTTCCTTATATGCTATATTAAGTTTTAATACCTATTCAAATGTATTTTCGATATTTTATTATTCACAAATATTTTCAAATATCTTTTTCAGGCCAAAATTGAGGTATACATCCGAGTGCTTGAAGCCCACGGAGCCACTTCTGACCTACCTCTGAAACTGCCCTTCAGCACAACGCGCCCACGTTTACGGCCCTTTCCTCCCTTTGTACCCAGCGCCCCTCACCCCGCCCACCCCTCCTCCTCAGCTTCCAGACCTTTTCGCCACCCCCCTGCGAAAGAAGGGAACACCTCAGCCACCACCTCCTCTTCCCCCTCCTTCATCCCCTCCCTTGGAGATCAGCCCCCAGTTCGCGATGTTCCTCCGGGAGAGGGCAGCGAACAGGCGCAGGGCAGCCAGGGGGCCTTCATCGCAACCACCGTGCTGCCCATCGTGGCCGTAACATTAATTGGGCCGCTGGTCTTGCTCAGCATGTACCTCTTGTGGAGACACTGCAATAGAAACGAAAAACTAGTCGCGGTAAGTATCACAGTTTTAAAAATTTATTAGAATAAATGTTTTACCTTCATTTATTGCGCCAACCATAATCTTCAGTAGCAATGGACAACTAGTCAAATTTTAATTTTTGTGGCGTTGTTAACCATAAACTTTAGTAGCAATGGACAACTAGACAAATTTGCATTTTTGTGGCGTTGTTAACCATAAACTCTAGTAGCAATGGACAACTAGTCAAATTTTAATTTTTGTGGCGTTGTTAACCATAAACTTTAGCAATGGACAACAAGTCAAATTTTAATTTTTGTGGCGTTGTTAACCATAAACTTTAGTAGCAATAGACAACTAGTCAAATTTTTATTTTTGTGGCGTTGTTAACCATAAACTTTAGTAGCAATGGACAACTAGTCAAATTTTCATTTTTGTGGCGTTGTTAACCATAAACTTTAGCAATGGATAACTAGTCAAATTTTCATTTTTGTGACGTTGTTAACCATAAACTTTAGTAGAAATGGACAGCTAGTCAAATTTTCATTTTTGTAGCGTTGTTAACCATAAACTTTAGTAGCAATGGACAACTAGTCAAATTTTTATTTTTGGGGCGTAGTTAACCATAAACTTTAGCAATGGACAACTAGTCAAATTTTCATTTTTGTAACGTTGTTAACCATAAACTTTAGTAGCAATGGTCAACTAGTCAAATTTTCATTTTTGTGGCGTTATTAACTTTTAACCGAGCTTAAAGTCAAAACGTAAATATTTTCCTCATAAAAGCCTCTTTTTTGCTTGAATATAAGCAAAACCCGATTCTGAAGCAAAGCGAAGCGATAAAGTTTTTTTATCTAAACCAGTTTAATTGCCGAAGGAAACTTAAGATGTTTTGAATAACCGCTTTTCCCCTCGTCTCAGTTCTCTGTAATGATCAAACAGATTATGGTGGGTTTAATTCTGACCCGTGCATTCTGTTAAACACACAACACCAGTAACTTCGCATATCTTTGTGTAGGCCTCAGCTGCTTTTTTGCCTTTATAAGAAAATAAAGTAGGAAGTGGCAAAAGTACTTATTTTCGCACTCCTTGCTAAAACTGTCAGTAAACTATTAAAAATTGTCAAAAATGGAAAGTTACCTATGAAACATCTTAAGCAAGTAAAAATAAAATCTATCTGAAACAACAAATAAACGAATCACAACTTCAGAAGACAGGACTCATAATTTCAAAACTTGTTTATTGCCAAAGGAAACAACGAAGTTGAAAGATTGTTATAAAAACATCACTAAGTTTCATCAAAGATATTTAAATGCCATTTTAAAATATTTAAATCTTTCGAACAAATTTTTCGTTTTGCATATGCTTGGCAAGTAATAGATACAAATTTTAATTATTCACGGCAACTATTTAAATTTATAACCTGCGATAAACTTACAAAAATATAAACATAAGAAATGTAAGATAAACATTAAAACCATCTATTTGGCGGAACTCTTTAAATCGAACTAATTGGAAGCAAACACATAAATGCAAATTTGTTTTGCGTAAGAAAAGTTTGAGAAGGCGAGGGGGACATTGACTATCAAATTAATTTCCTTTATTTGAAATACTAAAGGTAAATAATCAAAATTTAAAAGAAATAAAAATAATATTTATTTTAAGATATGGTTATAATACCAAAACTTTTTTTTTTAGTTATTTTTTTAACGAATCGATATGATCTAAAATTGTTTCGCGTTCAACGAATTTATTTTCGGATCAGTGAACTCTATTCGACGTAAATATTCATTTTTTTGTTTCTTCTTCTTCGGAAGTCGAGAGAATGCGGTTAATCTTTTCGTATGCGATGACTCACTAATTAGTTTTAAAGCGTTAACTTAAAATTACAGACGATTGCATCACTCACGCATATGTATTTATTAGGCTGAATTTATTACGATTATTTATTACCTTTTATTACGCTTATTCAGTGATCTCTAATGATAATAGGATATATCTAGCGAACGGACGAGAGATATTTACATGGTTCCCACTTAATATCAGAAGGGGGAAAAAAATTCGCTGACTTTTCCAGGTATTTCAGATAAATTTCCATGTAAAATCCAGAGTATATTTTATCTACACCATGGAATTTTTTATCGGAAAGTGCAATTTTTTTTTTTTTTTTTTTTTTTTTGAAATATCAAATATTAGATTCTGAGAGCAAAGAAATATCTTTGAATAAGGATGGAAGCTTAGAAATGT
Organism: Parasteatoda tepidariorum; assembly: GCF_982258835.1. Classification (NCBI taxonomy): domain Eukaryota; kingdom Metazoa; phylum Arthropoda; class Arachnida; order Araneae; family Theridiidae; genus Parasteatoda; species Parasteatoda tepidariorum. Next base: position 80,945,212 of record NC_141755.1, read on the forward strand.
TTCTCTAAAAAGTGGAATTTTTACAATAAATAATTGTAATAAATGTTTAAATTAGTTAAAACAATAACTCATACCTGTTGCTGACAATTCCAAGATTGGTTATTTTCCATGTAGGATTACAGGTCTTTTTTTTTTTTTTAATAAAAAATTCGAAACCTTTTTTGATTATTTCCTGCTTTTTAGAGGAGTCAGAATAAAAGTTAGCGTTTCACGTTATGGTCAAACAGTAGCCTTTGAACTTCACCCTCAAAAAAAAAATTTTTAAGATTATTTCAATCCCTCATTTGTTCGTCCTTCACCTCAAAGGAAATTGGTCATAGTTTAAAAAGTAGCTTTGTTCTTTTTCACTTAAATACTAATTCGTAATCCCTAAAATGCATTGTTTTTTTTTTTACTTCACTGTCGATTATTTAAATCTGTCACTGAAAATGTATACAGTGAAACCCCGCTATAGTGAACACGGCTTATAGTGAACTCCTGGATATAGTGAACGAAATGCTCTGTCCCGTGCCTTGCTATACACGTATAATGTTGTTTTCAGTGGATATAGTGAACCAAAAAAGTGATTAAGTTGGATATAATAAACTTTTTTCTGTCTTCGACTGATTTCCTCCCCATTTTCTTGGTAATAATTTTGAAATTTCTTCTTCAAAATAAATACATATACCGATTTTTAAAACCATCTATAGAAACTACTTTTATGTGCTCGAATGGCAGGTTAGACAGGTTTAAAAAGCGGAATAACAGAAAATCAGGAAAAATTATCTGAGAGTCGGGAAGTGTTTCCATATCTGATGTTAAGGATTGCTCATCAGCTAAAGATTACTATTTTTTATTTGTAGGCAAGACAAAGAGTAATGAAAAATGACACATTTTTTGCTATTGAATATTTTTCCGTCATTTATATGAATATAATGTAATAGAAGGGAGGAGTTTGGGAACCATTTGTGAAATTGCCTGCGTAACTGATATAGTGAACTCCCGGTTATAGTGAACCGAAATTTCGGTGCCTTGAAGGTTCACTATAGCGGGGTTTGACTGATGAAAAGTGATATTTGCGTAAAAAAATTTTAAAATTACTGACTTTTTTCTAGTGTTTCTCAGACTAATATTATTTATTATGATTGTTAAGGTACTGTTTAAACATGTTCTTCCTTGAAATTCTGTAACTACTTTTTAATATTATTTTTCTCCTTATTTTTCAGTTAAAGAAAGCCTCATCGGGTGTAGCACGCAGAGAAGGGAGTCTCTCTGAAACGGTCGCATTCAGTTACTCTCCTGCTGCACTCCTGCGACCTGCTACGCCACCTTTCATCGGATCATCGAACTCAACAGGAAACGTCTTGCACAGAGTAAGCATACATTGAAACAATATCTAATAATATTATTCTACTTTTATCGAACCGTTTCGATTCACGTTTAATCTTCAATATTAATCAAGCAATCAATATTACCCATCGAGAATAATTCCATCACAAATTCATGGATTGAATCGTCGGTTAATCTTTTCAAAGTAACCACCATTTGGTGCTGTCTATGCAGAGCGCCTGATTTAAAAATCAGGGTGCCCTAGGAACAAAACTGATTGGGGTTCCATTGGTCCACAAGTTTACATATTGTTCATTTGCAAAATGCTTTTGAACTTTTTATAACATAAATTATTATATTATTGTAAAGTTGTGTTTACATTTTTTTCAATTTTTGTTTGTTCGTTATTCTAACAGATAATTCTTAAGGAAAAACAGAAGAAAAAAAAATTTGTGACAATTAAGGAGGCCCCCAGGCGTACAGGGATCCAGGCCCAGGTCTCTCAAGTCTTATGATAAATCGAACTCTGAGTCTGTAAAAAAAATTAACTAATATCACGAGTGGAATGCAGCAAAATACATTCTTTTGTAGTTTTTCCTGCCAGCAACGCCATCTTTTAGCGAAATTTATAATTAATTTTAAAACCTAGTGAGAATAAATAATCCAGTCTATTAAACAGAACGCCACAAACATGTTATCTCCATGCGTTCTTTCTTCTTCTTTTTAAATAGATTTTTTAAATCATCGGTCAATTTTTGGAATTCCCATAATTTATTTTCTTATTTAAAATTTAGTGAAATGAAATTTTTTATTTGTACAGAAAATATTGATTGCATGTTCAAATTTTTAATGAATTAAAAATTTAAAAAAATAAAATGCGCCCTTAAATTTCCGTAAATAAATGTTGACTTCTTTTAACTGTGTATTTTTATTTGTTTAGGTGGGAAGTGATTTAGACAAATGGGAATTTCAGAGGCACCGTTTGCAGTTTATAGGAATCCTCGGAGAAGGTTGTTTCGGCCAAGTTTGGAAATGTCTTGCCCAGGACATTGGTCCACGTCAAGAAACAGCAACAGTGGCCGTAAAAACACTCAAAGGTCTAAATTAGTTAAAGTTTTTCATTGGGAATTTATTTTTTACCTATTATTCAGAATGTATAAAGAGTTTGATTAAACTATCGAAATGTTTTCTAAATATATAACCTAATCGTTTCTGTGTTAATCTTGCAACGGTACCCGAATTGTCACTCAGCAATCGTGATGATTTTTACTTTACAGATTTTCTTTTCTTTTATAACCATCCTTAAACAGCGAACCCAATTTTGAATTTACGACTACTAACGTTCAACTCTGTAGCCTTGTAATTTTGAACCCGATCCAGAAGACAAGGGAACTCCTGGATCAGGGAGAAATTTACCTTTCGTGGAGGACTTTTTGATAGAACTAACCCACATACGCGTTACACGAAAAGGAAAACCACGAAAACCTCCCAAGATTAGCTTGATGGCAAGGGGACTCTAACCCATGACTCGTCTACCTCTGAGTATATTTTTACGTCGGCACTGTGGTCAGTGCGGAATTCATATCAACCAGCCATTGCTGGGATTTGAACCCGGTTCACCTTATTGGAAGGCGAGCGCTCTACCCCCCGAGCCAACACGGCCATTATTTTACAGATTTTTTTTATTCGAAATAATTTTTAAGTTATAAATTATAAAAAAACTATATTTTTTGCAACGAATAAATTGTCAAGTTCCATTCGTTCCGCCGGCGGAGAGCCATATTGGTTGTAATCAGTTAATTCAAGACATTTTTTCTTTTCAGAAATTTTGATTTCTGCGTTTTAACAGTTCAAAATTAAAAACATTAATTTAAAAAACTAGAACGAAATTAAATTTTTTTTTAATTATAAATATCAAAGATTCCATTTATTAGTATGAATTTTTTAGGCAACGATTATTTCTTTGATTTTCTAATTTTCTTTCTAATTTGCTATCGAGTTAACTGTGGTAGGTTTTCGTGATTTTCCTCTTCATGTGGAGCAAATACGGTTAGTTCCATCAAAAAGTCTTCTACGATGATTAGTTTGTCCCAATGCTTGACTTAGAAGTTTCCTTGTCTTATGGGTTAGGTCTAAAATTAAGAGGCTACGGAATTGAAGCACTGATATTCGTAAACTCAGAATTGAGACGACTGTTTAAAGCCGGTTATAAAATAAAATATAAAATAAGTTTCGGTTAAGAAGTAATACATTACTTAATTACAAAAAAAAAGCTTATTGTAAAGAAAAAATTTCGCTTAATTTGCGAATGTTACCTCAGGTACCTTCTCTATTAGAACATTTTATTATATTATTAGTCTATTGAAAACCACTTTAAGGTTTCAATACGTGATTTCAAATGGTTTGATTACTCAACTGATGATAAAAAAAAAATTTAAAAAAACTCTACTTGAGATAAATAAGTTGTTTTGCTCAGATAGTTTTATTGTTAAAATTACTTACAGAGTAAAACAATTTTTGGGAATGTTTTTGTTCATGTTAAAAAAAAGTTGATAGCTACAAATAACAGACGATTATAGAATACATTAACAAACTTTTTTTATTATATACCTCTGTGTATTTTGCATAATCTAATCTAGTCAGTTAATCTTAAATATTTTCTTAGCTTAAAGTTGTAGCAATATAAGAAGTTAAATAGTTTTGCTACTCAAACAATTCTTTAAACTAGTGGGCTGCGCCCCCTGCTCACAAACGCTCGCCAACCCCCGAAAATTGCTACGCATTCTTATATGGTTTGCTTCGCAAACCAAGCTCGCTTCGCTCGCTACTAACTTAGGTACACTGCAAATGCACAAAATTCTAGAATTCAAAACAATCATTCAAATCCATACAAAAACTTTTTTTTTAAAAAAAATTACATCATTTTAGTAAATACTAAGTCGTTAAGATAAATTTGAATTCAAATAAATGACATGTAATTCGTTAAACCTATTAGAAATGTGCTATACTATAATTCGTGATCTAAATCAAAAATCGTCAAATAAATTCGTAATATATAAATTCGTGAAAAAAAGCGCTTTTGACAAAATACTAAAATAGAGATCTATCGACAAAGACTACTCACTTCCGCCTAGCTTAATAGTATGAGATTGCCGTAGCTGATGCTCTCTGGTTATTTCAGTTTCCGTTTTCAAAAGCGCTATATGTTGAGCCACCTCAGCTAGATTTGGCATGCGACATTTTTAGCTGCAATCATTGGTCGATTCGCCGTGTAAGAGAAATAGTAACATAAACAGAACAAAGCAAACGTTGTCACCGGCGGAAAAGAAATACAGCCAAAATTTGGGAGCCACGTAAGAGAATTATATATATTAGATTCGTTTTAAAATTTGCTTTCAAACAATTGTTTAAAATTTACAACCTTGGTTGTCCCCTTGGAGATGACGTCAAAAGTCATCATTTTTAAATTTGAAACTTTTGTGCCTTTGTATTTTATTACCACATTATTCTATGATTATTAACCGTTATACAATATTATTGCATCATTTCTTTTTTAATAAAATAGTGCTTACATTAATTTAAATAACCTTTTAAAATACTCAAAACTACAAAAGGTCAATTGTAATAAAAGGCTTATAAAGTAGGCATAGAATTATTTTGATTATTGCTGATAAAATTTATTTCTCATCTTACGTAACTTGCAAATTTAACCTGTCTATATTTCAGAAAACGCATATTTAAATGCTTAAAAATTACTCAAAACAAAACAAAAAAATTATTTCTTACCGTATTGTTTATTCTAATATTTAGAAAATGCAACTGAGAAAGAAAAGAAGGATTTACTTTCCGAGCTAGAAGTGATGAAACTCCTTGAACCACATCCAAATGTTGTTACACTTTTGGGCTGCTGTTCGGATAAAGGTAATAATTTTTTATTAATTCAAAGTTCATTTCTGAGAAGAAGAAAAATTAAAATTCATCATAAAAGACAAATAATATTAATAAGAAGTCATTTAAGACTTATAACATAATAATTAAAAAGATCACTTATCATAGGAAATATGAAAACATCATTCAGAGATTATTGTGCTGCGGAAAAAATCCGAATTTTCAGATTTTTCAGTAAACGCGATCCGGAAATCCAAGGTCTAAAAGTTTCAGAAAATTATTGATCACATTTATGTATTAAAAAAAATTTTTGTTTTATTTAGAAATATTAGAAACCGAATTTCATGTTTTGAAAATATCAATGATTTATACTTGGCAACTCATTCATTTGTAAATACTTTTTTTTGGTAGAATAATAAATGTGATTAGAGATAAAAGTAAAATTATGCATAATTATTCATTTAAATTATGCTGTATATAATTTATTTAGAATTTCATGTTTTGAAAATATCAATGATTTAAATTTATTAAGACGTTAAGTTTTTGAAATACGTAATTGATTTTATTGGAGAAATTTTCAGGATTTTTGAGTTGGGCTCACAATCACCTTTGATCATTTCAATAACGATGAAGAAGCTTAGATAGAACATTTGCACAACTCAGATTATAGTCCTGTCCCTGCCTTAGTAAAGGGTTTATAGAATCGGTAGTTGAAACATACAATTCTCTTTTTATGCTTCTTAAAAATAAGTTTTCTTCAAAATGAACCCGAGTCGAGATTTCTTTTGCCAATATCTCGTATCGGGTTGAATAAAGAGTTAAAAGGCACAAAGCCAGAAGCGGCTGCTCTGCGCCAAATACGTTAGGACATAGTCAATATAAATAAATCCATTGGTGCATATATAAGAAGAGAAAAGATCGCTTGAGTGCATTGGGATCATGGGACTCGTATAAAAATGAAAGGGATAACATCTCAATAAAATACCATAAATAATAAATTATAGAAAGTCAAAAAATGATTTTTAATTAAAAAAAATCAATCATTGATTTTTTTAATGACAATTTAAAAAATTAATTAAAGAATATCGGATGGAGATAAAAACACAATCAACAACAGCGAAAAATAATTAGTTTTTATTTTAACAATAAATAAATGAAATTTTTCAACTGTTCCCAATACTTTATAATGGCTGGTGCTTATGGTAGCTGAATGTCTTCTTCGTTACACGCACTGTAAAAGGTTGTTTTTTTTTTTTTCTTCCTCTCTTCTGTTTAAAAGAACTCTTCATACCAATTTTGAAATATTAAATTAGAATGTAGGAGCAGAATAAAAATAAATAAACATAAACTATATATGTTACATAACATAATGATTGTATAATAGAAAATAAACTGATCAGGTTTTCTTTTTATAAACAAATATATATATATTTCCATAAAATTCAAATTTTCCACTTCTGTTCATATTATCTTTTTATATTAGATTTTACTTTTTAAAGGAAAAAAAAGTTCAGGAGATCTTATACATACCCACCCACTTTGTATAATGGTAAAGAGTAAACAAATGTGTAAACATTTTTAAATAAATAAAGCATAATCAACACTTTAAAAAGTGCTTTCTCAACATACAATATACGTACTAAGTAATGCTCTAAAGACATTAATTAAACAATATATAATGATAATAACATAGCTTCACTGCTTTTCGACCAATATACAATTACTAAATGAAGAAAAAAAATACAGGAACTGAGCCCTCATAGTAAGCCCTGCCTCAGATTATGCAAGGATAAAGAGAAAAACCATTTTGCTTTGGTATTTCATAAATTAAACATTTATACATGAACGATTGACAGTTGTAAATAAAAAAGGGAAAAAAAAGAGTTATTTTTATTTAAATATACCGAAGCTTCTTTTCTTAAAAACCAATTGTGCAAAACTTAAATTTTTTTTTAAATTCAAAAATATTATGTATATTCCTTGTAAATACTATTAATTATTTGCTGTACTTAGTCTTTTATTTTTTAAAACAAATCGACAATGTTCTTTTTGCACAGAAAAATAATCAAGTAATTTATTACCAATTGTTTTAAAATCTCAATGTAGTTCCACCTTCAAAAATTCTCCTCTGAAAAGGTGTAACCGTTAAACTATCAGGGGTGCCACTTTAAAAAAATTTCAAGACTGAACTCATTTTTTGACCAAATAATACTGTCTAGCGTTGTTCACGAAACTTTTAGAAATTTATAGCACACTGACACCAAAATTTTCCTTTCCTTGATATTAGCCTACATATTAAATTAATCATTTGATTATTTTTCCTAATTTTTTATTTTATGTTTTTTTAACAAACAAAACGAAAATAACAGCCAACCTTGTATATTTTTTAACAACTATTACTGAACAACCTGAAACCATTCGTATCCCTGTTTTTCACTTCACCATTACTTATTTTTCGCTCTAGCACTATAATTTCTTTCTTCTTTAAAAAAAATAATCTTGATTTAACTTTGACCAGCATGACGATAGGTTATGGTGGAGGAAGCAAACTAGAGCAGACTTAGATTCATTAATAGTACAAAATTTAATTATACAAGTAGATAAAGTTCAGACAATCCCTTTTGTCAAGACTTTAAAGAATGAGATTTAGTGAAGCTGACAAAAAGAAGATAAATTAAAGTCCCGACATCAATACCATATCATATGTTTTCATTAAGATACAATATTTTTTTATTTCGACAAAAAAAAAATTACAAAATTTCTAATGAAAAAAAAAAGAAAATTTTTTTTAATTGATAGAATTTATTAGTCTATTGATTTTTCTCAAGACTGATTTCAGTCCTTGGGACTTAAGAGTGGCACCCATGTAAACAATACAAAAAAATTTTGTCTGTTTGTTTTAATTAATACTGTTTGCAATTAATACTAAAAATCTGAATCATTACAGATCCCATCCTTGTGATAATGGAGTTTGTAAGTCGGGGCAAGTTGCAGACATATTTAAGAGAAAGCAGAGCAGAAAGACTTTACGGCAACTTACATGGTAGCAGTAAAAACTTGTCCTCCAGAGACCTGACAACTTTTTCTTACCAAGTTGCCAAAGGAATGGACTATCTGGCTAACAAAGGAGTAAGTTGCCATAACAACTACGGTTTACTTCTAAAATATATTTGTCTATTGATTAACAAAATATAAACTTCAAAATGCATCTTTCAGATAATTCACAGAGATTTAGCTGCGAGAAATATTTTGGTTGATGAAAATAAGGTGTGCAAAGTAGCTGATTTTGGATTTGCTAGGGACATAATCGCAAGTCATGTATATGAAAGAAAATCAGAAGTAAGTTACACTTGTTGATCGAATAAATGTAAATTCTTTTTTTTTTTAAATTTAAAAATGAAATTTTAACACAAGGAAGCATTGTATTCTAACAATGTTTCTATCTGACATACATTTAAACAGTGCATAATAAACTGGCACTTATAAATCGCACTGAACCTGTAATTTTAAGGAAAAGAAGCTTATGAAAAACAATTGAAGACCTTGGTGATAAAAAGTGAAAATACACATTTTTGTATGTTCTCATTTTGCAATCACAGATATTTTTGTATGTACTCATTTTGCTACTATAGAGTTGCTTATGAAAGTTGACCAATGTTGCACGTGTTACCATTTCTCAACAAAGAACTCGTAATACTTGAAGAATATAGAAGCCTTTGTTGGATATAATTACATAAAGAACAAAAAAAAAATTTATCAAATGTGTATTTTCGCTTTTTATCCTTAAAGGTCTTCAATTATCTAAATTTGTGGGTGTATTGTATAGGATAATGTTTAATTTTTAAGATTTGATCCTTAAGTTTCTTTGTGATTAATGAATGATGCTTTCAAAATAACATTAGCCATAGCTGTACTAATAATCTACTTTTAACATATTGAAAGAAAATTTAAAAAAGAATTTTCACAAAAAAAAGTGCCAGCAGAATCCTACGTAAAATTTCAATCACGACTAATCAAAAACTATAGCACATATTTTGCCAGAACTCTAGGTTAACTATTTTTGATATTTAAAAAATTACACCAGCACTTACCTAAATGGTGTTCCATTCCGTTTAAGAATTACAGAGACTCCGAGAGTTAAGAAATTTTTTTAACTTGTTCTGATTTTTTAAATTTGCATTTAATTAATAATACATGTTTTATTTATTATTTCCATTATTTTTATGAAATTATTTAATTGAAATGCTTGAAAGAAGATATTTCAAAACAATGTTTTTTCTAATAACAATAAATATATGAATTATGAAAAATTTTAGAATTATATCGCATTAAATAAAAATAACCAAATTCAACAGTGAAGAAGTATGTTTCTCTGATAACCATTTTCAAAGTTTTTTTTTTCTCCCTTTATAGCTTTTATTATAATGGAAACCATATTTCATCTCATTCTTTTTCAGTTAATGCATGAACTAAAATCAAATTAAGAACTAGGTCTTGACGTATGAACTTAACTGTTACAAGTAAAACCCAATTTTAAGCATAAAATTGGTAACTTCCTTCTTCATTCATTCACTAAATATTTTCAAATTAATAAAATTTTGAATTTTACATATTTTTAAAATAATTAATAGTATTTCATTAATATGTTCATAATTGCTAACGAAATTTATCCAATGAGAGATGGGGTTCCGCCAAAATAGGTTTGCTATTTATGGTTCCACAGTCGGGAAAAAATGCTAACATTGGGAAAAATGCTGGTCTACAACAGATTGGCATACCAATGGTTTTCGCAGAACACTGGCATGTGCTCATAACAGTCAATGGATCAAGTTTATTGATTTATGAATAAATTTTTATTAATGAATGCATTTTTAGGGACGATTACCAATTCGATGGATGGCACCAGAATCACTTTTTGACAATATCTATACAACTAAGACAGATGTTTGGTCCTTTGGTGTCCTACTCTGGGAAATTGTCACCTTAGGTAAATTTTAATTTCTATTATAATACCATTATCCAACTTCCTGCATTAAAATACTCAAATATAAAACCTTTTTCAAAACTTTAATTCTAGGCTCAACACCATACCCAGGATTAAGTGCAAACGAAGTGATCCGTCGAATTAGAGATGGTTACAGGCTAGAAAAGCCGGAGCACTGCAGACGAGAAATGTACAACATCATGTTTTACTGTTGGGATAAAGATCCAAAGCAGAGACCCACATTCGGAGAGCTCGTCTCTTTGCTAGACAGACTTCTAGTTAGTGAACATGTTTACATTGAACTGGAGAGATTTCCAGATCACTCCTACTACAACATCACAGACCTTTCGGGTGAAAAATTGTGATATACAACAGCTGGACTTGATAATTTTTTTTCATTTCTGTATCATACTGCATTTTATTCCATTAGTTTCATGTAACTTCATTGTAGTTGAGATACTCAATACAGAGATGCCAACCGCTCCAGACACGCCAAAATAATTAAAATAACGGTAACAGGGTTGGCAAGTTTTTGACACATGACGGTTTTTACCGTCATATCAAAAAAACCTCTGTCAAAAACCCATAGTTTTGGTAAAACTGTATTTTTAATTGAGTTTCATTTTTGGGCAATAAAATTAGAAAAAAAGTTGTTAAAAGATATTTAAGAACAGATTCTTGCATTTTCCCAACATGATTATATCAAAACATACTAAATAGAAACATACTAAATAAAACATACTAAATAGAACATTTGAAGTAAAATATTATGATACTAAACAAAAGTTTCAACATTTCCAAGCATCATTTTGTTTGGCATATTACATTACTGAAGAATGTCAAGTCATTCTTGACTTAGAGTTTGTTAGTAGTTGCAAATTTTGTTTAGCTTATTTCTAACATTTAAGAAATGCCAAATTCATTTTTTTAGTTCCTGAATTTATTAATAGTTCCAAGCTTTTTTGTTTGTTCGTTTATTTCTAACAATTAAGAAGTGCAAAATTTTGAATCCGTTGCAAATCAAGCTATAATGATAAAAGTATATGAATGATAAAAGTATATGAATGTATGTATTTCTTAACTATATATGAATGCGGAACTATATGAATGTTCTATAAGAATACATGTATATAGTTGCAAAATCAATAGCAATCATTTACAACATTCATTTATAAAGGCAATTATGTGAAAATAATATAAATATTGTCCGCTACATGCCATAAATTAAACAGTAGGTTTTTGACGGTTTTTACCGGTAAAAACACTGTTCTTACCACTGTCATGTCAAAAACCAGTTTTTGACGGCAAAAACCCAACCCTGAACGGTAAATAACTATGAAGTAAATTTTGCAATTTGACTATTTTTGCTTGCTCTTTAAAAGGTATAGCATTACATAAATACTATAAAGTGGTGAATTATATAAGCCTACGAATTATTTAGAAATAGTGGTGGGTAAAAATGTACTAAATTGAATTTAATCACTATTGATAAACTACCAGTTTAAAAAATATATATTTGCTTTCCGGAGCAAGTTGGCATCTCTGTCAATATGTGTGTATTTGAAATTGTGTTTGTGTTTTTTTTTTTTTTTTAACTGTCAAGAGATAAAGTTTTTTTCAAACTTTATTAATTGATAAATAAGTTATTTACAATAGAAACTGATAAAAAATCAAAGTTCGTAATAACAATAAAAATTTTAAATATCTGCATTTATCTATAATAAAAAAACTTACTATTATTCTTTATTTCAATCACTTTAAAACTTACATCATTTGGATTGTATTTAAAATGATAAAACTGTATTTTAAGAAACAGTCTAATTTAATTGTGTTTATCTGAATTGCATAAATATTTCATCTGCTTTTTTGGAAAATGTTAATCAGTTTTTAAAAAAAAACTTATTGTACATCTTTATGGGTACATATATTCTACATTTTTTAAAAATACATGTTCAGACTCATCATTGCCAGGCTAAAATATTAATTTGAGTTTGAACTTTTAATAATCAGACAATATAGTTAAAAAAAAATCAGTTTCAATTTAAAAGTAGTGCATTGCAATTTTTTCCTGCAAAATTTTCTCAAAACATTGTTAATTCATATATGTTGAAAAATATTCTCTGTAAATAAAATTCTTAAACATAGCAGAGTGTATTTCTGTGATTAAAAAACAAACAAGTTCTATTTTATACAAATAATTTTATTGCATGTACTGCACTGCAATACGATTTTATATTTTTATAGAAATATGAAAAAACTGTGAGTCACAAAAGATTTGTAATCAATTATAAGAACATATTTTCAACAGATCGATGAAATTGCTGATGTTATCGTTGCATGACATATTGTAATGAAAGTTTAATTAGACAACCTTTATTCACTTTAAAGTAGAAATTAGCCAATGCAAAAGTCAGGACTATCACAAATCAATTATCTTATTGGCACTGTATTTGAGTTATTTACATTTATGAAAAAGCACTATTAAGCAAAATAATTTTACAGCAAAGTTTCTGCTATAATGTGCGCAAACAATGGATTGCACTTCAAAAAATTGTTATGCATTTAAATATGATTATCATGCACAGATAACAAAAATGTGCAACAAGTCTCTCAGATTAATATCAACAAGGGGATACTCTTAGTAAAAGCAAGTCTAGCAGATTCAATCCTTTGGATATTCTAAATCACAATAAATTCATTCAAAAAAAAAGTGCAAAATAAAAGGAAAAAAAATTATCAATTAACAAATTCATTTCATATTGCAATGTTATTTCATTATTTAAACATTATAAAATTTAAAGTAATATTTTAGCGATATTTCTTTCCTACATTTTACAGAACAATTACATGCATTAGATAATAATTTTTAACTTTAATGTAAAAAAAAAAAATAAGGCATTTTGCAGGAGGCTTAGTAAACAATAGATTCACAGTAAAAGATACACATTAACAATGCTAAAAGCCATATGTTTTAAGTAATTTAAGCAATTTGACCGTTACTGTGCTGATTGATTATAAAGGACTCAATTTAAACATGGATAAATCCTACAGATGAATAAAATTTTTAAACTTCTATAATTTATAAATTAAATATTTAACATACTAAAATAATAAATATTAATACTTAGAATATACATATAAGATAAAATCAAACAAGATATCAAAATAAAGCTACTCATTTAAAGAGATGCACCAAAGCTAATGTAACTTTCCAAATATAACACTCTATATGATAAATAAAAATTTTCAAAGAAACATTTTTATCGTGGTAATTAACAGGATTGTTTTTTTCAGTAGTCCAGAAATCTTAACAGAAAAGCAGTTTTGTTAGTTTTAACAAATTGAAAACAGTTAAAACTGAAATAAGGTAAAAGTTTTTTTAATATATATATTCGAAGAGAAAAATTCTCAAAGTTTTTAAGAATTGTCAACAAGCTTTATAATGTTCAAAACTTTTCTATTTTAAGTCTCATTATTTGGTGATTCAATAAGAGTCTCTAAATAAAACAAAATTAATTTATTGAGCTATATATATTGAGCCAGCCAACGAAATCCTTCACCATAACCTTGTCTTTTTAGAACACTGCACATAAAAAGTTCTATAGGCCTTCCAGGAATTTCTGATCTAGCTATTTTTCCCTAAAATAAACAAAGATTAAGTTAATTTTTATGTGAAAACTTTGATAATTTACTACTTCTAAGATAAAGATTTCTAAGATTCTTCTTAATAAGTTCTACAACAAAATGAATAAAAACATATAACGTTTAATGGACCATATAAGAATTCCTGATCTTGCTATCAATTCCCTAAAATAATGTGAAAAATTTAATTTCGAACTTCCGTATTCATAAATCTAAAAAAAAATTTTAAATTAGATGTGCTCAGCTAGCTGCCCTTGAATATTCAACGTGTAGCTCCCTGTTTTCATTCCGGAAATTAATGAAAAACTGCACAATTAGAATTTTAAAAAATCATAACCATTTTTAAAGCTAATCTCAATAATTTTTAGAAAACATTAAAATTAAAATATAAAAATGTATATTTAACGGGACAAAAGATTTGTATTCTTTGAAGTCTTAACCTTAAGAAGGTCTGTTAAGGGACCTGAATTCTCCTAAAATAATCATTGACGTAAAATGTTTAATCTGAAATTAAACATAAGCTTTGCAAATATAATTTGCTGTACACTTTTTCTTTTAAGGCAAATTGACATTCTTTTTAATACACTATAAGAAGAGAGCAAAACCTATGGTATTGGGAACAATGCACCACCTCGAAAATGTTTAATAATGAAATCACAGAACTGATTTGATTAAATATTTAGTATAATATATTAAGCAGATAGTTTTAAATTATAAATACACACATACACTGGGTTTAAAATTAATGAAAGAAATTTTAAGAAGCTATGCAATGTTATATATTCATGGATTGTGGATGAACTTATTAGGAATTTGAAGTACACATGTTTATATTTTTCAATAATTAAATTCTTTTTTTTTTTTATGTATACTAAAGATATCAACTTTTAGCTGAATAAAATCTACAAGTGCTTCTTTTTTTATTTTATGAAGAATTTCAATTAAAGAAAAAAAATATTAAATATACTATTAAAATCTAACGAAAGCTGTAGACATAAAAGCTTTAGATTAGGTTTCTCTATAAAAAAAATCTAATTTAAAAAATACAGTAAACAAATAACTAAGGAAGGGCATTACTTTTTATAAAGCTATTCATTCAAAGTAAAAAAGAATTGCTCATACCTTTCCAGTTGTCTGTCCATGTAAACAAAAGTAGGCTCGAATTTCATCTTCACTGGCAGCCCCTGCTCTATCAATTTTATTACCCAAAATTAAAACAGGGCAACTTGATAGCTGCTCATCAGATACAAGACTCTGCAAGATAAAAAAATATTTAGGTATTTTAATTACAACTTTTATGTTTTGTTTAACGCTTTTTGATTATAACTTTGGTAACTTTCAATTCTCCACCACAACAAAAATTTAAAAAAAAAAGAGGCCAGATTATAAAAAAAAAACTGCTAAAAATAATCCTTTCATTTTAGATTTAAGTAATGCATAGCTGCCATCATTTTAAAACATAAAAATAGCAAGATTTTTACTTTAATAAACCATATAACAAAAAATAACTACGTAATAATATTTTCCCCACAAAATAAAGATTTTCCAAAACATATCCTTTTGTAAAAAATTTTTAAAAAATGCAACTTTACAATTCAATTACTCCACAACTAACATACATTTAAGCATTCAAACGCAATGTTCATCTTCACACATCAGAAAATATGGCAGAAAAAGTTTTATAATTCCGCAAATAATTTAATTCAAGTGGATTTTTTCTTTTAAAAAAACTTTCAACTTTGATACAAAATAACTAAAA
Organism: Parasteatoda tepidariorum; assembly: GCF_982258835.1. Taxonomy (NCBI): domain Eukaryota; kingdom Metazoa; phylum Arthropoda; class Arachnida; order Araneae; family Theridiidae; genus Parasteatoda; species Parasteatoda tepidariorum. Next base: position 80,960,793 of record NC_141755.1, read on the forward strand.
ACTAATGTTCTCTTATTTAAATTAAAATAGAAGCTATGCATATTCCTCGCTATTACTTGCTAACTCTGAGTATTAATTGCACAATTTTCACTTCCCTTGCTTATTCTACCTTTCCTAATTTTAAAATGACATAGGTATGCATAAAAACGCAAAATAAAATTAGAACTACACATATTTAAACATTGAAAATGAAAATTCTAATCGAAAAAGATTGTGATCTCTTTTTTAATAATTTTTAATTTTTCGAGAACATTCAAACTGTTTAAATTATTAAATGTAGTAAAATAGACATTCAAACCATAAAATTTTATAAGATCAATTTACTCCTATTTCTTACACAGCGATAAATAAGTTTAAATTATCAAATTCAACCTGAAAGAAAGCAAAATTAAAACAACATATGTGTGTTTAAAGATTTGAATTATAAATTATTTCTTGTAAATGAATAAGAACTTTAACAAAACTGAATGATACAATAGAACAGAGAAATTTTGCATCACACAAGCGCCACTTTGACGAAAAGAAAAAGTTAAAGATACACCTAAATAGAAGAAAGCAAGGAAGAATTTTAATAATCTCTTTACTATTAGCCTATATAAAAAGATATTTTTTTTTAAGAAGGCAGAATGCTTGCATACATTTAATTTTGAAAAAACTTACTTCTTGATGAAAGATAATTTTTAGATTTAATGGGAAACAATTCTTAGCATTATTAATCCTTTAAGAAGGTCCGTAAAAGAAATCTGGTGCCACTTAGCAAACCAACCAAGAAAGTTAAATTTTTCTTTTTTATCATGCACTGTTATGTAAGTAAAGATATTTGCAACCAATACCCTACAGAAGTCCCTAATATAAAATTATGAGATAAGAAAAATTGCGCATATTTTCCTGATACTGTTAGTAAAATAAATACTTGAAGCTTCACCCAGTCTCTTGCTTTGGGACAAATCCGATGTTTACAATAAATTGTAGATTACAATATTGTACTGTATCCTCTTACTCAAATTTGACTGCTTTTAACACCAGATCTTATGATATAATAAGCTAGAATTTTGAGTATCAAAAAGTAGGAGACTGAGCTAAAAATAGAAATGAAAATCAGACTGTATTTCTAGAAAGAGAAAAGCAAAGAGGAACATTCTCTCACATCAATGATTGGAGCTATAAAAAGAGTGGAATTATAAGATCACATGATCTTTGGTTAAAAGCAGTCAAATTATAAAAAAAGAATTCAATACAATCTTTTTAACTACAATTCTATACAATAAAGACAATTGAGATTGGCTCTGAAGTGGGGTTCAGAGAACAGACGCAGTTTCAAATATTTTCCAAACTGTAACAGGAAAAGACACACTACTTTTCTTGTCCCCGTATTATATTAGGGACTTCTTTAGGTATATTGATAGATCTGCTAAATTATGCCAGACCTCTTACAGGGAGCTTCTTAAATAATCAAAATTTATAGTAATTATTGCTCATTAACCTGGAATTTGTTGAATAAAACATTGGGTGGAGAGAAGGGAAAGTGTTGGAAAAGGGTCCTAAGTCTGATATAAATTTAATTTGATGGCTTAGTGGTTGTTAATCCATGAGCAAGTTTAAGGGAAAGGGAAGATTGTTTCTGTAAAAAATAATCTAGATGCCAAATCAGGATTGTGAAACAAAAATGTTTAAGAAAATTAAGCATGGAAACTAAGGTTGAAAAATGGATATTTATAGATATAAATTAGGCCTCAAAAGTGATGACTGGGAGTAATATTATAATCAAATCAAAATTTTTGAATGCATAATATGCATATGATGCAGAAATGGAAAAATTTCTACTATATGAAAAATAAAAAATCGAGATTGGAAAGGATTTCTGTTATTTTGATGATCCAATGTCCCTTAATTTAACAAAATATTTCAATTTGCTTAGTTGAAATTAAAAATAGGTACTTCAGGATTGTAATCTGTCTCTCAATTCTGATAATATTGTTTCCATATTTCACAAGGTGTTTCGGTTTAACAATATATATATATATATATATATATATATATATATATATATATATATATATATATATATATGTAACATAAAAAGCTTCAATTAATCTTTTTATGTTAGTTTCTTCGTTATAAAACAACTCCTAATTTATTACTACTTAATTCTTCAAATCGAAGCACTTTATGATACTTTTAAGAAACCACATCCTGTTTCTAAATCTATTTTTAGCCAACTATACATAAATTTAAATAAAGATACTTTTCCTTTTAAGCCTTGTGAGAATCGCGTGATATATTTAATTAACCAATAGTAATTTCTGAGTTTTCCCTCTTTTCCCTAAATAGAGACATTTTAGGATTTTTTGCAAGATTTTCCCTACCAGAAAGACTGTTTGCTGATGGAGTAAACATCACTTTTTCGCTCCCACTCAACTAAGAATGATCAAATAAAAGTTTCTCTGATTTAATTTAAATCCTGTGTCTGTTTTCCTGCTCGGTCCGACTGCATCATTTTACAAGCCGAGCAGGATTTTAAGAACTGATGAAACGGGCGCAGGATAATATTAAATGCTTCTTCAAAACATAAAAATAAAAAATTAACTAAAAGAACACACTTCTACTATGATGGAAGATTTGAGCCTTTTAACGAACGGATCGAAGACTTCACAGAGAATGCTTAGCAGTTCATTGCCAATGCTGCGAAATTAATTGGATTTGGATGAACCTTGAAAGCATAGTCTGCAAATTTATCAATTTCGGCGTTAGTCAGTGACTCATCTTAACGAAGAAGATGGTTTATTCCCCTTTTCTACTAACTCTTCTCGTGTTTACTCTTGGAATGGTGCGACTATGGAGAAAACATTAAGAAAAAAAAAAAAATGTTTCGTTTACCCTTTTCGAGAATTCCATGCCTCTAAAGACCATCTGTTCCATATTTGTGAGTTCCTGCTTATTTCAAAGTGACAGCGATTCTACATTTCCAGAAGTTCATCTTAATGGCTACGATTCTGTTCGCGTGTGCAGTTTAGTGATAATACAGTGATTCGCGCAGTGATTCCCAGTGTTTAGTGATAATCCTCGATGGAAAATTCTTCAATGGTATTCATATAATGAAAATTTACTTCGATCCGTGCTTTTGTTTTGATAAAAATTTACAAATATTTTTTGATTATCAAAATACTTTTAGGGGTTTGAATTTGAAAAATTTGGTGCAAAAAATTTACATAAGTTTCCGTAGTTATTGATTTAGATGCAAAAGACCACATATATCGAGTGTGATGATCAATTACTAAAGTTAAATACTTTTTGGTAGAATTGTAATAATTAAAACCACCTACACTATCGATTGCAATTATTTCAAAAGGTTTGTCAACTGGGGGCATTTCCTGAAGTAACCCAAATCTTTTCTGTCTAGGTTTTTTATTAATTTGACAAGTATGACAATGTTTGTTAAAATTTGTAATGTCCAAAGTAATATTTTCCCAATAGTAAACAGGAGTAAGTAAATTAATAGTCTTTTGAATTCCCGGATGGCCAAATTTTTTATGAGTAATTTCAAGTAATTTATGCCTTAAAGAAAATGGAACAACAATTTTGGTAAAACCCTTTTTACGTATACACAAAACATTATCTATTTTAATAAAATTTCCAGTTAAATTATCATTTTGTTGGGCTTCGCGAATTTCATCTAATTGCAAAAGATGTGAAAAATGGCTTACATTATTTAAATCAACATTACTATTGTGTTCAATATTGTCAGGAATATCACGGGATAACATGTCAGCTTCAAAGTTTAAGGTGCCTTTTGTGTATTTTATATCATAATCATACATACTTAATAGTAAAGACCATCGGAACAATCTACCTTTTAGATTTTTAACATTTTTTAACCAAACTAAGGCCGCATGATCTGTATGTATGGTAAATTTATTTCCAAATAAATAGTGATAAAATTTGTTTAATGCATCAACAATAGCAAGACATTCCAGTTCTGATAGCATAATTTTTCTCATAGTCTCTAAGAGAACGAGAATGGAATGCTATTGGATGTAAGACACCTGAAACATCTGGCTGTTTCAAAATTGCTCCAACACCACTTTGACTTGCATCAACAAAAATATGACATGGTAACTTAGGGTTAAATATTTTCAAAATTGGTTTACAAACTAAAGCATTTTTTAAAAATTCGAATGCTTCTTGACATTTGGGAGTCCAACACCATATTGTATTTTTCTTTAAGAGATTATTTAAAGGTGCTCTAAGTTTAGCATAATTATTTATAAATTTATTATACACATTTATTGAACCTAAAAATCGTTGAAGAGATTTAACATTAGTTGGAGGTTTCAAGTTTTTAATTGCTTCAATGTTGTTGTTATCAGGAGTTACTACACCATTAGATATTTCATAACCTAAAAATTGAATTTTAGTTTGCAAAAAAGAACATTTAGAAGCTTTTAATTTTAAGTTTTCAAATCTACACATTTCAAAAATTTCCTTTAGATGATTTAAATGTTCTTCAAAATTATTAGAATAAATTATGATATCATCAAAATAATTAGCTGCAAATGAAACTTTATGTTTAGTGAGTATTCTACGTATTGTTCTTTGAAAAATACTAGGGGCGTTCTTCCACCCAAATGGCAATCTTAACCATTCGTATAACCCACTATTGGTGACAAAAACAAGTTTTTCAGTGTCCTCAGGGTTGATTGGAATTTGCCAATAACCACTTACCATATCTAGCCTACTAAAATAAACACTGTTCCCTAATTTATCTATAAGAGTTTCTATAAGAGGTAATGGTTCTGCATCCGATTTAGTAATTTGATTTAATCTTCTTCAAGTTCAATACCCAATCTAAAAGGATATGGGGCGATAGTAGTTTCTCTCTGTGGTGAAAACCAAAAAAATTTAAACTTAAGCATCTTTTGAAACTAGGATCTTCCAGCACATCATTGTTGAGACTAGGGACTGTTTTCCTCCTTTTGGGGAATACAGCCCCTAATCCAGCAAAAATTTTCCCCTAACAACACTGAAATCCTAAATTTCAGATTAAGGACCATTGTGTCAAATTTTTTATATATTTTATTTTCAAGATGTACAAATTCTGAAGAAAAATTTTTTTTTGGAAAAAGTGTCAATTTGTATTTGTATATCTCATATCACTTGTATTTTCATGTTTTTAATATTTGCATTTTTAGAAAATTTTTAAAAAATTTTCTTATAGTGAAAAGTTTATTTTAATTGTGTTAGCATGAGTAATAACTTTATTTACAGTGATTTTCAAAAAGGACTGAAAAAACTTAAATCACAAAAAGTATTGAAAATGAAGATCTAACACTTCATTTTGATGGTAGCGCTACTTCAATTTTTTTTTCTCGAGACTTTCATGAAATTTTTTTATATTGTGTACTTATATGTATTTTTTATAATTCATATTACTTTGAAATCTTGTTAAAAGTACAATTTGATTTTTTTTTTATTGTGTCATCATAGGGAAAGTTTTGCAAAAAGATAAATTTTAAAATTTTTGATAATAGTTAAAAATTTTTCGGCGAGGGGGGATGTAACATAAAAAGCTTCAATTAATCTTTTTATGTTAGTTTCTTCGTTATAAAACAACTCCTAATTTATTACTACTTAATTCTTCAAATCGAAGCACTTTATGATACTTTTAAGAAACCACATCCTGTTTCTAAATCTATTTTTAGCCAACTATACATAAATTTAAATAAAGATACTTTTCCTTTTAAGCCTTGTGAGAATCGCGTGATATATTTAATTAACCAATAGTAATTTCTGAGTTTTCCCTCTTTTCCCTAAATAGAGACATTTTAGGATTTTTTGCAAGATTTTCCCTACCAGAAAGACTGTTTGCTGATGGAGTAAACATCACTTTTTCGCTCCCACTCAACTAAGAATGATCAAATAAAAGTTTCTCTGATTTAATTTAAATCCTGTGTCTGTTTTCCTGCTCGGTCCGACTGCATCATTTTACATATATATATATATATATATATATATATATATACAGTAGAACCCGTTTAAGAAGTTTTTCAAGGGAGTGGAAATAAACGACTTATTAAACGGGAAAACTTATTAAACGGTGAAACTTAAAAACACATTAATAAAAAACTAAAAAATTTGAAATTGTGTAAATTATATTAAATTCTCAGCCTAATGAAATAAATATTGAATTTTAATATTCATTTAGAAAAAAAATTGCTAATAAATAAAAACAAAGTAACCTACTTTATTTTTTGTTTCATACAATGTAATATACGTTGTTACAATAATTGACTAAATTTCTGTGAGAAAAAATCGTGTAAAGTGGTTTGTTTTTGTCTTTTCTCACCTACCTTTAAGTGAAAATTGTCCAACTGCTGTAAAAATGTAAACATTTCCGGGGGTACATTTTCAACAGTGTAAATAAATTTCCTAAAAGTATCCAGCCCTTTCCTGGCATCAGAAAAGCTAGGTGGTTTAGCAATATCTTCTTCAGTTTCACTGAATTCTTCTGTATCATTTGTAACATCACAAATATCCTCTAATGTCAGCATATCACAAGGTAAAATTTCGTCGTCAACGGATACATATTCTTCAAACGATGCTGTGAAATTAAGTTTATTTTTGAATGACTTCCAATCATTAACAAAATTTAAGTTTGTTTCTTCGTCTTCATCTGATATTTCATATTCAGCTTCTAAGAGATATTCTTCAGTTGTATCTCCGTCAGAGAATCCAGCTTTCCGAAAACAGTTAGCAATGGCAGATGGTATTATTAATTCCCATGCTGATACAATTAACTCAATCACTTCTAACATATTGACTTTTTTTAGCTCTCCAGTATTTTCAAGTCCTTCCAGCATCCGTTTCACAAGTCGCATTTTATAATGCTGCTTAAATACCTTAATAACTCCCTGATCCATTGGGTGTAGAACAGAAGTAGAATTTGGTGGTAAGAACTGCAACTTGATGTTAGTGTACTTATTCTCCTTGGAATGAGCAGCGCAGTTGTCTACGAAGATTATGATGTTTCGTTTTTCTGATTGACTGACGAAGATTATGATGTTTCGTCCACATTCATCCATGTTAAAAATGTTCTTTGGTTGATACCCTGAAATAATTTCAGGTAATTTAGCTTTCCATTCTTCAGCTTCTGGTAAATCAACGCTGTTACAATCTCCTTTAATTGTTTTATAAACTAGACCAGCTCTTTTTTTCATCCGATCAATCCATCCATTGGAAGGCGTAAAATCAACATTCAATTTCTCCGCAATCTCTAATGCTTTTCCTCTAAGAAGAGTTCCGTTGACAGGTATGTTGGCGGATCTTGCTTGTTTAAACCATATCATCAGTTTCTCTTCAATATTTTCGTATTTTCCTTTCTTCACTTTCTGGGATGCACCGGAACAAGAAGAGTTTAAGATGTCTTTCTTAGCAATAATGCCATTTAACGTAGTAACAGGAAGATCTAAATTTTTTGCTATTTGAACTCGTGTTAATTGAGGATAGCTGTCAACAGCTTTTAAAATTTTTACTTTGTCATCAATAGATAGAGCTTTACGCTTAATGCCTTTACAGGACATTTTCCACAAAAATCAAACTTTTTACGATGATTTTTAAGATAACATAAGCGCCTATACTAAGAAAATTTTCAACGAAATGCTGCTAAATGTTTAGATGTATCTTTCTCTTCAGTTATTGAATGGGTGTGGACAGCAGTGAAGTTCGTGAGTCACCAGGCTATTCATTTAAGGTGGACACAATGACAAAGCTATTCCCTACATTCTTATCAGTTTCATAGTTCATCTAAAGGTTCACATTCCTTTGCTCACACCTGTTCCTGATAAGTCACCTTTCTTTGTAACAAAGGAGTGATGAAGGTCAGTGGTCAGTACCCATACATGTGTTTGTAAGGGCAAGTTAAAACTAAATAAGACATTTTAAATAAAATTTTAAAAAATTGAAATTAGGAGTGGAAACTTCTTAAACGGGAAAAAAACTTCTTATAAAAGTAAATTTAACATTATGGTAATTGGTTTTTTTAAAAAATAACTTCTTACGCGGGAAAACTTCTTAAAAGGGAACTTTTTAAGCGGGTTCCACTGACATATATACAGTGCACTCCCGATTATCCGGGTTAATCACCGGGACAGGTCGCACGGACAATCGAAAAACACGGATAATCCGAAAACTTCTTTTATTAAAGAAAAATTCAATATCAGCACAAAAAATTAATGACATTTGCATGCATAACATCAAACTAGAAATTTTTCTTATTAAAAAATGTGTAATGCGTCTTCGCCATGTATCGATACACATATTTTACGAACAGCAGTAATGTCACTGTAATCAAATCCTCCCATACAATCTAATAAAGTTTCCACAGAGCAGCAGAATGAGAAATTGTATTTCCCTCATTTACTACATCTTCTGCATCAGTTACTATCATCACTATTTATTCAACAACATAACGATGTCTTCATCAGTCAAATACTGGAAGCCAGGCTCACGTGCATCACTTTGAAACCAATCTTCTAAATTTTCTTCATCAAGAATTTCGAAACCTTCGATTTCTTTTGTTTGTTCGAGAATACTGTTATCATATTTTTCTTGAACATCTGAAGAGAACATACTGTTATCATATTATCTTGAACATCTGTTCATCAAGCGGTATGATCTTTCTCCAAGATCGTGATAAAGTAGACGATTTTACCTTTGACCATGCTGCTGATTTTCCATATACTGCAATCCAATAACGAATATTGCTTCCAAAAATTTGGTGTTGTTTAACTTCATGAATCAAATATTTTTAATCTTGAAAATGTTTCTCTTTATATTTTTTGTGTGACTCCGGAATGAGCACGGATAATCCTCAAACCGGATAATCCGCGCACGGATAATCGAGAGTGTACTGTATATATATATATATATAAATATATATATATATAATATATATATATAATATATATAATATATATATATATATATATATAATATATATAATATAATATAATATAATATAATATAATATAATATAATATAATATAATATAATATAATATAATATATATATACACATAGATATTTTTTAAAACAGAAAGAAACTAAGCTAAGAATTTTACTCAAATATTACTTGCATCAATTCCACAATCCATTTCTCAACACATTGAAAATTTGTTATAATAAAAATCTGGAAATTACATTAAATGTTTGTTTTCTCTTACTGCTGATATACTTATTTAATAAATACTGAAACATACATACATATTAAGCCCATATTAATTGTAAAATAAGATAGATAAAATTTTACTGAATTTTCAACATTCCAGGACGCTGGCAGAAATGGGGGAGCATGGGTGCAAGTTGGAAAAAAGGCCAAGACTGAAAATTTTTTGACTGAAATACCTAACATACACAATACCCCCTCGACATATGCAAACTATCTAAGAAAGCTTTATCATAATACATCAAGCTTAAGTACTGTACAAAAAATATTTATTCATCTGTCTTTTGATAAAATAACAACAGGACATAAGAAAGTAGACCAATAACGTAGACCTAAAAAATATATTTAAGGACAGAAAGAAAAAATTCCGATTTCCGTCTTCGAATCAGTCTTGTTTCCGTCTTACTTCCGTAGCGGACATTTTCGAAGGACGGAAATCCGTCCTGGGGACGGAAGACTTGCACCCATGTGGGGGAGAGACTGAGAAAACTGGCCGAAATAAAAGAAGCTAAAAATGACTAATACAATAGTTAATACTCTTATATATATATATATATATATATATATATATATATATATATATATATATATATATATATATATATATATATATATATATACATACAATACTTAAATTTTTTTTTAAAAAATTCATTAATATAGTATCGGTAAGTTTACAACTATTTTTAAAAAATTTTCATATTTTAGTTTCATACAGGATATTAAAATCCATAAACCTAAACTATACCTAAAACTATATATTATTTAAGACCCAGTTAAAATATTCATATTTAACAGCCTTTGATTATACAAATTAGTAAGCCGTTTGTCGTATTACATATGTTTAGTATGTGATTCAATTTAACAGTATTAATAAAACTTGATTATGACATTTTAACAGTTTGTTATATAAGTATAAAATTAGGTTAAACTACACTCATCTACCTAAAATATTGAAGAATTTCAATTATTTAAATTTTATGAATTCCATTAATTGACTTTTCCTTCTAGTCTTTACTGATCTCAAGATTATATATCAAATAGCCTAGAAATTAATATTACTAAACTAGATTGTAATTATGACAGGGTTCCACTCTTTTATCAAAGCAAAATGTAAACTTTTGTAAAAATAAACTCACAGTGACAATTAATTACTGAACTGTTTACTTTAAAGAACAGTTGGGAATTTCAACAAAAATGTTGCTGCTTTAAAACTTACTGTTACTTATTACACATTGAAATATGCACATTTAATTCTTTGTGTTTTTTAGAAATGGTTTCAATTATGAACTCCAGTTCAAAAATTTTTTGCTGTTACAAATTTTTTTTATGGCTTTCCTTCTTTTCTATAAGCAATAGTGCTACCAGTAGAACTTAATTTCTTTAACTCTGTTGATTTCAAAGGTCAATGCGGATCTCAAACTTAAGTACCTTAGAACTGTCCAAAAGGCAGGTGCAATATCCTGCTCATCCCTCCCCCACATTCATTGGGTCATCATTCGAGGTCATTAGGAAGAAAATATTAATGAGGGGACTAGAGCCAAGTGCATGCCCTTTCCTTATCTATTGCCCTATTCACTCATCCCTTCTTGCCTCTCAAAATGACCTTTCAAATTGACCCTTCTTGTCTCAAACCTTTGATGAAGTTTTTTCCCCCATAATATTGATAAATGTGTACCGTCACAAGTATGACAAGCTTTTTATTTTGCTTACAATACTTCTCCCCTTAGCCATTAGGAAATGTGTTTAGCGTGTTTTAAGAAGTACTAAATCAGGATGCGTAGCCAAATCTTTTAACAAAAAATAAGCACCTTTTAAGAACTTTGTAAGCACTGAAAATATATTTTTAAGCACTATATACTTTAACAAAAAAGCAAAATAATTTTCAAAGTCTTTACTCGATCATGATAAAATAACTAGTTTCTGACAAAGAACTCTTTTCTTCATTATATTAGCCATTATAAAATGATCAAGAGAATTTTCGGTTCGATATTAGAGGGTGGAAAATGAAGCCTGAAATTGACAATATCTTGCAAAATGCAACAGAGTTGCACATGAGAGTGCAATCCCAGCTCAGAAGATGCCCATGCGGACTCACAAGTTTTCATCAAACATGTAGAAAGCAGAATGATTTGCGCCTTCATACGCTATGGACTAACAAATAGATTGTGGTTGAATGAATTGTGAAAACGTTGAATAGAACAATGTGAAAAGCAGGATTTTGCATAATACATGGCGAAAATGGACGCGGTCAAGAAAAAGAAAAAAAAGAAAAGAAATCACATTTTTGAAAAGGAAAAATTAAGCACTTTTTAAAAACACCTAATGAAAAGTGCACCTTCAAGGGCTTTTAAAAAATAAAAATCGAAATTAAGCACCTTTAAGCATTTTTTAAAAATGCTATGCACAATGTAAATATATACATATACAACACATTATTTAGCCAATTTAACTTAGTTCATAATGCATGAAACTGAAAATAATTGAGATTCTACAAACTTACATCTAGTTCTACTTTTGCTTCAGGAAATCTCTCACGATCAAATGCATCAATTAAGAAAACAATTGCATCCACAGCAGGAAAATAATCTTTCCATACTCTCCTCGCTGAAAGCAGAACATAAAGAAATAATTAAAAACCTTATTAAATTTGTTTGCATACCTTTTTGAAAATCTCATATTGTAATAAAATAAATAGTAAATAGGCATCACTTGCTCAAATGCACCTCAAAAGCAAACATTACATATGAAAAACATATGAAAAAAATGCTCTATTCTAAAAACAATTTAGGTATATGTATTATACAAAAATGGATACTTAGTCATTGAAATTATTATAAAATATTTTTGTTACTTCTGTACTAAATTTGCTACACAAAAATAACGCTTTCATTTCCTCTTAAAATACTTTTGTTTTGTAAAACTGCTGAATTGAGAAATAATTTTAAAAAAATGAACTTTGTATTAAGTTTTCATTAACAAATTTCACATAATAGGATATTTTTAACTTCTTATAAATCATAAGATAATTTTTGTATCTTTAATGTAACAGCACATTTATTGTTGATTTTATTTATGTATTTTGGTCTTACAATTAAAATATTTTCTTTGAAAACTGTACTCTTTTATAAGACTCACAACAGGAAAAAACAAACCAAATAAGATTAGCAAAATTTAGAATCTTAGAACTTATATGTACCCAAAGGAAATAAATCAAAATTTTTCATTATGAATAGGTGGAAAATCTAAACTTATGTGCATACAAAATCTTAATTTTCATTAGCTTATCATACAATAAATAAATGAGTAAATCAAAATTAAACCAAAGCTTTAAATAAACTATTAGTACAAATCTTTATTCTTGACACATGAAACATAAAAAGAATCAAGAATTTTTTATAAACATTCAAAGTGTCCAATTTACAATTATGTCACGAAAAATTGAAAACTATTACATTCATTGAACATTAATTTTATGCAGGAATTTAAAATATCTTAAAATAGAGAACAAATACATAAAAAAGTTAGAAGAGTGTACAGCTACATTGAACAGGTTTCCATGCAGTATAAAATAGTATAAATATATAACCAATTACAAGTGTCTTGAATAATTTTGTTAAAAAAAATTAGTATTTTAAGTTCATTTTGGTAGTATATTAGAATTTAATTCTATCATTGATGTATAAAGAATAATAAATATACGTAATAACACAATATAGATTTTAAAAACTTATAAAATTAACTTAACTAATTAATTTATTTCTTAAAAAAAATTGAGGTTATCTTTTTGAATTGCACAAGCTTCCCATGCATAATAATACTACAACACAACATACTTGGAAAAAAAATTTCAGTTTATTTCGTATCTAATTCCATACAAAACCGAAGTTTTTCTTCAAGAAAATCATAACTTTACTTTATCAGAACCATATTGTATTAACTTATGAAAAAAATTTTGTAAGATACTAAGAATAAAAAAGAAGTGTGAAACATCAATTCCATTAAATTGAATGTGAGCCAAAGCAAAAGTAAAATTATAAATTGAAACATTCAAGTGTTTAAAATATAAACAAAGTTGCAATACATAGGAAACTAAATACTTTATTAAATGAACAGTTTTATCCCTCATGTTTTAAAATGAAGACACAGAAGAAAAATTTTTAAAGCAAAGCAAATTAATATATTTAAAATAGATTTCCTTCTAAAACTATTATAATAAAAAAAGAAAAATTTGAGGTCAAATAAATATTAGAACAAAACCACTAATGAATGAGTTTTCAGTTAAATTTATATATTTACAATCATTAATATTTCATTCTCAAATATAAACAATACCTGTTAAAAATTAAACTTCCTTGTCAAAAATAGTAATTGCCAAGCAGAAGACTAATAAAAATAGAAAACCAAATTAAAAAGAAATTAGAATTGACTGCTAATTTTTTTATACACTAGACTTTATTTAAAAAAATGATTTAAATTATTCATAAACTTATAAATCAGGAAACCTGTCAAGAAACTTCTGAAATTTAATTTTGACTAAAAATCATCTTAGTTTTTAATCAACTAAAAAAGTTAAAATAAGTTACCTTGATGATGGCCTCCAAGATCAAATGTGGTAAATCTCATATTTCCTATAGCTAATTCTTCTGAAGCTAAATATGATAAATAAAAAAAACAAAAATTTAATGAGAAATATATGCAGTTGAAAATAGTTGCTATTAGTTAGAATGGCATGCAAATTATTTTCAGCAATAATATATACATGAGAAACTTGTCTCAGCTTCAAAATAAACTAGAACAATATATTTTAATAACAATAAAAACATATATTTATCACGCTTATATTATATACTATGTTAACCCCTTAATGATCCGTTAATTTTCAAGAAAACGGTCATAAAAGTGCCTATTTTTTTGGCTTTTGTATTTATATTACATATTTGATTAGTGCTGACATCTAGTTTAAAATAAACTATCTACAATTACCTTAAAAATATCCTGGTACTGCCATCTGGTGTGTAAAATGAGAAATGAAATGTCTTCCGGACAAAAGAAATGAATTAGTTTTATTCTTATTGGCGCGTTACTACTGAACACTCCAGCCCGTCAATATCACGGGAGCGAGAAATATAGAGCGAAACCCAGAGCCGTCTTAATAGCATGCAGGGCCCCCGGGCAAACAAATGTTTTGGGCCCTTATAGCAGGTCATACTGCTTAAAATCGAAATAAAAAACTTCACATACATAAAATAAAGCATTTTTAGCATATGCAATAATTTTACCAAATTTAAATACATTTTGATTACCCCAAAAAACTGAATTTACATGAAAACTTCATTAGAAAGTAGAAAAATAGATTTCGGTTGACAAAGTTTCCCTGGTGATAAACTATTAAAATTATTGCTGTTTGCATGATTATCAATCACTATTTGCAGAAAGGAAAACAAAATGCATACTTTATACATTTTGTTTATTCTTAGTATTTTTAAATACAATTTATAAAAAGTAAGATCCTCAAGGGCCCCCTGAGTGCCTGGGACCCTTTGGCACTGCCCGGGTGTGCCCATGAGTAAAGACGGTACTGGCGAAACCGCACCCCATCATTTTCATGAGAGCGAGAAGGAAGGGCTTAGCTAAAGATATGTAATTTCTCTAAAACTGTATATCATGCATTGAAAATAAAAAATACTCCTAAAAAACTAGTATGTGCTTTCCCATTTCATGTGTTTCTAATAAAAATGTAGCAAAAAACATGTGACACATCCCCAGAACTAAAGGAATTTTTTTTTCTCTGCTTGACCATCAATTCCTGATCACCAAACTCGTCAAAAGCAATTTTAATGTTTCATTTAACAGCTGTAAATGAAAAAGGTTTCTCAATCTAAAACAAGATAAAATATAATAGAATTTTTTTTTTTTTTAAATGTTTGTTGAATTAATTTTTATATTGGAGCAAAGAGCTGATTTCAAACTTGATGATGCAGCAAAATGATGAAAAGTGTAAAAAAAATCCATCGAAATTTAAATAGGTCGGTACTTTATTTGCATCACACTAGAGCTGCACAGTGTGGTATTGGTGACAGTCTAGGAAACATCCCTGAGGATGATCCACAGACCTTCCATCGCAATTTTGATCCTCTGCAGAGGGGATTCTGCTTTGGTAGGCCGATGACCTATCTGCAAAGTCTAGCACTTCACGGTAAAACAGTATAACTAGGACCGATATTGCACACGCTCAGTCAAGATGATGAAAGTGGTCACCCACCCGCTTACTTGACCACAGCCAGTGACTAGAGTTCGACGTTCTACTTGAAACAGTGTCTTTGCGATTAGTATACAATTTTTCATTTCATCATTATGAAGAATGTACACCCTTGTGCAAATTAATTGAAACAAACTTTTTTTTTCGTGTTTTTTACACCCGCAAAAGAAGATGTTTTGGGGTTGTTTCGGTTGCAATGGGTTTGGACCTTGGCAGCCTATTGACGGTATGATGCGTTCTGAGCAGTACATTACTATTCTAGGTAAATAAGTTGTTCCAGAGTTGAAGAAACGATACCCTGATGGAACAGGGATTTTTCAACAGGATTTAGCTCCTTGCCATACGTCCAAAATTGTCAAGAAATTCATGTCTGAGAATCAAATTGAGACATTGGAATGGCCAGGGAACTCTCCGGATATCAACCCAATTGAGAATCTCTGAGCCATATGCAAGAATTGCCTGTTAAGTATGGACTGTACAACTATGGAGAAGCTAATCACGGCGTTAATTCATGTGTGGTACAAGGACATAAATATTATAAATGACTGTAAAATATTAGTGGAATCCATTCCGGATCGTGTCCAAATGTTAATAAAGTGTCGTGGAGATCATATTATGTACTAAAAATTTTTGAGTTTGTATAAATTTAAATAAAATAGCATTTTCTCTTAGTTTCTGAATTTATTGAGTTTGTTTCAATTAATTTGCACAAGGGTATAATTTTACATGGCAAAATTCAAAATTTGAGCAAAATCGATTGAAGTGTTCCTGAGAAACTGAATTTTAAATACCTGACTATTTTAAAATTTGATTTTTCAGGATATAAAGTACGTTTTTACGACTGATTTCGTGACTTAAAATACAATTTGCATTATTTAGTTGGCATATTTGAAGTCACCTGCTTGAACCATTGAATCCTTGAACGTGAAGATCCGATCACTAGATCAAAAGTTATGCAGGGTGGTCCATTTTTTTTATTTTTCTCCATACTTTATTTCTTGGAAGATATATAAAAACATTAATAATTAAATCACATTTATATGATAATTTTCTAATAATTTAATATTCACTGTCCAGAAAAGCATAGAGTTTAAAGGTTAAAAGAACAAATTCATAAATAATAAACTATCTCATGAATTAACATTTCTTAATAACTCCTCATATTTATCTTAGCCATCTTTTTATTCAAAACTCATTTGAACATTGGTGTAAATTAAGTGAATATACATCACTGAAAAAGAAAATTCAATAACTATTATCAAGGTTATATCCTGTAAAATATAAAAAATTCTATCCAGTGAAAGTTAGGCATTAGAATTAGTAAGTAGCTTGTGTAATACTCACTAGGATGCAAAGTAGGTACATGCTGAGCCATTCTGTCATCTTTAAGCATATGCAATAAAGTAGTTTTACCAGCATTATCCAATCCCAAAAACAAAAGTTTCCCACTCTTTTTCCACAATCCTGTATAAAACATGCAATAAGAAACTCATGCAATGAACTGAATTTATTTAATCAATTCATAGAAACATGCTGAAGTAAAATCACAAACAAAACAGAACAATATTTTTTCAATTATTTTATACTTATTGGAGAATTTCTTCATGGAACAGAGAATTCATTAAATTTCCAATTATTTATCTAGGGGTGCACAATCTTTTTGAGTGTAGAGTCACTTGCACAGCAAACTAATGAAAGACCATACACATATTTACAGACCATACACACTTTTTATATACAGACTACATAATGCAAACTTTTGTTTTTTCCTGAAAAAAATCTCTTAAGCTACAAACAATTCTAAACAAAATTAATTACAAACAGTGAGCAGTTTAAAAGTTCACTTTTTCCTCCAAATTTCAAATTTTTTATGTTGCAGTAACGTTGTATCATTATTCTAAAAACCACATACAAATGCAAGGTGCTAATTTCCAAAAAAAAACTATAGAAAATAACTTATATTAATGACGAAATATGCATATGCACAAATAGTATCAAAAAGTCCTTATTTAAATGATGAACAGAAACTCACATGGTGTATAAACCGTGCATTTAAAGTACAGGAAGCGTATCGGATTTTAAAATCCACATAGACATTGTTAGTTATAAAAGCTCCCCACCCCCAAAAAAATTTATCAAAGCATCACTCTGATTTCCAATTCAAGTCGAAAAGTGATTACTCAAACTCTAAATTCACGCTTCGTAATATGGTATTAAAATAATGGGTTTTTAAAACCATGCAGAATTTTCTAGCAATAATCATTGAAAAATAAGAGAAACAAATTACAATAGAATCTGCGCAAGTTGAATGCATCTAAAAGTAATGACTTAAATATGATTCAAAATTTGACATTTTTGTTTATTTTTCACAAAAAAAATCACGTCTAGAAGCTCCTGCGGGCTGCATATCAACAGGTGACAGGTCATATGTGGACCGCATGCCACAGATTGTGCACCCCTTTTATACTTTACTTTTCATTTCTTAATAATTTTATTTTTCTTAATAATTTTATTTTTCTTAATAATTTTATTTTTCTTATTTTTGTTTATTCATTCAAGTTCAGATTGTTAAAAGTTGGGGGGCAAAATGGACAAACCAAAAGAGACTTGATACAAGCAAAATTAAGCAATCAATAATAACTGATCCAAACAGTTTTGAGAGTTGGCTCTTAAGAAGGATCCAAACATCCTTGTGTTTTTTGTACAGGAATAAAAATATAATGGAGTCATGTTAGTGATTGTTAGTACAATGCAGTTGAAGATTGCACTCTTAATTGTCATGCTACTTTGTTGTGCTTCAAACTATAAAATGCACACCGCTATCCGTAACTTACTAGGATGAAGGGTTGGAATAGGTTGCGTCATACGATCATCCTTTAGCATACCTAATAAAGTGGTTTTACCAGCATTATCTAATCCTAAAAATATTAATTTAGCACTTTTCTTATACAAACCTGAAAGGTAAAATGAATTAATAGTTTTTCCCCTCATAGTAAAGATTGACATCATTATAAGCAACTGAGCACTAAAGTATACTACAGCAGAGAACCAATTATCCGGGATGCTTGGGACCATGGCTCTCCCGGATGTCTGAATTTCACAGTTTTCTGGATCGACCAAAAAGTGTCGTTAATTGATGTTTTATTGAATCCGAATTACAAGGGAAAAGTGTAACACATGTTAAAGTAAAAGAAAAAAGAAAAGCACTCCTAAATTTAAAAAGAATTTTAAAGCATTTTCCCCATCCCTCGTAAATCAAAGAGAAAACAAAATAAGCTCGCCACTCCTTTGAGTTTGATTGACGGTCTAAAGGAGAAAATCCTCTCCTCCTCTGGATCTAAAGATCTTCAAGGTCACGGAAGAAATGAAGTTTCTTTGGATAAATGGGGGGGATTCTCCCCTTCCTCACATTTTCCTCCACTCAACTTCAAGGATGAGTCCAATTTCCGCTTTTTTTCATAATTGTTCTAGTTTAAAATAGTGGGAAAACCGAGCAAAATTTTTCCCGGTTATCTGGATACCGGATAAATGGTTCTGTACTGTATTTCATAGTGTTTATTTAACATATGCACAAATCAATTTCAAAACAAAAGATTATTCTTAAATCACGACTGACAACTTACATAACAAACACTCGTTTCAGAAAATTTCAAATAAAAAAAATCAACTTAGTTTCTTTTAATCTCAAAAAGCTATTTATAAAGCTATTATTAAAGACAAAAAGCTATTATTAAAGACAGCGAAACATTATATAAATATCAGAAGCAGGAAAACTTAGTAAAAAGAACAAGTTATTAATTAATTCAGATAGAAAATTTATTAAGTTATTTTAACAAGAATGATTAAATTTAGCATAATTGAAATGGATCTTGCATGAAAATACATTAGTAGCAAATAGTTTTTAAAATAATAAAATAAAACTAATTAACAAAAACTAAAGATAATGCAAACTGACTTTATATAGGATGCAAATAGCTGACAACTGATGTAATGAACCCAGTCGAGCAAAGGAAAATGTAAAACAAAAAGTAGCTACACATTGAGATCACAAAAAGGACTTGTGAGCTATGCAGTAAATTCCGCTCTCAGGTTCACACAAAAGCAGTTATCTTTATAAAATACTTAAAAATTAGCTTATAGAGACTATAAATACAAAGAATAATCTTTTTAAAAAGAATTATTAATTTTAAAAACAGTTAAGAGTCTGAACCCTAATATCTGAATAAACATACTATACTGCAATAGAATCAAAAACAACTTTAAATATCTGATAAATAATTTAAAATTTTTGAAAAGTGATTTTGTATAACAAAACAGGTATTTAATAATCTTTCAAATATCACCTAAGTTTCATATAAATGTAAGAGGTGAAATATAAAAATATAGAAAAACAATATTTATAATTTGACCAAAATATTTTTTTGTATTATAACATTGCCATTTAAATAGAGTAAAACACAATGTGTAAAAGAGACAAATAATGTATTTAAGAAAAACAAATAGTTATTTACTTAATAATTCAGCAGATGAACATTTTGTATTTTGGGGGAAAAAAGGACTCTCAATGTGTTATTATAAAGGTGCGTATCCAGCATGCCTAAAATTCTTAAATCTCAGACCCCATCTTTGATCCAAAGATATAATGGAAAAAAAAAAACTACCTAACTTGCAGCAAATGAATTTGTAATTGCTCTTAACTAACAATAACTTAAATATTTTTTTAAAAAATGTCAAAAAATGGTTTATTAAAATTATTAAAAGGTATCTAGATAGTATTAGTTTAGATATAAAAGTCTTTTGGCTTTTAAAATAATTCCTAAGATTTTTTTTTTTGTTGAAAAAAAGCATGTCAAAAACATTTGTAGATGAAGGATATAGAAAAAATACTATTATTTTAACAAAAGGAAAAGTTAGAAATTTACTATAATTCTATTACTAAAGATGCGCAAAATTGTATCTTATTTTTAATTAGACATATTTATTTCAAGATAGATAAAATTGCAACACAGTTTAAAGAACAATTTTGTATATTGTCATTAAAACTGTGTTTGTTGCAGTCTTCCAGATTTTTTTTTTAATCTTAACTTTCAACCAAAAAAAGTTAAGACATTTTCTTTGATATAATCTTACAATATATGAATAAAATACAATTCTTTTATTTAAACATAATTATGTTTCAATCAAGATAATTATTCACAGAACTTACCAAGGAAACTTAAAACGCCAGCAAACCAGTCAAAGAGGAACATAGTGAAATCTAAAGAAAAAAATACTAGGTATTAATTCATTTTTAAAGATAGGCAAGAAACAAACTGAAAAATCAAGTCCTATAAAATTAAAATCGCGAAATAAATTCAAACTTAAGCTAAATCACAAACTTAAAGCAATTTTGAAACGAAGTTAACGTAACAGAACAAAAAAACAAATATCAAGAACTATTTATAAAACATTTGAAAAAATTACATAAATATTATGAGTACAAGACTAAACAACTTTATGTATACGCAGTTTGACAGATAACAAAGTAAGAGTTCATTGAATAGCTTTGAGAAATTAAAGGGAAAAAATAATATGCATGCACAGTTTATTGAATTAAACCTTTTATGAAATCAGCTTTTAATAAGAGACAACTTAATTTAGGAAAATTTGTGTGTACGCATCGAATCAACGTATCACCTGTCCTTGTAGTAAACAAACATAACATGGATAACGCAAAAAGTTTCCGGCTTTATGATGACAAGAGAATTTTTATACAAACAGAGAAGAACCTTTAATTGTTGAAAAATACAATATTTCCTAAAAATGAATTATAATTAAGAAAGTAGGACATTACCTTTTGAAGGCGTTCAGTACAAGTAATACACTACTATTTGATGCAATGATACTATGAAAAAGAAAGTTTAAAAAATTAACAAAACGATCGCAGCAGAATAAAACCAGATGTGCAAATATATTCGACTGCAGCGCCAATTCTTTTTAATTTAAAAAAAAAAATAATAATTTTAAAACTTTTATCTCCAGCTTTTTAATTGATTCTTGCCTAATAAAGGTTTAGACATAAAAGTATTTTTTTTAGTTTGTTTAATTAGGTTAATTAATATGAATATACATAAGTCAACAAATATATCAAATTTCATGAGCAAAATAATATGTTGAGGGTGAAAAAAACTTTTTCTGATGAGCTAGGAAGTTAATAAAGCTTTTATAATTCATAAATCAAGCTAAATTAAAGCAGCTCAAATTTAAGTAGTAATTGAGAAACTTAGCTGTAACTGGAAAAGCTGACTGGCGGGAAACTATTTACTTTCCACCGCGGTTTTCGTAGTGCTAGATTGAAATTAGACGTGAAGTGTCAGAGGTTTAATTTAATATTAATTTATCTTTTTAATTAATTGATTCAATTTATTTCTCATTAAAAATGTTTGAAGCAAGATTAGTCCAAGGAGCTTTGTTAAAAAAGGTGTTAGAAGCTATTAAAGATTTGATTAACGAAGCAACATGGGATTGCTCAGCTACGGGTATTAGCTTGCAGGCTATGGACAATTCTCATGTAAGTTTAGTGTCTTTGATTCTGAGAAGTGATGGATTTGATAAATTCCGATGTGACAGAAATCTCTCCATGGGCATGAATCTTGGAAGGTTTGTAAATGTATTTAGATTCATATTCACTTTCGCCTTTAATATTTGCTTCAATTTTATGTAACTTCATGACCATTTCTGAAACATATTTTTTCTTCTTTCCTTTCCCTCTAAAAATTAAATTTTTTAAAACTCATTCAGATAAAAAACTATTTACTATCTTAAATGCTAATTTCATCTTCCAAATTGTAGTTTGTTATAGTATAGCAGGTGTGTAGCGTTTGTATAAAGTGTTTAGCAGATATATAAGTCTATGTAATTAAAACTAATGCTTTAAGTAAATGAAATACGAACAGTAAAAACTTTACAACTTTAATATAACATTTTAACAAGTAAATAACATTCGTGAAAATATTGGAACACAACTATAGACAAAGATCTCTGACGTTATCTCGAGTAGAACACAAAAGCTAAACTCGATCTCTTTGTATTCGCCACAAGTGCTTAAAAATATTTTTTGAGTGCTTAAAAGGTGCTTATTTTTTGTTAAATAATTTGGCTACCCTTCCTGGACAAGCTGTTAAAAAAAAAAAAAAACAACTAAGCCAAAATTTTTTAATGTTACTTTTTAAATTAAATAAAATGCATGCTTATATTATTGTGCCTAAATGAAGAGAAACGTTGAAATGCCTTAAAATCAAGCAGTGATGTTATTCTTCCATTTACCCTTTTTCATTACTTCTGAAAATATTAGTCATAAAGCAACTCTACTCTTACTATTTAAATATGTTATGATTTTTAAATGTCTACCTTCCTTAATGGTCCTCATAGAAAGTCTTCATACTAAATCTGTTAGCATTTTGAAATATACTAATTTATTTTAATAAATTTTCTAGACTTCCAGAAGCTTAATATAAAAAAATGCTTGAGCATTTAAGTGTTACGGTTTGAATATTGAAATTTGAACTTAATATGTTAATAAAAGTATACTCTTAGAAATTTCAATTAACCAGCAATCATATGGGACTTCGTTTTGATTATTTTATGTTGTTTTTTAGTATGGGAAAGATTTTGAGATGTGCAGCAAATGATGATGTAATTACCATCAAAGCTCAAGATGATGCTGATACTGTTACTTTTGTGTTTGAGGCTCCCAGTAAGTATTTTATTACCTAAAATATTTTTATAAAATTTGTTAATATTTCAGATGTGCTTTTGCTCTGTGAGTAAGTGGAATCTTCTCTTCTAGTTTCCATCAAAAGACATAACAATTGTAATAGTGCAATAGATTGAGATGTTAAACTAGGGAACCATCCACAGATTTTGCAAAAGTGATCTGTGTATCTTATCTGAACCAATTTGTTATTTCAGAATTTTTAGGACTTATACATAGTATTATAAAGAAAGAAAAACATTTTATTATGAAATATTTTAAAGAAAAAGTGCAGTACTGAGTGATTATTTTTAAATAATGAAACATTAAATCTAGTATGGTAGTCATCATATGCATCCTAAACAGAAAATTACACAGAATACTATTGGTGCTAATGAAGTTTAAAATTTTATTTAGATTATTCTATATAGCAATTTATGCATCCTTTTAACTGTCATGTTCAAAATAATCTGGGGTACAGCGCTGGTGTTCCAAACTGTCTCGCCTGACTGGGCAATTTTATTTTAGTGCATCGTATTGTTAGACCCGAATAATTATCGGGAAAAGTTTATATTGACTTCATCTCTTCGTCAGACCTGAATCTATCTCTGGAAGGGTTAATTTCGATGCAATTTACAGCAATAGGTGGCAGCATTTTACTGAAGGTTTAAAAGGATAGATGTTTATGTTCTATGTGTGCGGAATTTTTTTGTTGCAAAATGGTGTCCAATTCTTTGTAATGTCATGTAGAGGATTTATTTTTTTTTTGATAAGGTTGAATTAAAAAAAAAAAAAAAAACAATTGTGAATTTTTAGAGTGGCAGCTGTCTGAAGCAAATATGCAGTGGCTAAAAAACTTTAACATTTCTACTATGGATGTAATTCAAAATATTAATTTTAACTAAGTATATTTTATTCTGTACAAAGCATTTGATTTTTGCCATTAAAAAGATTAACAATTTATGTACTCGAATCATCAACATAACTTGACAGTTAAAATGTTAATGAAGAAGAAATTTGATTTTAAGTGTATTGGGCTCAAATACTGTTTGAATATTTATTAATCAACAACAAAAAAAAGTACAACAGTAAGATTTCTTTTCTTTGCAGATCAGGAAAAAGTGTCAGATTATGAAATGAAATTGATGAATTTAGATACTGAGCATTTGGGTATTCCAGTAAGTTTTTTTTATATATATACCTTGTATTCCTCTGTTATATATTTTTTCATTTATTTAATATTAAGTTTGTGTTTTAGGAAACAGATTACAGTGTAATCATTAAAATGCCATCCACAGAATTTCAAAGAATTTGTAGAGATCTAAGCCAAATTGGTGATTCTATTTCAATAGTATGCACAAAGGATGGTGTGCGCTTTTCAACTAGTGGTGATCTTGGAACTGGTAAGATTAAATTACTTTTAATAGACTGAGCAGTATAAATAGAAGTACTTCCGTTAACTTGATTTAAAATAATTTGTACATTAAAATATTTAGATGTCTTGAAAACCTGAAAAAGAGAAAGTTAATATAAATTTCACCTGTCAGTTAGCTATAAATTTCACCTATCTGAAATAACTTTCCTGGTGTCCTACTTTCCAAAACTGATTTTTCCTAAATTCACTTGTTTCTTGTGTTATTCCGCTTGATTCTGTGATTATTCAAATTAAGTTGAGTATGTCATTTAAAACAAATATTTTCAAAACTAAACTCCAGTTATATCGGTTTTACATGCATTGTGAACAGAACAATTTTTCTCCTGTATTAATAGAAGAAGGAAATTAATCCTGAGTTTCAGATTGTATGGCTTATTTTCCTTAATGCAAGTAACCTTTAATCAGTACTAAATCGAAGCCTTGATTATTCAAATTTAACTCTAAATTCTTTACTGTTTATTTATTTTAAGAATCTAAAAGGAGTTAAGGTTCATTTTTATTTCTTTTTTTCTACCAGAAAGAGCTGTTTCATTCATAATTGTTTTTGGTAATTACTGACTGAATTGCTTTTCTGTACTTTACTTTTAATTAGTTTTTAGAATTGTCTTTTTTATCTATAGTATTGCAGATGAACAGCTGTTTCTGCTGCTAAAAAAATGTTCATGAAACATTGAATACCCCTTCTCTGGTGTATTTTTTTCCCTTCAAATTTCCAACCAAAATAAAAAAAAAAAAAAGCATTTTATATTTATGTGTGTGTGTCCACTTTTTTTTTTTTATTATGTATGTCCTATCCTGAATTCGAAAATGCTAAATATTTTTCTCGTCTGGAAGTTCTTTGCGATAGTTTTCTGTGATAAATTTATTAACTCTATTGCTTTAAGGTGTTTAAGTTAAATATTTCTTAAAGAAATTTTCCAACTTTACCTTTGAAGCGGCTTTACGATCACTGTCCTTGGACTTACAGCAGTAACACTAATGTAGGCAAAATTATAGAAAAGACAAAATAATTTTAATTGAAGGTGTGAAATCTCTACAAATATTGTGAAGAAAGCTGGACTAGTTGCGCCATCTCTTAGCAAAATTACGAGATTTAAAGAGGCGTGTAAGTAGTAATAAATTCAATTTCAACTATGCAATTTTCCTCTTCGGCTCATAGTCTGCGGCTCAAAATCGGTGAACATGTGAGGCGCTGCACCGACAAAGAAAGGAAGACAAATCTTATTTTTCCTTTCATTGATTTTACATAAGTTCTCTCAGAGTTTAACAAATGAAATAGTTTCAAATCTGCTGCAGCTAACTATTTAGTATTGTTTTTCCATTAGAAATAATTAAAATTATTGGTAACTAAAACTTATTAAAAATATAAATCTAATATTTGATTATATTTATTTTGAGGTGTACATTCATTTCATATTTGTTAATGTGAAACTGCCATAATATTTCTTGCTTTTTTTTTTTTTTTTTGTTGCATATATAGAGTAATACATATAACGTCATTGCCGAGTGGAAGGATGAAAACGGGTCTTAGGCAGCAAGGAGGGTACAAAATTTATTAATTATTAGACAGAGAACAGCTATAAGAGTGGTCACGAAAATTTGTGCTCCCAGATATAAGTTAGGGAAAATCTTGCAAAGTAAATCCGTAAAATGCTTTGCTTTAAGGAAAGAGGGAAATCTTAGTAATTGTAATTGGTTTATTAAATAGGTCACGAAATTCCCATAAAGAGCAAAGGGGAAAATGTCTTGCTTGTAATTGATCCTTACTTGAGCCAAAAATAGATTGAAGGACAGGATGTGGATTTAAAAATGTGAGACAACATTTCGATTAGAATAATAAAAGAAAAGGATTTACAGAAAAGAAATAACATAAAAGGATTAATTGAAGTTTTTTATGTTACATCCCCCCTCCTCAAAAATTTTTAATTACAATCCAAAAGAATTTAATAATTTTTTTTTTCAGTTTTCTGTGATACTTGTTTTATCCTATCATTAGCAAAATATTTTAAACATGCTAATTATTTTCGAATTAGTGCATTTTCCAAAAGTGTTTCTTATTGTTTTTTCATAAAGGTTACTTAATTTTAAAGGGCGGTTTATGTAAAAATTTTGATTTTAATTCTTTGTTGAATTATTGCTAAATCCCAAGCTATGGGTCGTAAATGCCTGAATATAAAAATAATAAAATTTCGATTAGTGATGCAAAATCACTATTTAACTCCAAAGTCTAGCGGAATCACTGTCAATGGTTATTAGTCTGTAGTAGTACTGTCTTAAGGTGATTTAAGCCTTACCTTTAAGCTTTCATTTGATATAATTTATTGAAAATATTTTTTAGGTAATGTCAAGTTATCTCAAACGGCCAACATTGATAAAGAAGAAGAGGCTGTAATTATTGATATGCAGGAAGCTGTTTCTCTAAACTTTGCTCTGCGTTATTTAAATTCATTCACCAAAGCCACTCCTCTGTCTGCCCAAGTACAGCTCTCACTTTCACCTGATGTTCCATTAGGTAAATCTTATCTCCTGCTAAACAATGAATTTTTATTTTGTTTAAATGTATCATGTATTAATTTTGTTGCTCAATTATACTTAGAATTTGTATTTTACTTAGTTCAGCAATATAATACTTAATTGTACTTAAAACTTGTAATGACTGTTGCCATTTCAAAGAATTTGAAAATGTATTCTGGTATATATGTCGATATGTGCGTATCTAATTTATGCGATTTACCTTAAAGATGTACTTCAATTAGCTATATCCTTTGATAAAAAGATAATTATCTTACTGTTATAGATCAATCCTTTATATTCTAGATTATTTTGATTATCATTATAAAAGTAACAGCTTAAAACTAAAGTTCCTTTATTATATTATAAAATATTAACATGATATTGCTTTATGCAAGATTTTTATGATTACAGTAAAACTCCAATTATCCGAATCAATTGGGACCGGACCCCATTCGGATAATCAAAAATTCGGATAATTGGATTTTTTTTTTTTAAAAAAATGCTTATTTTAAATAATTACTGTATGTATAGTGGAAATGAGGGGAAAAAATTTTTTTAAGGATTTCAGCAATTCTTAAGGATTTCAACAATTCTTCTGTGGGATGAGTTGGTGCATTATCAACAATCAAAAGCACAGCACTTCCAACAGATTTTTGGCGTTTTTTCACTTCAGGAATGAAAATTTCATCGTACTACTCTGTAAACAGTGCTGCAGTCATCCAAGCTTTGTATTGGTTTTTATAAAATAGAGGAAGTTTTTTGACATTTTTAAATGCTCTTGGGCGTTTTGACTTCCCTATTAACAGAAGGGGTATTTTATGGCTCCCAGTTGAGTTCGGTCAGTTAAGCACTGTAACACGGTCTTTACTAGCTTTATGCCCTGGAGCACTAGGAGGCTTTGGCACTGCACTCTCTTTTAGAGGCTAAAGTGGTTTTGGGTAAAGCTTTCCATATTAGACCAGTCTCATCGGCGTTGTATAAGAAGTCGGAATCGTAAGAGGCTGCTATAACTTTAAATTTTTCAATAAACTCGTCAGAAGCTTTGCAGTCTGCAGATAACTTTTCACCACTGAAATCTAGTTCACAAATACCGTGCCTAGACTTAAAATTCCTTAGCCAGCCGTTGCCTGCTTTGAAAGATAAATAACCCAGCTTTTCAGCAAAGATCTTAGCTTTTCCACAAATCTTTGTCCTATCCTGTAAACTTTCTCTGCATAAATCTTTCCTTGGCTTTACTAAAATTTTATTTTATTCATATAAAAAAAGGGAAAAAAAAGAAAAACTTATCTTTTTACTATATTTTCATATTTCCATAGGAATTCTGAAAGCGATTCGGATAGTTGGAGTTCTACTGTACTTATAAGTTATCACTTTACAATTAAGCAGTCAGTTAAATAAATATATTTACTTAAGTAATAAATTTTGTAAAAACAGGAAAGCGGGTTAGTTGATGTATTCCTTTAAAATGATTACTATAAATTGACTGTTACTTTTTTATTTTTAGTTGTGGAATATAAGATAGAAGATTTTGGATACATAAGGTACTACCTGGCCCCAAAAATTGAAGATGCAGATGATTAAATATAAGCTTTTAAAGCAATTGCTTGTTCATATTCCATTCTTTTCCACCACATCTAGAATGCCATTGTGTATATTTTAAGAACAAAGTTACGAATTTTATTGGCATGTATTAATAGCTGTTTTAAATGTTTTTTTTTTTTTTAAATAAATAAATATTTCAATTTTGTTTATTGTAGTTATTGTTCATTTTGACCCAAATTTCACTAAGTCTTAATAATGTAAGCTGAAGAAAGATATTAGTCAATACATTTATTGGATGAATAATCTTATATACATAGAGAATGATATATTATAACTATGAGAAAAAAGATGTGCTGGTAACATGCTGATCTTATATTTTCTTAGCAACAGTTTATTTTCCTTCATGAAGATGGTGGTAAAAGTTACTTATTGGGGTATATTTTAATTCATTGAGTGCCAATGTAATCCTGAAGCATCTTACATTTTCTTATTAAATCTTCATCATTTGGTTTTATTTTCAGAGCTGCAGTTAGTTCTATCAATCCTGTGAAGAAAAGATATTAATATAGTAATTTTATTTAACCTCTGTTCAGAATACTTCAGCTTACTATACCATGCAAATTTGTATGGGTTTTTTTTTTCTGTCTTATTCTAATAGGGGGAGAAAATACTAGTTTAGCAAAGTCTTTATGAACAAATGACAGTTATTATTATATTTTAATGCTAGATAATAATAATAAAGAAGACAAGAAATAATAATTTTGGTGTATTTGAATAAAATGTATTTAAATTACTACATGAAACTTGCGAATCAAGTGGCATTTCATAACTAGGTGTGCTATATTTTATTTTCGTTACTCAGTTATGTGCCTATTTGTGTCAGAAAGAGGGCACATTTTTTGGTGATAGAATATTTTTGCAGCGGTCAAACCTAAGATTTGTTCCTCTCACACATATAAGGGTGAGAGCAAGTTTAGTAAGTCTTGACAGTTACCTTCCACGGGTAGTTCTAGCATTTGAAATGCATTTCCTCGTATTTTGTGGACTTCAGCTCGAGCATCAGCATTGGATTTTGTGAGAGGTTGCAGCAGCTCTATAGCCTAGGAAAAGAATACATTAATGAATTGAAAATTTGTGCTAAGTAGGCTATTTTAACTATAATTTTATTTTTTTTACTCAATAAAAAGAAAAGGTTAATAATTTGTTTTTAATTAAACATATACTAATATTTTTATCAAAGAAATTGAGTAGTGGATAACTTTCTTATAGGGCTCGCTTTTCATTAGCATAGGAATCTATTACAGGAGCACAAAATAGAAACAATTATGAGAAACAGGAGAAAACTTGATTTCCTTTTTTAAATAATGCTATACCTTTGTAGAATCTTCAATGGCTTTATGTAAATTATGCAACTGTAAATGACAAGCTGCCCTTCCAGAATACAAACTAAAATGTATGAAAATGGAAATTAATTATTTAAAATGGAATCTTAAAATAATTTAAAATGAGAAGACTCACCTGTACAGATTCGGACACATTCGAATAGCGAGACTAAATGCGTTCACTGCAGATTTGAAATCTTCGTTTCTCATCATGTATCTAAAATTCATAATTACAAATTTGAATAGAAACGTTGATATTGGATCCTTATAAAGCATGTAACATGATTTAAATATTTTGATTTACAAAGATATAAAAAAATGTTGAGATGTTACTTAGTCTCATTTTAATTCTAATCGAGTTTGAATTTATTTCAACTGAACAAGATGAATGAAGTATTAATTAATACCTAATTACATATAAATTAGTTTTAGACTGAAAAAATGAACTTAGTAACTATTTCATAAATATAATTGCTGCAAATGTGCTTGGCTTAAATTGAAAAGAGGAGATCCGTTATTGTAATATCATTTATAAACGAAAATGTCTTATTTAAGTATTTGATATTAGTTTATTTAAATTTATTGTAATTTCCAGCTAGTCTTTTCAAAATGACTATAAAAAGAATATTTAAAGTGTAGGCAGGGAAACTTTCTATGGTCAGCATTATCCGAGTTTGAGCCTAATTGCTGTTGGTTTCTCCCATTTTTAATTACAGGAAGGAAAAAAGGTTCACTCTAAAAGTCGTTTGTCATTTAACTTGTTTGATTCATGGATAGGTTGGCTTTTCTAAGTTGGGCATAAAGCCTGTGGCGCGACACTTAGTTGAATGATTTGCTAAGAATTATTTTTCAATTGAAATCTTTACCGTTCGGTGGTTAATGAGAAGAGAGCATAGCTCCCAATTTAATTTTAGTAGGACTTTTTTCCAATGCCAATCTGGGTTGAAATTTTGTCAATTTAGGTGTATTAGGGCATATAGAATTGTTGGCCACTCTTTCAGGGGCACCATATTAGGTAGGCCAACATTGCTCCCATGGTAAAGACAAATACAGGAATGAAAGAACATCCCGGCCTTGTCCAGGATTCGATCCCAGAACCTTTCTACTGCAAGGCCAGTTTAGATTCTTCTCCACACAGTCCAACCACCTTGTTGCCGGTCTCCGTCTCTTTCTTGTACCCTCAATCATTGAAAATGTTAGTTTTTTAGCTGGATCAGAATCTTCACAACGACAAACATATCCCAGCCATCTGATCTTGTATGACTTATTAACTTTCAAAATATTGGTTGTCTATATTTATTATACACTACACTTCATGATTATATGAACTTCTCCGAGTATTATTTTCTTTCACTACTCCGAAAGATTTTTCTTTCAAAAGCGAGTAATCTATTTTCTTCTGCTTTATTAAGTGCCCAAGTCTCGCTGCCATACAAAATAGTTGGCCTAATAAGTGTTTTATATAAACTTACTTTAGTACTCATGGAGATGAATTTCGATTTTAATTGGTTCTTCAGTCCAAAGTAACATCTATTAGCCATCAAAAATCGGTTTCCAATTTCTACTCATTTTTATTGGTAGTAAGTGTGCCCGGGTACTTAAACTGGGTGACTCCACTAAAGATATGATTTCCAATCTTGTACTCTGGAACTAGCCACCTTAAATTTAGTTTTCTCTTCCCTTATTATTAAGCCCAGAACTTCGGCAGCATCCTCAAACGTCTCTACAACATCCCGTTTCGTTCGGCCATGGCCAAATATATCAATGTCATCGGTATAAGCCAATAAAATTGTATAGATCTTTGCAGAATGGTGTTCCTAGTGTTGATTCCTGAATTTCTCATAACTTTTTCAAGGGTAATGATAAATAAGATAGAGAATCTTTGTCAGTATAGAAATTAAAAGAATTACCTATAACAATATTTCTAGCAAACAGCAATGTATGCCCAAAAATGCTCAATATTTCACCTGGTCCCGGGGAGAAGAAATTAAATTTTTAAAAAAAATTGAAATAATGCTACATGTTTACCTAATATGTCCAATACCCAACAAAATAATATGCGTGATAAAGATTAGCGTTTCGATAAGGAAACCTTGTTTACTACTATAAAATAAAATTATTTGTGATAAATAAATAGCTAAATTTTCAAGTTTTTCCTCCCGAAAATTTAAGGCAATAAGCGAATAACAATGATAAAAAAAATTCTATTTTAAAAAAATTAAATTTCAGGGTAAATTTAATCCATCCTGCTTTAACACCTAAGAAAGCAAACATCAATAATATTTTATTTCATTCCATAACGAAATGTCATAAAAAATAAAGAATTTTTAAAAAAATGTTCAAGTCACTCTATTTCCTAAGTTTGAAGTTGCATATTTCATATCTATGTACTATAAAGAAAGAAATAAACGAGATATTTTTCATTACTAACTCAGCTTTAGATTTCAACCAATCAGGATTCCTTTCTTCCAGGGAAAGATCTTTCAAATCCAATTTTAAACTTGTTTTAGCTGCTAATTGTTTATCGAGCCACTAAAATAGATTAATAATTATGTATTTTTATTTATTTTATCATAGTATCATTAAATATTAATCAATATTATATTTTGTGTCCATCTTCGAAGCATAATTCAACAGAAATTCAGTCTATATTTATGAATTTATTTAATTAAGAGGAAAAAATACCTCTTTTTCTTCAGCTTCTTGCGATTCTCTGGCAGCGGTTGGAAATGCTCTCGGAGTGAAAGTTATCTTAATGCAACCATTTTTTCTGGTTTCTGGAATTTTCTTCGAATTTTCAAGAATCTGTTTCCTAACATTTAAATTAATATATATATATATATATATATATATATATATATATATATATATATATATATATATATATATATATATATATATATATATATATATATATATATATATATATATATATATATATATATATATATATATATATATATATATATATATATATATATATATATATATATATATATATATATATATATATATATATATATATATATATATATATATATATATATATATATATATATATATATATATATATATATATATATATATATATATATATATATATATATATATATATATATATATATATATATATATATATATATATTATATATATATATATATATATATATATATATAATATATATATATATATATATATATATATAATATATATATATATATATATATATATATATATATATATATATATATATATATATATATATATATATATATATATATATATATATATATATATATATATAAATCTAGTCATTTGAAATGGAAATAACACATTTTGTTAAAATCTTTTTTGAAACTAAATACAAGGTAGGTAATTTTATTTAGAAAATGTGATAAGCCACATATTTGAGTCGCTCAGAAGTCAATGCGGTTAAGTCCAAAACACAACAATTGAGAAAATTAATGTTTTTTGATACATTAGTTTTTAAAATTCCTGGTTTATTAATTTAATTAGAAAAGTGTATAAACTCTTTTTTCGAAGTGCAAAAAAACAAGATATGTATAGGATGTGTAAATAAAAACGTAAGTATTTATTGAAATAATGATAGCATCACAAAAATTTTAGGACTTATACCTTTTGGCAGCTGAAAAAGATAAGAAATTTATGTCTTCTAGCATAAACGAACTTCGATTTTTCTCAATCATCACTAGATACAGTGACTAATAGAAAATAAACTGTTGGATTATTTCAAAAATTGTTTTTTACTTCAAAACTAAAGTGGCACTTTTCTTTGTTTTAGGAAATCAAAAAAAAATTGAAAAAAAAAAAAAAAACCATATTTTACAAAAATACTACTAAAAATACCATACCCCTTTTTTTTGGTGAAAAAATACTACCGTAGTATTAAAAATACTACGTCTGGCAACCCTGGCTACTATGAATTTCTTGTTTTTCAGTGTTACCAACAAATATCGAAAGAAGAAGAATAATTTAATTTTTATTTCAAAAATTATGTAAAAAAATATTGATAAAAGGTGGACTTATTCACAATGGCTTCTGAAATTATTATATAATATATTCAGAAGCTATTAAAAAAATTGCTGTCTAACATAGAAAAAAGTAACCAACGAGTAAATCCTTTAATAACTAAGAAGATTATTATTTATTTCATCAAAATTTCCAAAAATCAGAAAATATCAAAAAATGGACTTAACCGCATTGGCTTCTGAGCTGCTCATTTTTGCTTTTCGTGAAATAACTAGAATTGAAAAAGTGATTGGAAAAATATTCCAGTTTTAAGTATACAGAAAAATAAAAATAAATAAAAGTCATCATGTTATATAAACTTCTGTAGAAAATTTAATTCTGAAGGCATCTTCTTAATTTTTTTTCCAAATAATTAGTTTCTACCAGATCTATTATATAGTTATATAACAGAATATACATACATACATACATACATATATATATATATATATATATATATATATATATATATATATATATATATATATATATATATATATATATATATATATATATATATATATATATATATTATGTATTTTAATAATAAATGTGTAGTAATGTTTTGTACATTTTAATAACATCCATCATTGTTCTATCCAATGGTAAAAAGAAGCTTAGTTGAAAGAAGAAGCTGAACAATTAAATGCTTAATGAATTCATACTATTCTTTGCACTAATTTATGTATTGAGTTGTTCATGTTCCATAAAATATCAGACATAAATAACAGAACCGAACCAGGTGTATTTGTTTAATACGCTCTGAAATTGTCATAAATGTTAGTTCCTCATTTGCATAATTCCATGACTCAAACTATGACTTAGTGGTTTAACATGACAATTTATTTTTGCAGCGATATTCTGTTGGCGAGAAAAATTTATCTCTTCGTTGATGACGCTCTTTGGGTAACGGATCAGTCAATAATTATTACTTTTTTTCCTCTTAATGTTAGAAAATCTCCACCGCTGTTTTGAGTGTTAAACTTTACGTTATATTTTGTTTTGCTGTTCATAAGACTTAGAAGCTTGAAATTACGAAGATTTGTAGAAAATTGTTCAGGGAGTGCGATGGAATAATAAATAAAGAACTTAACATTTGATTATTAGTTCCAGAATTATTAATTAATACTACATACGTCAATTATTACATACGAAAAAACCTACAGGAATGAAACAACAGAGTTGAAATTCGCTGTGCTGAAAGAGCCATTTTACGTTTAATATTAATTCCTTACTAAAAAAGAAGAAAACAAAGATAAAAGAATTTTAGCTTGATATACAAGTAACACTTTGTGTATTGTCCTATAAGTTTTTTCTTTTCATCTCATTCCCTTTAAAAAATTTCAAATATGGATAAATAAAGTTTTTTTCTTTTTCTTCCGGTTTCAAAATTCTGTATATTCCATCCCATTCAGTAGTAGCTAACCTATGACCCGCGGGTCAGACACTGACTCACAAAGGCTTTTTTAATGACCCAGGGTTTGATTTTTGTAAACTTATTTTTCATCTTATAATTAAATATATTAAAAACGGACAATTGAATATATTAAAAAAATTAAAATCTAAATATCTATGTCGAATATAAATATACTTTATGGGCTGTAACATGAGAGGTCACCACTATGAAAAAAATTAATAAAAGAGTTTTTATTTTAATTTTTTTTAAAATTTTTAATAAAAATTTAACGAGGATTGCGTTAAACTAATAAATACGGAATATGAGCTTAGTATTAAGAAATAATTTACGAATAGACAACGATAGATTTCTGTATAAATATGCTTTACTTTTATCATCATTAGTATACGTACTAATGCGGGGGGGGGGGTGAAGCAGACCATCCTGAATAACTTTTGATCTAATGTTCTAGGACTAATGATCTTAATGTTCTAGGACTCAATCTTAATGGTTTGAGGGGGTGACCTCAAATAGATTAATTGATAAGTGCAGACGATATTTTAAGTTATGAAATCATGCACAAAAACTCACTTTCTCTGAGTAAACATTCCTTCTTTCAGATGGATTTGCATCCCCGAAACATAAAGAGTTGCCGCAATCTGAGAAATATCGCCCACATAGTTTGATCAGGAGAGCGGTCCAAAGTTTGAACCCCTTAATGTTAATTTTACTTTTTGCGCATTCCGCCATATCCAGAGAATTTTTTTGGTAAATTTAAAAATTTTTAACACAATTATAAAATTTGTTAATCCGAAGATAATTTCATGAGAAAAAAGACGTTTTTATAAATATTTATTGTTTTTTTATTATTTATTCAATAATAGTTAAACAATTTTTGAATTTTAATATTTTACTGTTTTAATATTTTACATTTTTGAATTTATGTAGTTTTACACTGTAAAACGCAAAATTGGATCAATAATTCCCGAGGAATCGAATTTTAAAAATACGGCTGTTTTAAATTTCGATTTCTCATTTCTGATTCGAAATTTCGATTCCCTCAAACCATTAAGATTTAGTTCTACAACGCGAAGATCCGATCATTAGATCAAAAGTTATTCTGAGTGGTCCGCTTAATTTATTATATTTAGCGCACTGTATATCAGCAACCTCCCAGAGATTTTCTCTATTCTGCAAATACTAATACTATATATATACTGACAAAATTTCATATTTTCAATTTTTTTTTTAGGAACACGAATGAAATTATTACACGTTTATTTGACTTTTTTTTAAATAGCTATGAAAAAATCTAATCCTTTCATTGCCATTGTCAATCACTCGTCTTAAGTGCTGTTATTTCCTAATACATTCAATCCAGTTTCGTCCAGAATACAAATTATCTAGCGATACAAATTAGCTTATAATAATAGACTTTTGTATCATCCATCAAGGAAATTCGCGAACAGAGTACTTTTGAAACTGTCGACATGTTATGAATATGCAGTTGTTAGTTGTTAGCTTAATTCGATCTGAGAGCAAAATTCCAAAACAGAAAATATTCAATACCTTATTGTATTAAGATGAACTGCTATTCTCTTGCTATTGAATTTCTTGATCTTAATCTAATATATGCGTGGCCCCCGCGATTGCAAAAGGTTTAAGACCCCTAGATTAAACTTACATATACTATACATTATACTTAAATATACTTTCAAAATTCATTTGTTATATTATACTACACCAATCATACTTAATTTCTAAACTGCCATTATAAATTTCTTTAGCACCACATCATTGATTATTCAGATAGTTTATAAATAAGGTTAAATTGTTTAGGTATAATATTGAGTAGGAAATCTAATTTATCAATCAAATTTATCAAACCCTGAATAAAATATCAAATAAAAAATTTTGCCAACGCTTAAAATATAAAAATAAAATCTTCCGGAGAAAATAGGAAAAGTTGGCATTTATATTTATAACTAATAGCTTAATAAACCAAGAAATTTTTTTAGAATCGCTTTTGATGTTCCTTTATTATTATATATAAGAATAATTGTAGGCGCTAATTATGATTCGGTCAAAATAGGAACTACATTCAGCACAAAATTATAAATTACATAAATGCGGGCTAGTATTTATAATAAAACAATAAAGTAAATTTTAAGCAGTTATCAAAAATGTTCGCCTCTGCAGCTCTTTGTTTTCAAAAAAAAGGAAATCGCTTTTATTTCTCGACAAAAATAATATTTTGTAAGTCTTTTTTTTTCTCTCTATTTTAATCTCCTTTAAAACAAAGTATTAATTTTTTATTTTGTAGCAGAAATGATAAGATTGAAAATAAATCATTATCGTTATAATAAATGACAATACCTTTTTTCAGCTATTTTGTTCGCTTTTGATTGCTCTTCTTTTAGTTTCAAGGCCGCAAAATATTTTTCCTTTTCTTCTTTTTTCATCTGATCAATTCTTTTGCGTTCGTTATCTTCTATCTGATAGATTTGGCGGGAAAAAAGATGCATCGGTACTTACAATATAAAATAATACATAATAATTAATAAAAGGAAATTATTTTTGTTTTCAATTAAAAGCATAACGTCAGTTTTAAATTTGAAGTTGTATAAAAGTGATTGAATTCAGACAGTATCTGCGTTAAAATTTCTCAACTGTTAAACATTCGAATTATAGTCAAGCATTCAAATTATTTGAACAGTCGGAGTTAAATTT
Organism: Parasteatoda tepidariorum; assembly: GCF_982258835.1. NCBI lineage: Eukaryota > Metazoa > Arthropoda > Arachnida > Araneae > Theridiidae > Parasteatoda > Parasteatoda tepidariorum. The sequence continues at coordinate 80,999,035 of NC_141755.1, forward strand.
GTGAGTCATTAATTTAATTTTTTTTTAATTGTAAGTAATTTTAATTTTGTGATGAGAAATTCGTGATCATAGTCATTCCCTAACTAATTTCTCATGTGGTTTGTCTTGTTGTCACAGGAATTCCTCTCTCTAGAAACTAGACTTCCAATGATTTCGTTTAGTTATATGCGTGCATCGATTGTTTAAAAGGATATATTTTAAAATTTATAATCTAAAAGATTTAAGCATCGAATATATTTTAACTTGGAAATACCTTAAAAAAAATTAGTTTTCAGTTCATAAATATGTGTCTTCTCGCATAAGATTACATGCGTAACGTAAATAACAATATTGGTTTCAAACAAAAAGAAAAAAACACTGATGTTATGCATTCACTTTTTCATCGCTGTAATGATAATACTCAATTGATAGGAATATTATTCAATAAGTCACATGCATATCATGAAGGCTATGAAGTAGAAATCTCTTGCTTCGTTCTTTTTTACCCCTTTATCGGCAAAGTATTTTTTCCTATTATGAGTTAGTAGGCGTATGATTACAACCCAAAAAATATTTCAAAATTTGGAAAAAAAAATTAGGGGGGGAGGGGAGGCTCATGAGTTTTTATTTTTTAATCTTTCTATTCAACTTTATTAGTTACTGTACGTAATAATATTTTCCCGAATAATAAAAAAATACTGATACTACCATACAAACATTTAACATTAAGGTTTAACTCTACTTAACTTTACGAAGGATAATTTCGTATCTGTTCACATAATATCGATAATATAAATTTATTTTTACTTTAATTGAATTATGTCTCAATTAATTTGTTTTGGATCAAGTATTAATTTATTTCAGCAATTTTAATCATCATATAGTTAAAAAAAATAATCAATGTATGGAATATTTTAATAAAAATAAAAACTATTATGGTTCCCACTTCACTATTCGTGTGAACAGAATAACTTGATAAGTCAAGCGTTGGTGTTTTTTATTTTTATTTTATGACCGTCGTTGAACAGCCGACCCAATTTCATGGGTTTACGACTACTTACGTTCAACTCCGTAGCCTTGTAATTTTGAACCAATCCAGAAGACAAGGAAACTCCTGGATCAGTACCCCCAGAGGTATTGATTTGTTGTGGGAACATGGAGGACTTTGAGACTCGACAGATTTAACGTGCATCAGTCACCATTTACTACGCAGGGAAAGGGTTGGTGTTTATTTCAATTTAACTTGCATAGCAACTTTAAAAGTTTGTATTCGATTTATGAGAATGTCATATTATGGAATAAATTAGTAATATTCGCTCAATATGATTTTTTTTAGATGTTCTGGTTCTTACCAACATCTGTTTTCGGATGCTTTCACTTTGAAGTTTTTGTTGCTTTTTACATTTGGTCTCGGAAGCAATTTCTAAGTATTTTTGGTGCTCTTGAAAAGCTTCGTCTCTTTTTAATTTTCGATATTCTTCATTTCCTGAAATTTTTTTAAAATTTTTTTATCAAAATGTTAAAAAAATCATCTTTATGATTTGTAAAACAAATAGAAAACAATATAGTATATTAAAACAAAAGGAAAATAATACTTTTCGGTGAAATTATCAGATTCGCATTCAGTCAAAGGAGAAATCACCATTTCAGATCATTTTCAGTCATTTTGAAATTGTAGTCGTTCAGAAACACTTTCTTTCTATTGATTCAATTTTTAAGAAGATAAAAAATAAAAAAATAAAAGATGAATACTCTAAATTAGATCTATTTTAATTTATGCCCGTAAAAACTTGCTCCATGTCTCAATCTAGGGGGAATATGATTGGCATCTTCGAAAGAAAGATTTTAAGAGCTATTTTTTTGTCACATTAAAAATTTTTTTTCACGTGACTAAGAAGATTAAATTTGGATATCTATCACTCATACATTGAATCTGACTTCGTTAATCTCATCAAATGACAATGAATAAAATGGACAGATCACGTTGGTAGAATAGACGAAGACCGCTCCACAAAAAAAGCCTTCACTGCCCGACAAGTTGGCACACCGAGAAAAGGCAGACCAAATCTAAGATGAATTGACGGCTTTGAAAAAAACCTTTCGGTCTTTAGAGATCATGAACTGGAAAATACTATCTGGAAGAAGGCCAAGGCTCACCCTGGTCTATTGAGCCATTCAGGTAGGAGGGAATACTCTTAACTATAAATGTTGTCAGCATAAAAAGCTGGTAAAGATTAAAAAGAACTAAAGTAAAATTAATTTATTTAAATACACCTTGTTTAGTTGACATAAGAAACACTTTTCTCTCTGTTGCAGTGAAAAAAGCGACAACAATAAGTTATCCCCATTGGGAATAGGTATATAAGTATTGTGGATGATGCATATAAGTGTCGCAGTATAGGTCTTTTTGTTCTAGAATGGAAAATGTAAAAAACTGTATCTATCCCGAACCCCCCTTTAAAAATACTGCATGTAATAAAGTTCCGTTGAAGCCTTAGATATTGCCATGTGATAATATATATATATATATATATATATATATATATATATATATATATATATATATATATATATATATATATATATATATATATATAAGAATCTTAAGTTTTAATTTTTCCAAAGAATCATCCACGCTGATTTTTTTTATAAATACCATAATTTCGCCGATAGAATAATTTCTTAAGCAAGTTTGTAGTGAAGAAATGCAAAGAGTCCTCATACCGGCTTCATCATCTATCAGTTTCATCCACAATCCTGAAAATTTCTTTTTCAGTTCAAATGATATTGTTTCATTCATTATCCGGGCAAAGCTATCTTCTGTGTCTATGAAAGAAGCTAAGAAACATTCCCACAGGTATGGTGGCGAGCTTATCTGAGGAATAAAATCCCATCATTCTGTATATGTATATCAAAATGTCTTATAGTATTTATTTAATTTTAAAAACAGGTCACCGTTGATTCACCGTACAAAAGCAATTTTATTTAGAATTCGTTATAACTAAACTGCCAGCTTAAATAAAAAAGAAAAAAACTATTTAAGTTAATAAGATTATTGATTTTGTTAAAAAGAATTAAAGTTCCAAAATTTTAATCATTACATGTAATCAAATGATAATCTTATAATTCAAATTGATAATGATAATCTGATATTGTTTCAAAGCGATTAGATTGAGTGGTTTGCTGAAAATAAATATGACAGTTGCATTGATTACTTTTATAACGATGAATATAAAGTGATGTCTTTCTTCGAGAGATTTAAAATGTTTGCTTTCAAATGAATTGCTCATAAAGAAAGAATTTTACCTTTTCGTTTTTTAAAATATAGTAAAATCATTTTCCTAATGTGACGGAAACTAAAAAGCAATACGACATAAAAAGAGAGCATTCTTAAAAAGTTTTGCCTTTTCTTTTTGAATACATAGCATGAACATTTAAACTTGAATAATAATCTTTGTAATTTATGTTACAAACTAAAATGCATAAAAATAAATTTTAAATAAATTTAAAATATCTTCTTTATTTTTTTTTTATTATAAGTATTATTTTACAAACTATCAGTCAGCCAACGTTAAATTTTTTTATTGTATTTATTTATTTATTTTTACAGAACACTGCTGGCAAAATCAAATGAGTAACGATTTCCCGTAACTTTTTCTATACGCTAAGTACTAAAATGAATCTACAAATTTTAAATAAAAATTTTAACTCCCAACAATTATAAATATTATTTTATAAATTATTACTCTGCCAATGACCGTAAAAAGTTTTCACAATATTTTCTTAAAAATTATTTATTAACAGTTTTCGACGTTTCTCATTAGTTAGCTAACATATTTCAATTCTGGTGGTTAATGCAAACCATAGAAAACTAAATTTAACTTCCTTGGAAGGGGAGATGTGAAGGGGATTATTAGTTATGCTATTCATAGCTACCTAATAATTATAAAAATTGGCACTTTTTATATTCGCACGCTCGCTGTTAAAAGTCAAATACCGCACGCATAAGTTATATAACTTAAGTTATATTAAGTTATATTCAAACATAGACTAATATTATTTAAACCAACAATAATTATTCCTTCAATTATAGTGTTTTAACAATTAGTTACTGTAAACTTTTTTTTAGTTTTGATAAGTTAAGAACTTTAAAGAAAAGTTAAAGTAGATAACTGCAATAGGATTTAGTGATTATTTCTTACTTTTAAATATCTACTCGATATAAAAACAGCAGGACTTATATCGATGCGAGATTGTACTGGAACAGTTATACTGATTTTATGTTCATTTTCATGCCATTTTATGTACTTTTGCTGAATTATAATAGGCATTTTTGAAGAACATTAAAACCAAATCAACAATACTATTTAAAGAAGCGAAAGTAGCAAAAAGTTTATTAGGTTGTCATGGTAATAAGACAAAGCTTAAAGTTACAGTGAAATTGAAAGGAAGTGGTTTTGCGATAGTGTGATAACATTAATGATCATAATAAAATTTATATATTGTAGATTATTTCTTTGTACTCATCGATAAATTTTTTTTCCAAAGATTTGAAGTAATATGCATTATTATGGAACAATATTACGCTATTAAAAGGAGAATGCAACTCAACTTCAAGTTCAAATCAAAGTTCACGAAATTGCATGCAGATTTGGTTTTGTTTACTTATTTCGTAAACCGTCTTCAAAGAAGTTTTTTATGTTTTAGATATAATTCGAGGTAAATTATTCTTCCTTTGAAAAAAGATTTATTCATTAAGAGTTTTTTTTATATGACATTGTTCTGATTGCAAATATATGCTGTATCTCTAATCATTTATTTTATTTTAATTAGCTATAAAAATTGCTATTCATTTACAGTTTGCACTTTAAAAATTATTTTAGATAAAATCTTTAACTTTCTAAATTTTACCTTGATCAGAATAACAATTAATTTAGAGCATGCTTTTAATTGTATTAAATAATAATAGCTAAGGATAGGAGAATATACTAGTATTTGTACCTACCGGTACAAAATTTTTTTCTTTCTTTCTCTATTCTATGTCGTTTTTATAGATTAAAGTCTATTTCTGCTTGCACTATTATTCAAACTTTACATTCAAGCAAAGTGATTGTATGTAAAGTTTTAATTCTTTGAATTTATTGTTATAATGTTATAGACAACCAGTACAATTCAAAATCAGTTCTAATGTTTTAAAACTTTATTCATTAATGTAGAAAGAAAGTAAATATATATTTAAGTATAATTTTGCTTACTTTTTAGATTTCTTGTAAAATGCCTGAAGAAATTAAAACGTATTCTCTAGAGGAGATAGCAGCTCATTCAACTGAAGATTCTTTGTGGTTACTTATAGACAATGGCGTTTATGATGTTACACAGTTTAAGGATGAAGTAACTTTAATTAAATAAATTTTTTTCTTCCTAATAATAAGTTGGGGATATTTCCTTATCGGTATCTGTTCAAGTCTACTGAAATCGCCAGAGCGCTTAAAAAATTTTATATTTATATTTAAAAAAAAAAAAGAACATTTTTTGGTTTTCTTGCAATTAGCTATAAGTCATATCCTACTAGTTCGCCTCCTTCTCTGATGTTCTTTTTTTAGTTTTTTGCAGGCTACTGCCTGTAAGTTGCCAAAACTTGTTAATAGCTTTGGCATACATACTGATACGGAAATCTTCCCAAATTGTTAGATACTATTCTGTTGCATGGGGCATAATAAAAAATTCAAACTTTTATTAATATCAATGATGTTTAATTAATTGTGGTGTGATAATGGGTGCTTTTGATATTATTGGGATTTGATAGGTACTAGTGCCAGGGGTATTTCCATGTCTGTATTTTTTTCTTCTACTACCCTCGCCAAAGTGTTTTAACTTGCAAAGATTAAAAACAAAATGGGTTGGGATTTGTGATTATTTTAGCATAGATGTCAATATGGAAATATTCCCTTTGTACCAAGAATGCTAATTAAAATATTGTGATAAGTTTTTAGGTTAATTAGTACTAATGGTTTATTAATTGTAACTTTGAGTAGAATTGAATTTTATTGTTAAAAATTTTTTGGGAATAAGAAAATTAATTAACCGATACATTCCTCATTTTTAACAGATGTAAGGTTTTCCATGCATGTTAATTTTGTATACATGCTATTGTATTTTTATACATACAGTAAGACCTCGATTATCCGAGCTAATTGGGACCGCTAGTACCTCGGATATCGGAAATCTCGGTTAATAGAAACCATGTATAAAAACCCTCCGTGCTTGCGAATTTAACTACTTTTAAAGTAAAACACAATAGTAAATTTTTTAAATGATAAAAATAAACTTATATGAACTTATGTTTCACAGCTAAAAAGATTTATAAAGGAAATCAACTCTAGTAGTAAATTTTAAAAAGTGAAATGGAATTTTTTTTTATTATACTTAGTTAAATATCGAAAGACGCATTTTCAAAAATAACACAAATCTCCAGAAAATATTGTATTTTTAAAATTTACATGATTAAACTTGCAAGTCACATGACCACTTTTAACAAAGCATTCATGGGTGTTGTCTTCTCAGGGTGTAATATTTCATGGAAGTTGAGTGCTTTTGTGGGAAACAAGTGCCTGTGAACGAACTAGTATGTGTATAATTTCTTCCAAGCTCATTTTGGGGAGGAGGAAAAAAAAAATGTAGACTTTGTTATTGCCTCGGTTAACAGAAAACTCGGTTAATCGTGGTTCTACTGTACATGAAAAGTGATGCTGTTCCGTTTGACACCATAGAGCTTCGTGAAATACCTTTGAATTATTTGAATTTTAAATTCAAATTAGATTTTTTATAATATGAGCACTTTAATACTGTAAGCATTTATTTGGTTATTGGGCTGATATAAAAAGTAAATAAAATTTGTAATATTTCTATTTTTAATGTTTTTTTAGTAATATTTCAATTTTTAGTGTTTTTTAATGTAATTTTCTATTTAATTTCACATCTTTCTGCCACTTGTGTACTATCGCTCATTATTTAAAAATCATATAATTTATGTTCTTATGATATGCATTTCTGAGAAAACATATCTTTTCTTTGTTATTAAAATATTTATATTTTTTCAAGGAAACTTTCAATAAAATTTCAGTCTTATTTACTTCAAAAAGCTGTTTTCTTAAATGATTCCTAAAAATATTGTATAATTTATCTTTCTTTTAAGAAAAGGAAAGATAAAGCAATTTGTCAAAGATTACGCTTTTTAAAATTAATCATATTTATAAGGTCAGATGTTTAAGAGATGAAAATTAAAACAAAACAATGACTTTTTAAACTTTGAAGTAATTGGGAAAATATTCATTGTTAAGAGCAATGATTCATTCAGGTTTTAAAGTTAACCCAAGTAATGAAAAAATCAAGTTCAAGATGTGCAAGCTAATCTTAATGCTGTACAGTGAAACTTGGCAGAAGTTGACCTCTATATAGTAGCACTATGCAAACCAATTAAGATATTTATTTTAATTGTTTTTACTAAGTAGAAAAAACAAAAGTGACAAATTAATCTTACACATGGTTGTAATGTTTTTTTTAGCATCCTGGAGGTCCAGAAGTTTTGCAAGATTGGGGAGGTAAACTCAATTTTACTCTTAATCTTGTAGTAGTTACAAAAAGGATTTTGTTGTTTTAGTATGCTAGAATGCATTTATTGTTTGTATTAATCTTTTAAAATGTAAAACAATTTATTATATTCACAATATCTGACTAAAATTAAATAAGAATCTAATTTTTTTAATAGTTACACATTCTAAACACTGGAGTGGCTGCTTAAAAAGGAATTTTTACTAAGCAATTGCTCTAATGTTTTTTTTTTTTTTTTTTTTTGGCTAATTGATTATAAGCATGAAAAATACATATATTTATTTATATAAATCAGGATGCCTGGTCAAATTATTCAGCAAAAAATAAGCACTTTTCAAGCACTCAAAAATATTTTTAAGCACTTTAAAAAAATATCATAATTAGGTAGGGTTGGAAAGTTTTTGACAATTAATGTTTTATTTTGTTTTAACCATCATGTCAAAGAAACCTTTTGGCATTGTTTTTGACAATAGTTAAAAATCATGAAATTTTGAATCACGTAAAACGATTGGCGTTTTCTTTCGCTACGGACTGACAATACGCTGAAATAGATTGGGATTGAATTAATTGTGAAAACGTTGAATAGAACGATGTGAATTGTGTCTTTTTGCATAATTCGAAGCGAAAGTCAACATAGTAAAGGAAAAATCTCATTTTGAAAAAGGGGAAATTAAGCCCTTTTTAAAAACACCCAATGAAAAAAGCACCTTTAAGGGCTTTTAAAAAAGGAAAATCAAAAATAAGTGCTTTTTAAAAACGCTACGCACCCTGTAAATGCATGCAATCATTCCAATTGTTTATGCTATCTCGGTAGGATATTATTTTGTAAAAGATTGTTGCATAACTTTTCTAATGTAAAGAATATTATACATTAAAATAAAAAAAAAATTGGTGTATTATTTTAATTCCTTGGTGTCTAATAAGTAATAGTAGGGTTTGATATATATTTATTTACCAAAAAATATTGCTAGCTGTGTAATTTAAAGATGTCGATAATGTTTATGATTTGAAAATTGACTATTTAAAATTTTCGCGATCATGTAGGTTTTTGACATGCCAAAAACCTGAACCATGCAGGGATGCCACTCTTTCATGCTGAGAACAGAATTCCGTTTTGTTTAAAATATCAAAATCCAAGAAATAAATTTTAAGAAATATTATACTAATAAAAAAATTTCACAAAAAAAATTTTTACTAATTTTTTGCAGTGTATTATTAATATAATAATTGTGAATTTCTATTATTTAGGGTGCTTTGTTTTTATTAACAAATCTATAGTATTCCTAGTTAATAAGAATTGTTTAATGTTAGGGGAATTAAGACTATTTAATAAAAATTCTTAAAATCATATTTAACTTACTATTTTAAAACTATTCTGGAAAGTCAATTGATGTACTTTTTTAAAAATATTGATGCAAGAAGTATTATAATTTACATACTTATTATAATGTTTAAGAGTGACGTTTGATCGCATTACAGAACACTGTCAAAAATGTACAGATAAATTTCGGTCCTGCGATTATTTAAAAGTGGTGCCCCTGACCATGGTCCAAACTGAGAACAAAGTCACTTACCCAACTCTATTTACTTTTTATTTTATGTTTTAAACATGTGAGTGACATTTTAGCACTTGAAAAATTTAAATGTTCTTTATGATTTGTTTATAGCTGGTTATTATCCATGAAATATCTTAATTATATCAAGTTATTAATATTGCTCTTTTATTGATAAAATTATTTTAAAGGCAAGGAAGCTACAGAAGCTTTTGAAGATGTTGGACATTCTTCAGATGCAAAAAGTCAATTGAAACAATATAAAATAGGAGAATTATGTGAAGTAATAGAATTTTAAACTTATATTTGTTTGTTTTAACATTGTTAATTTTCATATTTATAGACTTCGTGTTATTTATGAACTATTTTAATTAATAATAAGAATAGACTGTTTGTTATGAATCAGTTTAATATTTTTTTACAGATCTAAGATTTTCTACTCTTACATACATTAATTTAGAGAATTTGAAATCAAAGTTTTATGTTAATTTTTCTGTTCTTATTTAATTAATCAATTTTCTATTTCTATCATCTGCGCACTACATACTTGTTAAATAAAAGCTGGTAATAGAAATTTGCTTTTTTCTTGTTAAGCATGTAAGGGTTATTTCTATATTTGTTAAATTATATTTTAAAAAATATCTCCTTAAGTCATTGAAATTCTTGGATTAATAAATATATAATGATACAAACATTAGTTGCTTATTATAGTTTTTCATTTTCAAATTATTATATTTTACATGCTTTATTGCCATGAGATCTTTCAGTTTTCTGAATATCGAACTATATTTTCTTTATTATTATAGTGAATAAACATAAATTTAAAATAAGAAAAACACCAGGATAACAGGTAAGAAGTGAGATTAATTTTTTAATTGCATTCATTGGCTTGAGTTATTAATAAACTTATTGCCTCAGCTGATTTTTTTTCATCGTTTTTATATGCATATTTAGTGTTTTTCTATTCCTATAATAAGGTAAAAATTCAATTAAATTTCTGTTGAATTGGAAAAAAATTGTTAAAATAATTTTCTTTTTCTTTCAGGCAGATAGAAAAGCAAAAAAGGTAAGTAATCTATATTTGAAACCTTTACTTAATATAGTCATATTTGGTCAGTATGAGGAGTAAAAAATTGGAAATTTAAATCATTTACTAGTTATTATTTTTAATGTTTAGACTCTGATATCTATTAGGTAGTTTCTTCTTCTTATTATTATTTGTTGTTTCGATTTGGCTTCATCCATATAAAGTTAATTAACTTCTTAATTAATTACTTGTATTTATCTGAAATTTTAGAAATTTATAAATAATATATTAGACGAGAAATGAAAGCACTTTCATAGACATAACATAAAATTTGTTCTTTATTTATTAACAATAGTAGTTTATGTATAGAATATGTGTGTTATGTATAGTGTACAGTTAATGAAAAATATCTACATATTTTACATTTTTGTTATGAAATTTCTGAACTGATAATAAAAAAATTTGTGTCCACTTTGAGTTTACATTAACAAAGTTGACAATATAGTTTTATTTTGTTATTTGGCCTGTTATTTGTTCAGTATACAAAAACATCCTGAACAACTTTTAATCTAAATGTCAGATTTTCATGTATATGGACTCAATAGTTAAAAAACCTAACCTTTATGCTAATTAACTTGTATAAAAGATATTTTAAGTTATAAAATCAGGCACAAAAAACACACTTTCCTTGAATTAACATATGTTTTTTCAACCAATTTTTCTTAACTCTCAACATGTGGGCAGCGATAATCTGGAAAATTTGATAATGGTTGTATTTAGGCTGAAAAGAGGTTGAATGTTAGAGTCTTAAAACGTTAATTTCCTTTTTTGCATACTTCTTTACTTCACCACATTAAAAAAGTAATGTTTTTACATTTTGATTTCCCAAAAGCTATTAAAAATCAATTTCTTTAAAATTTTGGATTTTGTCATTTAAACTTTTGTACATTAAATTGAGGTAAAAATAGATATACAATTCAAAGTTTGTTCCATTCTTTCTTAACTAATAAGTGATTATAAAAAGTAAGTTTTTAAAAGCAATTATCTTTAGATTAACAAATTTTACGATTGTTTGCGAAGTTTTTTTAAACTCAAATCATTAGTTCAGAGTTGGGGCAAAATATGTAAAACTGGAAATTAAATTACGAGGTCTTAGCTTTTGCCACATTTTCCAGGGAACCATATTTTTCAGTCTCCATATTTTGAGGCTCAAGAATCCAAACCTGCTGAAAAAAAAGTTATGTTTATCCAGAGAAAGTATATTTTTGTGTTCGATTTTGTAATTTAAAATATCAACTGCACTAAATAAGTAGCATATTTAAATTTAGGCACCTAGTGCATGAGAATCTAATCTTTAGATCAAGTATTATTTAGGGTATTTATTATTTTGTGCACTTTACATATTAAATTTTATTATAAATTAAAATACTATTTAAGTCTTATTTTAAATTATTTTTCAGGCTCCTGGCACAAGTAGCTGGTAAGTCTCGCAAATTACTTTTTAATTGTTCCTTTTTTTGTCTTATTATTTATTGTTTATGTAATTTTTGTGATGTCTTATTATTTATTGTTTAAATAATGTATATATTTGTAGCCTCAATAAACTTAGAGTTTGAACCTGAACTCATTACACTCTTTACATTTTACAAATGCAATTTGTATGCTTATTAACTAGAATTTTAAAGCTCGTTAAAGATAATTCTATGAAAATAATTAAACCACACATTACACAATTTACTAAACTTTATTAAATAAATAAATGCCATAGAAATATTAAAACCTTTACAAAAAGATCATTTTAAAATATATGGGCTAAACATTTGCATTTCACTCACAAATATTAGGGTTAGAAAATTCATCATTATCCTTATGACATTAATATCGTGACAATGTGTCTGTAAATGTTGTGATCATGCTTAATTTTAAGAGTAAGAATATTAATGCTTTAATTGTCTCCCTTTTTTATTGAACAAAATTTTTCATATTTGTGTTCAGAGGAATTGAAAAAAATTTTATTCATTCATAAACGTAAATTTATTTTGAAATGTATAAAATACAAAATTATATATATTACATTGCGCAATATTGTACAATTTTGTTAAATTGTTATACATATTTTTAAACAATATCATTACTGTATTTCATTGGTCCTACTGTTTTACTGTTTTTAAAATATACTTAAACTTTAAATATTAAAATAAACTAATACATGTTTTTGCTATAAGTTTTTTTATGCAGAAAACAATAAGAAAAAGAATCATTCAAATAGTGTAAAAACTAGACTTTGTAAAGAAAATTTTTGTATTACTGGTATTTTTTGAAGCAGCTAAATAAAGTAAATTAAAGCAATTAAAGTAAACAAAAAGTGATTGAAGAGCATGCTATTAACTCTCTAAGTAATTTCTTAGTTTGATTAGAGTTGTAAGGTAGCAAAAATCAAGTGTTAATCCTGATGTAAACCATTTTTAAACATCTGAAAACAAAAATTTTGCATTTTAATTTATATAATGGCCTTCATATCTATACTATAAAAAATGAGGCTTCAAAGCAGGCAATGAGAACAGCTGTGTTACTAAAAAATAGTCGTGACTTAAATTAAGTAAACAGGCGGTCATTTTTTCCCATTGGTGTTCTTTCTTTCTTCTTTTTTTAGAAAATATTTTAATGATAAAAGTTTATCACAATAGAAAGCGACTCTCAAAAACCGAATTTTCATTAAAATATCCAATGTCTCCAATTAAAGTTTTGATCCTTCAGAATCCATTAATTAGTGGAGGAAAGATTCATGTGGAGCGAGAGTTTTTTTTTAACAATTCATATACTATTTCAAAGTTATAGCAATATATACATCAAATGTATTTTGCAATTCTAAATACTTTAATTATATTATTATTTATTATATTATTTTTATTGTTGAATTAAGTTTTTATTACCAAATATTACTTCTAATTTGAAATTTTTTTTTGAAGTAGTTTAAAGTGAAAAAAATTGAGAAAAAAAAAGCTTTTAAATCAAAAAGGACTTATAGTTTTTTGTCACCAATTTATTATGTTTGAAGAAAAAGTGGTTACTAAATTATTAGAGTTACCAGTCACGAGCCACTTCCTGAAAAATTTAAATTTTCAGGTCTATGTGCACCAATTTTGGTCCAAATTGGTTTGAATAGTAGATTTGTATGAGGAACATACAAAGTTTGATTTGCAGTTACTTAGATGTCTGAAATATTTTTATGCAAACAAATTTTATTTTATGGCTAAACCTTTAATTATGTCACATAAGATACTATAGCCTTTAAGAATTAAGTAAATTTTGTTTCCCTTTTCAATTATCTATCAACCCTTTAACAAAACATTAAATATATATAATATCCAATTTACTCTGGTCAATAGTAATAAAAACATAGGAAATTAATTTGTATTACATTATTTATAACAACTATACATATTTAGTCTTAATCGTTCTTTTGAGAATTATTCATATTATCAGGTGTGTTCTTCTGTAATTATTGATGATGGCCCTCCCTTCTTCAGCTTTCGGATGCGCTATTTTCTTCCCGTGGGTGTTGCTGTGATGGCATTTCTGGTGTATGGCATGTACAAGCGCCTCAACAAATAATTCAATTTCTTCCTCACTGGAGCACTTAACCATTCAATGTTCTGATCATGTTTAATGGCATGTATTGTAATTTATGAATGTTTACTTATCAGCTAATAAATATGATGACACTGCCATGTAATTCCGGTAATTTTTTTATGTTTATGATTTTGTATTAGTAATTATAATTATTTATATTTTTGTATGTAATTTAACTTTGATTGAGATATTTTGCAGCTATTTCATTTTAAGAATAAAAGTATTCTAACTGTAGTATATCATGTTAAAATATGTTAGTATGTATGTATGTTTAAGTTTTTTGGCTTTTTTTTCAGATTTTTTTTATTATTGGAAAGTGCATTGAGTTTTCTCTTTTTAAAATCGTAATTCTTTTGTAAATTTATAAAAATTTTGTAAAAAAAAATAATTATTGAAATGTATTATTGTTAGGCGTAAATTTGAAAGAGTTTTTCTAACAACAAATGTTATCTGTTATTTATTATATCTATGCATCACAAAAAATAAATTGCAAATAGATGTAAAAAAAAAAAGGAAAGATTTGACTTAAATTTATCAAGTTTTCATATTATTCATGTTGCCAAATTCTACTTTGTTTAGTTTCATTTTTGTTATGTATATAAAGAAACTATAGTAATAGGCTTTTGAAAAAAAATTCAGTACAGTGGTACCTCGAGATACGAGTGCCCTAACATACGAGTTATTTGAGATACGAGCTGTCGAGCGAGCGAAGTTTTGTTTTGAGATACGAGTGACATTTGAGATACGAGGAACGGCCAGGCAAGTCCTTCTCATCCTCGACAATGCTCCTGCTCACCCACCGAACCTCGAACATGACATCCTCGAAGAGTTCAAGTTTATAAAGGTTCTCTATCTACCACCACTCCTATCCTGCAGCCCATGGATCAGCAGGTGATTTCTAATTTTAAAAAGCTGTACACTAAGCACCTGTTCCGGCGCTGCTTTGAGGTGACAGAAAACAGAAACCTCACCCTTTGAGAGTACTGGGAGGACAACTTTAACATCGTGATATGCCTCAGAATTATTGATCAGGCCTGGCTGAGCGTTGCAACGAGGACCTTGACCTCTGCATGGAAGAAGCTGTGGCCAGAGTGAGTCTGTAGCCGAAAATTGTGCTGTGACCTGAGTCTATAGCTTCGAAGGATTCGAACCCAAAGTGCCAGTGGAGGAGGATATTGGGTCTCTGGGAAAATCCATGGACCTGGTGATGGGTGAGAGAGACGTGAACGAGCTCATCGAGGAGTACTCTTAGGAACTGACGACAGAGGAATTACAAGAGTTACCGTCGCAGCAGCATTCGGGGGTTCTGCAAGAAATTGGTTTCGAGGAAGAGCCAGAGGTGGAGGAGGTTATCTCTACAAGTGAGATAAAAGTGTTCTTGGGAATGTGGGCAAGAATTTCACAGTTCGTGCAAGGAAACATCCCGAAAAAGTTGCATCTGGTCGTGCATCGGAACTATTTCATGACACTCGCCTAACTCATTTCTGCAGCATTCTGAGAAGGAGGAAGAAACAAACCTCCTTGGAAAATTTTTTTTTAATCCAGCTAAAAAAGCAAAGACCGGTGAAGAGAAAAGCAGTGACTAAAATTAAGCATACAGTAGCATTTAAGATGTGTGAAACTTGCATTTAAGTGATCAAAATACAAATATGTATGCACACTTTATAAAACCAGTTTTTTTTTTTTTTTGCTTTACATTTTCTTTTATTATGTTTTTATACAATATTTGTCATTTATAAATACATTTTTCTTATTCAAAAACACGTAACAAAAACAATTGGGGGTAGCATTTTTGGGGCTGGAACGGATTAATGGCATTTCAATTAATTTCAATGGGGAAAATTGCTTTGAGATACGAGCAAATTGACATACGAGCAAGGTTACGGAGCGAATTAAACTCGTATCTCGAGGTATCACTGTATTCTATTATGACTAATTACTTAGTTTTTGTTTGAGAAAAACTTTAAGTAATAATAAGCTATAATCTGCAACTTGATAAACTTGGAGCACATTTAATTTTTTTTTTTTTTTTTTTTTTTGAAAAAAAGTTTATGAATGATTTAAAAATAAATTTTTTAAATGTAAATTTGATATTGTAAGCAGACATGTTATAAAAAGTTTTCAAGGTGATTAAATTATTGTAGTTGATAAATGACTTTAAAATCACTGTTTCCATGCTGTTATTTTAGATTAATGAAACTATTCTGCATCTGTATAAAATTATTTTAGAAATCCTTCTTGAATTTTAATATATATTACATTATTAACTCAATGTAATTTACACATTTTCTTTTGTATCAGTTCAATCTAAAAACAATCTATTGTTTTTTTAAATTTTTAAAAATTAATTTTCTTAAATGATAATATTTTTTAGATTTAAAAAATTATATAAAAAATAATTTACAAGAATTCTTGATTTTTGCAATCCAAAGATCTTTGTGTGTTAATTCCTATTGCAATACAAATACAATCACTTTCTACTTTTTATTACAGTTGCAAAACTTCACACCATGTTAAAAATATGCAATTTGAAACGATTGATGGTAAACTCATGTATTAACATAAAATATAAACATAAATAGCATTATATTTAGTATTACTTTTGAAAAAATTTAACAGATTAAAAAAGATGGCACAGTCTAAACGTACAGCTTTGATTCAAGCATTTTTGCTTTAAAACATTCGATAGATAAATAGAGAATGATGCCTTTAAGTTTGAGTATAAAGATTTTTGTTAATAGTTTGAAAATATTTATCTTAAAAGTAGAAAATTAACCAGGAAATTTTTTCTATAGATATTAAAACTTAAGCAATACTGTCTACCATTTTTCCTGCTATATTTATGTGATATTTTTAGCATTAGTACATAGAACTACTGCAATATTACTATTACAATTATTTTCATGAGCTTAAAATCAAACTTCCAAAAATAATGGTATGCTAAAACATTCCTGATCTATGTATATTGTTATATTTTCAATAGATTAGTTGTTTCTTGTAGTTTTTTTTTTGTTTGAAGAAGCTGAAAAATAAATATTAATAATTATTTTGTATATTTTAATGATAAGATTACTACCACTAATTTTTACAAGGATTTATTCTTAGGTAGAAACAGATATTTGATTATGCATGTTGTGATAAAAAAGTTTCCCTTTTGAGGGCTGTACATTCCAGATTCGGTGCAGCAGTCATGCAGAATTATCGTGAACATTTAAGTAATCATTCCACTGCTTTAAATATTTTAGGGGGACCAAAAAGTAATGTACTTGTACCCCTAATACTTGTTTGGTAAAACACTTTTTTTTTTCCCAACTGCCTTAATGAAGTCCAAAATTGCATGATGAATATCTACGTTAATCGAACTCTTAAGGACTTTTGGTGTGCAAAAAAATTGAATAATTGCAGGAGAGGAAAATAGGAGTGTAAGACAAGTGTTGGAGTGCTCCGAAGAATGTATAACAGTCTTTTGGTCCTGTTTGGACGCATTTACTCTCAATTGCTGCTGTTAATATTTCAGCATTTTTCACACACACACACACGTTTCCAAAACAAACAAATTAAACCCTAATTCATGTGTAGATGCTGTTTGTTATATATGCATTCATTTGCAAATTTCTACAGCCATCCTCCAATGGAAATGTTTTGATCAAGTCTATAGATTTGCAATGTAAAAATGTGATACATTTAATTTATCATATGACTTCTAAATGTACGTGCTTCATATATTTGTTTTCAGAAAATCATTTCATTCCTCTAGTGGTTTCAATTTGGAAAATGTACTAATTTGAAGGGAAGTTTCTTTTCTATGTACTTTTCCTATCTGACATTAACCCATATCTGTAATTTTTCATCAGCAGGAAAAAAAAATTTTATGAAAAATTAGAAATATGGGTTAATGTTTCTTTTACTTGCTCCATTTTTTGTCTTATAACGCAAAAAAAAAAGACAGCAAAAAGTTATTTTTTATGTTTTTAACCACAGAATTAAATTTCATAGTTGATATTTTTTATGTTTTGTGTTTCAGTAGCAAAAGTAAATGGATATTAAAACATTATTATTTTAAAACTGTCTTACCATTTAAGTTAGTTCTAAATGGTTTGATACATTGTTGATTCCTATTTTTTGCTGTTGATATTTCTTTTTAAAAAATTCTTGATGAAATAATTTAAAAAAAAACTTTTTCTGGTAAATGGTAAGCAATTATGTTTACTAGCTTAAAGGATCAGAATTTATGTTTATGTATAGAATGTTTTAACTAATGATAGAAAGTTTATACCTTAATATTTTCAAAAATAAAATTCTTTTATTTCATGTTTTTATTTTTTTCCCCCAACATTGTGTTTAATTATACAGCTAATGTAATCTCTGTGATAAATTTTTAATAAATCAAAAACATTTTAACAGTCTTTGCAGCTGTATTTTGTGAAATTTAATAAAAATATTATGCCAATTAACATTATTACTTCATTTTTAAATCTTTTGGTTTCATACAGTACATAAAATCCCTGATTTGGAGAATGTCAGTCTACAAGCACGTTTTTTTTTTTCCTTTTTTTTCTTTTTAATGAACATTTTGTCCTAACTTAACATAACCACATATTTTAAAAATACTTTTTTAATAAAAGGGGAGAGGCAATTTGGCACCTTGAATTACTATTATTTGTAAAAAAAAATTTCAAAAAAGAAATTGAAAGCAGGGCAGAAATATAAATGCTCAAAGCAGAAAATTTAGCAGTAGTGACTGGGAAAAGCACACTTGTGAGCTTCTTAGGTCTCTGAATTCCACTAGAAATATCTGAATCTTAATTCTGCATATTTATTTTTAATGTAATGCAAAACTGAGATCTTGTCTATTCAGCAGTTTTACCTTTTACACATCTATTTTTTTTAAATACAATTACCTCTTCTGGAAATGCTGTTACATATATTGACTTTTATTATAAAAATTTTATTCTTTACAGCCAGAGCTTTCAATTGTTTTCTTATTTGCTTTATTGTTTTCAAAAAATTCTAATTTGAAGAATGCTAAGATTAAACCATCGGAGTTCAAAAATATTTAATATGATTATATTAGAAGATTTAATTCTGTACTAAAAGGTACTTGTGTTTAATTCAGTACTACATACCTCAAAAAATGCTAATCAAATCAAATTTTAAAAAATTCCCGAATGAAATATTTTTAAAAGACGCATTCAATGATTCTTAACTGATTTGTCGTTTTGTGGGGCCATTTTAAGTATGAAGTTAAATTAACTAGTAAGGTGGCTTAACATAGTTGTGTGGTAATCCTTCAATCAATTAGTATAAAACTTTCAAAGTAACCTGAATTTTCCGAGAAAGCTGTAACTAATTTGAAATGAACTAAATAAACTAATACAGTTTGAGTTGCTGTATCCAGAATTTTAGTATTTTTCAACTAAGCAGTGAAATTGCCAAAATTTTGAAAATATGTGTCCGAACCAATCCCATTTGTGATTAACTTCCTACGGAAGTCTATTCTGGAGTGTGGAAAATAGTGTTAAAAATTTATCTAAATTAATATAAAATTTTAAAGCGGTTAGCTACTAAAATAGCAGTCAAATGTAAATGTGTATAAGTTTTTAATCTGTTGGTTTTTTTAGAAAATAATTTCGTTTTTTCTATATGAAAACGAAGGACGGTTTTCTTATAGTGAAGAAACATTTTATTGAATTGTATATTCTAGTACAGTACCTTTTGCCATCTTTCTGGCTGTAGCATGATTTCTAACTTATAAATTTTTTGTTCCTTACTGGCAAAACTGATTTAGGGGATTTTTGACTTTTTTTGAAGTAAAGCTATTACATTCTAAAATTTTTGTAGAGACTCGAACAATTTTGTTAAATAACACATTTCTCGTCTTCGGAAATGATGCCCTTTAAAAGTGAAACATTTTTTGGACGTTTGGGAAGCGAATCACATACGTCTAACGTGACGGCGAAAATTTCTTTACTGCAAGAACACGAGGAACCCGCATGTTTATCTTTGAGAATAAACTTAGGCTTTTCAAATGATCATGAACAGTTGAATTCGACTAATTTTTTCCCTAAATGATCTCACGAGTTTATTATTCGCCAGCTAGCCTTTATTATGTCTTCATCAGGATAAACTAACTTAGTGCAACTTAATCGAAATTTTGGGTGAACGAAATCTCGTAAAACAGTTTTGACACTGGCGTGCATCTCCATACACATCGGATAATTTTTTTTTCCTTTCTAGCTTGAACAACATTTTTACATTTTCGATTGTAAAAAATGTCGGAAATGCTGCTTTTAATTTTCTAAATTTTAAAAGGGCACTAACCAAAAACTGCGTAGAATCTATCGAATTTTTTTCACAAGTAAGCTTTCCTATATCATCAGCTTTCAAAATTTATAATGATTATATGACTTAACACTGTTTTTTGAAGCTCTGTCGCCAAAGAAAATAAAAAAGCCATAGTTTAAGTGTCTTACATTTGAAACAATGCGATGATTTTAAACTATATATTTTATCTTGCTGTGAAGAATTATCTGGGCTTTAGAACGGACAAATGACTTAAATATTTTAAAATCGCCAATTTGGTGACATTTTCCCACCTATATGATAATTATCAAAATAACTGCCGTATTCTCAGTCTGCAAATTTTTATGAGTAACTAACAATGCTGCATCACTATAATTTAAGTGATGCAGCATTGTAGTAAGTTATTAAAGATTAAAAAATTAGACCACAAGCACTTCATTTCTACATAACTGTGACTTTTGTCCATATTGACGTTTGCGCTATTTTTAAAATAAGCGTGGATAACGCTTGCTTTTGATGATAATTTTTTTCTGATTTTATTTTAAAATGTATTGTACCACTAAATTTGTACTGGTTAAATTCTATGTCGTGCTTCACTGTGTCATTTTGTTTTGGGTTTCTTTTTATCATATTTAGAAATTGACAACTGCATATCGTAATTTAAGTTTTTTAGTGTCTTTGTGCAGAAACATTCTTCTGTTCTCAGGATCGCCTTATCTTTCCTTTTTTTTATCCTTTCAAAAACAGATTTTTGAACATTTACAATTTGTGCCCACGAATAAATATTAACTTTCTTAGCTCTTCAGGGGTTTTGAAGGAGTACTTTTTTTTAAGCTTTTTCGTTTTAGGTTTGTAAGAGTTCAATTATAGTTCAACTTGTGAAAAATTGCAAAATAACCTAGCAACCTTGAAGTTAAGTAATCTGATAATCATCAAGATTTATTACTTTTATTTATTTATTTATTGTTGGATATTTTCTGTATATTGAAAATATCTTTCCTGACGGCTAGGGTATGGATAGCTAAATAACTATAGTTATTTAGCTATCCATACCTGTTATATATATAGCAGTAATCATCTTTATGCTTTTAAACATCGTTTTATTTTATTAATTCTTGAACATTAGAGTACTGCAAATAAAGTTCAGTATGCGTTCTAATTTATCAAATCATCAACCATTTTTTTATCCAAAAAAACAGTTCGAGACGTTTATCTAAATTTACTAATTCTTATTTATGTCTATACGTACGAAAAAATATACACTTTTCAACTTTAAAAATTTTTCTTCTGGACTACATTCTATTTCCGGAGGTATTCAGTAATTTAAAATAAAAATTGCTACATATTTAACCTGGTATTTAGATTTTAAACGTGATTTACAAGACTATATCTTTACAGAAAATGACTGAAACATAATTTTTCTGTAGTGAATTAACGCTATTTTTTTTAAGTGATTTTTTTTTTTTAATATGTGTAAAAACTATAAACTTATCATATTTTTAAAACTTAATTTTTTCGCTTTCAAATAAACTAGAATCAAATTCAAAAAGGAAAAATTGTTGATTAAACCACGCATCAACATAACACCCATTCTAATAATGTTCATGGTAGACGAAATATACAATGGTCCTGATTTCGGTAAAATTGCTGAAATCTATGTATTCTTTTAGAAAGAAAAGTAGTATTTTATTTGTTTATTTTGTTTAGTCATCTTTGAAGGACAAA
Organism: Parasteatoda tepidariorum; assembly: GCF_982258835.1. NCBI lineage: Eukaryota > Metazoa > Arthropoda > Arachnida > Araneae > Theridiidae > Parasteatoda > Parasteatoda tepidariorum. The sequence goes on from NC_141755.1 coordinate 81,020,866, forward strand.
CTATTGTGTGTTTGCCTTATTGTAGACACAATATAACATAAAAAAGCAATTTTTTATTTATTAATATTTTTTATTGATAGAGTTTGTCATTTTTATAAGGGTGTTCAACTTGTAGATAACAATTCAATTGCTTACAAATAGTTATTTCGATATACAATACGAAATAAATTTAGATTAAGTATTTTTTCTTTCGCCTAAAAAAGCGTTTATTGATAGTTTGAAATACCTTTTTCCTTATAAATAATACTTAATAGTATTGACTTTTCCGATTTCTTTCTCTGTTTCGTTGTAATTTTTTTTAATTCTACTTGTTGGTGTCTAATTGGATATTTGTGGTGTTAATTAAACTTTGAACATTATATCTTTAAGACAGATTTTATTTTTTTTTATAACCGTCGTTGAACAGCCGACCCAATTTTATGGGTTTACGACTACTATTGTTCAACTCCGTGGCCTTGTAATTTTGAACCCAATCCAAAAGACAAGGGGAACTTCTGGATCAAGTAGTGGGAGAAATTTGCCTTCGTGGAGGACTTTTTGATGGAGCTAACTCGCATTTGAAGACCACGAGAACCTCCCACGGTTAGCACGACGGCAAGGGGACTCTAACCCATGATCCGTCTACCACTGAGGATATTTCACGTCAGCACTGTGGTCGGTGCAAGCCGGGTGCGGAATTCGTATCGACTGGAATTCGAACCCGGTTCACCTCATTGGAAGGCGAAAGCTCTATCCCCTGAGCCATCGCTGCTCTTCTCAAAACACAGAATTTTGTGTTTTGAGATAAGTTAAACGAAATTGCACACATAATTAAACATAAAATGTAAGCTATAAGCTTTTTTAGTGATGCTGCGAACCACCGAAATGTTTACAAATTATAGAAAAACGTAATTTTAAATCTACAACTTAAATAGAAAGTTACATAAATCTTTTCATAATTATGTTTTAATGTGTCCTTTTTGATTGACAAAAATATTTTTGTAAAAAAAATAAGACTCATATGAGGTCGAGCTAAAATAGGAAATTTTTTTTTGTGGATGTCTTAAAATGCTAAATTTTATTTCCACTTATTGCAAACCACATTATGAAAAATGCTTTAAATAATTCTAGGGAATTAATTATGTAAATGCCAATTAATTCACAGTCATGGAAGCAATAGGGTAGAACGACACCCCATGTGGAAACAGAGTCAACATATTTCTCCATATTGATAAGTATAAATTCATATAATGTATGATTATTTTAATAGGTGCGAAAGAGCACCATTTCTATCCGAGACAAATATCCCTAGTTTATCTTTAAAAGTCAAAAGGGATGCCTCTGTTTAGGATGTAGGAAAAAATACCATGCGAGTCGATCTACATGCCAGAGGAATGGAACCAGAGAATTGAAATTTTGCGTGTTGAAAGGCCATATTTATTTATGAAATTTGAGTTTTTTTCTTTCAAAATTCAATTTGTTCGAAAGTATTGCAATATTAAGTGCTTTTTCGAATTTTTTTCCTCATTTTTTGCTATTTATTCATTGTTATAGAAAAGTTTATTCCTCTGGCGATTTTCATTTATAGATAAGTTCGTGCTTGACTTGATGTCAAATCAAGTAGTAAAAAAAAAAAATTAAAGTCAATCCCTTTAAAAAATGATTAAATAATTATAATTTTTTGTCCCATATAAAACTAAAATTAATTAATTAAATTTAGTAAATGAATTAATATTTGAAAAAAACCGTATTAACATCAAGTGTCATCCACTACTAGTTTAAAAAAAATGTATTTGAACTTGAGTGGGTGAATAAAAGGTATTTTATTAACGTTTGAAAATTTGAACAAGATATATAAATATATATAGGGAAACTGTGAACTAATAGTAGAGGAATTAAAAAAAAAAAAAAAGGAGCGTGGTATCAGACAACTATACTATGAAATAATTCAGGGGCTCTACTTTGAAAGTATAAATTTACTGCCGTGGACCACACGTGCTAGCACGTAATGTTCTTTATTGAATTTATCTGACTCAGCGAATGTAAAATAATTAAGTATTTAAAGGTGCGCAATAAACTATTTTTTAAATTCAAATAGAGCTATAAGTTAGAAATTATCACTGACGTTATCTTTAAAATATGTGAAAAACTGAATCGCTTATAGTAAAATTTAAAACGACTTACGCTTAACTAATCAGAAAATTCCATTTCGGTTTTTGCTCATTCCGATATAACTAATGAATTAATATTCGAAAAAACTGTATTAACATCAAGTGTCATCCACTACTAGTTTAAAAAAAATGTATTTGAACTTGAGTGGGTGAATAAAAGGTATTTTAGTAACGTTTGAAAATTTGAACAAGATATATAAATATATATAGGGAAACTGTGAACTAATAGTAGAGGAATTAAAAAAAAAAAAAAGGAGCGTGGTATCAGACAACTATACTATGAAATAATTCAGGGGCTCTACTTTGAAAGTATAAATTTACTGCCGTGGACCACACGTGCTAGCACGTAATGTTCTTTATTGAATTTATCTGACTCAGCGAATGTAAAATAATTAAGTATTTAAAGGTGCGCAATAAACTATTTTTTAAATTCAAATAGAGCTATAAGTTAGAAATTATCACTGACGTTATCTTTAAAATATGTGAAAAACTGAATCGCTTATAGTAAAATTTAAAACGACTTACGCTTAACTAATCAGAAAATTCCATTTCGGTTTTTGCTCATTCCGATATAACTAATGAATTAATATTCGAAAAAACTGTATTAACATCAAGTGTCATCCACTACTAGTTTAAAAAAAATGTATTTGAACTTGAGTGGGTGAATAAAAGGTATTTTAGTAACGTTTGAAAATTTGAACAAGATATATAAATATATATAGGGAAACTGTGAACTAATAGTAGAAAAAAAAAAAAAGGAGCGTGGTATCAGACAACTATACTATGAAATAATTCAGGGGCTCTACTTTGAAAGTATAAATTTACTGCCGTGGACCACACGTGCTAGCACGTAATGTTCTTTATTGAATTTATCTGACTCAGCGAATGTAAAATAATTAAGTATTTAAAGGTGCGCAATAAACTATTTTTTAAATTCAAATAGAGCTATAAGTTAGAAATTATCACTGACGTTATCTTTAAAATATGTGAAAAACTGAATCGCTTATAGTAAAATTTAAAACGACTTACGCTTAACTAATCAGAAAATTCCATTTCGGTTTTTGCTCATTCCGATATAACTAATGAATTAATATTCGAAAAAACTGTATTAACATCAAGTGTCATCCACTACTAGTTTAAAAAAAATGTATTTGAACTTGAGTGGGTGAATAAAAGGTATTTTAGTAACGTTTGAAAATTTGAACAAGATATATAAATATATATAGGGAAACTGTGAACTAATAGTAGAGGAATTAAAAAAAAAAAAAAAGGAGCGTGGTATCAGACAACTATACTATGAAATAATTCAGGGGCTCTACTTTGAAAGTATAAATTTACTGCCGTGGACCACACGTGCTAGCACGTAATGTTCTTTATTGAATTTATCTGACTCAGCGAATGTAAAATAATTAAGTATTTAAAGGTGCGCAATAAACTATTTTTTAAATTCAAATAGAGCTATAAGTTAGAAATTATCACTGACGTTATCTTTAAAATATGTGAAAAACTGAATCGCTTATAGTAAAATTTAAAACGACTTACGCTTAACTAATCAGAAAATTCCATTTCGGTTTTTGCTCATTCCGATATAACTAATGAATTAATATTCGAAAAAACTGTATTAACATCAAGTGTCATCCACTACTAGTTTAAAAAAAATGTATTTGAACTTGAGTGGGTGAATAAAAGGTATTTTAGTAACGTTTGAAAATTTGAACAAGATATATAAATATATATAGGGAAACTGTGAACTAATAGTAGAGGAATTAAAAAAAAAAAAAAAGGAGCGTGGTATCAGACAACTATACTATGAAATAATTCAGGGGCTCTACTTTGAAAGTATAAATTTACTGCCGTGGACCACACGTGCTAGCACGTAATGTTCTTTATTGAATTTATCTGACTCAGCGAATGTAAAATAATTAAGTATTTAAAGGTGCGCAATAAACTATTTTTTAAATTCAAATAGAGCTATAAGTTAGAAATTATCACTGACGTTATCTTTAAAATATGTGAAAAACTGAATCGCTTATAGTAAAATTTAAAACGACTTACGCTTAACTAATCAGAAAATTCCATTTCGGTTTTTGCTCATTCCGATATAACTAATGAATTAATATTCGAAAAAACTGTATTAACATCAAGTGTCATCCACTACTAGTTTAAAAAAAATGTATTTGAACTTGAGTGGGTGAATAAAAGGTATTTTAGTAACGTTTGAAAATTTGAACAAGATATATAAATATATATAGGGAAACTGTGAACTAATAGTAGAGGAATTAAAAAAAAAAAAAAAGGAGCGTGGTATCAGACAACTATACTATGAAATAATTCAGGGGCTCTACTTTGAAAGTATAAATTTACTGCCGTGGACCACACGTGCTAGCACGTAATGTTCTTTATTGAATTTATCTGACTCAGCGAATGTAAAATAATTAAGTATTTAAAGGTGCGCAATAAACTATTTTTTAAATTCAAATAGAGCTATAAGTTAGAAATTATCACTGACGTTATCTTTAAAATATGTGAAAAACTGAATCGCTTATAGTAAAATTTAAAACGACTTACGCTTAACTAATCAGAAAATTCCATTTCGGTTTTTGCTCATTCCGATATAACTAATGAATTAATATTCGAAAAAACTGTATTAACATCAAGTGTCATCCACTACTAGTTTAAAAAAAATGTATTTGAACTTGAGTGGGTGAATAAAAGGTATTTTAGTAACGTTTGAAAATTTGAACAAGATATATAAATATATATAGGGAAACTGTGAACTAATAGTAGAGGAATTAAAAAAAAAAAAAAGGAGCGTGGTATCAGACAACTATACTATGAAATAATTCAGGGGCTCTACTTTGAAAGTATAAATTTACTGCCGTGGACCACACGTGCTAGCACGTAATGTTCTTTATTGAATTTATCTGACTCAGCGAATGTAAAATAATTAAGTATTTAAAGGTGCGCAATAAACTATTTTTTAAATTCAAATAGAGCTATAAGTTAGAAATTATCACTGACGTTATCTTTAAAATATGTGAAAAACTGAATCGCTTATAGTAAAATTTAAAACGACTTACGCTTAACTAATCAGAAAATTCCATTTCGGTTTTTGCTCATTCCGATATAACTAATGAATTAATATTCGAAAAAACTGTATTAACATCAAGTGTCATCCACTACTAGTTTAAAAAAAATGTATTTGAACTTGAGTGGGTGAATAAAAGGTATTTTAGTAACGTTTGAAAATTTGAACAAGATATATAAATATATATAGGGAAACTGTGAACTAATAGTAGAGGAATTAAAAAAAAAAAAAAAAGGAGCGTGGTATCAGACAACTATACTATGAAATAATTCAGGGGCTCTACTTTGAAAGTATAAATTTACTGCCGTGGACCACACGTGCTAGCACGTAATGTTCTTTATTGAATTTATCTGACTCAGCGAATGTAAAATAATTAAGTATTTAAAGGTGCGCAATAAACTATTTTTTAAATTCAAATAGAGCTATAAGTTAGAAATTATCACTGACGTTATCTTTAAAATATGTGAAAAACTGAATCGCTTATAGTAAAATTTAAAACGACTTACGCTTAACTAATCAGAAAATTCCATTTCGGTTTTTGCTCATTCCGATATAACTAATGAATTAATATTCGAAAAAACTGTATTAACATCAAGTGTCATCCACTACTAGTTTAAAAAAAATGTATTTGAACTTGAGTGGGTGAATAAAAGGTATTTTAGTAACGTTTGAAAATTTGAACAAGATATATAAATATATATAGGGAAACTGTGAACTAATAGTAGAGGAATTAAAAAAAAAAAAAAAGGAGCGTGGTATCAGACAACTATACTATGAAATAATTCAGGGGCTCTACTTTGAAAGTATAAATTTACTGCCGTGGACCACACGTGCTAGCACGTAATGTTCTTTATTGAATTTATCTGACTCAGCGAATGTAAAATAATTAAGTATTTAAAGGTGCGCAATTAGTAGGAATTGAATTTAAAAAAATAAATATAATAAAGAAGTAAGAGGGAGATAAGATGTTACGAGATGTAAATTTTAATACAGTCGGACCTCTATTTAACGAAATCACTGAATCCCGATATTAAGTTCGTTATATGGAAAATTCGTTAAATAGAAAATCACCTTTTGAAATACTTAAACAACACAAAACAGGTTTTAAATTCATAAACACGAGGCATAATTAAAATAGAAATTGATACACCTTTATCTTATAAAGTAGTATCAACTATTTATTTTATACATCTTTACCATCAAAGAAATCTGCATGGAAAGCAAGAATAGAGCATAACATTATCCAGTGGTACACTATCATGCTACATACATTTTCAACAAAAAAAAGCTAAATTTTTGTATAAAATTATAACTGCATTTTTTATGAAAGTAATTTTAAACATACATTACGTCATGCGTTTTTATATTTAATTGCTTTCGATAAAAGTCGTTAATTTTGTCTGAGTTTTTCGTTTGAAATGAAAAGGGAAAGGGATTTTACTGCTTTCTCTAAAAATTAAGTGGCTTTGAAAATCAATTTAGGGTCATTTCATAAAATGCGTTATGTTCTGAAATATTTTAAGAAATGGAGGAAGTGGATCTAAAAAAAAGAAAGAAGTTCGTTAAACAGAAAATTGACTTCGCTATTTGAAAGTTATTATACGAAGAAATTTTCAAAATGTCCTTGGTTCCTCGAAAAAAATCGCAAAATGGAAGTTCGTTAAATAGAAGTCCGATTGTATTTTAATCGAATTTCACATTCCACTGTTTAGCTGTCAGTAATGATGATTAAAAAAATATTAAAGAAAACTCTGCTTGTTATTAGCATATGTAAATTTAAAAAAATTTGCTTTTGAAAGTTTTATTAGCCAAAAAAAAAATGTCTTAGAATTTCGTTTTGGGAGAACTTATGTTTCCATCAATATTTGCACTTTCTATTTAAGTTGTATTTAAGCAAACATTCATTAATGTAAAGTCACTTTTTCTTCATCCTATTTCGCAGTCAACGTGAAATCACCTGATGTGCGTGGTATCTCAATGTCTTTGCTTTGTTCTAGTAAGTTCTGAAATGGTGTCGTCTGACCTTCAGCACTTACAAACAAATCGTTCTGCAAAATCTAATGGACCATGATTCCGTTCATTCTCTTACGAACAGACAGCCTTCTTCTGTATTAAATAAAATCTTCAAGTATATGTATTTTTGTCGTTTCAAGGTTCCAACCTATTATTTTAGCAATATCATTGTTTACACACATTTTTAAGCACTCAAACTAACTTGAATGCAGCTAATCTATGTCCTTAGATCTTGATATCTGAATGCATCTGTACGAGTTCAAGCAGAGTTTGAAACAAAATTTAATTTAAAAGTGATGCAATGTCTTATTAGAAAAACTAATCTTCGATCACGTCTCTGTTTTAGTAATTTTTCTTTATCTAAGTGAGTATTTAAGATTTGGATAAGATTTTAAATGATATTAAAATTTGGTTTTATACCTAAGATTTGAAGTTAGTTTCTTGCAACTTAGTGCAAAGATTACCGAAAGCAAAAAGTAGTTTGTAAAATGTCACTAAAAGCTTGTTTAATTTTATGAATAGCATTCATCGAAATTCATTGTATTGTGAAACATAAGATGTGTAGTGATTCATACAATACACATTACATTTAATGGTGATTCATGATTCATGCAGGTATCAGTTCCTATTTCATGTTTGTTTAATCGTTAAAAAGTGTTTTATTATTATTAATTTCATAATTTTTTTTTGTTGCTGAAAAAGAATATTGATCTACTTTTTGATTTACAAATGAGAGAAACAACAACAACAACAATTTTGTTTTTAAAAGGTCGCTTTTATACTTTAGTTCATAAATTATTAGATGCTCCTAAAAATTCGCATTTCAGAATTACCGAGCTTCCTTATTAACGTGTTTGTTTTTGCCGCATTCTACGCATTACCTACTCTAAAAACTTTTAAATAAACAAAATTTATAATATTTCCTGGCATAGAACTGAAATAAATATTTATAAAATATCATGCCGTGGTTAAATTACGAAGTTGGAATAGAAAATGTTTGTAAAATATGCAGTATTTTCCAGATTATAGCCGATTCCTTAGTAAACGTTGAAGTCGGGTTTATCCAGCTCTTTCAAACTAAAAATACATATATTGCAAAAAAAAAGTTTTTCAAATATAAATTTTGTTCTTTCGGTTTTCTGAATTTATAATTTATAACCGTCGTTGAACAGCCGACCCAATTTTTTGGGTTTATGATTATTAACGTTCAATTCTGTATCCTTGTAATTTTGAACCCAATCCAGAAGACAAGGAAACTCCTGAATCAAGTAGTATTTGCCTTCGTGGAGGACTTTTTAATAGAACTAACCCGCATTTGCGCTACATAGAGAGAGAAAAATACAGAAACCTCCCACGGTTAGCTTGACCGCAAGGGGAGTGAAACCCATATTCCGTCTACCACTGAGGATATTTTACATCAACACTGTGGTCGGTGCAAGCCATCGCTGGGATTCGAATCTGGTTCACCTCATTGGAAGGCGAACGCTCTATCCCCTGAGCCATCGTGACTCTCTGAAATTATATTAACATTAGAAATAAAAAGTAAATAATTGTGAAGCCACTCTTCTCGAAATCTATCATGAAGCACTTAGTTGTTTTTCAATTGCACGGCCGTATTATGTACTCTACATTTCCTAGTATAACTAACAGTTATGATCCTAACTTTAACCTCTTGCTTTTGAAACTTTGATGTCAATGTATTAAATTAAGCTTTGACTTTTTTATTGCTCAAGTTTGTTTAATTAATGCATCTATAAAAACTTTTCGACAATGAATATTTCAGAATTAGCAATTAAGTGCAATTATTTATATTATGATTCAATATCTTCTTTATGTTTATAAATGCCGCACTCGTATTTTAAAGTTTGAAAAAAATCTATTTTTTATTATAAAAGCTGTTGAAATTCTATATTTTTAGATGAAACTGGTGCCAAATACAAGCTCTTTTTTGATAAATTTCTCATACTTCTTAAAGAGTATTTATGATTTAATGATACATCATTATTGATTAAAATTAGATTATCATTTCAAAATAACTTTGAGGGGTAAAAAAATTTCACTTATTTTTTTTTTTTTTTTTGAACAAGTTAAATCATTATTTTAAGTATTAAAGGAATTTTTTGAAACTTTATATATAAAAAAAAAATACAATAAAAATTTTATCTCGTCTCAAGTCTGTCAAAAAATTACATTTTATTACATTTTCAAAAGTGTCAGCATATCAAATCAAAATTTGGAACGTGTTAGTATAACGTTTTGGCAGAACATGGTTTCAAAACTTTAATGATTTTATTGTTAATTTTAACTTTATTATCGTAACTTTTTTTTTGTATGAACAGCTCGTAATATTTCAAACTAAAAGCAACATTACGAATGTACTAAATTAAAAAATTAATATGTTAGATTAAAACAATGAATCAATTGCGAAATTAGACCTCTGTGAATCCTACATTTAAATTTTTTAATAGCGCTTTTGAAAATTTCATTTTCTTATAGCTGTTTCTGAGAACATTGGTTGTTAAAGAGAAAAACCATAACTCAGTTTGGAAATTTTAAAAAATATTTTAGGTAGTTCAAAGTGCATATTAGTTTTATTAATAAATAAATCAAAAATTTGCAAGCAAATTATGAATTCGTTTTTATGAAGAAAAGGGAAAATAAATATGCAAATTAAAATGATATTTAGAATATTTATTTGTTTATTATTTTTCTTTTTTTTTTAAAGCCTACGCGAAAATAAATAAAACGAACTTTCAATGATAATTGTTCATCAAAAATTATCTTTGATATCTTTAGATTTGTGTTCCCGTAAAAAGTTAGCACTTCAACGCTAATAATAGTACAACAATTAGCAAGTACTTCATCCAATAGATCTGTCTCTTATTGTGTGATTCATGAAACTGATTAACAAATTTCTTTTATTGAAGCTAAAAATATTAATACCCTGCTTGAGTTCAATTTATAAACACTGTTAAGCCGGAAAAACTTTTGAAAGTTATTTTACATTTATTTATAATTGTTGCTTGTTTATAATTGTTGAGAACACTTTCTTCGTCTTGATGCATTATTCATTCATCCTTTTTAGGTTTATCCGATTATCTTTAGTAGTGGAATACTCAGTTTTAATTAATAACCGGAATAAAATGCGATGGTGCTTAATTGAATTTTAGCTCGCATTGTTGCGCTGTAGAAATAATTATTTACATTAGTTTCGATAAAAAGAAAATAGTAAATGCTATAACAGTTTTATCAAGGTATTTTTGGCAAGTTTCGTATTTATTTCAATCCAATTCCATCCAACAAGTAGAACAGGGGAGGAAAGTTTAAAGATGGTGGAAGTGTTTTATTCACATTAATTGAATCTGTTTTATTAAAATTAATTTGAATCTGAAAAATTATTGTAATACTCTATTGATTGATGAGGAAATATTAGAACGAACTTGGAAAATTGTCACCGGACTGAGGTCTATGGTGTAAGAGAGCATTTTGTTTTTTCATTAATTTTATTAATTAAAAAAATATTATATTATTAGAGTTGCTTTCTGATAACGGATAAATTTTTTTACTTATTTTTATATAAATTTTGGCATTTATAGTGTTAATTAAATAAAATAAAGTGTTATTTGGCATTAACTTTAAAGTGTTAATTGAAAAATTAATTAACACTTTAAAAGCTTGTCTTCCACAAGCGTTCCCTTCATTTATATTCCGCAAAAGAAAAAAGATATCACCTTAAATAACTTTTCTAATGATCGGATTTTCATTAAGTACCAACCTTGAGGGTTTAGAAAGGTGACCTCAAATATGATAATTAATTAGTGCTGATTCATAATTAAGTTACAGACACAAAAACGTACTTTATCTGAATACACATATTCTTTTTTCAACAAATTTGTATTTTTGACCATCAAAATATGAAGGGTAATCGCAATATAGAAAACATTAATTTCGGCAGGAGAGCTGTCGAAAGTTTGGAAAAACGAAACTTTGAGTGAAATCGATTGAATAGCCTCTGAGCTACAAATTGAATATAAAAAAAAGCCACATTTAAAATATATATATTTCTCGAGAACTATTCGATTTAATTTGTTCACACTTTGTATTTCGCCATTTTAAACTACGTTTTTTAAAATACTTTAAAAATTTTCATAACTCACACTTCAAATTTTTTCGACCTTTACTAAATTGAATATAAAAAACTATTAAAATGATTTTTTTCATAAAATTATCTTTAACACTAGAAAAACAGAAATTTAGTATATACCTATATTGCTCAAAAGCAGTCAAAATGACTGGATTGTAAAAGAATAAATAATGTGTAAAGAAATTTGTTTAAAATTGATTTTTAATATTTTTTATATTATTTACAGTTATATAACAAGTTATTAGTAAATATTAACAATAAAAAAATTACATGTTGTACAAAATTCTAAGTAATTGAGTCATTATATACATCATTGTTTTTCTAATTGAAATTAAAAGCAGTCAAAATGACTTCCTTAGGCAATCTAGTGTTAAACAAGTTAAATTTATATATGTGTGCAAAAATTTCTCGCATTGAAAATTCGCAAGATATTGCGAAAAACAAAGAAATTGAAATTAAGGGACTCAAACTTCCGACCACAAAAAGTGTTTAGGCTGATATCTTTTTTAATTTTGCACAATATACAATATCAGTTCCAGCCAAACTAGCATATCTAACAATTTGTACCATTCGACAAATAAAAATAAATATATAGAAATTCAATGGCTTACGTCAAGCTAAAGGTATAAAAATCACTTCTAGTTTATGAAACTGAAATTTTAGAAATAAAAATAAATACAGGAGAAGGCCATTTCTAGCGTGATATTCCAGTATAAATATTTTACAGGCGAAAATTTTTACATCTAATTATTATCATTTTAGATTTAAGATATTTGTCTCGAGCAGTTTTGATCACGTGTTGCATGCTAATACATTTATAAACAAAAGAAAGTGATTTAATTTATTCATAATAATTGTTACTTATAAACTAAATCTATTAAGCAATTCGTAGACTTGTAGAACCGCTTATTCATTTTATATATAGCTACAGTATACATTCCAAGAAAAACACTTTCCCTTTATTAAACTGTGATGATATCATAACTATGACGAAAGAAAGAAAACACCAGACACGTTTCATATTGGGAAGGTAATAGTTTCTTATTAAATGAAGAGAAAGGGTTTTTTATTTGTCTTAAGAAATGCGGTCAGAACATTTCACATCCTCCAAAAATGGCTCAAGAAGTCCGGGTTTCGACGATGCAGTTTTCGCAGTAGGATTTTCCCATCTTATAAGATGTCTGCTGTGATTTGCACTCGATCGTTGTCGCACGAGACGTTGAAATTGTTAATTAAAGAACACGATGATACGGTTAATAGCTTCGATAGAATGTTTTATCGTTTTCCGACATTTACATTTTGAAATCGTTTGAGCAAATATTCAAAGCAGAAATTCGTACAGAAATATTTTCTTCCATAAATTATTAAGGGTAAAAATTTAGAGAAAAAAAAGACAAATAAACAGTAAGTCAATATATTAGTGAATCATTACGCAAACTTATAAATTATAACTAGTGATTTTGTTCTAACGAATAATTAAAATTATTCGAAAAGTATAGCTACGCTTCGCTTTATTCCGAAACAGTTGATGTTATTCAATATACAGGGTGTCCCAAAACGACCGCATAAACTCTGCGCAGCTAGATTCCTCGTTGGGAGTACATAAAAACTGCCCAAAGAAGCGTTCCTGTACGATCCATAGTTTATGAGAAAAATACGAAAAACAAAGTATGACGTCACTGCCGGTGCAAGAAAAAAACTCTTTATTGGACATACCAACAACAGTATTTGAATATCTTTCAAGACGATAATGTTTAAAACGTTCGCCGCGTATATTCTGCTTTAAATGGTGCATAGTATACTGCTGTTGATATGATCAATAAAGCGTTTTCTCTTGCACCGGCACTGACGTTATACTTTGTTTTTCGTATTTTTCTCCTAAACTATGGATCGTACAGGAACGCTTCTTTGGGCAGTTTTTATGTACTCAAGGCGAGGAATCTAGCTATGCAGAGTTTATGCGGTCGTTTTGGGACACCCTGTATAATTAAGTAATGATTTATTTTATAACATATTAAACTAAAAACTCTTATAAAAATATTATTTTACAAGTTTAAATACTAAATTTCGAACAAAGTGATTTATTGCATTTGATCGTTTTCGAGTGAAACGATGAAATTGCCAATTAAAGAACATTATGATACGATTAATAACTTTAAGGGAATGCTTTATCGTTTGTCGACTTCATTTTTGAATCGTTTTGCTTACGTAGTCAATAGAGATAAGTTAGGGATCGATTTTGGAGGATCTAGCCCAGGGAATTTCAATTCGAGATACATAGGATTACTCATAACCTGAGGTCTGTCTATCCAATTGACTGTAAAGTTTACGGTAAGGAACATATTTTACCTTTGTGATTTTGAAACCGTTTGAAATTAGTGTGGTTATAAAACGATAACTGTAAAACTATGCAGTTTTTTAACCATCTAGAACAGTGATTCCCAAAGTGGTCTATATAGACCCCCAGGGGTCGACAACAACCTGCAAGGAGTCTATGTCAAGCGGAAAAAAAATTGGGGATCCATGAAATAAAAATGGGGGTCAATGATAGTGAATCTCATATAAGCAGGTCGTGACTTTTAATTTTGGCATTTCATGAATGGAATAATCAACATACACTGATAGTACCTATTTACTTACATTATACTACCTTATATAAAGACATACACCTATCTACATAATTTATAAAAGTAGCTATGACGTAAACATTTTATTAAAATTTAAGTTATTAGGATTATTTTTTGATATATGAGACTGAATTATTATAAACTAGCAGTTCCCTGCAGCTCTACCTGCTAACGTATTAATTTTTTCTGCATGTATTAATTTTTCTGCATGTATTTAATTTTTGAAAACTAAATTTTGACTCCTGGTTTTATGTAACTGAATAAACAGTTTACATTACATCGTCTTAGCAAATGTATCAAAGATTCATTTTCATAAAAAGTTCAGGGTCGACTCTCTATCTTTAATTTAGGTCAGTTTAAGGTTACTGACTTTCCTGCCAATGAAAGTTATTCTCCAATTAAAGCTTCATGTTTGGTGGATCGTCGACAAAACTTTTGCACGTGGTAATACTTTTTTTTTTTTAAAGAAAAATTATATATATCAACTTTTGCTCGGGGCGAATAGTGATGTAATAAATTTTAGTGTGATTTGGTAACACAAGGTTAAATAGGCTGGGATTTTGTTTAATTAATTCAGTTCTGCTGATTCGCAGAAAGCTATTTGAATATTTTGCATTACTACTTAGATATTGATGGGATTTAAATTGCGTAGAAAACTACGAAATGTTTGAAATGGGGCTTAATTATGCTTTAACCTACATCCATATCTTCGATTTACTTCCGCATAGGTCTGGTTTTTATCCCTCTGATGCAGATCTGACACCGGTGTCCCTTTTCTATATTTTTTACTGAAGCTCTAATTACAAGCAAAAATATATTTTGGTATATAAATATATTTAGCAGCTAAAAAATAATATTTTTTTTAGTTATGAAAGCAGTCTAATGGTTGCTAAAAAGTCTGTTAGATTATCTGAATTTGTAGCAAAATATTAAATGCAAAAAAAGTAGTTTTAATTAAAAAAAATCTTTAAATTAATGCTCAAAAATTTATCAATAGCTGATTTTGAAAACAAATGAATTTTAATGAATAATGGGATACCTGCAAGTGACGTAATGAGGGTATTTCGATCCTGATTGGCTGTTGAAACGTGGCATCTGTTTACGTTAGCAACTGTTCTTTCTATTCTATTTCGAGTAAGCCGAGCTCCACAAGTATCAGTTCTCTTAAGTGTCACTTTCTATAATTTTTTTTCTCCAAAGATTTCAGTTCTTTCACTATATATTTCTTACTTAACACAAAGACAGACTCGAAGCCATATAGAACATAAACAAACTAATTGGCCAGCGAAGTTGCCATGCATGCAAAACAAAAATATATCACGGTTACAATAAAATACATAAACAAATAACAAACCTAAGTTAAGTCAAAGACGTAGACGACAAAAGAATTATATTTCAAGAAATTCAATGTGCGATACGGCGCTGTATTTAGTTGACTTCATGTTAATTTATATTCTAACTTATGTGGAGAAATATAGTTTAACTTTAACACGCCACTTTGCTTATAAACAATCAGCTGAAGCTGACGTCATAGGTCACATGTGCTGGTATCTGTGATGTTCTTCTTGAAGTGCAAGTACCCAATTGTTTCTTTTACAATTAAGTAACTTTAAAAAGGTGCAAATTTCAAAAATTATAGTTTGGAATTGAACCGTATTTGAAAGATTTTACCTTTAACGTAGAAAATGACAACGGTGATTCATGTAGTATTTTCTGACCATGTAATACAGGGTTATTCATAATTCCCTCCGGGGTTTCGAAGCGTTATAGTAAAAAAAACGAACACGAATATGGCAAAAAAGAACATATGAAATTATTCCGAAAGTATTCAAGTTTTAATTTAAGCAGTTGCCGGTAGATGGCAGTAACATGTACCACTGAAGCCAGTTGTAGTAAAGAAAAATGACGTTTATAGGCGGAGGGACTTATGAATAACCTTGTATTTTTTTCTCATTTTGACCTAAATTATTACAAAATAATGAAAAAAGTATAAAAAATATGTTTAAAAAAATCCTGTGTCAAAAGGTTATCATAATTTATATATCCTCTATTGGTGTTCTTGCATAGTTTAACTAAATACGAACTTATTTATTTTTTTAAAATTTCCAATATAGGATTAGTTGAAACGGTTTTATTCATTGTTTTAACGGATTGTTAAAACAATGAATTCAGGCAATTGGCATTAACATTGCATAATTGATAATTAGATTTAACAATTTGAAAATTGCCTATTTTAGACGAACTGTTGCAGAGGGAGCAAGATATCTTTTTTTGACATCAATTTAAGTAAAAAAAGACATCAATTTAAGTAAAGTTTCAAGAACATTATATATAATAAAAAGGAATTGGTTTTAACAAATTAACTGTCATTTAACAAAAACGGCTCCTTTTCACAGACTATAAAACTTTTAAAAATTTTAACATTATGAAAAATGTAATTCAATCAATTATGGGAGTTGAAAAACTATACAGTTAAGTGCTTATTCCATGCAAAAACATTAAATATGTTTTGGTAAAAAATGAAATTTTGTTTGATAAATCAGTAATTTTCCTCCCTCCCAAAATTATTAAGCTCACACCGTTTTTGTTAATCTCACAATTCCAGACAAAACCATTGATGCGAATTCTAAATTCTTCTTCTGGAAAATTATTAAATATTTTTTTAAATTAGTTAAATTTTCATATAAGTATGAAAATAAGTTAAAATATAATGTGACAATTGACCCCAATGTACTTAAGTTATCTCGTGGAAATATGCACAACTGCTCTGATAAATTGAAAGGTCTTAACTCCAAATTTTTTTCGAAGTGCTTTTTTTGTGTGGTGTTTTTGAATTGGTCGGAAAAAATACACATTTTTTATGCCGTCCAGCTATAGATCTAATATTGGGAAGCACGGACGCAACAAGGGGTTAAAAATGAAACTCACGGTAAAGATCTCTATATTTCACACATAAAAATTATTAAATTGTTTTCTTCCTGCTCCCGACTCGCACCAACCATAGTGCTGACGTAAAACATCCTCAATGGTTGACGAATCATAGATTAGAATCTCCTTGCCATCGAGCTAACAGTGGGAGGTTTTCGTGGTTGTGGTTTAACGTTCTGTGTAAGCAAATGCGGATTAGTTCCATCGAAAAATCCCCCACGAAGACTAGTTTGTGCTAGTGCTTTATCCAGGAGTTCCATTGTCTTCTGGATTAGGCTCAAAATTACAAGGTTACGGAGTTGAACTTTGATAGTCGTAAACTCAGAATTCGGTCGGCTGTTCAACACCGGTATTAAACTTAAAAGAAAATTGCTTTTCCTCTATCTATTAGATATTAGTTTTTATTTCTAAACTAGTCTTGAACTTATATGTGAACTTAAATCTGTTATATCTTTTAGAGATTTCTGATGGAGGGGGCATAAACGCAATGACATACATCTACCGTACCCCATGCCAGCGAGGCCAATGCGATGTTGATGAGCGGATCAATAAGTTATATTGAAATTTATATTGACCCATTTTATGGGGGCAATAAACTTCTATATTTAATAATATTCTTACAAAATAAGTAATATTCTTAAAAGTAAATAAAATTAAATATTCTAATAAATACTTTAAAAAAGAAATATAAATAAAAATAAATATTCTTATCTCCATACCAGAAGCCGCGGTGGTTCAGGGGATAAAGTGTTCGAATCCCAGCAGAGGCGGGTAGACACGAATTCTGCTCCCGGTTCATACTGACCACAGTGCTGACGTAAACTATCCTCAGTAGTAGGCAGACCATGGGTTTGAATAAAAGAATATAGAGGTTTTCCTCGCCACATGTAACGCAAATACGAGTGTTAGTTCCATCCAAAAGTTCTCCACTAAGGATAATTTGTTCCAATGCTTATTCCAGGAGTTTCCTTGTGTTCTGGGTAGGGTTCAAAGTTATAAGGCTCCAGAGTTGAACTTTGATAGTCGTAAACTCAGAATTGGTTCCGCTGCTCAACGCCGGTTATAAAAAAATCATGTTCATACCGCTCCATGTAATGCTTTAAATTGCGTTACACATTGACTTAAGCTTGATTTTAATTTGATTTTAAACAATTTTCATTACCTGAAGGGAAATTTTGTTTCTTTTTACTTTTAAATTTATATGCTTACGATGAAAAAAAAATTTTTTTTTTTTTTTTTTAATAATGGTCATTAATGTGTCATCATGTCACGATTCGGATGAATGATACTATATTTAACAAATGACACTTTTTAAAAAACTGTATCTCTTATTGAATAGAATTTTACTGACATTTTGTTCTATATCGAACCAAATGAGTATGCATTTACATCCCATTACTCATTTCTTCAGAAAAAAAATTATGGAAAAAATGAACTGAAGGAAAGGACACAGTTCTGCCTAAATTGATTTTTAATCACTTGTTATGAAATAAAGGTACAATCTTGAATATTTACCTAATGTTCGCACTCATCAACTCAATTTTATCATCACTCGGGCAAAACTTGAAGGAACAGAACAAGTACTTGAAACAATTGAAGAAGGAACTCAACAAGATGTATATTGATCAAAGTAAGTCATTAATCATCAAGAATTTTTTTAAAATTGTTGTTAATAGCTGCATTTGGGCATGGCTGAGTGGTGTGTTCATCAGGTCTGACAATAATGCCAAGTTGAGTTACTTGGTGAAAAATATAGTTTAAAATATAGCATTAGTTCTCTAATATTTGCAAGCACGTTCTTCGTCCAGTGAATTTATTTCTTCCAATTCATTTTTAAAATTCCAGTTCTCAGGAACTATTTGACCGATTTTGATCAAATTTTGTATTTTGTCATCTAAATATATATTCTTAATCATGATGTAAAAATTGTATACCTTGCAATTCAAAACCTTTTCATTAAAAAAAAATAATAAATATTTTATTAAAGTTATTTCTTACGGATGGAATTTATCTTTGGATAAACAAATTTCATAATTGTGTGCAAAAATTTTTCAATTTGCTCAAGAAGCACTCCAGATAAGGTGAAATACGCAAAACGAAAAATTAACATTAAGGGGTCTAAACTTTGGACTGCTCGCCTGACCAAACTATTTAGACAGTACCTCCCGGATTGTGGTTAACCCCCCCCCCATATTTTGGGAGTCAGCAATCCGAATTCGTCGAAAGAAAATATTTGTTTATTCAGAGAAAGTACGTTTTTGTGTCTGATTTGGTAAGTTAAAATATCGTCTGCACTAATTAGTGTCATTTCCTCGAATCATTAAAATTGACTCTTAAAGCGTCCGATCATTAGATCAAAAATTATTCAAAGCGGTCTACTTTTTTTGGTTTTGTTTTTAACTGTACATTATTTGTTTTAAATCATGATTAATATCGTGGTCTAAATCACATGTCTAGCTTTAAATAAATTAACACTTTGATTTTTCTGCATTAATTTAAACAAATTGAATTTATTTTTTATAAAATAAATTATCAACTTAAGTATAAAACACTTTTTGCTCAATATAATTAACAAATGCATCCTCCAGTATGCGATTCTTTTCACAAGTCAGATTTCAGTAATAATGAAAGAATTTTACTAAAATAATGACAGTCCGGACGTCCCTGCACAAGTGATTTTGATGTTGAGCGTGTCAGGCTGACACTTTTAGACAATCCTAGAAGATCTGTGAGATCAGCGGAAAGAGAATTGGATATGCCAATTTCGACAGTGTGCAAGGTTATTAAGAAACAATTAAGACTACATGCATACAAAGTTCAAATTATTCAAGGTTTGCAACCGGACGATAGGCCTAGGAGGATGGCGTTTGCAACAGATATGGTAGGAATGATAGAAGATGCTGCTGATTTTCTGAAGCGCATAATGTTCTCCAACGAAGCATCCTTTCATGTTTCTGGCATTGTTAATCGCCATAATGTGCGCATATGGGGATCTGAAAACCCCCATGAATACCGTGAGACACAAAGGGATTCCCCAAATGTCAATGTGTGGTGTGGACTGATGCACGACCGAGTCATTGGGCTTTTCTTGTTTACAGAAATGACGGTCTCATCAGTCGTATACTTAGACATGTTGGAAAACTTCGTATTTCCACAACTAGAAGAGCTTCAGCCACGTGTCTTTTTGCAACAAGATGGTGCACCACCTCATTGGGGTATCATCGTTCGTAGTTCTTTGAATGACCATTTTTCAGGAGAATGGATTGGGCGAGGAGGTCCAATTCCTTGGCCACCCAGATCACCTGATATAACGCAGCTGGACTTTTTTCTTTGGGGATTTATAAAGGACAATGTTTACAGGAGGATCGTGTCGAACATTGATTACCTGTAAGCCAGAATTACAACCTCAATAGCCTCTGTGGATGCCGACATGCTTGCTGCTACCTGGCGTGAAATTGACTATCGACTTGATATTCTCCTTGCGACGAAGGGGGCACCGTGGAAGTTCATTAACAAGGGTCATGAAACTTTTTGAGTCTATCTAACCTTTTATGTTATTAATTTTAATCTATCTTTATTATTTTATGAGTTATTAAACATCAAAATGGATCCGGGACTTCATAAACACCCTGTATATAAAATAAAAAATAAACATTTTGAATTTTATATAATGTATGATTTCTTAACATCGTTTAAATAATAATTAAAATATATCATGAAATGATTCTCGTAGTCCGCAATTGATTTAGGCAGAGGGTGACTCGCTATTTTGACATACCAGCCATACATAATCATCATCACCTCGATTATCGTTGCCATTACTCATCTCATTAAACACGAGAAAAAAATTAGCATTCTGAATTAATTTTTTTTAATTTTTTTATTGCATACTATTTTGATTTATCCTAAAATCTAATTTAAAAGTCAAAAGAATATATGTGACTTAGAAAAAAAGATCACAAGACAATGGCTTAACTTTAAAAAAAAAAAAAAAAAAAAAACATTTTAATGTATTTAAAGACTGATAAAGTTCCTTGAAACAAAACAAAAGCGCAAAATAAATATCTCATTTGTTAAACGAAATGTAATCATGCATTAATAGAACAGAATTTTCCCCTGTGAAATATGCCTTTTATCTTAATATTTTATTTAAATATGGCTGACGGAGATAGATTAACATTATCAAGAAACAGATAAAACAAAACTGGTTTTAAATTAGATTAGATTACTTTTTAACTATTTAAAATTTCATCTTAAAGTTGTTATCGTTTGCAATTATTGTAATTATACAATTATGTCCAATCATTTTGAAAAGGGGTAGAATAGGAAGAAATATGTTTTTCAAACATGAGAAGAACAGAGATTTATGTTCACATAATGTTAAACAATTGCTGATTTCACTAAAGTTAAGATTTTTTTTAACTTTAACTAAGTTAGGGAATGTTTTCTTCACATTTTAATGCCTGCACGTTTGAGAAAGTATAAAGTAAGACTTTAATGTTATGAAATTTTTAAAAATTAATTTTTTAACTTTAATTTTTACAAAAAGCATATATGTAAACTAGTAAATTACAAAATTTCTAAGAATTCAATTTGTTTTATTTTAAACATCTTGACGTTTGAATATTCGGCAAGTTATTTAATAAAACTAATATATTATAAACTTTGAAAAACAATAGTTTTTGTTTACAAATTTTAACTGTCTTATTTTATTTTATTTTAAAACCTTCGTTGAACAGCCGACCCAATTTTATGGGTTTACGACGACTAATGTTCAACTCCGTAGCCTTGTAATTTTGAACCTAATCAAGAAGACAAGCGAACTCCCGGACCGAGTACTGGAAGAAATTTGCCTTCGTGGAGGACTTTTTGATGGAGCTAACCCGCATTTGCTTTACATTTGCTTACAAGACCATGAGAACCTCCCACGGTTAGCCACATTGGAAGGCGAACGCTCTATATCCTGAGCCATTACGGCTCTCGATATTGATTAGTGAAAATCGTGAGAAAATTCTTTTATATACTATATAAAAGAATACTTTTATTACTTTTATATAAATTTATGTAACTTTGATAAAACAAAGTGTTTGATTCATGCAAAAGTTTATTTTGTAAATTTCTTAGAAAACGGGAGAAAAACAAACAAACAAACAGTTGATATGTTGAGATTAATGAGCTCTAGAAAGGAAAATGTTAATGTATTTAATTCCAAATAACACGTTTATTTTTTTAAAGTAATAGCATTAAAACACTTTTCATCTATAAATCTTGATAAATAATTAACTGATCCAGTACTTTCCCTTTCAAATTAATTTATTTAAGGAAAGTAAAAAAAAGAAAGAAGAAAAAACGACAATCATCAGTATTTGTGAATAAAGGATAAATGCCATCAAATTACAGTAATCAAGATAAGAGTATTACATTTATTTCGAAATATTTCATAAGTGTTAGATCACTGGACCAAGGTCTGTAGCGGACTGAACCTTGACTCTTGGCATGATGCGTTGTGACTTGAGCGCCCCAGACCTACAGACCTCTTTAAGATCAGTCATGGTCAACATTTTTTCTTTAAAAAAAAAAAAAAAAAAGTAGAATATGAACTTTCTATATTGTGTTTCTCTAAATACATCACACGTGTCTTTATGCCGCTCTTCCATCCAACCTCTTTTACATAGTCGTTTAATTATAATATTTTTTTCTCTCGCTTTATACTTTTTCTTACGGATCAATGAAGATGAATATTTCGTTTCTTTTAATTAATATTTTATGGTTTTTCACAAGGTCAAACTCAAAATATGGTTTTAAATTGTTACTATTGTATTTAAAATCCTTAATTTAAGGATATTGTTCCCTAATGTTAAAAAGATACCCTTTTCTTTATTTATTTGATAAAATTTAAGGGTGACTTTTTGGTATCTTGGTATCATAAGTGCTCCATCAAGCTCAAAAAATATCGCATCTCTAACTCGCAATTTATCCAATTGAGGGGCAGTTGTGTCATCAGTTTTGTGTCTAATTCTGAATAATGTTACTAGTATCCTTTAAGAGTATTTTAGAGTTAAGACACTATTCTTGCCGGGGTGCGATGTATATATAGCACAATAAAAACAAAGAGAAAAACGAAAAAAATTAATAAGTTTTATTAACTGCGCATAAGCTGCAAGTATATAGAACTCATAAAATAAGCTAAAATATTGAGAAAATATGGAAAATAATAAAAAATAATGACAAGAGAAGAAAATTATTAAAATTTTTTTCAAAAGTATTTAAAAAAATATAATTTTTGATATCTTAAAAAAAAAATCGTAAAACAAAACAAAGAAAAGATATAATCTCTTCATCAGCCCACACGATTATATTTTCGGGCCCATCCAAGGTAACTAACAAATTAGACGCGCTTTAGTATTGCAGTAAGAATGCCATAAGATATCACTTTATTCAGTTTTCATATTTTGTAATCTGGCAATCTTATTACGAAAATATTTCAAATCATTCTTGAAAGATTCCGGTACGCGTAAGTTTATTTTAATTCGCTCCTCACTATGTAGATTTCCTTTCGTGTACTGCTCTCTAATCTCTTTACATTTTATTTTCTGTTTTTTGCTTGATATATTAGTTTGTTTTTTCGTATGTATTTTTTTTTTACTTTATGTATTCTAATTTCGTTTTAATTTTTTTAAGTGCTCCTCACCCTAATGTATTTTGCTTTGGCGATATGGCTATATTAATACAATATTAGCAAGCACTCCTTTTTGCGGATATAATCGTGTGGGCTGATGAAGAGATTATATATTTTCTTTGTTTTGTTTTCCGGATTTTAAAGTTTTTTTTTTAGATATCAAAAATTATATTTTTTTAAATACTTTCGAAAAATATTTTTAATAATTTTCTTCTCTTGTCATTATTTTTTTATTATTTTCCATATTTTCTCAATATTTTAGCTTATTTCATGAGTTCTATATACTTGCAGCTTATGCGCAGTTAATAAAACTTATTAATTTTCCTCGTTTTTCTCTTTGTTTTTATTGTGCTATACATATATATATATATATATATATATATATATATATATATATATATATATATATATATATATATATATATATATATATATATATATATATATATAATATATATATATATATATATATATATATATATATATATATATATATATATATATATATATATATATATATATATATATATATATAATATATATATATATATATATATAATTTTTTTTTTTTTTTTAAATTTTTTTTTCTCCAAATCAAAAGTTTCTTTCGTGAACAATGAAAAGCTGAAACAAACTGAGCTATAAGTTGGGAAGAATTGAAAAGTTAAATGGGAATAGCTCAAATTAATAAACAAAGAGTTCTATGCTATGCTTTTTTATTATACCGCTGCAGGTTCAATAATAAATTTACTCATCGTTATTGTTATTCATTGAAAATGAGTATTAGTCGCACTGTTTTGTTTTTTAAAAGCATGAATAATGTTCAATTTCTGCAAGATTTTCGATTGCATGTCACTTATTTCAGTTTAAAAAATTTTATTTTAGTAACTTATTATTGACTATTGTTATAAATCGAGCATGCTATCAGCGAGCCTCACGCTATATTTATTTATCTTGTAGAGTTACACTTTCGTAATCTGGCAACTTCTATTTCTTGTATATTTTGAGTTTATTATTTTTTCTAATCGTTCTTTTCCTTTTTATTTCTAAGTTCATAGTAAATACTATTTAAAATAGCTGTCACCTTTATTTTGCTAATATTTACAACAGTAACTTATTATTTCAGTAACTTATTATTGACTATAATTTTTTATTTTTCAAAGAGGAAGTTTTATAAATTTCAATGATGAATTTAAATTTTTAAGATTTTACTTTAGAACACATTTCAAGTAGGCTTAACTTAGTAGCAAGCAAAGCTAGCATGGTTTGCAAACAAACCATATAAGATCACCTAGCTTAGCTCATTAGTCTTATAATAAACAGTACAACTTTGAGTACAATTATAAAACTAGTGGGATTAGCCCACTAATTTTAGATTTATCGAGGAAAATGCTTGTTTAAACTAAGCATGCAATTTTATATTTTTACCACTGCATAATAGTATTTTTAACATTTTAATTGAAGGCTGTTGCCCCTTTTATACAAAAAATAATAATTTTTTTACAGAAAATTTTATTAAAAACGAATTTTTGGGGTTATATGTATAATTTATAGAATTTATCAATTTGTATTTTTATTTTGCACAATTATTAAGGACGTGCATTTTTTATTTTGCGCATTTTACTCTAAATTTGGAAAATAAAGGTTACAGCTATATGGAAATGTTGCAGCAGCTGAGATTTATTTTTTATCTCTTAAAATTTAGTAAACTTAATTTGAAGTTATTTCTGAAGTTTTTGTTTTACCTTAAAACAAAGATTTTATTTTTTAATAAAATTACTTACACAAGAGTTATTTACGAATGCGCAGGGAAATTTTTGGAGCAAAACAATCACATTTTTCATAGGCATTAACATTTTGAAACATAGCTATTAAGTTAATTATGACCTCTATGGCGCAATGAAATATGGTCACATAAAATATATACAATATTATAAACATTAGAAATTCGATATAAAAACTATTGTTGCACGAAAAATTAAAATTAAATTAGAATTTTGCTTAGCAGTGCATTTGTAGTCTTTTTTTTACATTGAGTATTTGTTTATAATAAATAGTTAAAAATATAGCCATGCATTATTATAGAGAACAATAACCAGCATATTTAAATAAATTTCTGAATACGGTTAATTTTAAACTTGGTGAAGTATTTCGTTTGGAAAATTTATCATTAACAAAGAAATTGTATGGGAATTTTTCCAAACTTGCTGGGTGTACCTAAAATAATTGGCGATTTTTAAAATCAATTTAAGAAAAATTAAAAGAGGTCGAAGTGTAGGCATTCTGCTGAGGAAACCAGAGACTTTCTTTTCGCCAAATTAGTTTCCAAGAACAACAGATGGCACTGCTGATTGGAAAAACTTTAAAGCAATGTTTTCTGTTGCATGTCAGATCATTCTAACAGAAATAATTTCTCGGGCATCTATTAATTTAGACTTTTAGACTAATAACTGCAAAAATGGTATTTTGAAAACATTTTCTTAGAATCTTCTTAGTAAGCAACGTTATTTGTAGACCAAGTTTGTAAAAATTTTTGAAACTTGGTTAAAAGAACTTATTTAATTTCTTAAGCAGAGTGCAGCGAACCTTTTATTCATGCTTATTTTATTTTTCCTTTGACTGTATTTTAAATTCATTTTTGGGAAAATAGGTAAATTAGTATGATATTGATGTTGGTACAATGGCAGTTTCATTTCTTTATCACTTAAAATTCAGAACACCTACAATACTAAATTTACGTAGCTAATATTTACTTACTTACTTACTTATCCTCTACGTGCCTTTGGGCACTTAAGGCCTCTAGCATATCTCTCCAACGCCTCCTGTCTCTAGCAATAGATCTTGCTTCCTCCCAGCCAGATATTCTACATTCTTTTAATTCGCCCAAAAACATGCGCTGGATGGTAAGTCTGGATCTTCCTCTTGTTCTTTTACCATCAGGGGCCCATGTAAGCTAATACACCATACATTTAATTATATAAATATTAGAAATAGGATAACTTATTTTTACAATAAATCATTCCTTTTATTATTAAAATCTAATGAATTCGCATAATATTATATTTACGAAAGAAAAGGAAGAAAAGAAAAAATGCAACTTTTTAAAAATTCGATTTCTCAGTAACTATTCGACCAGTTTATATCAAATTCTGTATTTTGCCATGTAAAATTACGTTCTTTAAAATGATGTTAAAAATTGCATTCCTTACTATTAAAATATTTTTTCGAATATTATTAAATAAAATATTAGAAAATAATAAATATTGACTATATTTTCCAAAATATCTTAGGGTATAATTAATTATCCAATATATTTTTGGAAATTTTGGATAATTTTATAATTGCGTGAGAAAAATTTTCGTTTCGCTTAAATAATTCTCGAGATATGGCGAAATGCGCAAAAGGAAAATTTATATTAGGGTGTCTAAACTTTGGACCGCTCTCCTGGGCAAACTAATGGGACTATATTTCCCAGAGTGCGGCTATGCCCTATATTTTGAGGGTCAGAAATCCAAATCCTACTAATCATTCAGTCAAAAGTTATTCAAAAATAGTATTTTCTTTTGCACACTGTACATATATAGGATGCAGTTAATTATATAATTATTGAAAATAAAGTCACTTATTCTTATAAAATGTTAATAAATATCGAACGTTTCGTTCACCATAACAGTCAAATGAATTTATTCTCGGAATGCTTCTCAAAATCCCTTAAAATTGGGGCCCAGAAGAGCGTCCCCGAATATCAGATAAGATCAGACAGGTTTCCTGATCAACCTTCACAGGAATTTTGACATCTGAGATCAGGTTTTGGGGATTCAAGCATTCCAGATACGTTTTCTATCATGAATTAAGGTTTGTTTCCTTCCTTTCTTCTACTTTGCTGTCTTTTCAGAAAAATAAAATGTTATTCAGTTAAAAATTGTAAGTTTGTTGAGTTCAAGAAAGGGATCATGAATTGAGGGTAACATTTTTTACTTAAACTATTTTTAACTAACAATAAATTCAATATATTATTAGTATTAATTGATAGACGAGTAAAGTAGACTATCCTTTACTAGTAAAAATATAAATACCTTATTTTAAATGTTATTATATTAGTTATTAACAATTTTTGACAGTAGTGCACTTGTTACAATTGTCCCCACTTACGGGGTCAATTGTAACAGTTCATAAATTCAACTAAAACATAGTTAATTATACACATTATCGTAGTTGTAATATATTTTTTTATTGATCAAAATAGTAGTGATATTTTAGGAGTAAAAATAATAATGAGCAGAGACCTAAAGGGTTAAACTCTTAACTTTAAGGGGTTAAAAATTTTAATTTATGCTGTGAAAGGTGACAAATAAAATAATGCACATGCAACATAGTATAAATGATATAGGAAACTATTGGTGACTTTTAAAGAGTTAAGTAATGGTTTGTAAACATAAGATTATTTATTTTCAGCTGTTACAATCGTCCCTTTACTTATTGTTACAATCGTCCCCAAGACGCCATTTCAGCTTCATTTGTTAAAAACAATGCTAATTAATTAACAAAACTAATTTTTTTAATTGAAATGTTAATTAAGGTGTCCACTTACATATTCGGTTAATAATTTTTATTTGTTCAAACAAAATTACTTTGTTATAATATAATATTCTAATACCAAAAAAAGTACTTACGTAGCGTGAAAATATCTTTTGTGATGTAACTCTTTCAAAAGTACATAAAAATGGTTGCCAGCAGGGATGTACATGTAGATTATTTAAATACACCTTGTGCGCCACCTAGGAACCAAATCTGGAACCCGACACTCGAAATTTTTGCTCTGTTACAATCGTACCCTGTTACAATTGACCCCACTCTCCCCTATCGTTCATTTCATAATTGTAAGTTTGGTGATTAAAAGAAATGAGCCATAAATTGAATAGCTTTGAACATAATTTTTTACTCGCTGGTAAGAGATGTTAAAAATAAATTACTGCAGTCAAACCCCGCTATAGTGAACACGGTTTATAGTGAACTCCCGGTTATAGTGAACGAAATGTTCACTCCTGTGCCTTGCTATACACGTATAATATTATTTTTATGGATATAGTGAACCAAAAGAACAGATGAAATTGGATATTACGAACTTTTTTTTCTGTCTTCGACTGATTTTTTTTCTTCTTCATTTTTTGGTAATTTTGAAATTTCTACAAGATATACCGAAATAAAATATATATATACCGAATTTTTAAAACCATCTATTAAACGGAATGTAGCCATAAGCATTTTTTCTTGTTTGCTTCTTCTACCTTAGTTTCCCAACCATTTCCCTAATTAAAGGCCATCCCTAAATTTTTTGTACGCAAGACGAAGAGTAATAAAAAATAAAAATTAACGCATTTTTTGTTACTACATATTGTTTAATCATTTTTGTATTTCTTTTTATTGGTCATTTATTTAAGCAATGTGCAATAAAAGGGAGCAGTTCAGAAAAATTAGTTAAAATTGTTTGCAGTATGGATATAGTGAACTCCCGGTTATAATGAACTGATATTTCGGTTCCTTGAAGGTTCACTATAGCGGGGTTTGACTGTATTTCAGAGAAGGGTTCATATTTTCAATGAACTACTTACTGTTCAGAAGAAATAAAAATTTTAAAAATAACTATCTCTAAAAATTTCATATAAAAGCCAGATTTTTTTTCTCGAAAATAATTTTAATAGAGTGAAAAACCTCGTTTAAACGAGATTTTTATTTCCTTATTTCGTTATATGAGTCGCTCAGAAGCCAATGCGGTTAAGTCCAAAACACAGAAATTGAGAAAATTAATGTTTTCTGATACATTAGTTTTTAAAATTCTTGGTTTAATAATTTAATTAGAAAAGTGTATAAAGTCTTTTTTCGAGGTGTAAACTCTGCAAAAAAACAAGATATGTACAGGATGTCTAAATAAAAACGTAAGTATTTATTGAAATAATGACAGCATCTTGAAAATTTTAGGACTTATACCTTTTGGCAGCTGAAAAAGATAAGAAATTGATGTAAAAAAATACATATAAAAAGTGGACTTATTCACAATGGCTTCTGAAATTATTGTACAATATATTCAGAAGCTATTAAAAAAAGGGCTGTCTAACCTAGAAAAAAGTAACCAACGAGTTAATCCTTTAATAACTTAGAAGATTATTATTTATTTCATCAAAATTTCCAAAAATCAGAAAATATCAAAAAATGGACTTAACCGCATTGGCTTCTGAGCGGCTCATATATCTTAATAATGATCACGAATGAAATATTTTTCGTTATTACGTAAGAACTTGCAAAATACTCAAATTAACGTACTTTAAAAACAGTTATTAGTGTATATTGCTTTTTTTAAACGATCAAAAATCCTTGAAATATACTTTTTTTCAGTCATTTTAACTAGAGTTCTTACCAAAATTAGTAATGATATGCGTACATAATTATTTTTGGTGAGAAAATTAAAAGAGAAAAAAAAAAGATTTACCGAATTTTTTTAATGTGTATTATCGGTATAAATTCAGATTTAATGCAAGAGATTAGATTCCATAAGATTTCACTGAAGGTTATAAAAACAAAAAAAGCAGTAATTTTTGCATCGTTTAAAGTTTGTGGAACAATAGTCAATCGAATTTGTATTGATTTGAGCAATATTGATTTCATATATTACTATAGTTTGTAATGATTTATTTTTGAATCTATCTTAACTTCTGTCCTAATATTTCATGACAAAAAAAAAATTTATGATATTTATTGATAACGATAAAAATAAAGCATAAAACATTTCTCGCTCTTGACGAAAGTGTTTCCTAAGAATTTTTCCGAGCTAACATTTCGTTTAATCTACTTATTATTATTTTTACTTATGTGAGGATATGAATTTCATCAACTCATGAACTCGCCATTAGGTTTAATGCTGCATATTAACACAATAGAAATTGATTTAGAAATGCAACATAAAGAAGTTTCAGCTATTGGGACAGGACTTGGACCAGGAACGAACGAGCGCTCTTACCTTTGTACTCTCAAGTAATACAAAGCATATGCTTTTTTTTTTTTTTTTTGAAATGATGGTTAATTTTCCGATTTGCATTGAGATGACACACGAGTGAGTAAAAATTTCGTGAAGCATTTTAAAGATTACGTTTCGTCAAAAATGATGAATCATCAAAAACGAGAGTTTTATTTCTGAGAATGTAGTTTCTCTAAAATATCTTAAAATGAGTTTTCAAGTTTTATATTGCCAAAAGATATTATCCAAAATGTAGATAAAAATGTTAAAAAAAAAAAAAAAACAATTATAGAATTGTTTTTTTTCTTTCTTCTTTTTAAATCAATTCTGCTTTTTTCCTGCGCACTTAAAAAAAATATATATATATGTATTTTTTTTAATGAAAAAGAAAAGGCATGTGAAGACACTTCTTTAAGTTGCCAATTATTTTCCGTCAATAAACTGTAAGCTGTTCCAAATTTATCAGGTAATTTTAATTTACATATCATTCCGTATTTACACCGCTCAATATACACGATGAGGTATGTTCACACAAGAGAACGCAAATGATTATCTAAGCATGGAGAAAAATACCACCGAGATGTAATGAATCACTACTAAGGAAAGTGGTAGTCCAGTGGTTAGAGCATCGAACTTTGGCCCGGAGAGCTTAGGGTTCGAAGCAACTAAGACCTACCCAGTGCATGTAGTATACGTGCTCGTAAAATCTGTGGAATCAAAAGGCATCTGGTCGGTTGCTGAGCAGCTCCATGGATAAAGGGATCTGGATAAAATTTCCTTCCCCTCCAAGCCTTAAGTCTAAATTGAAGTAGCCTCACAAATGAGAGGCGCTCCAATCTATCTGAGCAAAGTTGAACTTCCACTTTAGCGGCGCTTTTTTTGTACGAAAATAATGAAATATTGCTCTGAACTCGCCATGCTAATGGCTGACTAGCTTGATTTGTCCAAGTGTTACTAGAAACAACAATTAAGGAAATCGGAACTGAAGGTACTAAAACCTGTTAGATTGAAAGACGATTATTAGAATGTGTTGTTTTTCATCCTGTCTTCCTCTCCAGTGTTTCTCTCTTGTTTAAATAGCACTTTGCAACTATTGTATTTTGAATTGTTTACTTTTTAAACAAATATTCTAAAAATATCAAATAAGGGAGGGGATTATATATCATCCTGTATCTCTCTTCAAATATATAAATGCAAAATTTTACCATACTGAACACATTAGATTACAACATCTTTAAAATAATTAAATTGTGTTTAGAAAATTGTTTTCAATTTTGAAAAGAGGAGGGGTTTTTGACGGTTGCATTTTAACATTAAATACTCAAAAATAAAGTACACGTATGCCTATGGTGTAGAGTAGAATAATGAAGAAAATTAAGACATTGAAAAATTAGAGATTTTAACTTAACTTAAATTTTATGGAACATGTCTATAATTCTCGTAAAATGCACTTCTCTAAACGAAAGGATTAGTATTTACGATAATATTTTTTATTATAATAATTTTTATCGAATAAATTTAGTAGTATTTACAGAAAAAGTGCATTGGAAATTAAGGATTTCTAAATTAAGATTTAATATGTACCATAACTTTTTTTCGGTAAAACTGAAATTTTTTATGGAACAAACCTAGAATTTCCGGAAAATAAGCTTCTCGAAATTAAAGATTAATATCTCTTTTTTTCTAATTCAATATAAACAATTTTATGTGAGTGAAAAATTTAAAAAATAGACATTCGCCTTTTTTAAAGTTTATGATTCAACTGAAACTATGTTTTATTGTCTTACACGTGTATGTTTATTCGTATTATCTAATAAACCAACTGAATATTTTGCTGTAAAAAAATTAATAATAAATGTTTATTAAAACCTTAAAATATGTCCTTCCAAGAAGCAGGTTCTGACAAAAACTTCGCAACTTCACAAATTTCTTTTAATGTTTAGAAAACTTTCCGATTCGACAAAATGTGTATTTTCAATGCTCTGTTCAATTTTCACAAAATAAGATGCAAATTTAAGTATTAAAAAATTTCTGTTTGAGGAAAATGTGTTGCTGCAAATGCTTTCTTTTATTTTAATTTTATTACGCTTATTTTTTCAATTTATTCACACTTATTTCTGAGCGTGCATAGAACTGCCCTGATCCGGATTTAAACCAAAAATAAATGAAAACTAAAGTATATCATTAAAATGACTCTAAAAAGGAGATGTGTCGATTAGTCTGTTTTCAAGAAGTGTTATTTTATTTTATTTTCAGTCAAATTATTAAATAATTATTATGGAATAAAATAATATTTTCTTTTGATATTTCCAAAAACAAAACCAGTTTCCCTTCGGTTAAATACACCAATGAAATTGACCCACTGCCGTTTTATTTCAGATATCGGCCTTGACCAAACTAATGTTTGATCACCTTCAAAAAGTCCGCTTCAGTTTGACGAAGTGAAAGCAAAAAAACGTCGTCATCCTTGCGGTAAAGCCGCTTATACACATCACCTGAGTCCTTTCTCTGTTTAGTTCCAAACCAACTTCCTTCAAGAGCGGAACACTGCATCTCCGTTCAAAAACAGGTAACATTCTTGGCATTCTTTCATCTTGGTTCTTCTATTCCTCAACAGATGGCAGTAGTATATCGTGATGTTGATTATGTTTGACACGTGATGATGTGTTTATTTTGCGTATGTTTAGGTGTATTATGTTTTGTGTATGTTATTTTGCGATGTAGTTGTAAATAGTGTCGGTTACATTATGTGCAATATAATTACTTTGATTATATTTTAGTGGAATCTAATCATGTTGAAGAATTTTAAAGTTTTAAATGTATATAAATCTATAAGTCATGTTGGTAAATTTTGCATACAAGATTTTAAGGTTACTCCGTTGATTCTTACAGTTGCAAACACTAGACAATTTAAGTGTTTTAGTACAGATTGTAAGTGTAAATGTTAAGGAAAGTTTTTTTAATATTAGATTGATACGACATAGAAATAATATTAAGTTTTTTTGTTGATAAAGTAAAAATACCTAATAAAATTTCATAACATTTCGTGGATACTAATCCTTCATGCAAATCTTATCTATTATGAAATGAATTTTATGAATAAAAACATATTTATATCATTATTGAATTATATTATATCGTTGAAATTTAAAACTCATGGTATATTTGTTTATCTTTAAATTTGTATTTCAGATAATTAAATATATTAAGAAGTAAAGAATATTTATTTTAGCATTGTTAATTTTTTTTGTAAATGTAACTTATAATTTTTAAGAAATATCAAGTCATTTACAGCTTTGCTTTTAAAGCATTTTTATTCAAAGTGATAAGTGTTAATGGTCTCTTCTGTTGTTACAAACAACATTAACTACCTAATTCATTTTACATTATAGTAAATATTGCAATTAAAGGATGGAAATTTTATTTAATTTTAATGAGTTATGAAAAATCTTTTTTTTCTCCAAACAAAATTTAAAAAAATAACACAATTGTGTTATCAATAAATATTTTATAAAAGTAAAATTGCTAAATTGTACACATATGCAAAGCTGCATATTTTAAAGTTGAAGGACTGTGATAATTGCAACAGTATGCATCATAGCAGAAATTCCAAAAATTGCAGAATTACCTACAAAAAAAATTTGCAGAGAATTCTTTTATTTATGCAAAATAATGTACACTAATAAATAAATAATTTGCAGCAGAATTAAACTCTTTTAGAATAACTAACAAGATAGAGAAAGGACCTTTAAAATCAGTGTACCATCTTGCACATATGTCATATGTGTAGAGTTATTGAACTATTAAATAAAACTGAAAGTTAACAATGTTAAATGACAAAAATTTTTCCTGTTTAGTAATCATGGTACTAAATATTTATTCCAGTATATTGTAGTAAGAATTAATATAGTCTAATGATTTTATAATTTATTTTTATTCTCTGTTAGTACACCCATTTTCTTTTTATATAGGTCTGCAAGTTTATAGTTAATTACTTTATATAGCTCTATAAGTTAGAGTTAATTATATTTAAAATAGCTAATTATGGATTAGCTATTTTAAATAAAATTTTGATTCTCTAGTTTTTATTAATCTTAATTAATTTAAAGGAAACTTTATTTTATCATTTTCACTATTTTTATTTCTACCCTTTTTCTTCGAAATTTTTCTTGCCTTAAGGTTATATTGATAAATTAGTATATCAATATTTGTATTCAGCTTTTCCATCACATCTATGAATACTGCATTTTTCGCTTAAATTTTTTTTTTTTGTAGTTAACTGAAATTACAACTACATTATTACAGATGTAGTTGACTGCTACTACTACTACTTTATTGCTAATGTAGTTTACTGCTACTGGTGATGCTACACTTATTTTGAAATGTAGTCGCTAGAGACTACAGTATTTTATTTTTTTTTAAACATTGTTAAGGATCTCGATTTACACCCATGTTCAATAGGGTTTTGAAAATAATTTGACTTAGTTAAACATGAGAAACTATTAAGAAATATTTATTCATGTGTATATGAGTCAGTTTGTTATTCTAAACCTTTTTTTTTATGAATTGGTGCTCTTAGCCTTCAAAAATTAATTCAAGAAATGCTAAGGATCTATGAAATATTTGCAATTTTGTCGAGTGTTTATACTTTATTATTTTCTCTGAGCAATTAAGTACACGAATAATTACAGAGAAAATATGCTCGATTCCCTTGAAAAAGCATCAAGTATTCTTCAGAGTTCATTCCAAGGTATGACCAAAATAATAAATGAAATATTATTCGTAATTGCTAGTTTAAATATTATAGTTATTATATATATAGGATATATTAAGTGAAATAACTCGCAGCTTTGTAATTCTTTCAGATTTGATAAAAATTCTTGAACCTAATTTTTTTACTTAACTGACGTTAAAAGTATTTGCCAGAAATCAGTATAAGCTGCTATTTTTTTTTATCACTGCTGACTTCACTACTTCTTTTAAAAAGTAGCACACTGCACTATAAATTACAGAAAAGAAATGATTCTAGTTTTTTTTTTATACTTGTAGCTCACTACTTCCTACCATTGTGATAAGCAAAAAATTTTTTTTTTCAAAAGTGACTTTTTTACTGTTTAATATGATTTTCTGATAAATATTTGATAAGTTTCTAAACTTTCCATTAGAGCAGTGTTTTCCAAAGTGTGGTACGCGTACCCCCAGGGATACGGGAACAGTTTAGTGGGGGGACGCGTTCTTATGCGAAATATCTTGCAACAAACAAAAATTTTTATTTAAAAACAAAGCTAGCCATGAAAATTTACGATTACGTATTTTTCTATGGCCTATTTTTTGCCGAGTTAACAGTTAATAATTAGCGGCGTCAATAGCCAGTTGTGATTTTTAACTTTTGTGCAATTTTTATAGTAAAAAAACATTCATTTTTGTATTAGTGGTACACAGGGTTACGTAAAATTTAGAAAGGGTACACAAAAGTCATAAGTTTGGGAAACACTGCTTAGAGGACAGAACAATACATAAAAACTTCGTATTGCCTACATGGGAGTTGTGGTATTTTGCATAAAAAAGGTTTTCCATAACAACTTAGAAATGTGGCTTATTATTTCTTTGCTCCATGCCCTAAATAGAAAAATTTCTGTAACGATGTGGGACGAAGCGGTTGACACCCAAAGTGATTGGAAAGTCTTAGAGACAACCGAGTAGTAGTCCGTGAAGAACTAAGAATAACATAAGAGATTAAAGCTCAAACTTGACGGGTAAAACTCATAGTCAATTCTGGGCTAGTTAGTCGCTGAATCTTTTTTAAATTATTGTTAAGTACAAGAATCGGGCAATATCACTTGGCTATTTATAAAGGTATGTACAAGATGAGGTAAAAGTTTAAAAATGATAAATAGCTGTGAAAAATACCTCACTAAAATTTAAGATTTTAATGTGTTTCAAAAATTATTAAAAGATCATCAATAAACATATTTTGCTGTTTTATGAAATATTAACGTTAACCGTAAGAGTAACTGTTCTGTGGAAAATGTGTTCTCATTTTAACATTAGTCTTGTAGAATATTAGAGATTTTCTTTTTGAATTAAGAAAAAAAGTAAAGCATTCCCCCAACTGGATTCCAGGGGAGTGATGGAGCTTAAGGCTCCACAATTTTGTGACCAATGGCATGGTTGTAGTGATGTGGTCTGCAATTGTGCACAGGCCGCTTTTACTTCCCAGCGAAGCTAGTACCCATTGATCTGAAACTGGGTGAGCTTCAAGTGTCCACTGTGGATCGATCCCCAGTTCTGCACAATGACAATTCAGTGCCTTAACTATTGAGTCAAATATTTTTAATTTGAATCAATTTTTTTTAAATATTGAAATATGTCTATACTTTATTTAAAAATTAACGAGAACTTTTGCCTAGCTTCAAGACCTTAGAAAAAATTTCTTTTTGTCTTTTTATTAGGGTTGAAATGATTTAAATCACTCAGCGGCAAAATAATTCAGATTTCTCTACATTGTAAGTTTTTAAAAGGCTTTTAACAGACATTTAAGCTATTTTTGTTATGTCAATTTCCTAACTTAGAGTTTTTGGAGCAAGCTCAAAGAAATTTTGAAACTGCCCTTCGAAAACAGACAAAAATTTTTTAATTCGTCTTAATGTCAGAAAAAGAGTTGAGATATTTCATCCACCTCTTTTTCTTACAAACAAAAGATTTTGTGCAGAATTAAAAATGTTTATTCTTTTTTATGCAAAATATTTTCTAATGCTGCATTGACTGTATAATTTTTTGTATTTTTTTCATTAAAATAAAATATTCGTCTGAAATATATGCTTAGAAATTGAGAATCTGATTTGTGTATTTGAAGCAGAGCAATCAAACTATAAGAATGTTCTATAATTTTCTAAAAATTTTTAATTGTATTTTATTATTCTCTAAAATTATAAATTATTTTATTATAGTTTTGTATTTCTGATAGAATCATTTACATTATTGATGCGAATTTATTATTAAATAAAGAATAATAATGTCATATGAAAACTATGATCTGGATCATTTGAAAAGTCAACTGACAAAAACAATTGCTTATTTTTGATAAAACTTGGAGAGGGATCACAAAAACTATTGCATAAATCACCCATTCCTTACACCAATGCAATTTTTAATATTTTGATGTTTCGAAGGTAATTAGGCGTTGTTTTTGAAACTAAAGAAAACACCATAAAAGGGAATCGGTTTTAAAATATTTAATAATAGGATTTTTTAAAATATTTAACGTGTAAACATAATAATTTATAATATTTTACTTTTTATTGCAGTGACTAACTTTTATTTTGACTTATTGATTGTTTTTAGAGTAGTGAAATTATTTATTTTCAATAGTTTTCTTTATTTTTAATTTTTGTTTTGCAGCTATAATGGCAAGTCAACCATGGAGAGAAGCATCAAGCTTAATCATAGCATCTCGTCTATCACTCCACGATGTCGTTGCTAAAGGGAAGAATCTTGCAGAAGTCATGGGCTCAGCTAAATGGAACTATACCAACAAGCAAAGCACTCCTGATTACAAAATACTCCTGATGAAAAGAAGTGGCTTAAGCTCATTCATGGCTAATGCTTTTGTCTTTCCTGGCGGATTGGTGGAAGTAGCTGACTTTTCACCTTTATGGTGGTCTGTGTTCGACAAACTAGGTTTTAGTAGAAACGAATTGATGAAATTTTGCTCAAATTTTGGTAGTCAAAGACCACCAATGGTTACAGACCCAGTAACTTTGAAATCTAAACAAGCTGAACCAAATGAAGATTACCTGCCGGCAGATATTGGCTTCCGAATTGCTGCTTTAAGAGAGACATTTGAAGAATCTGGAATAGTTCTGTTAACAAATCCATCCCTGGAAACTTCCCAAGAAGCAACAACGCACACCCTCTTATCGAAGAACATCGACATCCGGGAATGGCAAGAAAGAGTTCACAATGATGCATATGCATTTTTAGATTTATGTTTAGAAACTCATATGTGTCCAGATATCTGGTCATTGTATGAATGGTCTGATTGGCTGACTCCTACTTCTGTAGGTCACCGTCGTTATGATACTATGTTTTATTTGTGTTGTTTGCCTCGCCAACCAGATGTATTGCTTGATCAGGGTGAAGTTACTGTGATGAGAGTATGTTACTACAATTAATTATTATTTTTTTATTTATTAAGTTTTATGCAATTAATTTTCTATAACTGATCCTAATGATAATTTTCTTTTAAATAAGATTTATTGTTTTATCTGCAATAAGCAAATAAAAAAATAAAGAAAACATCTCGAACAACCGTGTATTTAATGATCAGATTCACTTTCTGGTAGCGTGCATTTTCTGAACATTAATGAAATGAAATAACCTTATATTTTTAGATAATGTTAGGGGTTTCTGCTACAGTAGTATTTTTTCAAAAGACTCATAAAAAATGCTAAATAAAACAACACATCCCTTTTTTTTGTTGCTAAAATCACACATGGAACAATATTTATTAAACAAAAGGAATAAATGATGATTCACTACAAACGAATGTTGAAAATAAAAGGAAAAATTATAAAACTTTGATTCCTTCATGAAAGCTTGTTAAATGTTGCTCTTTATACAAATGGCTGGAGATTGAAAAGACTAATAATTTACCTTCTCTCAATTACGTTTCTGTTAAAAGCATTTGCTAACTTATTATTTTAGTAATTTTTTGATACTTTTTTTTTAATTTTGGCTATATTCTATTTGGCTATGAACCAACCCTGGAATATGTTAAAGTTTTGTTTATTTTGAAAATTACTTTTTCATGTCTTATAACTATTATATATATTTGTATATAACCATCGTTGAACAGCCGACCCAATTTTATGAGTTTATGACTACTTATGTTCAACTCCGCAACCTTGTCATTTTGAACCCAATCCAGAAACAAGGGAACTCCTGGATCAAGTGTTGGGAGAAATTTGCCTTCGTGGAGGATTTTTTGATGGAGATAACCCACATTTGTATTACATGGAGAGGAAGACCACGAGAGCCTCCCACGGTTAGCCTAACGGCAAGGGGACTCTAACCCATGACCTGTCTACCACTGAGGATATTTCACGTCAGCACTGTGGTCATTGAAAGCCGAATCCGGAATTCGTATCGAGTGGGATTCGAACCCGGTTCGCTGCATTGGAAGGCAAAAGCTCTATCCTCTGAGCCATATCGGCTCTAACTATTATATTTATCATATTTGAGAATTCCTTGATTAAAAAAAAAACTTCACTGACTTATAAAAATATGAATTTAATAATTAAAGTCAGCATGTTTCAAGCACTGAAAAATAGGTGTCGATTATCAAAATTTGCCAGAAAGGAAAGGGGAAAAAAGTAATTTGAAATATAAAATAGCTAAAAAAATAATAAAATCAATTAATTTGTGTTTTTAATAAGAGAGTCAATAATATGCCAATTCCCTTTTTAATGACTGGTTCCTCACTACCTCTTCATAGCACATGGAAATGCATTTTGCCCTAATTTGCCTCTCTCAGCCACAGCAGTTTTTCTATATTTGGTTTTTCATCTTTATTCAATTTTCTTTTTCACTCTTGGCTACTTTGGTTTTTCTAGCTTTATTTGTCACCTTTATTCTTAATTTTTTGTTTGCAAATCCCTTTTTTCGTTTTTATGTTTCAAATCCCTTTGTTTTCTGCAAGCACATCTGGCAAATCTTAAAAGGCTCCTATTTTTTAGCACTTGAAATATGTCCAGATTTGTTACCCTCCTCATATTTTTGTAACCAATGAAATTTTTAAACAAGTATTTCGTTTTTGAGCACTTGAAAACAGGCTCAGTTTTATTACTATCTTCATATTTTTGTAGCCAATGATGTTTTTAATCAAGTATATTTACTCCGTTTCAGTTTCTTGAAATTATTTATTTACCAATTAAGAGTTGTTTGTAGATATTCTGGACCAGTTTCGTTATTAAGTCTAATTAAACAATTATACTGTTCTGAATAAAAACTTAGATTTTCTTGATCTAAATCATAACTGCAACAATTGTATCGGAGTTGATAATGACTTTATAAATATGGTTTTATTTATTTATATATTTATTTTTTTGTAGTGGGCCACTCCAGATGAGATGTTGGAGGATAATTTAACTGGCACAGTATTCCTTGCTCCTCCTCAAGTATACGAGTTGTCTCGTCTCCTACCCCTTCAGTCATATCATGATTTAAAACAGTTTGCCAAAAAGAGAGAGACTCAAGGCTGTGAAAGATGGATGCCTATAATAACCACTGCTGAAGATGGTGCTATATCACTCTTGCCAGGTAATATTATTTGCGTCAAAGTTTTGAATTCATTTTACGCATTTGCCCCCAAAACAATAATTTGCAAAAATATTATTTTGGGCATCAATATTATACTTATAATGAGTCATTTTTTGTTAATGCCGCCATGCAATTTGAAGATTAGTTATAATTTTGTCTGAAAATGGCTATCAAAGTCTTATATTTATGTCAAGATAAGAATAATTTTTATTGTTACAAATTCCACTTTAGAAGTTATTTTCCCACTTATCCCCGCCGGCTGGAGACTCCCCATGCAGTAAATGGTGACTGGTGCACGTTAAATATGTCTGGTCACAAAGTCCTCCATATTCCTATAACAAATCAATACCTCCCGGAGTACTGATCCAGGAGCTCGCTTGTCTTCTGGATTGGTATCAAAATTACAAGGATATGGAGTTGAACATTGGTATTCGTAAACCCAGAAATGGGTCGGCTGTTCAATGACGGTTATAAAATAAAAATTAAAAACAATGCCCAAAATTAAATTTTTTAAGTTTTTTTTTATTACTACTACATTCATTTTTTAAAATGGTGTCATATACTTAGAAGTTGAGTTGCAAATTCCTCTTAAATTTGTTGAAAACTCAATTATTAGGGTAAATGTGACCGAATTTTAATATAAAAAAGGACACTTTAGAAACAAGTTTCACATCTGCTGTGCGAAATTTATTTAGTTTCTTTAATAAAATAAAAATATAAAATAAATATATAAGCTGTGCGTTATAAAATAAAAATTAAAAACAATGCCCAAAATTAAATTTTTTAAGTTTTTTTTTATTACTACTACATTCATTTTTTTAAAAGGTGTCATATACTTAGAAGTTGAGTTGCAAATTCCTCTTAAATTTGTTGAAAACTCAATTATTAGGGTAAATGTGACCGAATTTTAATATAAAAAAGGACACTTTAGAAACAAGTTTCACATCTGCTGTGCGAAATTTATTTAGTTTCTTTAATAAAATAAAAATATAAAATAAATATATAAGCTGTGCGTTATAAAATAAAAATTAAAAACAATGCCCAAAATTAAATTTTTTAAGTTTTTTTTTATTACTACTACATTCATTTTTTAAAATGGTGTCATATACTTAGAAGTTGAGTTGCAAATTCCTCTTAAATTTGTTGAAAACTCAATTATTAGGGTAAATGTGACCGAATTTTAATATAAAAAAGGACACTTTAGAAACAAGTTTCACATCTGCTGTGCGAAATTTATTTAGTTTCTTTAATGTCAGTATTTTCTACATGAGACAAATTTTCTAAATGGTGTCATCCAGTTTAGAGATGATCTACAACTTCATCTTGAAAAAAAGAAGCAATTGAAATCTCAGTTTCTTGTAGAGAATGTAATAAAGTTTTGACAGAACAAAAATTTGCAAAGTCAATTCTGTTTTGGTAGAATAATAGAACAAGATACTGAAACAAACTAGCATTAACATTAAAAGAGTTTAATTCAGCATACATGTTTAGTTGTAATTTTTATTTGGTCATTTGGGACTAATGCTTGCCTGCTACTTTTAAAAACATTTTTGAAGTTAAGACAAAAGTAACTAAGTCAAGTCTAAGTATTGAGAAATAGCTGGTCAGAGATAACCAATATAGTGTGTACAGTAAAAAACAAAAGATGTAATTCATGAATGTTTAGTGCATTTTTTATTAAATTAGTGTCTATTTTAAAATCAACTT
Organism: Parasteatoda tepidariorum; assembly: GCF_982258835.1. Taxonomy (NCBI): domain Eukaryota; kingdom Metazoa; phylum Arthropoda; class Arachnida; order Araneae; family Theridiidae; genus Parasteatoda; species Parasteatoda tepidariorum. The sequence continues at coordinate 81,063,534 of NC_141755.1, forward strand.
GCGCAAAACCATGGAATAAGGAAATAAATTTAGATTTACTTTGAATTTCTTACCTCTATATTCTAAAAGTGAATTTTGATCTGTTTATGCAAACCTAAAAAATAAACTGAAAAAAAAAATTACAATTTCAACTTTTCTCTTAGGTAATATTTGTGAATATATATTTGATTTAGTAAGTTCTAAGCCTATGCTTCAGTCTTTTCCGACTTTTATATAGTTTGAAATTGAAATGTAAACGTTTTGTAACTATGCTTTTTTTTTATAACAGTGTATTCTGCAACAATTAGTAAAACGTTTTTTCTCAATCACATCATTTATCACAAAATCCCGTCATACTCAAACAATTTTAGCAATTTATAGATAAAAATGTCACATCAATCTCTGAAGCCATTCAAAAGCTATTAAAGAAAAATTAATGTGTAACAATCGGCTTAAACATTAGAATCTCATGAAAGTGGCTTTAATTTAAAAACTGCCACTGGTTCATTTATTGACTGAGGAAAAACAATTTGAAGACAAAAAAAGTGCCAAATTCTTGATTTTCATTATTAGTATTGTCTAATTTGAGATTTATTAAGTTACAAGTGTTGTTAATTTAATGGTGACTTTTTAAACAAAGGTATTCATCTTTGTTTAAAAAGTCCAAAAGAAAAATAATAAAGTTGTCATAATATGCATTATTTGTTTATGTTCCGAACAACTTTTGTATTCTAGTAAAACAAAATTAATATTTCGATAAAATTTTATTTCACTTTTAACTATTAGTGAAATTAACCATTGTTCACTTTGCTTCATTTACTTTAAATATTTTAAACGCTTTGTAACAAAAATTATTTGTTATAAAAAAAATTAAACACTTTCAATTTAAAGTTAAAAAATCAGAATTTAATCACAGAAATCTATTTTTTATGTTAAAATGCATATTTTTTAGTAGTTAGCTTTTTTTATATCTCTGGTGAAAATTGTAATTCAGTTAAATTTTTTATAACATTGTCTTGTAAAGTGTTAGAACCTATTTAGTAATTATTCAGAACTATCTGTTATAATTGGTTAAAGGTGAATTATGTTTTATTATAAAAATGTTAATTATGCTTTTAAGCATTTTATATCAATGCCAGAATTTAAGGGAGGTGTTCTCATAAATAATAACTACTCATATCAATTTCCTTAAGGGACTCATTTTATTATTGTTTCTCATTAAGAACTCTGCTCTGATATCATTGTCATATACTCGCAAACCTTTACTTTACATGCTAGGCAATGCTGCAATAATAGCGTTTGTGGCTAGGCATGGTCAGGGGATAGATCACTGCTGTTGACTGAGTTTTATCTCCATAGATGATATTTTAGTCTTCCCTCGGCTAGTATAAGGTGCAGAGGTGATTGTGCTCCTGAAAAATCCGGATTTTTCCCTAACTGCGCTCCGGAAGTTTCCGGAAATCTTAGGTGCAGAAGTTTTAAGAAATCATCGATCTCACATATGTATAAAAATTCTTGAATATTTTATTTAAAAATATTCGAACTGGGCCATGGCACAGTATAGATCAAGATGGCAAAAACTTATTGGGATGACCTTGGCCTGTCATAGGCTGTAGTGCCCAAGAGGAACTAGAATTTATACTTGGCATCTTTCATTTGTAAATATTCTTTCTGGTGGAATAATAAATGTGATGAGAGATAAAAATAAACTTATACATAATTATTCATTTAAATTGTGCTGTATATAATTTATTTAGAATTCAATGTTTTGAAAATATCAATGATTTAAATTTATAAAGACATTATTCGTCTTTAATGATTTTACTCAAGAAATTTTTCGGATTCACCCCTGAAGGTGTAACCTGGCTTGGGGCTGATGGGTAAATTGAAGCCCAATTTATTGTAAAAATTTAATATCCTTTCACAATCAAAGAAATATTTAGTTATTATTGTTAATAAATAACTAATGTTAAGCTAGTAACAAAACATTAGTTAATTTGGGCAATATTTTATTAATAAAATAAATTTAAGACTAGACTATTCATATGTGCACACTAAAGATAAAGCAAATAAGTATAAAAATAGTTTTTTAAATGAATAGAGCTGAAGTTTGAAATAAATGCAATAGTACAATGCAATGTAATCATTTTGTAATTCATAAAAAAATTGTGCCTTAATATTAGCATCAAAAGAAGTAGATTTTATTACTCCTAGCTCTATAGATAAAAATGCCTCTCCTTTAACATATTTGATTGTAAATCTTTTTAGACAAATTTTAGTTTTGAAAAAAATTTTTCCAATTCACATTTTATTACAGACATCACAAAATGTATCTTCATATTGGTCTATGCATTAAGGAATGCATCAATAAAGTCATTTTCAAGCATGTATTTATTAATTTTGAGACAATTTTCTTCAAAAATATGTTTATTGAAATCGTTAAAATAAACCATTTTGAACTCTAAGTTTTAATTAAGATCTTCAATCTTCATGATAAATTGTGATGTAGTTTTTCATGGAAAATCCCTGAAAACGAATCTCAATCAATGAAAACTATAATCAAAATTATAACAAACTTATAGGGGAAGCAAGGTAAGACCAGATAGATAAGATTCGAAGACTTGTTGGAGCTAAACTGTTTGACCAAGAAACTGTCAGTTTTAATCAAAATATTCACTGTTTAGTTATATATAATATATAATACCTGAAAAGTCATAATTGTGCTACATTTTTTATAAATGATTTTTTTCTAGAAAAACCCTTACATCCATGTTCCTTGTTCTTAACATTCTGTATTATATTAGAATTTGAGTACTTGTGACTTAATACTTCTTAATTTTTTAAAATTGTGGCTTTAATCAATAGAAATAGAGTAGTGACAAATCAAATTTAGTAATTTTGGCGTTTGATAAGTAATGAAAAGGAAACAAAGTCATGAAATATAATGGGGACAAATTCATGTTTGTGAAAAGTGTTTTAAGTAAAACTAGCTAGCGTTAGAGTAAAAGGAAAGTGAAAACCATTAAAGTCTCTCATGGTTAGCCCAAATGGCAGTAGAATGATTTCTCTCTGCTAGTATATGTATTTTGCATGAGTACTGTGATTTCTAGTGGCAAAGGGAGGTATAAAGTTCAGCCATGGCATCTGGATTTGGTAGCATCCATTCAAAAGAACACTCTCTTTAGTTTTGATTTTTTTAAAACACTGCCATTAGTTTAATTTTTTTATTTTTATGATTTCAGTATCAATATATGTAAGATAGCTTGATATTTTAGATTTAATACCCAACATTTTCAGTATACTCACTAATTTTGCAGATTGTTGATGAACATCTTGCTATTTTGAAGTTGAAAATAGGTAGGAAAAAGAGTTTAATGGAAGGAAAATTTTTTTTTTCCTATTATTTCATAATTTAGTTTTAGATGTCTTATTCTTATGCTACTCTTCGTTTTTTTTTTTTTTTTTTTTTTTTTTTTTACATTCTCTCTCTTGCCATTTTTATACTTATTTATTACGCAGAAAAGTTTTTTAAAAATGTGCAAGCAAGTTGACTAGAAAGTTAAAATAAAGGGTGTTCTATCCCCCCCCCCAAAAAAAAAATCAACTTTTCACTTTCTCCTTTGTTTAAACTACAATTTTTCAGTTTGTACGAAAGATTTTAATTACAGGGTGCTTATTACAGGTTACAAAAATAAGCACTTTACAAAAAGTGCTTATTTTTAATTTACGTTTTTAAAAGCCCTTAAAGGTGCTTTTTTTATTCAGAGTTTGTAAAAAGTGCTTATTTAAAAAGAGACTTTTTCTTTGCCATGTTGATTGTCATTTTAAATTACAAAAAATGCATGATTTTCACAATTTTCACTGCAATATTTATCAAAAACTAGTTATTTTATCATGATTATGTAAAGTTTTTGAAAATGTTTTTGAATTTTCTTGATTTTATGTTTAAAAAATTAAGAACTTAACGATAGAAATTTTTTTATTTTTTATTGCTGCACAGATCCTAATTATAATTTTTTTTTGGAAAGTAATTAAAAATATTTTTTGAGAGCTTAAAAGGTGCTTATTTTTTGTTGAAAAATCTGGCTACGCACCCTGAATTAAGTTTCCTTATATCCATATTCAACATCATAATGATTACCAAAGTGAAATGAAATTAGTCTAGAAGCTTCACATTCCATCAAAATTGTCTGTGTTTTCGTATCGCCCGCTTAATGATGCAGCGCAAAGAGCACTTGCCTTATTTTTTTTGTTAAGTTCTGAAAATCTCTCTGATATTATGTCTGAATTCCAGTATTCAGTTCAAATTAGAATTTTATTTCACAAATTCTTTTTACAAAGTATACTCAGGTTTTATGGATCGATAACTTATTCCTGGAATATTCTTGAAAAGACAGACAGTTGTCATCAATATTAAGCTTTATAAATATACCAAATCCGATTGCATAATCGAGTGCAAAAGCACCACAACAGACATTTCTCTGTCTGTAAAGCAAACTGAAAGTATAATGAACAGATCTGGTCTAGTTTAAGTTTGCAGCGAATAACAGTGCTCACTTTAAAAGTGGATTGTTTAGAAGTAATTTCTAAAAGAAAGTGCAATATTTCATTGGTTTAGATAACTTTTGTTTATTTCATCTGAATCATAAACCTGAGCAGCTTTCATAAAGTTTAATGCTGGTTGACTAAACTTTTATCACAAATAGGCTAAGTAAAAGAAGACATTTTGCTGAAAAATTGAAAATCTGCTCGTATTCAGCGAATATGCATACATTTCCGAATCTTGCACATCTTTGCGCAATTTATAGGGTCCTAATTATGATGCAAATCTCTACTGTACTTATTTTTTTCATGTTATTTCATTACTTAAGCATTTTTGTGATTTTCAGTATCGCCATGGTATTTTTTCTTCTTTTTTTACTGCAATTGTTATTGTCTGTTTTCTTAAAATTCAGCATCAACTTAATGTATCAAAATTTTTTTAGGAGATGATTTATATCCAACTGACCCAGATTTTGAAGGCATAAGAAAACCAATTGAATTTGAAAATGGTTTGGAAGCTTTGAGGGCAAAGTCTAAAAATCTTCACCGCATGGAAATTCGTGGTCCACAATGCACTATGTATTGCAATGTTACCCCTTCTTGTGGACATTTGCAACCCCTTACCTTTAAATCTTCACAGCCTATCGTCCAATCTTTCTTGTGAAATTAACCACTTTATCAGTTAAATGTATATTTTGTATAAATATATCTTTTTTTTATACTCATGTTTGTATATGTTATTTATAAAAAGTAAATAAAAATTAGTGTAAGTGCACGACAATTGTTTCTTATATGTTAATAGCTAAAATTATTTGTATATTTGCTTTTAATTCTGTAAATTTCTTATAGGGCTGTTTATTTTATAGTTTTATTAGTTTAAATGATATTAATATTTAAGGGAAATTTGTATTTGGTTGTTCAGCTTATTTTAAAAAAATAATCTTTTACTAATTAACTTTTAAAATGAATTAACTGTTTTATTTGGTTTTGTTACTTAATATTTTTTATGTAGTTTTAGGCAAGCTGTGTCAATTTATCGAATTTCTTACGTGCCATAAATCATTTTAGGCTGAAATTCTTCCCTGAAAAAATGGCGAAATTGCTTTAAAACTAAGGATTCTAACGTAGGTGTTAAAGCTTTCTGGAAAATTCGTAAAACTTACAGAAAAAAATATTTTCAATAGGGTGCACATAAAAATTATTATTTGTTATTTATTCATTTATTTTTGTTTGTATTGAAAAATTAATATCGATTTAACTCTGCATGCATTATATGTTATAAGCGATTATTAATGTGGCAATTTATTGAAAAAACAATTACTAACCAATTAGGTGAAGACTTTGCTTACTGTTCTACACAGAAAAGTTAACATGTTCAATGACTTTTTTTTTAATTTCCTTTTCAAAATTCAAATTTGAAACTTTTTTTTAAATTTATAATAAATTTTGACATTTTTTTCTTTGGTTTGAAAATTTATCTCAAAATTTTCCTTTTGAAGATTTGTAAGTTGGATTTGTCTTTATTTTTAAAGTTTCACTGTGACACGTAACTGTGGGTCTGATAACTGTTTTATAGATCTTCAACTTGATTTCCTTCGTAAGAAGTTTGCTCTTGAATAAGTATTGGTAACAAATATCTATTTACTTTTAAAGTAAAAACATTTATTTCTTTTTTGTATCTTGGAGTTATATTCTTCTGGAATATTGTAGTACCATCGATAATTGAACCAAAGTAGGTGGAATTGGAAACTTTTGCAAGCATTTTATTTTATAATCAACGTTAATCAGCCAAGCCAATTCTGAGTTTACGACTATTAATGTTCAACTCTGTAGCAAACTAACCCTCATTGAAGAGTTTTTGATGGAACTAACCCACATATTAATTGCATGGAGAGGAATTCTATGAAAAGCTTCCCATGGTTAGCCCAATGGCAAGAGGATTCTAACCCATGATCCGTCTACCTCTGAGGATATTATATGTCAGTACTGTGGTCAATACAAGCTGACAGCAGAACTCATATCAGCCATCCACCACTGGGATATGAACCTGGGGAACCTTATTGGGAGATACAGGCTTTATCTCTATAATCAATTGTCAAACTTATAGTTATTTACCACAAGCACTAATGAAATAGTGTTAGATTTTTGGTAATTAATTACTAGATCTATTTTATTTGTTGCGTTTCTAAAATAGGTAGTAATGGAATTTTAAGCAGTTCTATTTGTACTCAAAATGACAATATCATCAGCAACAGTACAAAGTTGAATGGTCTTTGTGATGATAGAGCCAAATATCAGACACAAATATTGCATAATCTGTTTTCAAGTATTTTGTATACGAACAGGGGCATAATCAGGATTTGCTTTCAGGGGGAAAGGAGGATCAGATTATTCAGATATTTTCCTCAAAAGTTTAGGGGTGAAAATACTATTCCCGATCATATTGAATAATTTTAGGATTATTTTGTATTTGTCAAAGTTTACCTATTTAGAAAATAAAAGCCTCATATTTCATTGGATATGTTTAAGCAAAATGAATATTTTTAAGAAGTCATGATAATATCTTACAATATATTAACTTTTCAGCATGAAATTTGTAGTGTGTTTTGTAAACATTTTCTTGTGTTAACATTCTCTTTGGCAAAATCAATGTATTTCGATTTTCGTAGATTGAGGTCAGGTGAATAAGCATGTTTAGTTGTTATGAAATTCATAAAACTTTTATCGAAATTACAATTTTAGTAGAATCTTGTGTCCTTACGTGATAAACACGAGTATGGCATACGACATTAGCTCAAGATTAGAAGCTAACGTGTTAAAGTGTACTGTTTCTTAAATTTGTCCAGCTGTGTAAATATTGCTTTCAGATGTGTAAATATTGCTTTTAATTTCTTTAAAAGCAATATTTACACATCTTTTTTTTTTTTTTTTTTGAAAAATATTAATTTAGTTCATGTCAGTACAGTGCCGATGAAAAGTCTTTAAACTTGTAGCTGTGTTTATCTTGTCAAGATTTTATTTGCCGGCTCTCTAATAGAAAGCCTAACAAAAAAATTAAATGTGCAATTTAAATACTTAGTGTGAACAAAGCAAGATATATTTTAGTTTAAAAAAAAGTGGTTTGCAGGTTTTACAACTGTGCAGTACAAATACTTGGTAATTATTTCCTTAATTTGGCTGAGTTATATAGCTATAATACATGAGCAGTTTTAAAAAAAGTCTTAGTGACTAAGGCATAGTCATTTATTTGAAAAGTATCGCATCTATTAAATTAATCCATACAAAATAAGTATTTGTGACTGTGAAGCAATTAAAATCTAATTTTTTAAATATTTTATGTCTTTGGAGAAAATTAGTTTCATATAATTAGAGTTACATGAAACCAACAAGTAGTATTAGCTATGGACGAAGCCTTCTAGTACGGACAGGAAATATGAAAAAATGATAAGTAAAAAAAAGCACTTCCGAGGAAACTAGTATTTGCGCAAACTGTGTCGACTTAAACTTTTTCCCTTTCATTTTTTTATTAGTTTTAATTATTTAGTTTCCTTAGTGCCTGCTTTAGTGTACATAAAATGCTCGTCGCCATAGTATATGCTATTTTTATCAATTTACATTAGGAATTACAATTAATTAGATTAACGAATATATTTTTATGCATAATCAGCACTTTAAGCATTATTTTTTTCTCATTAAGTTCCTGAACCTTTTATGGCACTTTTTGTCTAAACATATCCACCACAAGGTGATGATGCATCGAATAAGATTGATTGTTAATTGTCCTGTAATACCGAATTAAATGCGGACAGTAAGTCTGTTTTTACCAATCTTTTGGCTAAAAATTGGGTGAAAAGCGAACAATAATTTGTTTTCTCTTTAAGTAAATAAAATCAATTGTTTTAAAAGGTCACCGTACTGGTCAAAAAATAGGAATAGCAAAATTTAATAAAAGAGACGTAATAGCATTAGTTTGGTAGCAATTTTTTGAATGAATTATGAAATGGACATCCATTTATGAAAAATTGCATTAGTATTTCCCGTTCAACTTTTCAATTAAAAGAAGAAGAAAAATTTTTAAAGATAAAATAGTTTTTTTTTGATGATTATTCTCAACGTTCTCTTCCATTTACATTTCAATGAAATTATAGTTTAACTTATCTTAATATCACTCTTAGCTTTTTATTTAGTATTATTTTCAAATTATTATATACAACAAAAACAGATTTTGAGCTAAAATAAATGCTGCTCCAAGCCTACGAATTTTATCTAAATTTAAGATTATTTTTGTTAAGAAGATGAAATAATTTTATTCTTCACATTATGGTTGCAGAAATACAAATATTAAAGGCAATGTTTTCAAATTAATTAAAGCCTTATTAATAATGTGTTTACAATTGCTAATGAACTTTGCTTATAAAGTAGGAATTCCGTTAAAAGGAGGCCGATCATTTAGGGTTCCATAGCCGCAAGAAATTGGGAACCATTAGTGTAGATACATATTAATCCTCAGAACATTCTGATGTTACAGCTTTTCTCAGAACAAGGTTCAATCAATTAATCTTTCAATTCAATTAATACAAAAAAATTATTCTTTGAACACAGGCATTCGTAAGCTCCATGGTGAACAAGGTTCAATGTTTCTAGTTGAACTGTACATGAGTTTGGTAATAAAGAACTTAGATTCTTTTTTATTCACATTATAATGTCAGTGTATATTTTAAACGATTTTTGAAAAGTGCTTTAGTAAGAACACGACGTTGATCGTATTATTCCATTACCACTATGAATATTAAATATCAAATCACTAGTATATAAGACATGTTAACTTGATTCTATCTCGAGGTACCTTTTGATAGATGAAAGTTGACATAGTCTAAAAATAAATTCCCTTCAATGGTCATCCGCACGAGGAAAAAAATAAACCCGGGGATATAAATAAAGTTTCCAGTCAATAAACAATATTGAAGAAAAAATATAATGAACAAAAATGATATAAATAAATTTAAAAAAAAAACAGCATGAATCAACTGGTGGTATCCGCTCATCGAATTCCAGCGCAGATAAAATTCTGGATGGGGAGTAATGTGGCGGAACTACCGCTGTGAATATTAAATAACAAATCACTAGTATATAAGACATGTTAACTTGATTCTATCTCGAGGTACCTTTTGATAGATGAAAGTTGACATAGTCTATAAATAAATCTTCAATTCTCAGAATAGAAGTTCTTAAACCAACCAAGTACCATAACTTTTTTTTAAAGTTATTAAATTGCAATATTATTAAGATATAAAAAGGAAACAGCTTTATTTATAAGGATAAAAATAGTTGATAATCCTACTGTTTAAATAAACTGCGAGGTTACATTGTTTTAATGCCATAAACTAAATTATAAATGCGAGGATGTTGGGGAAAACTCTGCTTTAAAAGAAGATAATTTCCCCTCCTAACAAGAGTTATTGTTTAGTTATTTGAATATGATAACTCATTCTGTCACTTAGCAAATTACAAACAATAATAATCTTTGTCACAAGCAAACTGTTTTGCTAAATCATAATTTTTAGCAATTTATTTTGCATTACATTTTTATCAATAAATTGATAACTTTCTAATTGCATTAAATTTTTATTCCCGCAGTGGACTGATCGTTAAGACACGGCTCCCAGCAGATCGCAGAAGTCAAGCATTACTGGCTGCAGTCAGTGTGCGGGTGGGTGACCACTTGGATCAGTCGGCGTAGAGACCGAGGGTGTGCGGTATTTGATCCTCGCTAAACTGTTTTACCGTAAAGTGCTCGACTTCGCGTGCAGGTCGTCGGGCTACCGAAGCGGGGGTGCCATCCCCTCTGCAGAGGGTCAAAATTGTGATGGCATGTCTTCGGATCATCCTCAGGGATGTTTCCCAGACCGTCGCCAATAGCCCATTGTGCAGCTCTAGTGCGACGTAAATGAACTGCAGCAACAACAGCATTAAATTTTTAAGTCTAACTTTTTGTGTTAACCATTCTAATATTTTTCGAGGAAAAAGGCTTACTATTTAATGAAGCCTTTTATTTTTTTTATAAAAAGTCTTTCTTTTTATTACATCCTTTAGCTCTTTAAAATATCTTCTTGTAGTCTTTGAAAATTGCACTAATAATAGCTTCATTGATAGTAAAATAATGCTATTTGTTTCATTTATTTAGAAATTACTAACATAGAATATAATACTTTTGTACTTTTAATTCTTTAACTTAATCGTATAAAGATTTGTGGTTAAATTTTATAACTCAAGAGCAGTTTTAAGTTAATTTAGAAATTTAATATGCACAAAATGAGATTATAAACGACAAAAAACAATTTTAAAATTTCTTGTAAACGCTGTTTTTTTTTATATCAATTTATTCTTAAGATATCAAAGGCATATTATTTATGTTTGAAATTATAAATACTTTAAAATTTTTATGCATCCTTTTTTATAACTTATACAATAATTAAAATTTAAAAGAAAAATACATATAATTTAATAATTAACGTTGGTAGTAGACAGTGTCTATATAGAAAACCTGGATAAGTCAGAGAAATTTTTCTAATCCTGAAAAAGTCGGGGAAATTTTTAATTTTCAGAAAAAGTTGGATAACTTATAAATTCCCTAGGAAAAAATAGAATTTTTTTAACGCAATTTAAAATTTTTTTAAATTATTATTTTTAATAATAGCAAAAAATGAGTGCACTATCTCGCACTGTTAATTTTATTCTCGATAATACTTTATAACCAACGAAATTTTCTACTTTAGTTAAGTTGGTGTATGATAAAAGAACTTTTAAAAAATAAATGAAAGAACTACTTTAGAAAAGTTTTGTCAAAACTGTTTCCTAAATTTGTACGTTTGTAATTGAAGAAAATGTATGTTAATGAAATGTTACAAGTAAGAAAATAACTAATAGGAAAGCATTATTGAAATGCGTGTAAAAATAAAATAAATTAGGCTAATATTTAAATTTTTTTTCTGTAAAATTTTCTTAATTTATTTTATGTTTCATACATTCAACTAGAACAAAATTAAGAATTCTCGCTTCTTGCCAGTGAACAATTATTGCATTTTCAATAATAGTGGTCACTTTTTAAAACATATGGTCTATTTTTCAAAAATTGAAAATTTAATTTGCTGTTAAATTTTTGAATCGTTATTTACTATATTTAGTCGCTATGTGCCCGGAGCTACCATTAATTTTGCCCCATACTTTAAACTTAATTACATTTTTCAATTAAAAACTTTAATTTATATTTTTAATTTTTTTTAAGAAAAAGAGTAATATTTTTTACGTATTTGCTCTTAAAATTTAGTTCAATTTTTTTACCGTTTTATATTTTATTAACAAATAAACTAATAAAAAGTAGTGTGTAAAAAGTGGTTCTGAGAATTTTAGCTAAAAATTGAGAAATATCTTCTAGTTACTCTGATTAGAGATGTTTTATCCCGTGCTTTTTGTAAAATTTGCTGGGAAATTAATTTCAATTTCTGCTGTCAAGTTTTATTTGATCCCCAGCTAGTTTTATTAAAATGGAAAGGAAATTAAATTCTACGCTTTGACGGAAAGGATTTATTTTTAATCCTCAAGGAAAAACTAAATCCGGGTGATTCACCTCTGGCTGATTTTCAATAATTTAAATGTTGAAATTGGAGGAAGCAGTTCGGTTCGGACAATTCAGTAATAACGACAGCTTCCTCTTACGCATGTACTTGGAATTGACTACAATTCATCGTTAAACGTTTTTATATCCAAACCTCAACTGATGATCATTCATTTCAATTTATAATAAAATTAGAAACGGATTTGAAAATTTAAAACAGAAGAAGTAGTTAAAAATTATTTGTATGGTTCACGTTCGAAATGTACTTAACATTTACAATTGTTTGTAGTGGTCTTCATTACTGAAATATTAAAATATCAATTTTTAAAAATAATTCAATTATTTTTGTTTAATTTTCACTAAGTATTCGGAAAATATATACGCCTAAGAATACTTCTGAAAAGACACAAAATAGTAATTTTAAGTACTGTATTTTAGAAGGTATAACACTTATATGAATGGTTTTAGGACTTTAATAAGGCAAATCTATTTTCTCTACAAGATGTTTATTATTATTTTTTTTTTTTGGCTTATTGCTTATGAAAAATATCAAGCAGAAGAATGTTATAAATTCAGTTAATTTTTCCAATGGTCTCTATATTTTCTAAAATGGTTTCTTTCTTAACGAATAATGGGTGTAAAGTATATTATGTACTTGACACATTGTTTTTTAAATAACGCATATTTTTAAAATATTTAATGCAATTGTACCAAATCATGTTATTTTTTTTCACGGACCAATTGTATTTACTACCAAATTGTATTTCCAGGCAATTGTTTTATTGTTTACAGAGATATCTGTACTCCGATGCATGGTTAGTGATTGTTGATACAGATAACTTTGTTCTTTTTAACACACTCACATGTTTTCGTATTTTTTAATGAGAGTCTAATCTTGTAATAGAATTTCAACTACTTTTAGACGAGTTAGAGTGCTTAAATATCAATTAAAACTCAACGAACTGAATCTCAACAAAAAGCGTGGAGTTGGTCAGGGCTAAAGAGAATAGAAGGGCTAGTTCACTCCGCTCTTAGAGCTGAAGCTACGATTTCCCTCCGCATGACGTCACTGTGTCCACAGATCTCGGAGATCGCAAGCAAAGATATTATGATAACTTTGCATCTTTCTCTTAGTAAAAATAAGTTAGACTTTTTCTGGTTATTAGCTTTCAAACTTAACGTAATTAACACATTATTTCCGTTCATAAACATAGTTCAAAAAAACTTTCTTGGCCATTATATTGAAAAAAATACCATTTTAAACTTATAAAAATGTTTTACTAGTTGGCGAAAATGACGCTATGAATACTTTATTTTAAAAAGTTCATTTTAACTTTAATTATTAAGAAAAATGAAAGCATATATCGACACTTTTTTTATCTACATATTCTTTTATAACAATAAGTTGAGTTAAATTTAAAATCCCTGATTTTAAAATATGCCGTTAATAGCAATTTGTTCATACTTAATCATTTGGAAACATCAACCTTAAACGCTAATTACTGAAACAAAATAATAATTTAGGTTCATAATGACATTAGAAATTTTACAATTGTTTATAGATATTTAAATTTACGATGATATAATTTATAGATATTTAAATTTAAGAGAATATGATTTTTTTAAAAAAAATCAGAAATATTTAGAATGACTGCATTAAACAATATGTTATGAAATTAGGAGAATTCCAACTATATACTATATACTTTATTCATACCTTTTATTTCAATTTGAATTTTCTTTGACTTTATCCATTTTTTAATTTTTTTCACCTGCCTTTCTTTTTGAAGTAACGAGGCGGTTTCTATTTAGATAATGAATTTTTATAAAAGTCAGAATAAACGTATTGCTGTTCTATATTAACTGTGTCATTTCGGAATCCATTCTTTACATAGTTGTTCATTTACTTTAGGGAGCAATGCGGAAAATTTCGATAATAGTTTCAAATTCACTGCAAAAACAGAGGAAAGTCATTATAGAAAATAACAAATGTCTTAGAATATCTCGCAAAAAGAAATGCTCCAATATTAGTTAGAGCTAGTAAGACCGAACGCTCCGTTCTTGAAGTAAAAGTGCGAGCTTTGCGCCAAAGTGACGTCACTAAAGAAAATCGGAGGATTGGCGCGGCGAGAGCTACTTCAAAGGAGTGAACCACAGGCCCGTCCCCAACGGGGGGATGAGAGGGGTGTCCCACCCCCCCAGCAATATCATCCAGTCGGCAAATTCAGGTTGAGTCGGCATTTTTTTTTTTTTTTTTTTTTACAAGCCAAAATCCCAACTTTGCCGAAATTCTTTCATTGTCGGATATTTCATCGGTGATGAGATTTAAACATATTTCAATGTTATCTGAATTTCGCTTCGGGATCCCAGACCCGACTCGGCAAATCTTGTTGTGAAATGTGTTTTTAAATTTGTTTTTTTTTTTTCCTCCAAGAGTAACCATTTAAGATAATTCAAAGCTAGATAGATGATCGATAATTCAGGCCAAAATCCCGACTTTGCCGAAATTCTTTCATTATCGGACATTTCATCGGTGATGAGATTTAAACGGATTTCAATGTTATCTGAATTTCGTTTCGGGATCCCTGACCCGACTCGGCAAATCTTGTTGTGAAATGTGTTTTTAAATTTAGTTTTTTTTTTCTCCTCCAAGAGTAACCATTTATGATAATTTAAAGCAAGATGATCGATAATTCAGGCCAAAATCCCGACTTTGCCGAAATTCTTTCATTATCGCACATTTCATCGGTTATGAGATTTAAACGGATTTCAATGTTATCTGAATTTCGTTTCGGGATCCCAGACCCGACTCGGCAAATCTTGTTGTGAAATGTGTTTTTAAATTTAGTTTTTTTTTTCTCCTCCAAGAGTAACCATTTAAGATAATTCAAAGCAAGATGATCGATAATTCAGGCCATAATCCCGACTTTGCAGAAAATCTTTCATTATCGGATATTTTATCGGTGATGAGATTTAATCGGCTTTCAATGTTATCTGAATTTCGTTTCGGGATCCCAGACCTGACTTGGCAAATCTTGTTGTGAAATGTGTTTTTAAATTTAGTTTTTTTTTCTCCTCCATGAGTAACCATTTATGATAATTCAAAGCAAGATGACCGACATTACATGCCAAAATATCGAAAACCATTTCTCTTGTATTATTATTTCAACGACACATTCTTAAATTTAAAAAAAATTTGTAGTGACCTTAATTTTTAGTTAGCTAATAATGTATCATAAAATTCAGATATTATTTATCTGAATTATATTAAATCTTTATTTGAGGTTTAAGTAATTTTTTTAAAGGAAGTGATGAACTTACATGATTTTTTTTTTTAGAGAATTATAAATTTTATATGAAATAATCGTGCTGATGATGCAGCCCATTTTTTTTTTTACTTTCAAAATATAGGGAAAAAATTACAAATAAGAGTACCTATTAAATGGGATACTTTATTATTCAAAATATCTTATTTAAATTGTTAAATTCTGTTTAAATAACATAAATTATTAAATAATTTATATTTTCAATTAGAGCGGAATATTCTATGCATTAAATAATTTATATTTTCAACTAGCACGGAGGCACTACAAATACTTGCAGGAGTCATACCTATTGACTTAAAAATTAGAGCAACTATTTCGATTAAACGACATACCTGGTCACCAGAGGAATTTAACGACAGCGATTATCAAGCAGATGAACTTAGAAATTATATCCCTTACTCAGTCCCTGTGTATGACCCTACGAAGTTAAAGATCGTTAGTAGGGGTTTCGGCTCACCGAGGGGCGTTGGGTACGAGTTCTACACTGATGGCAGTAAGAAACAGGTGACCAATGAAAGCACAGGCGCTAATGAAGATCGGGTGGGTTGTGGTTTCTTGGTGAAACTGGATAACCATACTATTTACGAACAGACCGCACGTTTAAATAATGAGTGTAGTATCTACTCCGCCGAACTTACGGCAATCAAATTGGCTACCCTTTGGGCAAACAATAACAATATTGAACAATACACTATCTTTTCTGACTCAAAGTCCTCGTTGCAGGCCCTTGAAAACCCAACCCCAACAGATCCTCTTGTAGAAGAAATTAAGGAAATTGTTCAAAACAAACAATGCTTATTCAATTGGATTAAAGCCCACTCGGGGGAGCCTGGCAACGAGGAAGCAGATTTTTTAGCCAAAAAGGGCACCTTATTGGACGGGGTGGACTTTCACTACACCATAACAAAGCCCCAGGTCAAACATAGACAGAGGCAGGTCAGTAGGATTTTATGGCAGGACAGGTGGAGCAGCTCTGCAAACGGGAGACACACACACAATTTGATACCTACAGTTAACGAATGTTTTTTATCCAGCGATTTTTACTTTAATCAGTTCTTAACTTCCCATGGTGTATTTGGCGATCACCAAGCTAGGATGTTTCAAAAATCCTCCGCGTGCAAATATTGCGGTCACTATCAGACTATTAAACATCTGATGCTTGACTGTCAAAAATTTGCAACCATTAGGGGAAATATTTTTGACAGAAGAGGCGACATAAGATCTTGGTGCAGGACTAATAAACAGAGGCAAATTATTAAAAACATCATTAAACGCACACTGGAGGACGCACTCGCCCCTGATGACATTTTGGATCCGCTCTACACGAATTAATCTCAGTCCCGGTTGTTGGGCTGCCCGCCTGTTCGCTTCCCGTTATTTTGACAACGTTTTGTTGTTTTATCTATCTCATTCGCTTTTTAATTCTGTTTTAATCTATTTATTCACTACATTGTGCTTTTTAATTGGCTTATTTACATTGCCTTTCCTTGCTTTGCAAATTTTAGCGTCTCCTTTTAATTGTATTTGATAATTGTTTGTTTTACCACTTTACTCTCGGAGCATTTTAATTATTTTACTGCTGTTGCCATCAGACTCTGTAATGTTTACATAATGTTACTCTGTAATGTTACTTTTTTGTATTTTATGTACTTTTTTGTTTTCTTGATTTTAATAAACATTTACCCGTATGCCCTAAATTGGGGCAGGTCGGGGTAAATATTTCATATTTTCAATTAGTAAACGCTATTTTTCTATTATGAAGAATTTTACTAACTTCAAAGGACTCCTAACTCTAAAAAAGAAAATAAAAACATTTAATTTGTTAACTACCATTCAGTTCATAACTTTTAAAATTCTATGAGGATTGGATTATTACTTGTGTTCAAAATTTTTTAACCTAAAATAAAGTGTTCAGGGACTAATTCATATATTTAGAACAATTAATCATGACAACAAAATTTGATATTGTCTATGGAAAATAGTTAACATATATGTGATCCTCAATTCACTTTTATAAAAGTTTCTGTTTTGAAAATAAAATATTGTTTTTTGCTTTTAATATTTTTTTTTCAAGAATCCTAAGAATTCTGAAACATTAAATTTGAGTTACATTCAATCGAATCAACACTTCGATCATTTCACACAATTTGAGAATGGTTGCCGAGTTCAAAGTGTTAAATGTTGTAATTTTGGATTCATTAATTATTTCAATAAAAATATGGTGAAAATAGGGAATTCCGAATATTCACGGAGAAGTGGCAATTCTGTTTGATCAAGCCGCTGGTGCTGCGACTCGATCTTGTGAAGCAGCAGACAAAACCCCGGATATTTCTGTCAACTTGAAAAATCGAGGGTCTTTTAAAAGTGGTTAGCTAGAAATGCCTTAAGCTATATTTTCTCATGTTTTCTCTTACTCTTTCTGAGAATAAAGACAATATCTTTGTCCATGTGGTTAAGAAGGGAAGGAAGGGGCTCAAAGCACAGGCAGCTGTGGTACCAATTACTTCATTGACCTGTCTTTAACTGTCATGTACGGGTACTTAGTTACTCAAAGCGTATTTTATAAATTCATATTATTATTGAATAAAATAGAAAATCCGCTCACATGCCAACGATCATCCTATCTACAGCAGTCTAATTTTGAACGTAAGTACAATTTTTTTATGAATACATATTTATTATTTGCAGTCTTATTGCTTAAATATTAAGTTTAATTAAATTGCATTAAATGTGTTATTACTTTCCAATTAAATTATTTCGGGTAAAAATTGATTTTCATGAAGCAGATAAAATTATTTTTTTAATCTTTTTTGTACAGTAAAATAATTAAAAGAAAGAAAAAAGAGCAATTAAAAATGCTATGTTATTTATATTCATTAGTAGGAGCTAGGGATAGAAAAAGATAAATCACATTTGAATTCTGAAAATTGGAATTCTTTTTCCGTTTTTTACTTTTTACTAAGCTTTTATTTTGTGCTTGAAATAGTATTTTTTTTTTCTTTTTTAGATTTTTTCAGTTGAAATTATTTTTCATGGATCTTATTTAATTGAAATTTCAAATTCTATATTTCTTCGTAGGCTTTGTTTTTATAAGTCCAAACTGCAATCCTTTATGAAGGAAAATGTACTAATGCTAATTTTATTGAAAATGTAACGTGCTTTAAAATAGAAAATTCAGTTTTTTTTTGATAAATAATTCTTTTTAGTTATTTTGTACTGCCGTCCCCACTTAATCGCATAATCGAATTACCCGCTTATACGAATAAAATTTAATGGAACCATATCATTTTAGAAGAAACTAATGTTGAACTTCCCCGTTTAAACGGTTATTTGTTGTTTTTCGCCCCCGCCTAATTGCATAAAGAAATGGTACTGAAATGAAAAAAATATTGTTTATTTTTGAAAAATGTTTCACCAGCTAAAATGGAATTTCCCTTTTTCAGTTAAGATAAAGATACAATAGGTGGTCACTTCAATAGGGATTTCTTATTCATTAGTAGGTGTTAGGGGTAAAGTTGAAAATTTAATCAAATCTTGCTGCCAGTTTTATACATTGAAGTAAACGAAGGGGTTTTTACCCCTCTTTGACTTACTCACATCATTTAGAATGTAAAAAAGGGATAGAGTGATTTGTCTTGTGATCCCCTGTTGATACACTACTAACTTTGATAAGAAAAAGTTTCAAAAATCTAACACACTAGTGTACAGAGAGTCTTTCTCTTAAATAGAATAATTGCTTAGCCCAGTTAATGACTTTGAGTTGGGTGCAAGTTAAGAGCGAAAAGGAATGATTTAAATTAATCGGAAAAAAGCAAAACAATGAATCTTAGAAGTAATAAATTTCAGAAAACCCTTAACTAAAATAGCGCATTAATTTAAATAGAGCATTAATTAAAATTTCTCAAGTTTCGAAGATTTAAAAAAATAAATAAGTAAAAAAAATTCTAAATGTGTTTGAAAGGAATACACGCAAGTCATGAAATTTTTTGTTGAAACTAAAAGGGAATATCTAATTTTGATGAATTCAACGGGTATAAAAAACAGTCTTCAATTATAGATTTTTTCGGAAGGGATCAATTAATATTTTAGTACCTACATTATAGTTTTTACTAATATTGATTTATTTTTATGTAATTTTAAATGACATTTATATTTTATGATACTAATGCATACAGTTTTAATTATAATTGTTTATTGATCATGAAACTGAACTTATTTAATCAAAATGCTATACTATGCATTAAATACCATTAAAAAGTAAAATTTCGTAAAAATTCAGAATTTTGGATTGAATATTGCACTCCCCTTTTGATCGAATAACCCGCTTAGTTGCATAGATTTGGCTGGAACCGATGGTATTCCTTTGAGCGGGGTTGACGTATTTCTTACGTATTTAATTATTTAATGCTTCTATATTATCTTTTTGACTACAGTTAGCAGTTTTTCATTTAAGTTAATTATTATTAAAAAAAAAACTTAATAATTTTGTAATTATGTAAAAATTCAATTCACAGTTTGTATTAAAAATGCAGAATCATACATTTTAGCATAAATGCTTTCATAAGTTTTTATTGTTAAATCTATTAGCGTTAACTGCACCAATGACAGTTTCGACAAGTGAAAGAATTTTCAGCAAGATGAAATGGATTAAAAACTATCTTCGAACAACAATGACCACTGAACGCCTAAATGCACTGCTTTTACTTAAAGTAGAAAAAGATATTGTTGACAATATTAAGCGTGATAAGTTCAGGGATGAGATTCTTTCGCGGATTCGCGGATTTCCGATTTTTCTCAGATTTTTCCATTTTTTCCGCTAATTTCAGCTGAAATTTTTTTTTCACAAGTAAAAATATTTTATGAGGAATTTAATTTTCCGCTGAGCGAAATTATTGAAGTCCTCATTCCTCCCTTTGAAGTTTCTCTAAAATTCATTTCCTTGGGATAAAACTGATTGACCTTTATACAGGGATGAGATTTTTTTCCCTTTTGTCTCTCGAATTTCAGCTTTTTTATCAAAAACTCAGATTCTCTAAAAGTTTGGGTTTTTTTTTTACTCATTTATAAATATCTAGTTTTTTTTTTAAAGAAAATTCAGTCGTTGAAGTCAAATTATTATATTTTTTTACGATTTTCTAAGAAAAACAGAAAATTCAAACTACGTCCTAGCTGCTAATTCTTCCGCATGTTTACTTATATTAGTTATTTTCTCCGATTTCACGCACAGAAAATAAGATTTTCCGTACTTTTTATCCGTCGGCGGGATAGCTAGTATTTTCGTAATTTAGGCGTCGCTGCTTCTTGTATTCTGGAGAGAAAGCAAAAAAAAAAAAAAAAAAAAAAAAAAAAGCGAAAAAAATAGAGGTGAATTTGTGGTGAAAATATTTATTTGCTCATTCAATTAATCTTGTAAATTTTTATTTATTGTGTAAACAAAAAACAATTCAAGCAAGCCTTTTAGAAATCAGAAGTTCAGACTCTGCAAATATCTCGATTTTTATTCACGCGATTTTAATATCAATCATCGATTTTCGTATTTACCTGATTTAAAAGTTGCGCATTGCAATTCTTATTTACGCTTTTTAAATATCGTACATTATGACTCGTATTTACGAGATTTAAAAATCTAATATCGTGTTTTGTATTTTTGTACTTTTAAAATCGCGATTTTATTTACGAGATTAAAAAACCAATATCGCGATTTGTATTTACGAGCTTTTAAAACCCTATGCAGCTACGCGAGCTTAAAATCCTATGTCGCGATTCGTTTTTGCGGTTGTAATATCGCACGATTTTAAAATTATGCATCTTGATCTAAAAATTACTTATCATGATTTGTATTTTCGCATTTTTTAAATTCGATGTAGAGTTTCATATTCACGTGGTTTAAAAGCTTCATATCGGGATTTATAATCACATGGATTACAAGTTTAAACAAAAATTTGACAAAAAAAGTGCGATTTTCATATATATATATATATATATATATATATATATATATATATATATATATATATATATATATATATATATATATATATATATTCTTGGATTTCCTCTTTTTTACTTTCTGACTACTCTCTTCCCTGTAAGTTGGCAGAATATTTTTTTCTTTTAAAACAACGTCGTCGTCGAAGTAAAATTATGTACCTAATATATAACGCAATTTTACTAATATCTTAATTGTTTATAATTTTTGCGTGAATTTCTACATTTATAATTTAAATGGCAAATATTTTCAATGTTTTTCTACATTTTTTTTCTTATTTTTTAAAAATGAAAGGTCAATTTACTTTTAAATGAATTTTGTTTTGAATCAATATCTTATAGAAGTCTGTATTTGCTGATTATGACTTACTTTCTCATCTTCAAACAGTTGCTGTAATTAGCTTATGGTAACAACGTTTAAATGAAACGAAAGATATATTTTAATTACCAAGTAATTTTTCAAAAAATATTTAAATATAAAGTAGAAAGTATTTCAAAGTTGCGTTGAAAAACATTTAAATTTGCAACTTTATTTTTTAAAATTATTTCCACAAATAATTATTCCTTAATATTACTGAAAACTTATTTTAATTGAATAAGTTTCAGTTTATTTAAAAATTGTTTTTTTTTTCTTTAATATTTTGTTACCATTTTAATAATTAAAATTAATAGAAATGTAAAAAGTATATTTTCTTTGCATTATTTTGAATAATTGCTGGTACCATTTAGTTATCAATAATACCACATTTTTCACCCATGGCGGTTGCATTTTTAAGCGCTGCAAAAATTATTTCGATGAATAGCATTATGTTTATAACTAGTCGAAATGATTTCAAAATAAACTTTAGAAGCTCAAGTTTTGTGGCGCATTTGAACTATTTTATTTGATTTGTTTTACTACCTTTGATTATCAAGTTTTAGCCATATACGAATTATATATATATATATATATATATATATATATATATATATATATATATATATATATATATATATATATATATATATATATATATATATATATATATATATATATATATATATATATATATATACACGTATGGCACAGTCGGCAAAATAAACTTCAACACCCCCCCTCTCGAATCGGTTAGGAACGGGCCTGGTGAACCAGCCCTTCTATTCTCTTTAGCCCTTACGATTATTTCCTCTATTTAAGTCCATTTGAAACACGCCAAGTTCTGAGGTTTATAGAAAGATTTTTTTTTTAAAAATTTATTTCTAGAAATAAAATGACAGTGAGAACTTTTGAAATCATGTAGCTTCATTCCTAAAACCTCAAGTACACATTGATATTTTTGTTAACATAAATTTCGTCAAATTGACCTATCTCAAAGACTTCGTAAAGTATTTTCTATTTACCATCTTAATTTATAAGGTACGTTTTAGATTTACTAATGTTATGCTTACCTACAAATGACTCAGATTTTTATTATTACGAGAAGTGCAAATTGAAAATAAGTTACTACAATCACTTGCCATTTATTTCAATTTAATATGCTAGTTGACGTCAGTAGAAATTTTTTTTCAAGAAAGATAACAGGAGAAATATAAATCTTAATTTTCTCCTGATAATAATAATTTCTTATAATAATAAAAAATAATAATCTTATAATAATTCTTATATTAATATTGAAGAAATCTCAAATTTAAAAAAAAATATGTATAAAAAATATGATAAAGTTTTCCGAAAACATTCTGATGTAATTTAAAAATTCATAACCAATATATTCGAGAAATATTATTAATTGCTCATTTTTTTGTTAACAATATAATGACGAAAATAGCGTTAAAATGTCATAGGGAGGTGGAGTAATTTTACTTTATAAGTGATAATCTGAATTTATCGAAGAGTACACAATAAGTATTCTTATGAATTAGTGCTTATTGATTATTATTATTTAATTTTCGTAATCAGATACAGAAAGTTCTTTCTTAAGATTAAAAAAAAGGAGAAATTTTTTTTATCAATGTAATGGAATCGAGACTTTCTAAATGTAAAGATAGCAGTAATCTGGAAAAAAGAATTTGAATAGTTTAGTCAGAAGCGTTAATTCGTAACTTATTATTTTGTTTTGAATATTGTTTTAGGTAATTTTATTTTCTCTTTGTATGTCAAATACTGTTACTTAGGTTAAAGTTAATTAGTTATTAGTAAAGTTATAATTTAAAATATTTGCATATACTTTTTCCATTGCTGAACTCGACAATCAAAGATTTAATAAGCTGGCGGGTATGGAAATTAAAAATTGATATTTTGCTGAAAAGAAATATTACTAGGTTTCTCAAAATGTCTCTTAACAAATTAGGTCTTTCCTTTGAAAACTCAGTTTATAAAAATTTAAAAAAAAATATACAAAAATTTAAATTTTAATCTAATTTAAAAATTTACATTTTTGAAAGTTTATTTACTCCAAAGAAATTCACGGTGAATCCTACTAAGAACATTAAATAATAAACAGTTTATTCAGACGAGAATTCAATTTTCTTAAAACTAACTTCAGAAAACTGAAACTGAATGACATAAAAATAATCACATATAAAATCACATATAATATGACATATAAAATCATCCGTTATTGTCTGCCAGAGAATCACGTGGTATGATCCAGTTTTCTCATAGAAAGATTCAGGTATCTGTAGTTGTTTTCAGTACAAAATGAATAAAAGTTATAGAGATCTCCAAGTTAGAGGCTAAACCATATTAGTGTTCCATCTTCATTCAATCAATTTCCGTTTGCACTATTCCAATGGACAATTGCAGCATCTCTTAAATTTTCCAAATTATAGTCATTACTTCTTAAGATTGATTTCCTGATTACGAAAATATAATTTTTAACTCTGACAAATAAATATTTATTTAATTATTAATATTTTAATTTGAGCGAAAACGCCCTCACTCGAAAACGACCGCTGATTGGTGTGACGTCATTAGAGCCTTACTCCTCACGACCTTCCCGTTGTTATTATGCATTTTCTTTCTTGCGGTTTTAACTAGCTCTTCTTTAACTTATTTTTTCCAAATTTTCCCGCGTGTATTTAAATGCGTACTTAGCAGCAAATATTTTGAAATCTATTGCATATATAGAATCAAAATGGAAGAGGGGTTTCAAAAAGCTCAAACGGACAATTTGCCGCAAGTTACTGAAGAGATGATTATGGATTTTTTCCGAACGAACCAAGATTTCATTTCGCCTGAAATCAAAGGCATAAAGGCTCAAAGGTATAAATTTGTTTATTTATAAACTGTAGCTGTAAATAAGGGCGTCGGCAAGGAGGTGCACTTGCACTACCCTGGATTTTCTTTAAGCAATTAAAAATAAATAGAAAAGCAATTTAGTTATAAAATTTTATGTAAAAAATTGATTAATCAAACAAGAATTGCAATCATACAGAATAGTTTTAATCTTTTTTTTTGTGGGGATGGTAGTTTGTTAGAGGGTTGCACCCCCCTATATTTTATTCTACCGGCGCCCCTGGCTGTAAATAATTTTGTGTGTGAAAATGGAACGGCGATTTGTTATAACACATATAGGTACACGTTAAAATATAGCAAGGATTTAAGTATACTAAAAACATCTTTCCACTTTCATAAAAGTATAAAACTAAACGCTATTCTTACACACTAAATTATTATTACTCACAAAAACAAATAATTATACTTACTCACAAAATTATTATTATAAACGTTATACTTACTCTTTTATTAAAATTATTTTATTAAAAATTAATTTTAATAAAATGTATTATTTTATTAAAAATTAATTTGAATTAAAGTTATTATTTTATTAAAGACCAATTATAAACAACTTTGTAATAATTACAATCAATTTTATTAAAATTAATTTAGTTAAAAATTAATTGAAGTCAATTTTATTAAAAATAATTTATAAACGATTTTATAAAAATAAATAAGCTATTATTTTTATTAAAAATTATTGTTTTATCAAAAATTAATATTTAATAAAATAAAATTAAAGAAAATTAGATTCTAATTTATAAAAAAAATTAAAGAAATAGTCAGAGGCAAGCTAGTT
Organism: Parasteatoda tepidariorum; assembly: GCF_982258835.1. NCBI lineage: Eukaryota > Metazoa > Arthropoda > Arachnida > Araneae > Theridiidae > Parasteatoda > Parasteatoda tepidariorum. The sequence continues at coordinate 81,089,039 of NC_141755.1, forward strand.
ATAGAATATTTTTACCCTTTCTACTGTCAAACATAAATACACATCTTCAATTTTAGTATATTTTACTTTAACTACACCTGCTAATGTTTTTTTATCGAATTTTTTTATTAAATTTAAAAATAAGTTTTGATTCATAATATTTTTTAAAGTGTTAAATCCAAGGTGTAAATAATAACATGAACCATTTTGAAAGATACTGGTACATTTTATGAATGATGTATTAAAAATCAAAAAGATTTTTATTACATTATATTTTAAAGCGTCTAGTTATGCAGATAGTGTGCATATTGAAGGATTTAAAAAAATATAATAGTTTTTATCCCTATTCTGTAAAAAAAAGAAAAAATTAATGTATACTAAATTTTATATTAAATAACTATTTCATAATTTAAGGTTTCCAGAAACTTTTGGAATTTTTACGGAAAAGAAAGATATGAAATAGCGATTAACACAAACTAATATTACATGGACATAGGAAAGCTATAAAAAACTTCTTCTTCTTTATCGACACTATGGCCTTGGGGAGGCCAGGTCTGTCTCAATTGGTTGTTTAGTCTAATAAGATTCTGTTTTTCAGTTTTTAAATCATCTTTTTCACACACACACATATATATATATATATATATATATATATATATATATATATATATATATATATATATATATATATATATATATATATATATATATATATATATATATTAACTTCAGATCAGCAAGACAAACATATGGGGATAATGCTATAGGCTATGGGCATTTTTCAGAAAATTCAGGATTTTTATTCTCATCACGCTTCATTAGATGGCACCATCTTTTCCTTATCTCAGCTTTTCTTGGCACATCAAAAAATATCTTTTCAGGAGCTGTGGAAGTTGTGTTAGTGCACATAGGCACTATACAGTACTTATATTTACTTGATGAAGACATCAAACAGCAATACACTTCGATTTTAAAATATATTTTTAAAAAAACAAACGACGTTCAACTAGGCACGTAAACAAGCGTTAAATCACCAAGGAGAAAAAGTGTAAACAAACGCGAGTCAGGCTCGAATGGCGTCACTTTCTTAAAAGTCACGTGACTTCCTTTTTAAACTGAAAACGAAAGTACACGATTTTTAATTGCTCTTAATTAAAAAAGTAGCATTTTTTGGGAGGTAAAAAGATGTTTTTCAGGACTTTTCCATCATTCTGAATTCATTAAGAACATAAAAAAAATTGACTGCAGTTGTCCATTGGGTGTTTCGTATTCCTCTGCCAATAGAAAAGTATTCCTATTGGTTGCATCTGTAACTGATTGTTCATTGATGGATTTCCAGTGGGCAAACAGGCGACCCAATTTTTGGGTTTACGACTAATAATGTTCTACTCCGTAGCCTTGTAATTTTGAACTCAATCCAGAAGACAAGGGTACTCCTGGATCAAGTATTGAGAGAAATTCCCCTTCTTGGAGGACTTTTTGATGGAACTAACCCGTTACATGGAGAGGAAGACCACGAGAACCTCACACGGTTAGCCTGACGGCAAGAGGACTCTATCCCATGATCCGTCTACCACTGAGGATATTTCACGTTAGCACTATGGTCGGTGCAAGCCGGATGCGGAATTCGAATCGACTGGGATTCGAACCAGGTTCGCGTCATTGGAAGATTTCATTATTCACTATCGCAACGCTTGAGTACGCCCTCTAGCGGAGGCCTGAAAGTATCAGGCATTTAGTTCCATCATAATCATTGGCAAAGTTTGCCGCCATTTTCTTAGAAGAAAATAAGAAGCAAAGTTTTCCTAAGGAAAAGGCAGAAGAACTTGAAAAAACTAACCAGTACATTGATAAATCTTTCAGAAACAGAACGCGCCCAACATTTGAAGAAATTTCTCAATAATTTTTACCTTTCTATTATCAACAAACTGGCAACCGATAAATTCCATACTGTTACAGATGTGTGTATTAAGGTAAAATATATTTTTTTTCTTCAATTCATTACGAATTAAAGTAAAGTCAACATTGCTTACTTCATTCAATGAATAAATGTAATTTCAGAGCATGCAGAACTGTAATAGTTATAGAATAGTACATATTTTTGAATCTATATAATTCGGAAAACAACAATAAAGAATCATCCGAATTACTTGAAATAATATCATTTATGTTGATTATTAATACATTTTTATTGTTTTCTTGGTAAGTATTTCTTAATTTTGTATGGTAAATTTCAACTAGAATTCAGCTATTCTGTTTTTAAGTTACATATTGAAATTCATATCGAGATCTTGCAATTATAAAATTTTACTGTGTGGTATGTCATCTTAAAGTAATGAAGGGATTATCTATGCATATATTATTTGAGAATAAAGTTTTCATACGAAGAACATATCATTTTGGAATTCTCCGGATTTATAAAGCAGGTAAGTGTTATGATTGTTACAACAAAAAATTTTACTTGTAAATAATTGTTTTTCTTATTTGATGATAATTTTCTATATAATGATTTTCTACGTCCGATTATGAAAAAAAAAGTTTATTATTTTAATTTGAGAAATTTTTAGAATTGTTTTTTTGTTTCGTAAGCATTCTTTATTTTACGTTTTTTAGTTTCTGAATCTAAATAATGATTTTTATTGAAACTTAACATTTTTTGATAAAAAATGTTGTCAAAAAACTTTTTTTGCTGCTTATTATGGGCTTATGTATACTTTTTGCTTATTTTAATGTTTAAAGTAATATGATTCTTAAGACTATGGAATGTAAAGTTTAAATAGGCCTTTCTTGTTATATAATTAAATTTAGTAAAACTATTTCTCAGGCATTAGGTTATAGCTCTAATAAGAAGATAATTTTTTTTTCTTCTGTTTATTTACAAATATTTTTCAGATGTGTTTTGGATGTTCCTTCTCTAAAAAAGAAGAGATGCTATTTTGTTTTCGCTTGCATAAGAAAGAATATCAAAAATTTTTCTTTTTAAATTTAATAAGCTACAATAAAGAAGGAAAGTTACAATGCTATACGCTACATTAAAGATGTCTCCAGAGCAACTGAATGACTATTCATATAGAAATCGCAGGTATTAGTCTCATACAACAGCTAGAATTCATCTATTCTGTTTTTAAGTAACATAGTTCGTTGTGATTGCGAATTCTCAATTTAAAGGCATTTATCTGTAATGCAAATTAATCATACTTTCTAAGTATTCAAAGGCAATATATAGAATTGTGTTGTTTAGTTTTTGGCATGTGCTTAAAATTAAAGTGTATTTTTTTTCCAATTATTATAAAGTTAACCTATGTTATTACCTTATTACGCTACATTCTAAAATAAACATATTTTAAATAGTGTGTAAACTTAATAACAGTTTTATAATCATTAAGTGGTAAATATGCTTTACTTTTGTTTAAACTTCGTGCAAAACTGTGATCAGTCATGGTATGCAATCAAAATAATGATTGCAAAATGGTAGAACATTATTAAGAGTTAGCTTTTTACACTATTAATGAATGTTTTCTATGGCGAATAAAACATGCGCCTATTTTTTTTATGAACAAAAAATTAATCAGGAATTCAATCAAAGAAGTAATTGCAATTGTAACCGAGTAAAATGGTTAGTTTTAAATTTTATCCCGAATTAAAATCTGGTACTAAATCTTTGAAATCAATTCTGCGATAATAAAGCATTTTGTGATTTTTCAATTGAATATTTTTAAATTTACGTGTAAAAATCTGTTTATCATCCAAGAAAATAAAAATTAAATGAATGTTTAAAAAAATTTAACAATCGCAGGAGTTGTTGAGCGATACGAGTAGGGGGCAGGAATTCTTTATTTTAGAATTTAACTTCAAGTGTGTTGTGCACTTTTAGCCATTTTCAAGAATACTTTTATTCACCCTCTACAGAGACGTTCTTAAGCACTGGGATTGTCATTAAAACCATATCAAATAAATGCACAGGAAAGAATGCCTTTCTCCTTTTTGTTTACAATTTCGTTAATTATTTCAGGAAGCAATTTATACGGTTACGTAAGTAAAGATATTCTTTTGTAGATAATCTTTCTTCATGTCTTAAAACTGATATTTTTCACTTATGTATGAAACTAAAGGTAAATTATACAATATCATTTATTTAAATATTAAAGTAAAAATGTTTTTACGAAATTACTTACTGTTACATAATTATATCTTTTATAAGAGCTTCTTTATTTGGCGTAGTCTTTTAAATTCAAAAGTACTTAATTCACTATAATATGGATGTTGCACAACACATTTACAGAATTTCGCAGCTTGTAGATTGTTTTAAAAGGTAAATACTTGTACTGGTTCATCGAAATGAATTCTATAGTCTTAATTAATACACACATAAACATAATATCTACCACTTATTTTTTGTATTATTTTACTACTTCTCTTGTTCTTTATGTTCTTTATTTCTCTTGTTCTTTTTGATTTTTAGAACAAACACGTTATATTAAAATTTTACAAGTACTAATGACATAATCAGGTTAAATATATATTTTTTATATGGAAGTTAATCATGATATCTTTACTCCATTTTGAAAAAAAAAAATAACCTTGCAATTTTCCGAATTCTATAACTGAAATATTTCAAATTTCTGTTTTTTTTTTTTTTTTTTTTTTTTTTTTTTAAGAGATAAAAAAGAAACGCGGAAATTCTGTGTGTGTTTTAAATGTGTACAAAAAATATTAAAAAAAAAAAAAGAGACAGAGTGATAGATAGATAGGTTATTTTTTAAAGTGTTGATTTTAATTATTCCTTTTTAGTACGAAATTTAAAATGTAATGACATTTTATAATAACTACCCACCAAAATAAGAACAAAAATAAAAAGATTTTTATCTTTAAGAAATGAACAAGAAACAACTTATTTTTATTACTATATATATTATTTTCATGAACTATTTCTTCGTGTGCTTCTGAACTGGTTATAATAGGTTGTATATAGGGAAGCAGCCCTATCCGTGTATGACAACATTTCCGCGCATGGGTTCCTATGTAATTTTAATCCTGATGGTGTGCCCTTACTCCCCTATAAGTTTGTTTCAATATTTACGTGACTCAGTAGTTTTGTAATTTTGAACCAAGAAAAAATACTTATGCATAAAAGACTAAAATTTCTAGAAGTTGCATGAAATTAAACCTGAACTAAACCTATGTTATGCTTCAGAAAAGGAAAACTAGGATTAGCTACCTTAACTAAAATCTTTACTTCAGTTGAATTTTTCTAAACGCATGTTTGGTTTAATGCTAAAAAATGTATAAAAAAAAGATTTTTAGAAAGTTTAATTCATTTATTAAAAAGTTCTTTGTACATTTCAATTTTAAAGGAAATGTTTTTAAATTTTTTTAAGTATTTTTATATTTTTTAACGCGAAGCAAATGACAAATGAAGAACTTAACAGAATGGAGTGAATATTTTTTCGTCATTTTTTTTCAAAGAAATAAATTTAAAAAAAAAAAGAGCTCCAGTTTTCTAGCAAGTTTTTCTTTCGGTCGCAGATTGTAATTTAACATTAAAACAGAGTTTTGCCAGAAAAATTAAAATGGCAATTGTGCATTCAACGGTGACTTATAAGAAATAATCAGACGCTTTAGAATTCTGTCTGTTTAGAATACAAAATTGAACTAAAAATTTAAATAGTTTATTGATATTTTTTTTTTAACTTCAATTTCTTCTCAAAATTACTAAATAGATTATTTTATACACTAAAACAGTAAATGATAATTTGGGGAGTAGCTACACCTGCTCAGAACAATCTGTAAATATATTACTGAGAATGATAATAGCATTGATATCCGCTTATCAGAAGATAATCCCTATTCGTCAAGATTACAATTCCCCCCCTCCCTCTCTTTTTAATCCGTGCTTAGCTCGTACTTTTCAATGCAATTTAATCTCGAATTAGCCAATAATAAGTTGCTTAAAATTGAAGTGAAACTTTTGATTAAAATGAATTTGTTAAACCTAATCTTTTAAAATATACTTGAAAAGACAGCAACACGTTTCTTAATTTTGTATCAATATGTGCATTTTAGTTATGGGTATTTTCAATTGCAGATTTATGCATCCAGAATCAATGCATTATTATTAATTAGTGATTAAATTGAAATGTGCAAAAACAGCACAGTACATAAACACCGAAGAGCCATTACATTATGACCACCCTGCTAATAACATGTAGGACCACCTTTAGCCCTCAAAACTGCTAGCACCCGCTGTGGCATTGATTCCACAAGGTGTTGATAGGTAGTCTGAGGTATCTGGTACCAAGCGCTCACCAACTGGTCTTGCAATTCCCTCACATTGCGAGGGGGTAGCGTGGCTGCACGAATTTGGTTTTCCAAGTAGGACCACAAATGCTCTATTGGATTAAGGTCAGGTGAATTTGGGGGCCAAGATATGACTTGAAAGTCACTGGAATGTTCCTCGAACCAATCCAGGACGATTCGACCCTTATGACATGGTGCATTATCCTATTGGTAAACACCATCCCCCGAAGGAAAAACTGTTGCCATGAATGGGTGAACCTGGTCTGCAACTATGTTCACGTAGCTGCTTACAGACGTCAGGGATTGTTCTATGAGGATTATGGGTTCTAATGTGCCCCATGAAAACATTGTTTCTGGGGGAGAAACCATGAAAACCTGGGCGAGCCCATTGTTATAAATGGAGGGTGGTCATAATGTAATAGCTCTTCGGTGTATATTAACACTAAGAATAAGCTATAGGTTATTAGTATAAGCATTCCCGCAACAGCCCATTCTAGGCCTGGGGGTCATGGAGATTTAGTGACCAAAATTTCGTTACAAACAGCATTATAATGGCAATATGATCAGCATTGCGTAACAACCACTTTAACTTCCCAGACAAGCTGAAACCTCACGATCTGAAGCTGAGTGGGCTTCAAGCCGCCAACAGGGATCAAATTCAAGCTCTTCACAATGACAGCTCAGTGCCTTAACAGCTGAGCTATCACGGCTTGGCTATTTTTTAAATTTTATAACCGTCGTTGAACAGCCAACTCAATTTTTTGGGGTTTACGACTACTAATGCTCAACTCCGTAGCATTGTAATTTTGAACCCAATCCAGAAGACAAGGGAACTCCGTAATCAGGCATTGGGAGAAATTTGCCTTCGTAGAGGACTTTTGGGATAGAATTGAAACGCATGACCCGCTAACCGGAAGACCACAAGAATATCCCATGGTTAGCCTGACGGCAAGGGGACACTAACTAATGATCCGTCTACCATTGAGGATATTTTACATCAGTATTGTGGTCGGTGCAAGCCGGATGCGGAATATGTATCGGCCAGACATCGCTAGGATTCGACCACGGTTCACCTCATTGGAAGGCGAACGCTCTATCCCCTGAGCCATCACGACTCGCGGTGCGGTTTTTATGAACATTCATATTTGATTTGGTGAATGTTCGAAAATATTTAGTCAATTTTATTATTTCTCAGTTACTCCAACAAATGTTGAATACTGAAGGAAATATTTTCGCCAAATATCATTATTTCTCACTTACACTGGCAATTGTCGATATTCTGTCTGCTTTACTGAAAGTATCGTAAAAGGAAAATAATGTAAAAGAAATTTTTTAGTATGCATTCATCGCTGAATATTAACATTCACCGGCGAAAGTTGACTAATACTGAATGTCGGACATTCACTTCAACCTATACATCCTTAGAAGTTCGAAACCAATATTAATTCTTCATTTTGATTCTTTTTTTTAATGCATATATTGATAATATGAGTAAAATTTATTAACCATAAGAATTTAAAATCTAAAATATTTTTTTTAAATTTTTATTTTTGGCAATTTTTTATTTTTATTTTCAATTTCGAGGATTGAAGAAATATAAAAAGGAATGCAAAAGCGATAATAAGCTTATCTTAAAACGTAGCGTAATTAGGTAAAATCATAGAAATACGTTATAATAAAGAAACAACTCTTATCAGTTTTGAACTCAAAATTTATAAAATAATCAAAATCAAAAACTTTAATACCTTTAAATTTGGGATACAAAAATATTTTACAGAAAAACAATACCTTTATGACTTTTATTAATTTTAAGCTGATAAGAAGCAAAAAATATCTACCATGTGATTTTTCTAACCAATAAAAATGCATCGACAACGATGCAAAACACCACACCATCATTAGATTTTTATGCATAGTTAGACATATATATAATGCTATCTCAGTTTAAAAAAAATTAATTATTATTCAACAAATACGAGAGGAATATTAACTGCTAAGGTGGAATTCCTTATAAGGGTGTTTACTGCAAGGCTTGCATATCTGCAGTGAAACAGATTTACAGACAAAGCAATGAAGTAGGGCATCATTTCTACGCAAACAAATAAGTTTTCGGCAGAAGTGTGCCTCAGTAGGTTGGAAGTACATTTTATTATTTCTCTTTTAATTTTTTAAATTGTATTGCATAATATACATTCAGTAATCTGCTTTTAATTAATTAAGAGGCATAAAACCTATGTTTTGTTGTTGCATACCTGAGAAATACTTATATATATATATATATATATATATATATATATATATATATATATATATATATATACACAAAAACACGAAGAAAATTAAGAAAAACTATAAGTTTAATTTATTGCGGATATAATTGTGTGGGCTGATGAAAAGATTCTATCTTTTATTTTCCGGATTTTTAAAAAAAATTTAGTCTTTTTTTTCTTCTTCCCCCCAGTTGTTTGTTATTTATTTATTTATTATTTTTTTTATTATCATTATTTTGAACTTTTATATATATATATATATATATATATATATATATATATATATATATATATATATATATATATATATATATATATATATATATATATATATATATATATATATATATATATATATATATATATATATATATATATATACACACAGTCGGACTTCTATTTAACGAACTTCCATTTCACGAACTTCCCTATTTACCAAAATGTGTCAGAACATTTCAAACTTGATAACGCATTTTATGCAGGAAGTGACTTTGAATTGTTTTTCGAACCCACTTAACTTTTTGAGAGAGCAGTAAAATCCCTTTTTGTTTGCATTTCAAACGAAAAACTCAGACAAAATTAATGGATTTTATCCGTAGCAATTAAACTTAAGAACGCATATGGTAATGTATGTTTAAAATTATTTTTATAATAAATGCGGCTATAATTTTACACATAAATTTAACTTTTTTTAGTTGAAAATGTATGTAGCATGATAGTGTAACACTGGATAATGTTTTGCTCTATTTCCTTTATTGCTAAGATGTATAAAATAAATAGTAGGTACTAGTTTACAAGATAAAGGTGTATCAATTGCTATTTTAATTATGACTAGTTTTTATGAATTTAAAACCTGTTTTGTGTTGTTTAAATACTTCAAAAGGTGATTTTCTATTTAACGAATTTTCCCTATAACGAACTTATTACCGGGATTTAGCATCTTTGTTCAATAGAGGTCCGACTGTATATATTACCGTTTAAGAACTTATGCATCAGATCAAGCTCGACATAGCTTTGGCTCATGTGAATGAAGACTTGTCACTGTCCTCCAAAACACCTGAACACACTACAATTTAATCGAGGAACTGCAGCTGGTTTTCAAACAAGTAGCGAAATGGACCGGAAAACTGTGAATTTAAGTAATATTAAATAATCCTAATATTAAATTAATGGAATTTGCCGTACTTGGTCCTCTAGAAATACGTACAGGAGAAATTGAAAAAGAATTATTAAAGGTTTGTTATCCCACTGGCTGTATTTGCAATCAGTGTTTTTTTTAATGATATAAATATATATATATATATATATATATATATATATATATATATATATATATATATATATATATATATATATATATATATATATATATATATATATATATATATATATATATATATATATATATATATATATATATATATATATATATATATATATATATATATATATATATATATATATAAAATAATAAAAAAAAATTATTTTTTTGCTTTTAGGAAAACTTTTGGTTTAAGAATTGAAAAAAAAAAAAAAGGACAGCAGATAAAATTAGAGTTGGGTATCTTGCCAGGAGCTGAGTTATACTTCAACAAAAGAAAAGCGATCGATCTCAGACTTTGTCATTCATTGTTTGAAACATGATCTGAATGGTTGTGTAAAAGTGATTAGCCGAGCAACTACTTCAGACGAAAATATTATCGCAAAAGTAAGTGATTTTTCATTTGAGAAGCAATTTTCTTCGCCTTAAATCTCTAAATCAACATGAAAGTGGATAGGTAAAACAGCATAAACTATATCTGTCTACTCCAGAATAACATAATATCCATATTTGAAATCGCACATAATAGTATGGATTAAAATTTTTACCTTATTATTATTCCTCTTCATGTTTTCTCAGCTTATGAAAAATCAGAATACCAGAATGGTTAGCGGATTAACCGCCGTTAGTGTGGATTGCGTCACCAGTGGATAACAAAATAATTCACACGAGATTCTGATCGTTTGCATGTTTTTTTATAAATTATCTGTAGACTTAAATTAAACAATTGTTTTAATTCGAACGGCCTGACTGCGCTACGCTGTGTCAGAGCTTTAACGATGTTATAATATTAGATACTCGTAGCTAGCTAACTAAATTTATGTCAAAGTTGCTTTGGAATTAATCACTCGGCTATGAATTAAAAGGTAGATTTTCTTTCATTAATGTCAAACAATTTAGAGTAGCCAACGAAATGAGTCTTTTTTAAAAATTAGACTTTAGATAAAAGCTAAAATTTAACATTCGCAATTTTTGAAAACGTTAAAGTGTACGGAAATGCCTTGATTTTTCACTAACTAACGGAAATCTAATGAACAAATGGGTACTTATCCATTTAAGTATAAAAAATGGCTAAAACGCTTATTATTTTAAATTGCTTCTCGAAATTCTATGATAATTTTATACTAGTAATAAAGAATCCTGTAAGTTTTCATCCTTAATTAAAATTAATTTGCGTTTTCCTTTTAAATTAACAAGATATGTAATTTTTTTATTTTTAAAATAGATATTTATGAGAAAGCTAGAGAATGTCTAGTAAAAATTAAGAAAAATGTTTTTAAAATAGAATCTTTCATTTAGTAAAATTGAAAAAATTATTGTAAATATTAAATCTATTGGAAGAAAAAACTGAAAATCGGAGTTATAACTGAAAAAATTTACTTTGATATTATTAATTCGTTTGATATTATTTGTTCATTGATATTATCAAAATGCGAACAATTAGTAGCTGTTTTAAAAAAGGAAGCTGATAAAAGTAATTTTAAAACTACTAGTTAATAAATAAAGATAAAGTTGCTATTTTAAAAACTAAATAACTTTTAGTTAATGAAATAGGGATATACATTAGCTGATTAAACATACTTTTATTTTGTAATTATGGATATTTTTTATTCAAATTTTTTTTCTTCCAATGCCCACCTGGAGAATGACCTAGGTCATACAGGTATCTGAAGAGCAGATTTGTTGACCACTCTTTCAGGGGTGCCATATTAGGTGGGTCAGCGTTGCTCCCTTATTCAAACATAAAACATTAAAAACGAAGTAATAAGTGCGATTAAATAACTGCTGATCAAACTCTAAGCGAATTTTTTGTTTTCAATTTTATGCTATCTTTATATTTTAATAAAAAGACCCCAGACATTGATAAAGGTTTAGGTTAAGAAAGCTTTAAGACATTATCAGTTCCATTGCTAAGTGCAATTTCATCACAATACAATGAACAGATTAAACAAGAATGGATTTAAAGTTTTATTTTCTTTCTCACTTTCTTTCTTTTTTTTCTTTCTTTTCCTAACTTAATATCTAACAGTTTACAAGTCAGCTATCAGTTAGAGTACTTACATATTTCTTATTTGTGAAGAAAATATTTGTCAATAATGAATTAATATCAATTATATTTTAAATAACAATCTCACCAAGTCTTTAGAAAATATCTGGTATCTGGATTAAATGATAATATATCTGGATATCTGGATTAAATGAAATTAATTTTAGAATTATGCTAAAAATGTTATAATTATTCAAATCCTATGAATAGAAATTCTCATGCGTATTATTTTTCGTACTGTCATCATTTTGTTTCTTCCAATACCTTAATATCTGCGAATTTTACAATGAAAAACGTTATTATGAAATTAACATTTTTATAATAAAAAAAAAATTATTTGAAAATTCATTATGGAGAAAAATAAAACCTAAATTTTTTCTGTTTTTGGTAGTTTGAAAACAAAAAGGGCTGTAGCGAATTTTACATTTAAAAATAATGTACACATTTTTAGCTTTCTATTATTGCCTACAAATCAGTGCCGGATTAAGCGTACGCAGGGCCCTAGGCCATTTAAATTTTTGGGGCTCTCAGATAAAAAAATTTTTTTCTTATATTTTTTACTTTCTCGCTATAGTACTGCCCTCAATTTTTTTTCGCTCAAATCAAAATGACAAATTTGAACTTAAAAAACATTGATAAATCTTATAATACATAAACTATAATAATACTTATAAATAATTTCTAAAATAAGTAACAAATAAATATGATTAACATTGTGTAAAAAAATTATCTTATTTTATTAATATATATTTGAAATTGATTTTTTTTTCTTTAAAAATCCTTGTTTTTCTTTATTTTTAAAAATTTATTTTCAAAAAATCCATTTTAAGGGGGCCTCTAATCATTGGGGGCACCAAGCCATGGCCTAGTCTTGCCTAATGGGTAATCCAGCACTGCTATAAATAGTAGCATAACATTTAATATTTTCAGACTAAAAGTCACAAGACTTTGCCGAACTGTGCCAATTTGCGGATGTGTTCAGAAAAAAAAAATTAGAAATTGCTATTTGTTTATAAGTTTTAATAAAAAATAATAATAAATAAAAAAAAGGAAAATATATATTTAAAAAAAATATAATGGGGTTCAAGTTTTTTCTCTAGTACTCTTCTCAAGTATTTAAATTTTTTTAAGAATATTCTTAGAATATTCTAATGACATTAATATTATTAGTTTTTCTACTAGATAACTTTTCGAATGCTTTAGATTTTTAAAGATCTGAAGTGTTCTGTTTCAGTGAGACATTTTTCTTCTCATTAGTTTATTTTTATTGAAATAGTAAATGTTCAGCAGCATTCATTTTTTTAAAATTATCTATTATACATTTTCTTGAGCATAGGTTATATCTACTTTGCAATGATAAATATTATTATTTTTTGTCAAAAGATTTTAATAATTAATTAACTCGAAGAAATATTTTGTTAAATATTTTCTTCTAAAAAATTATAATTTCGAAAAAAGAAAACTTAAAAAACAAAAAATTATAATAAGTAAAATAAAACATAGCTAATCGAATTAATTTAATTTTACAGGAAAAAATTCGAATTCCTTCGGTATTTAAAATAGGTTTTATCTTCTCAAAGACGAATTTAAAAAATGAAAATTATAAAATAAGCTAGAAATTTTATTTTTTGAAAAGTTTGTTTCAGTACATTCGTATTATATTTGATAATTCAATAAAAGTCAAATTAAAATGTTCTGGGAAAAGTTGTTTCAACATTAAGAACAACTACTTTCATTTCACCGTTTAGTTAAAATTAAATTTTTATTGAAATCTCTCCCCAATTAGGTGAAAATCCCTGCAGGGAAAATTAAGTAATGTGTAGCGCTGTGATCGTGACATCACATCACGTTAGCACAAACCGCGTGGCGACGTTTTCTCCCGGAATCTATTTTTATCATTTCTAGGTTTGGTCCCTGAGAATCAACGAAGTATTTTCCCTGAGATATTTACTTTTCTATGTGGACATGAGGTTTAATCATGCCCCGTCATAAGAATTACTGAACCTCAATATTTCTTATCTACTTCATCTTACTGATCGATTTTTCCGAAATAAACATCTGATTGAGGGCGGTAAAATTTGGAAACCTGAACGCTTTGGCGAGAATCGTAAACAACTCATCGAGGTGAATTTTCTTTTAAAATGATGAAGTACATTATTGTGTTTGTGTGATTTACTAGTCTTCTTTTGACTATCCATTGTTTCTCATAGCTTAATATTTATTGAATAGTTTTTAGTGCATAGAAAAACTGGATTAAATGAATATGTTTGCTAAAAGTAGTATCAAACCTCGCCTGCTTCGGCGCAAACTCGACATGGTTTTGGCGCATGTGTATGAAGACTTGGCACTGTCCTCCAAAACAACTGAACACACTACTATAGTGAGAGGAACTGCAGCTGGTTTTCAAACAAGTAGCAAAATGGACCGGAAAACTGTGACTTTAGATAATATGAATCCTAATATAAAATTAATGGAATATGCCGTACGTGGTCCTCTAGTAATACGTGCAGGAGAAATTGAAAAAGAATTACTAAAGGTTTGTTATCACACTGGCTGTGTTGTTATCAGTGTTTTTTTAGTGATTTAATTTCAGTTACATTTAGAAAGTAATACTTATTTGTTACTTTAATTTCAGTATTTTTAAATAACAAATTTAACTTCTTTGCCATATTTTTCTGGTTTTATCTGCTTTTCCTTTAATTATGCTTTTAAGTGCATCTCTCTGTGATATCTCCCCATCAATCTGAAAAACTTGTTTTTTGCATTATGTAGTTTTTTAAATGTGGTTTATTTCCTGTTTAAACTGGTTAGATTTATGCTAACCAGATTTAAGACAAATTGATTTTGTGTGCTTGTATAGTTGCTTAATTATTTTGTTGACATTACAATCTACTCTGCCTCTTTAGAAATGTTTATTTTACCTTAACTAAAAAGACTCTTAACACTTTATTTATAATGTTTTATTTCATATTTGTTAAATTGCAAAAAAATTAAATATTTTCTTACTCATATTTTGTAGAAATTGACTACCTATTTTTGTAATATTTTGTTGTTGTGTATTGAATGTAGTTTTTAAAGAGTTATTGATGTAATTTTCTTATTTTCTGCTTCATTTCCAGTTTTAATATTGAGATATTAAAATAAGAGGAAAAAATTTACAAGGTGTTAGGAAATTAGAGATTTGTTATCAGACCTTGAATCCCATCAATTATAAGTGTATAAGTCTTAAAAGTTATTGTGCAATTAAAAATACTATTAAGAAAACAATTATTGGTTACAAAGTTGTTAAATTTGTTAGTGACATTTTCTTGTGTGGTATTCATCATGATGCATAATCATCGTATATGCATAAATGTAATAGCTTTTTAAAGAATAAAATTGAGGTTTTATGTTCAAAAATAATGATAGGCATCAGCAGTATTTTTTGTAAAATTATGCTGTTATTGTAATATTAGAAATGCATAGATAAAGGTCAAAATCCTAAGATATGTAAATATTAATAATTTTAATTAAAAATGTAATAAAAAAATTAGAGACATGCATTGTGTCCTGAATATTCTTTGTCAATCCCTTAATTTGCAAATTAATTGTGTAATTTGAAACATTATTTTAATTTTAAAAAAATTAAAAATTGGATTGCAAAGCTGTAAGAAGATTTGTTTGTGATCTTTTCTTATGCAGTATCATATTTTTAAGTTGTAATTATTTAAATTTAGTATAATTTATAATTTGAGGTTTTATACAAAAAAAGTGATAGGCATTTACTTGTTATTGCATTAGGTTAAATTATACAATAAATAAAATTTTAGCTATTTAAAAGATGCATAGCTAAAACTACTAATCAAGATCCTAACTAGATGTATTAAGATTAAGTAATTGACAATGCAAGAATTCAATCTATGAAAAATGCATTTTTATTTAAATTGCTAACTCTTATATAAAGTCTCTAAATTACCAAAATTTATGCCAGGAATCAAATGTTCACGATCATTGTAGGGATATTTCCCTATCGTGTTCCTCCCAAAATCCGTAAGGCAGCAAATTGGTTTTGAACAAAAGTTTAAAAAAAAAAAAAACACGTAGAGGTTTGCCTGGGGTGGCTATGAGTGATACCCTTTGAGTTGGTCCCTTTTTGTGATTTTTTTGTTAATTTCTCGTGCTCCATTGCCCTGTTATTGCCAAGACTTGGCGTTTATTCAGACACAGATTGCTATACGGAAATCTTCCTACCATTATAAATTAAGATGCTTATATCTTTCTTTATGATTTTGATCACTATAATATATATATAAAAAAAGTTAACAAATGCTATATTTGTATGACTGTATTTGTATGTATAGTGAAACCTCTCGGGAGCTAGCACTCTCTGTTCCACAGTAAAATGTTCGTTAATGAGCCACCATTGACTTCAAAATGTTATCAAAGGTACATGATTTTTCCCGAACAATTTTAATTTTTGTCAGTACCATTATCTTGGAGCGGAAATGCCATTTGTGTTCGAGTCTTGAAAACCGGTTCGATGAATAATAATCAATTGTGTCAATAAAAATGACCACTACTGATATAATTATGTGTAAAAAAATTTACCAATTATGAATGATAGAACTCTTTTATAATTAAATGATCAATTACGTTTTTTGTTTTAGTTTGCATTAAATTTTATACCATAAAAATTAGATAGCTTTGAAAAATGACTTATTTATTTTGTTTGATATGCTTGGTTTTTTCTATAATAACTTTTTTTTCTAATTTTATTTCCAACTCTAAAAATAAATTATTGATAGTATTATCCTTAGTGCACTCTGACTGCAACATGAGGTTGTAAATCTCTTTCAGAGATTGTCATGAAGAGCTCTCGAAATAGGAGCCTCACACAAATATTTTGAATGCATTTTAATCTAATTTTTGATTTCGTTAATATTTTTTGTTTTGATATTTTTTCTTGTTTTCTTCAACGCAAAGTCAATGGAAAAAATTATGTGTCTCTCAAAAGTGGTCATAAATAAAGGTCATTACATAGAGGTGGTTTTTCTTGGAGGTTTCACTGTATTTAATATTTTGTAAATTTAATTTTTATCTCGTGTGTATAATTTTATTGTATCTATTTAATTTTTCTCAATTATAGTAGTAAAGGTAATAAAGGTTTATTAAGCTTTGTTAATGTAACTTAACTGTGTGAGAAAAATTGAGATTTTTCTTTTATTTTAAATGTAAACTTTTTAAATGTTTTAAGTTTGTTTATTTCAGGGTGTTAAAAAACCTTTCAATGATGTCATCAGAGCTAATATTGGAGATTGCCATGCTATGGGACAGAGACCTATTACATTTATTAGACAAGTAAAAAGATATTTTAAACTTTCATTTTTTTGGCTGAAATTAATTTTAATATTTTTTTTATCTAGTGTGAATTGTTATAAAATTAGTTTTTACACACTGTTGAAATTTTTTATGCTTATATAATTTGAGTTGGTCATTGTTAAATAGGAAAACAACAGTTTGGTTCTGAAAAACAATGTAACTGTATTGTAACAAAATAGTGTTAATTGAAAACCTATCAAAGCATCCGAATATTTATCATTTCAGGCTATATATAAATTATTATTTTAGTAACTATACCTGTTAACATAAATGGGGACAGTTACTTATAAATACTTAAAAAAAAAAAAACTGCTGAATACTTAGAATTCATAATTAATCGTTTGTTTTTTTAAATTTTTTTTATGACTTTGCATATTTCATTTTATATTAAGGTCTTTTATTGTTTTTTCTCCTTTATAGTTTAATGAAGATAATGTTGTGAGATATTTAATTATTAAATATCTCAGAATTACACTTTGAGTTTTAGAATTATATAATACTTTTTTTGAAAATTACATGCCAGGGCATATGAAAATTCCGATCGGGCATGTATTTTTTACTCTTATATGTCAGACCAGACTTGTAAATATTCTACCATACCATAAAATACTGATTCACCGTTCCACAAATTTCAATGAAAATCGCAAAAATATTGGATAAGGTTAAAAAATGTTACAAGAGGAGAGGAAATATTTTTGGATTTTTTTTTTACCTTAATCATTATAGATAAGAAAGTAATATAGAAGTTTTCTAATATTAATTTGAAATAACATGTTAAAGGGCATGCATTTGCAGATAGTACTTCATAATTTTGATATTATTTAGTTACTAATGTTCTGGTTTTACTGAATTAATGTATATTTTTTTGCTAATAATACCCGAAACAAGCTTATAAAAGTTTTGATGTAGATATGTTGTTAATGCCATTTTTGTGACTGAATAATAATTACATTCATATGTTTTTGTCAATATGCTATTGAAAAAAATGTTTAAGCATGTTAAAGTTTACATGTTGGGGCATGTAAAAGTTTGCAAAAGTTACACAATTTTGGGCACATATTTTGGTTAACATGCCTTACAATTTAATGTGTAAAAATTTTAAGATATATATAGATTTAGTATCTGTTAGCAATGTAATTATACTAAAATGGAACGAATATTTAAACCTACCTAATATTTACCTACCTGGAATTCTAAATTCAAAAAAATTTGTGTTATATATGAGCAATAAGTGATCGTTTTAGTAATTTTAAATTTAAACAATGTTGTGCATTAAAGAACAGGGTTGAGAATTTAAGAAATAACTTCGGATTGATGTGCTCTGTTTTCTTTTAGGTTCTGGTCTTGTGTACAAATCCGGAGTTAATGAAGGATGCTCGTTTCCCAGAAGATGTCAAGAAAAGAGCTCAAGATCTTTTAAAGGGATGTGGTGGAGGCAGCGTTGGTGTGTATTTTATTTAAGTATCTGATTTAAGAATAATAGACGCTTATAGTGTGAAGTCTTGCTATATCAGTTGTGTTGTAAAAATATGTTGCTGTAGGTTTTACAATCTGTTTTGATATGTGTTTAACATGTTTCTTTTTGATTTTATTGCTGGAACCAAATTATTTCATGACATAAATTCGATGTCCTACATCGAAAATAATTTTCTAAATTCTATTGCATAATTATATTTGTTAATAAATAAATAGATAAAATAAAAAAAATCAAATATTTAAGGAAAAACATCTTAAAACTAATTCAGATTATTCAGTTCAATTTTTTATTAAGGAATTGAAATCTGTAAATGATAGAGCTATTACAGTTAGCTATTTTTTATTTCTGAAATAATTTCAACTCTTTATGTATGTAATTTAATTTCAGTGTAAAGGATTAAAATGAAACAGAAAACACCTCCAGTTGAGAAGCCAAATTATAGAGGTCTATATTAAAAGCCAAATTCTAGAGACATATTGTTGAGCTCTTAGCAATAACTTGTTTGACTAACAGCTCCTATAAAATAATGTTGAAAATTCTACATCAGGTCCGAGTGCATAGGTTCTTTATGCTAAAGACCTTATCTTATATGGTAAATATTTAGGAAATCTAGAATTTATTGATGTTATATGTTAATAATCTAACAACATAATGTTTATAACGTCATATATATTATATGCAAACCAGGGATGCACAAGCTTATTTAGATAGTAGTCCTAAAATTTGGGGAGATCTAGTCTTATGCTCTTTAGCCTAGGCCATATATTTTCAATTAAAGCAACTTTTCTAATACAACAGCTGATGTCGTTTGTTATTCCATAGATGCAGTTTTATTTAACACCTATTGTAATGTTTAAACTGAACTTTTCATTCCAATTATAGTGATCAAGATTTTGTTTAATTTTTATTTCTGATTATAAGGATACCACCCCTGAAGCAGGTAGGGTAATTTTGCATCGAATCAAGCAATAAAAGTAAAAAGATTTGTTAGGTCAACAGTTAAAGTTTTTTCATCTTTGGCATGTTTTTTAAATCTGCTTCTGAAAAAAAAATGAAGCTTTAAAATTTTAAAAAAACTCAGGTAAAAAAGTAGCATATTCATGTAACTAAGTACTTGATTTGTTAAACTAGAAGGTGAAGTAGTTTTTTCTATATGATCCTATATGAATACCATCTTCAAATTTGTCAAAAATCTTGCTAAAAAAATTATATAAAATGCATTTATTTTAGAAAAAATAAAAATTGTAATTTTTTTTAAAATTCTAAGTTTATAACAAAAAATTACTTAAATACTTAGCTGTGTTATATATCTTATAGAATGGCTTTAAGAAGTGAATAAAATGTCAGAATAGTTAGCTCTATATCTCAAATACTTCTAAACAGCTGTTTAAAAATTCTAAACCTGGAGAATTTTCTAAATTTGTATTACTAAAATAAAAAAAAAATTTTTTAACTATATTTTAAAAATTGGTTGAATTGGTGTGTAAGAACCTAGGGTTTAACATTTTTGTGCTTTCAAAACATTTTTCCATTGATAATGAGTCAAGGGATAGCTAATGTCTCAAGATAATTCAAACCACTGTTTCAATCAGCAACCAATAAGCATGAAACATCTCAAATTCTTTGTGAATGAAAAATGAATGAATTCTCTATTTGGAGTCAAAGTGCACAGTATTCACATTGATCATTATTTTCTTTAAATTAGGCTTTATATTTCTCTAAACATATGCTAATTTAGCATAAATAGCTATTTGTAACCAGTTTAATGCCATATGCTTACAACAGAGATTCAAATTTTTTGAAGGATGCGTACCAAATAATGCTGCAGGGGTGTTTGTGGTTCAAAAATTTTTTGCTAGAAGTTTAAGAAATTTTGAGTTGCCGTTTACAAAAATATTATGAAGATTTCAGCAAAAGAAAAATATTTGGTTTAAAACATATATTATTTCAAAGTTTCATATTTTACCTTGATATTTCTCAAGTTTCTGTCAATGTCATTTGGATAAACAAGTTGCATTTATTATAAAGTTATCTATTTGTTATAATGATTTGTAAACATTTATATTTTATTCTATACCAGAGTTTTATAATTAAAATGTTTTTAAATTGTATTATTTAGAAAAAGATGAAATTTACTTCTTTAATATAAGAGTATTGTTAATTTTTTTCAGAGGGGTGTGTAGAGTAAGCTTTCACATAGTTTCAGAAATTTTTTCTTGAGCCTGTCAAAATAAGTCCAATATTAATGAATTATGAGTAAATATTTGTCTCAGCTGTTGTACGATGCTTACATCGTAATGTTCATTTTTGTTAAAACCGCAAGAGTTGTTATGTCGAGTGTTGCCTGCATAAGATGGTAGGAATTAGATACATAATTTTATTGAGTGTCTAAGATCATATTTTAGTTAGTGAGGTCATATCTGGTAAAGATCCTCAGGTTGACCTGTCTTTTCTGTGACATTTATCTAACAATTATATTTAGTTTTTGTTTCAAATTTCACTTTCCTTTTTAATTTAGTGTTAGGTCAAGTTAGTCTGTAAAAAATTATTCAAACTGGCGTTAAATTTAATTCAGCTAAAGCTTTATTTTTATTTTGAATGAGATTTTTAGTGGTTGCAAAAAATATTGGTTACCTCGAGATTTCACAATTTTGAATTTATATTCTTACAGGATCTTACACTGATAGTGCTGGAATCGAACTGATAAAAGAACATGTTACCGAATACATAAAACAAAGAGATGGTATACCAGCAAATATTAGTGATATAATTTTAAGCACGGGTGCTAGTGAAGGTGTAAAAGTAAGTTAACTAATGTTTATCTTGTTCATTAAGTTAATAATTCTTATCTTCTGCATTAACAATATTTCTTAGGTATGTAATTAAAAAAAAAAATTTCTCCATTTTTCAGAGTATATTGAGTCTGCTTAACTGCACAGTTAATGGAAAACCACCTGGTATTATGGTTCCAATTCCTCAATACCCTCTTTATTCTGCAACAATTGCTGAATATGGAATGCATATGGTGAGCTATAATAATTATTTAATTATAACTTACTATGCAATTGTTTAACTAAGAATACAATCATATATATGGATATATGCTATCTAGAATAAAATACTAATATATATATATATATATATATATATATATACTTAGCCCCCTAGTATTTTAATAAATTTATAATTAAACCTGGTTCATTTATTTTTTTATTTTGGTTTTAAGAGAGTTGATTTTAAAAGTCTATGTTAAATGTTGTAAGTTTTAATATCTCTTTTTGAGAAACATTTTTGCACCCAATTCAAAACTAATCATTCTTAAGTTTTTTTTTTTTTTATTGTAAGTTAAACTATTTCACATGAATTTGCCTTTTGCCATTTAGGAATGGCATTCTATGACAAATGAAATGTATTTG
Organism: Parasteatoda tepidariorum; assembly: GCF_982258835.1. Lineage (NCBI taxonomy): Eukaryota > Metazoa > Arthropoda > Arachnida > Araneae > Theridiidae > Parasteatoda > Parasteatoda tepidariorum. The sequence goes on from NC_141755.1 coordinate 81,111,204, forward strand.
AATGGCTTTCAAAAATGTTTAGGACCAAGAATTTTGTATTATATATTTAACCCATGTAAATGTAAATAGAAAGATGTGATTGCTTTTTGAGTTTTACACATAGTTTAATTTTTATTAATTGAATTTTTTTTAGAATTGGAAATATTTTTTTACAATTTTCATGGTAAATACCCTGTTAAAAAATTGTAAGGAAAATTTTTTATAAATTATAAATTTTTATAATAAGCTGAAGTGACAAGTGGTGATTTATGTTATTTGAAATTTAAATTTGTTGCTTTGTAATAAAAACAGACATTTATGGTGTAATTTTTCATACAGCTATTATGTATGAAAAAAAGTATTTCTGCCTTCCTAATTTTGGCCACCCTTAGTGTTTAAGTATATAGTACCCAAGTATTTTGATTGCACTAATGTTAGTATTATACTCAGGCTTTTTATTTGTCTGTGATGTGCATATCACTCTGTAATAGGGATCATAGCTGTCCTGATTTTTTTTATTTAATCTTAATATATTTTCTCTGGTCAATATTTTGGAAACTCTTTGAAGCTTTGTTTTCATGATTTATAGTTGAACTTTTCAAATATTTCTATGTAAAACTCAAATAATCTGAGGTCAACAGCAATTAAAAAAATTTTAAATGTTAAAATTGGAAGTGTTGTTCTTTAAATGCTAAATTTTAAAGAAAATTGCCTGAATATGATATAATCATGATTATCACAAGTTATACTGTAATCAGTAGCATAATATTTGGTGTTAGGTAATACTATGTATTCTTAGTCTTTCTTTTTTGTCAGCTGAACCTCCTAAAATCTTAGTTTTGATGAATTTAAGAATGTGAAGTCACCAGGAAGCATGTAAAATAATATTAGAATGCATGATAATTTGTAATAGGTCTTAAAAAGATATGAGAACAGGGGCTATAAAAATATTAGTGCAATTAGTTATTATCCTTGAGAATTAGAATTATAATTGTTGCCACTCTTGACTGTTTTAAATTATTGTAGAAACAGTGTAACCGCATGTTTTTTAATTATGATCCTACTATAATGTATTTTGACAAATCTAATAATGTAAAGTCACCTGAAAGAGCAAAAGTGAAATAACTATCTAGGTTCAGTGGTAATATTTGTACCAGGGCTAAAAATATTCACCAAAATTGTGTATTAAATAATAACAGCATAAGTAGGTACTTATTTTCCACAATTGAATTCTATTTATACAGATCACTTAAACAATAATGCTTTATTTTTATATCAGAGATCTTGCCAGGTTCAGTAGCTAGTAAATAATAAAAACATTTTTTTTTAAATGGTCTGATCTTTAAAAATAGTCTTATTGTTTTTTTTGTTTTTTTGAAAAATTATTTTGTATTAAGTTTTTAACTTTTAAATGCATATAGGTATTTTATGAATTCATATAGGTATTTTATGAATGCATATAGGTATTTTAAAAAGCAATGTTTTATTATTTTTAATAGATTAACTACTATCTTGATGAGGATAATGCTTGGGCTCTTAGCATTAAAGAATTGAAAAGAGCTCTTGATGAAGCTCGTAAAGAATGTGATCCAAGAGCTTTAGTGGTCATTAACCCTGGAAATCCAACTGGTAATTAATATTTGTGCTCTTCATTTCATTTTACGTTATTTAAAGATAACACTAAACTTTATCAATGATATCTGTATTGAATGATATCTGTTATACTTTGAAACCTAAGTATTAAAGTATTATTACATTCCTTTATTGTTAATATAATCTTTAACGATAAAGCTGTATTGTTATTTTAGAGCAAACTTGGTTGGTATTGTTTGCATAAAGCGTTTTTTTCTAATCTTTTTAAAATGTTTGGTCTCACCACACAGCCTATACAAGACTTTGATAACCCCTGTTGCACTTTTCAGAAATGAATGCTAGGTAATTAATAAAGCTGAAGAGTACCTGCTCTTAGTTTTTGAAAGAAAGAGACTTAAGTCCAGCAGTGAACCACCCACCACCCACTTAATGGCTTAAAAATGTTGAAACAGATCTGTAGCAGATAGGAGTAAACTGATGTAGATCTATAGTGTCAGATAGCGTTAGGTGGAGAGACTGCCTTGGCCTGTAATGGGCTGCAGTGCTCAAGAAAACAACTTTAGCCAAACAAAAAACTTGTTAGAATTAATTAAAAGTCTAGAATATTTTCTGAAATGTATTTAATGATTTAAAACATTCATTTAATTCGTAGTTATTGAGAGGTAATATCTTCAGAGAATTAACTGTATCTAGGGTTCACGTCAGTAAGAAGACGAAGCGACAATTGCTACCAAATGTTCTGCAAATGTCGCTAAAATCATAAGTGTGGGCGAAAAATTTGTCGCTGTCAAATATATTCGAAATTTACAAAATAGTACTAGAAAATAGTTTTCCTGTATTGAATTTGGTGTATTTATCAAAAATTTGTTGTATTCATTTTATTGTTCTAGTTCTTGGTATAAAATTCAAACGCATGATATTCAAAAGGAATAATTGAAAGTGTCTGGTGCAAAAATTTTTACATTTTAATGTTGAAATTTCAAATAAATATGTGTTCCTCTCCTTTGTATTCATATAAAGACAGTACATATATTCTTCATCAATAAAGTTTTTTACTTTTTTAAAATTGACTTCATAATAAAATCTTAGATGACTAATTCTTAGTATAATATTTTGTTGATTATAATTTTATTTATATATTTATTGGTCTGGGTATTTTAATCTCTATGTTGAATCTATTTACTAACATTATTTTAGCTTTTTTTCCACTTGAATTTAATATATACTAATATTTAATCATTATGGGGAATGAACCTAATTAGCTTTAGGGCACTATAGATGGCAATTAATAATTCTTGATGTGTACCATAACATGCACATCAAATATAGATGACAATTATTTATATATATATATATAGATATATGATATAGATGGCAATTATTTAAATGTAAAGTTTGATTTTTTTCCTGAAATTTGTCTATCATATTGAGTTTTTGGACCACTAAATGAATACCTAAGTTTTACTATTGGACCGCTAAATTTTCATTGCTGGTGTTAACCCTAACTTTATCATTTATTTATTATAGGTTCTGTTCTTACTCGTCAAAACATAGAAGAAATCATTAAGTTCGCTTATGATGAAAAACTATTTTTGATGGCAGATGAAGTAAGTAATTTTTTTAATAGTTTTTGATTTTTGCAAGAATTATTGCTTTGATATTTGAAAGAATTATCGAAGGAATTATGGCTTTGTTTTTATATCTTATTTTTAATTAGATTAAATTTAATGAATTGTTTTTACTTATCAATATTCAATTTTTTGAAGGTGTACCAAGATAATGTATATCCTGATAATATGAAATTCTACTCATTTAAAAAGATAATGACTGAACTTGGAGAACCATACAAAGATATGGAATTAGCATCTTTTATGTCTGCCTCTAAAGGATATATGGGCGAGTAAGAGTTATAATTTTTATTTCAAGAATTTACACTAATTTACTTTAGTTATGATATCTAATGTAGATTAATTTTATTTAAAAGTAGTTGACTCTTTTTCTGTATTTTAGATGTGGCTTGCGAGGAGGTTATTGTGAATTAGTTAATGTTGATATGAGTGTAAAGAAAATGTTACTAAAATGTGTGTCTGCACGTCTTTGTTCTAGTGTTTTGGGTCAGGTAAAAATTTATTTTGTTTCGTTTATTTCTAAGCTCTTTCTTTTGTAAAAAATGGAATTAATTTAATAACAAATTGACAAAAGAAATCCTTTGTGATATGATTTAATTAAAATCCCAAATAGTATATTTATCAAAACCAAGACAGGTTTTTGTGTTCCGACATGATCCACCTTCATCAGCTGGATAAAATGGCACAGATGATAAAAACAAAGATTATGCGAATTGGAAGAAAAAACAAGAAAAATGAAACAAATAAAGGAATAAAAACTTTGAAAATTGACTATTAAAAAGAGTTAAGAGTTAAAAATAGATCTTATTAATTTTTATTACAATTAAAATAAATTGATAATTAAAAATATTTCTCCCAAATATTGGATAAATATGGAGTTACGGGAATATCATTTAGTATTAAATTTTTGTTTTTTATGTTATGAGTCTTTCTGATATTTAGATATCCGTTTTTACAAATCTTTTTAAATAATATTGAATGAAATAAAAAGGAAATTGACTTTCAGTTTATCAATTTTGTGCGATAGAGTAGTATTGGAGTTTATTCCTGGCATGGTTTTGATGTTTCATTAAATTAAATTTAAGTACATGTTTTGTTTGGTAAATTTATGGATGTCCACATTTACAGTAATTTTTATGTATTCTAAGAATTATTATTAATTGGAATTAATATTAATTAGATATAAAATTAAGTTTTATCTTTTTTAGATAACAATGGATTGTGTTGTCAAGCCACCTCAAAAGGGTGATCCATCTTATGATCTTTTTATTAAGGTAACCTATTTATATGGATCATTATATTTTTAATAAGCTTAATCTTTCTTAACTACATACGAATAATAAAATAAAATATTGTTTGTTACATTGAATGGCTTTAAAGAGTATATCAATGTTCTAGTTCTGTTTAATTTTGTGCACCTTTTTTGTATTTTGATTAAAGATGCTTTATATTAAGTGATACAAGATTAATCAAGTTACCTCATTCATGAAACTGCGTGCTACTAGAAGAAATTTTTTAGATCTGATTAAATGCAACATAAATAATAGATTTCGATGCATAATCTATTATTTATGTTGCAATAATTTATTGTAGATACGACAAAGCTTTAATTTTAAATTGGATATAATAATTGAATAATTTACTTTTTTTCAACCCAATTTTGTGCAATTCAATTTAATTTTGCGACATGCGAGTCATATACATGCATTCGTACAGAATATATGTAGGACTCACCCTTTCTGAAGAGGTTAAACAATTGCTGTATAGACAAGTGAAGTATTGTTTCTGATATATAATTTTACATTGAATTTGAGGATATCAAACTCAAGTCAATAGTACTAATACTTTAAAACTTCTAGAAGTTTTTATGTCTCGAAAGTATAATTTTGTCTTCAAATATATCTTACACATGTGACTTTTTATACAGACAAATGATGTATTGTTTCTACTATATTTTTTTATGCTAAATCCTGTAAAGTAAAAATTAAATCAATAGAACTAATAGTTCTAAAGCTATAATGGTTTTTGAAAAGTATTAATCAAAAATTTTAAATTTCATTTTTTTCTAAAAAGTTAGTTTTGTTGACTTAGGATTGATTTGATTCATTTCGGCTTAATAGCCCATATGTTTAGATGGGAATATCTTCTCACAAATAGAAGACAATGTGAATTAAAATCTATCAAAAAAAATCACCTTATTACTTAAAAACTTGTTTTTATTCATTTGCATCACATCATAAACATCTCAAATTTTAACTCGTAGTGACGACTTATTACACTAAATGCTTATTTCTTTCTTTAGCATATTAAAGTACAATGAATTGGTGTCTATAAAAGCAAAATTTTAAGTTAATGAAAAAATGATCTGTGACTAATTCTTTCACTATTTTTTCTGAAATCTTTCAAAAAATTATCAGAATCAGCCATTAGTTTCTGAACACTTTTTTAATTGTAAGCATGTATTATTTATCACAAATTAATGATATATTTTTAAGTGTGGGCAATTTGAATTTTTTTTTAAATGCAGAATATTATGAACCTAAAATGCAGTTTTTAGGTTTCAAAAATGCATAAATGTAATATAAGCATTAATTCGTAGCAGGTGGAATATTTATTTGAAGGTTCGGGTTGAAAGAGGGTTCTAAGATCTGCAAGTACAGCCTTTAGATAAATTTCAAAATGTTATGCTCTAGTTTTTTTTTTTTTTTTTTTGTCTTTTTTCTATTCTGTGAATTTTTTTTTCATTTGAAGCAGTCATCAATAACATGCTTCAGAAGTTAGTACTTTTTTTATAATTTGATACTAGTACCATATTTTCAGGTATATAAGTCTACTTTTTGAGACACTAAATTGAATGAAAGTTATGGGGTCTAGTTAATCAGTAATACATTATTTGCATTCATTCCTGTAACATATTAACACTAGATTCATAAACGTGCATAGGATATACGCTATTGATAATCATTCATGAAACCATCTCCGAGGGTACTTAGAAGTTCATCTTTTTATTTCTTTTACTTGAAAAGTTACAAGTGTATTGAACGCTCTGTGAGATGAATGTTTATAAATCTAGTTTTAAATATTCTTTGGCTTAAAACATTTACTTGATCTGTTTTTAAAAAAAACATAAGAAAAGTTATATTCAAAACACACTCAAAAGATATAGCAGAAATAAAATTTTTGCTGATGGACCAAAAACCTTTAATATAGGTCACGTTGATTCTAGAAATCTAAACTGTCTCATCCATATTGAATTGAAATGATTAACTTAGCGATTGGTTCTGCTTGTTGTAATCGGTTAAATTAGTTTTTCAATAAGCGTGAATTCAATGGCCAATACCAAATACTTCATGTTAAATTTAAATGAAGAGTCTACCTGCACATTGGATAGACTTTTACACGGGAAAATATGTTAATTCCTTTTTTATGTAAGTAGATTTTAATTCTTATATGTAAATAAAAGAAAGATAAATGGATAACCCTGATAAATACAATTTGTCTTTCATTTTAAATCAGTATAAATGGACTTCTATTATTCTACAGTTGAACTTTTATACTTTATATGCATGTTTTTGCAGGAAAAAAAATTTATAAAATGTTTTGTTTTGTGGTTTTTTTTTGTAATTTAATGTTTGTGTATTTTAGGAAAAATCTGAGGTACTGAAATCTTTAAAGGAAAGAGCATTGCTAGTTGAGAAGACATTTAACAAGATTAGAGGAATGAAATGTAATGCTGTAGTTGGAGCCATGTATGCTTTTCCTAGAATAACTCTACCTGAAAAGGCTATTCAAAAGGCTAAGGTAATACTCAAAAGTTTTTATATGATTCTTTTTTCTTAGATTAATGAAAAATTTATACATTAAGTTTCTTTTAATTTAAAGTAAGAATTTTATAACTGAAAAGAAAAAGTAAAGCATATAAAACTAAACATATATTTTATTTGGAAAAAATGGGAAGTTGGTGCCTGCTCATGTCTGAGCCTCGGAAACATACAATTAATGATTTGTATTTCCATTTCATAAAATAACTGTGAAAAAAAATGAAAATGAATAATTTTATCACCTTAAAACTAATTTTAAATTTAAACAAAGTGAGACGAAGTACTAGTCTTCAGAAATAAAAGTACACGGTTTAAAAATCATAATTTTATTGCTAATACAAAGTTTTAGCTTAACTGAATTTTGCAACAAAAAAAACTTTTAGGAAACTAATATCCACATTTCATATCAAAATCTTCCTTAAATATTACTCAAATGGTGTGCTAAAATTTATCTAACAGTTTTTGAGTCATGTGAGTAAGATGACCATAAAAAATTTAGACCATGAAAATTATTTGAAAGAGCAGTAGAGAGAATAAACTTTTTATTTCTATATTGTGATTAACTTTTTGCATTTTCTTTGTTATTTTGTTCAGAATTTTGCAACATATTTTATTTTTTTACTCTGCAATGATTTTTCCCCCCTGCTGTGTCTTCTAAGTGCAATGTTTTCTATAAACCTAATTGCACGGTAGCGTGTTGTAACATTCTCTATAGTGTAACTCCCAACCTCCAACGTTATAACGTTAAACTAACACTCCAGTAAAACAATCAATTTAAATTAAATTTACTAGGGTACTGACTTCAACAAATAATCCGCGTATAATTTCTTATAAAGTAAAACACAACAAGCTTCTCACATTAATTTTTTAAAAACCTTTTCTATCTAATTTGGTCATTCATCGGTCAGTCAAAACGTTATGTTTTCCATTGCATGCAACTCACTTCAATTTTTTACCAATGAGCAATACAATAGGCTTTGTAGTAGGTCAAACTGAGAATCTAAAAAATTTTTGGAACAAAATACATTCATCAGACTATTAAAAAATGCAAACGGCAAGCTGAAAAAACTGTAAATATAATTTATCATCTAAAGAATATTTAATATTTTTATTTTCAGTATTACTTTGTTAAAGAACAGAAAGTTAAACAGAAAATTTAAACAGCTTTCTTTACAATTTCATTAACTGAGCACTGAACAACTTAATAGTTGAAGATGAGTATTTACAGGAAATTTTTATATTACTGTCGAATTGAAAAAAATAAAATAATCTCTATACGAAAACACAGTAAATATGCTGCTTAACATTTTTGTTAATAAGTAATTTAATGAATGATCCCTCAACTCACCATTTAAAAATTCTACATGATTACTGTATTGGTGATTGGAATCAATCATTTTTAAAATCAGATGAAAGAGCTGAATCAATAATTTTGAAACTATAAAACTCCATCCTACAAGATTTGTTACTGCTTTTGCTAAAAATAAGTATATGAGCACTTTATTAATCACCATATTTTTTTTTCTTCATAGAATGTCTGAATCCCTCAAAGTTTTAAATAATGAATTCTGTGGGTAAAACTTTATGCCTAAACGATGTAAATAATTAGTAGACTGTTCCTAAATCTGAACTATTGAATTTTACGATTTCTACTACATTGTTAATTAAAATGGAGCATTTCATCAAAAATTAATTTCTTTCGATTTGTCAAATTGATTATTTTAAGATCCACATTTGTATCAATATTTGTCTGTATTTATGATGGGGATGTTCTGAAGACAAACAAAAATAAAAAATAATAGGATAAATAGCTAAAAATCAGACCAAATAAGGACTATATATTTTTCATCAGGAAAATCAGGACTCATGAGTCCTGAATACAGAAAATAACAGTATTACTTCATATGATATTCTATAATGCTAAATTTGACTTTATGATCTTATGTTTTATATTTTTTATTAAATGTTTTTATTTATTTCTTACTAAGGCAAAGTTTGTTTTAAGTTGATCATAAATGTAAAAAAAAAAAAAAAAAACAGATGAAAAAATAATTTAAACTATAAATATATTACGCCAGTCAAGTGATGTAACAAATGGGAAGCTGAATCTTATTAAGCAAAAAATAAAAGGTTTGAAATTTTTGTCATTTTTTATAAAAGTAAGAATTTGTTTAAAACTTTTTTGAATTCAATGTATTTTTTAAATCAGTGAAATACATGCATATTTTATTTTAGTCACTTGGACAGGCTCCTGATTTTTTCTATGCAATGCAACTTCTTGAGAATACTGGAATATGTGTAGTACCTGGAAGTGGGTTCGGGCAAATACCAGGAACATATCACTTCAGGTAATTTGAAGCTCTTTTGCTCAACTTACTTAAATTCTAAGCAAATAAATTATCTAACTGAAATATCCTTTTTTTTCCAAGTCTACACATTAATATACTGCATTGTAATCATAAGAAATATTACTTTTTGAATTTATATTTTCAACAACAATGTTTATCACAACTTTCGTTCATGTTATTATCATAAATTTTTTGTGTGAATAAAATGGCTTTTATTTTAAAGGGCATAATTGGTCAGAATGTTTTTTTATTTTTCGAAAAAAAAAATTGGTAGTGTTTAAGTAATATTATTAAAGGTTCAGTAATTTATTTGACAAAACAATTTATGTTTTATGATGATTTTATTCTTGTATAAATTTTAAAAATTATTTATGCTTGCCCTTTATTTAATTTTGAGTTCATTGGAAATTAATTATTTTAAAATATAAAATTTGCTAACTAATCACGTTATTTTAGGATTCTATCATAGGATATGCTTGAAATAGTTTTTTATTATTTTCTATGATCATATGATAAAATTTCATACAATTTATTGCCAGGAAAAAAATACATGTCGCTAGAGATATTGATTGCTGTGGAAACAAGCTTTTCCATTTTATCAATACATACAGGTATCGATATGACACACCCTGAAAAATAAATAATAATTAATTGGTGAAATTATTACTGTAAAAATATTAATTTGTTTCATTATCTTTAATCAGCTTTAGCTTTGTCTTATCTTTTTGCGCCAATTCTCTGACAAATGTAAAAACCAAAGCTGGCTCTATGTTTCAAATTTTTGTCTAAGAAATGCTTAGATGGATATTCTTTAATAAAGGCCCAGTGTAAATGAAACATGCTATATTTTTATTATAATTCATTTAGCAAAATCGAATTGCTCGTAAGTAACTTTTATTTTGCCAAGTTATAAAAAAGTTTTGGTTTTGTAGGACAACAATACTACCACAGACTGATAAATTGAAAGCTATGTTGAAACGGTTAGAAGAATACCATGAAAAATTTCTGGATGAATATAAGTAGTAAGTTGATCATTCAATCTTAGATAATTTTAAAAATTAAAATGTTATTTCAAATTATCTTATTTCTACTCTAATAATGAATCGTTGTTTCAAATTATCATTTAATAAGTCATATCATATTTAGTTATATCATATAGGTCATATCATGTAGAGTTTGATATATACCATCATTTATTATAAAATTTAAATTTGCCTGTATTAAAATTAAAACTGCTTACTTAAAATTAAATAAAAAAAGGTGATAGCTAATTTGCATCTGACTTATAATATGGCAGAATCAAAATTTTTTATCTAATGTATAACTCTATTTTATAAATTATAACTCAGTAATAAATAATGTATGAACTCTGATATATCTTCATATGTCAAAAATTGTGAAGCATTAAAGAGCTTTGGTGAGGATACATAGATTTCATACTTTTAGATTCATCTTGCACTGTTACCAATACAAATTTTCAGGAAGGATTTTGTGAAATATACCTCCTTCAAATTGTTTTAGGAGAGTTAATCTGTTTATAAAACAAACACTATCTAGTTTAAAGACATCAAGTTCTTCACAAATTGTTGAGAGCAATATGGTTTTTAAAACCAAAAAACATGGCATGTTTGTGAGTGTCATTTGGTACCTTCTTCCATTCCAATAGTGTAATGAATTCATTTTTTTAAACATTAATAGAAATTTCCTATATGAATTTTTTTTTTAGGTTCTACAGCTATCTTCACAAGTCCACTCAATAACTGAGAATGGCTTTACATTACATTCATAAATGTTATCTTGTTGTTGAATGTGATTTACATTATTTAGCATGTTCTTTTGGAAAATCTGTTTTGTGTAAATGAAAGAAATATTATAAAGTCTGATATTTTTAGCTCGTGTAAAGCAATAGAGCATGTTTAAAGTTGGTGCTAAATAGAGATGACAAGGAACTTAATTAAAAACAAAGAAAGCCTCAAAATATGTTGTTGCCAGAGAATGAGAAAAATATTTTAATCTGTGTATATTCTATTTAATGGGTTGGATTTACCCATAGCCTGCATAAATGGTATTAGATATTCTTTATTTGCACTCAGCTCTCTAGTTTTGGTTTTTAACTTAGATATTTATCGATGTACCTTGTAAAATTGACTAGTAAATTCTTTTTTTTCAAAGAAAGTTTTATTTATATTTTGTAAACAAATCATGTTATGAAATGTATTTTATGATAAATGAATATAATGTGTAAGTGTCTTAACTATGTAAACATATAGATGCATCTTTAAATAGAACAATTGTTACTAAAATGGTTAAATATTGGGAGTAGTAGAGAAATTATTCCCTGCAAATTAATTTAGACAATAGCATAAGTTTAATAATGCTTATCCTATAATTTTTTTTAAAAATTAACTTTACAAAAGTAGAATAAAACATGTTTTCAATTTTAATAACCACCCTCAATTTTTTTTTAAATATTCATACTTTTAATCAGCTTTTTTTCCCCCACTGTTTGTTTTATATATCAGCCAATTTTGATAAATCTTTTATTTTCTGAAATACAATTTTAGTTCATGACCTCCGAGAGTTTGGCATGGTCTTTAATCTTAAGTACAAATTTTAATATTTTATGAAAATATATTCTTGTGAAATCTAATGAATGAATTTTTAAAGCATAAAAAATAAATTTCGAATCAAGCTCTAGCTTGATTTGTCTTCCTTCTTGTGATAGTTATTAATTTGTTTTTCATATGTTTTTTGTTGTATAATTGAGCTTAATGGTGATGTATAACATACAAAGATACTGATATATAATATTATGAGTCCACTTTCGAATGTTTGAATGATTCCATTTAGTTGATGTTTCTTTTATTGTTCAATATGCTATACAACATATTTTTATAGTATTTATTTCTATTTGTTCTTGTTAAAATTTATTGAGTTTGTATTAAATATTTGAAATAAAAGATGTATTTAAAAATTGAATTGATGTTGCATTTAATAGGGATATTGTGATTGAGAAGAATAATATTACGAAAAAGCTCTAGATCTAAGATCCACATGTCTATATATTACAATTCTAATCTATGATTTACTTATGAGGCACATTCAGATATAAAGATGCTCACTCCCTTTAACCATAAAAATTACATTTCTTCCAATTAGCATTTCAAAAAGATTTCAAATTGGTATTTTATTTCAATTATAATAATCATCATACTATTCATAATTGGTTTGACATAATTTAAAATATAAAGTTAGGTAAAAAAATATATATCACAAATAAGAGTTCTGAAGCAGAAGTGCTGAAATGAACCATTTGTAGCATAATTAATCGTACTTCAAAGATCTGAAAATCAATGAAATAATAGATATTGTAAAATGATAAAATATTACTTTTTACTATATTCATTTTTATACTTTATAAAATTTTTAAGATTGTCTTTTGCTGTTCTTTTCCCATCTGCTCTTTCACCCAGAAACTTTCTTTGCTGTTTAAACTGAAAAAAAAAAGAAATATTTTTTATGATGTTTAGGTATCTAATATTTTTGCTTGTCATAATTGATATACCATAGTATTAACATATTTAATAGAAAATGTTTCTGACAACTTAGTCAACATATTTCGCCAATGAAAATAAGGAGATACTCTGAACATTTTAGGCCAGAATATTTTGACAGATGTTTTAGTAAATCAAGCAAGTGAAAAAATGACATAACTCACACCTGAAATAATACAAAACAAAATGAATGATAGCTAATAAAAATAAAATAATCCCATAATGGTTAAGTTAGCATCTGCATAACCCCAATTAAATATAATTTGTTTCAGCGAGGTACAATTATCAATCTTTGATTTATTATTTTTTTAAGCAAGCAAATTTATAAAAAAACTGGTTCACACAAGTGGTACCTTTTCACACATATACATTATTGCCACTTTTGAAAATTGCATGTTAATTTAAAAAAATCTAAATGTACAGGTAGTTAAATAGTAAGATAAGTTTTTTGATTATTGTAATAACTGAAGAGAGCTTAGTTTGTATATCCAGCAAGAGTTACGTTTGAACTCAACAGAGCTCAGGAGCTGTCTATTGTTAAAATATAAGAGTTTAGAAAAACAAGACTGGATGGTGTTTTTTAGCGAGTTATATGCCTACAGTATAATTTTTTTCCTACTAAGTCTTAAAATTAAACAGTTTCTTTCAATTATATTTTTTAAAGTTTGCATACCTTAATTAAAACCATAAGACCCTTTCAGTCAAACAGTCCAGACCCAAACGGTTTCTTTCTACCATATTTTTAAAAAATTGCATACTTTAGTTTATTAAAACCGTAAGCCACTTCTTTAATTATAAAGAGTAAAAAAATTGCTTTAAATTATTGGGTAAATGCCCTGAAACAAAGGGATGTCTTAAGAAATACATTTTAGATGGGAAAAAAAATGTACAAGAATAATATTTGCTGAAAATCTGCTCTTATGTTAAAAAAAAAAATTTCCTATTTGCCCATTTTAATATTCGGTTGAGGAAGAAACTTTGAAAATGAGGTGATTGATTTTTACCAAGCTTTCATATTGAATCTGCAGAGTTCCTTTCAAAATAGAGAAAAGTAGTTAAAAATGTAGTTTAATGAAACTTTTGATGTTATCATGTTAGTGTCATGGAGAAAAGTTAATAATTTTTAACTGTAACAATAATTGTAAATGTGGTTTCAGTAAACTACATTATAAATAAAGTAGATCATAATTTGAATCTTGCATTTTGTCATTGCTTTTATAAAAAATATTAAACCCCATCACTGAGTTTATTTTATAGCGAATTCCCCCAATATTATGTGAGATTATTTTTAGAAAAATATCAGTCTTGTTTATTTAAGTTCTCCTAATCCATGACCTTTTTTTCAAGACGTTTTATCACTAAAAAAATTTGTTGTTCTTTAAAATTTATATATAGGAGGAAAAAGTTTTTTTTTAAAAAATTGTTTGCTTCTATGAATTGAATAACCATATTAAAATAAAATCATTTCAGTCTTTGCAGTATCCTAAAAATAAAATTAATCATTTTTTTAAGCTGCAAGAAAAAACAATCAAGTTTTATATTTACTTTAATATCTACTGAAATAAGATTATGCATTTCATTTAAGAGTAACTTGGTTGGGAATACTGGAAAATTACAAACTGAAAATTATAGAGTTAATGTTTCTTCCTATTAATTGTATACTAAGCAGCTTTTTATTTATACATTGAAATTAAGCATAAATAGTTATTAAATTTGTTTTCCATAAATTAATATTTTTAATTGCTCATTTTTTTTTATTGTTGTTAACACTGTAATGATGAAAATAGCGTTAAATGTCATAAAGCGCTGGAGCATTTTTACTTTATAATTGATAATCTGAATTTATCGAAGAGTACACAATAAGTATTCTTGTGAATTAGTGCTTATTGATTATTATTATTTAATTTTCGGAGTCAGATAACGAAAGTACTTTCTTAAGATTAAAAAATAAGCAGAATAAACTTTTATCAGTGTAATGGAATCCAGACACTCTAAATATAAAGATGGCAGCAATCTGGAAAATAGAATCTGAATAGTTTAATCAGAAGGTCAAGCGTTAATTAGTAACTTGGTATTGTTTTAGGTAATTTTATATTTCCTTTTTATGCCAAAAACCATTAGTTAGGTACTGAACTGAAGTTAAAATTCAAAAATATTTGCATTTACTTTTTTCAAATGCTGAACTTTACAATCAAAGATTTAATAAGCTGCCGGGTATGGAAATTAAAAATTGATATTTTGCTGGAAAGAAATATTAGTAGGTTTTTTAAAATGTCTCCTAACAAATTAGGTTTATCTTTTGAAAACTATATTTATAAAAATTTTAAAAAATGCGCAGAAATTTAAATTTTAATTTAATTAAAAAAATTTGCATTTTCAAAGGTTTTTTATTTAGTACCTGCACTTAATTTGTAACAATTGCACTTACTATTGTAACAATTTGGAGCCCTTTAACCTCAATACAATGTATCTTTACTTACTCGACTTGTCCTGCAGTGAACTGATCGTTAAGACACGGTTCCAAGCAGATCACCGAAGTCAAGCGTCACTAGCTGCAGTCAGTGTGCGGGATGAGTCTGGATCAGTCTGCGTAGGGACTGAGGGTGCGCGCTCCTCGTCCTCGTTAAACTGTTCTATCGTAAAGTGCTCGACATCGCGTGCAGGTCGTCGGGCTACCGAAGCGGGAGTACCATCCCGTCTGCAGGGGATCAAAATTGTGATGGCTTGTCTATGGATCATCCTCAGGGATGTTTCCCAGACCGTCGCCTATAGCCCATTGTGTAGCTCTAGTGTGACGTAAATGAACAAATCAAATCAATCACAACAACAGCTTACTCGACTTGTTTTTTGCCAATCTATTTGATACTAACTCTAATATTTACTCCAAAGAAATTCATCGTGAATCCTGCTATAAACATCAGATAATAAACAGTTCAATTTATTCAGACGAAAATTCAAATTTCTTGAAACTAGTTCTAGTTCATTTACGTCGCACAATGGGCTATTGGCGACGGTCTGTGAAACATCCCTGAGGATGATCCGAAGACATGCCATCACAATTTTGATCCTCTGCAGAGGGGATGGCACCCCCGTTTCGGTAGCCCGATGACCTGCACGCGAAGTCGAACACTTTACGGTAGTACAGTTTAACGAGGACCAATACCGCACACCCTCGGTCCCAATGCAGACTGATCCAAGTGGTCACTGACCGCAGCCAGTGATGCTTGACTTCGGTGATCTGCTGGGAACCGTGTCATAACGATCAGTCCACTGGAAACCAACTTCAGAAAACTGAATGACAAAATCAATAAATAAAATCATTCTTTATTGTCAGCCAGAAAATCACGTGGTACGATCCAGCTTTTTCATAGGAAGATTCAGATATCTATAGTTGTTATCAGCACAAAATTAATAAAAGTTATAGAGATCTCCAAGTTAGAAGCTTGCTAAACCATATTAGTATTCCACTATCATTCAATCAATTTCCGTTTGTACTATTCCTATTGGATGATTCGTATTTCTCTACCAATAGAGAAGTATTCCCATTGGTTGCATCTGTAACTGATTGATCATTGATAGATTTCCAGTGGGCAGGTAATTGAAGTGACGGCAGCTCAGACATCTCTATAGAGATATTGTTTACCTACGCCGACCAGACGGTCGAGTGGTTAGCGTGCCTGACTGCGAAGCCAATGGTTGCGAGTTCGAATCCCGCTCAGGATGTTTCTCTCTGTGTGTTGTTCTCTATTGTGTGAATGTAGCTCACCCTATAAACGGATATCTGTGGTAGTGTGGTGTGGTTAATGTTGCTCGCCTCCGTGACTTAGGCAAAGGTTCATGGATACCCACTGGGTAACGTTAAATGAGTAATACTTCCGGTAACTTCCTAGACGAAGGACGTAAACGTTCAGTGCTTGCCATTAGGAAGAAAAAATATTGTTTACCTGCAAAATATTTCATTATTCTCAATTTAAAGGTATTTATCTGTAATGTTTATTAATCATACTTTCTAAGTATTCAAATGCAATAAATAATTTTGTGTTTATTTAGTTTTTGGAACGTGATTTAAATTAAAGTGTTTTATTTCATTTATTATAAAGTAAACCTATGTTATTACCTTATTACGCTACATTTTAAAATAAACATATTTGAAATAGTATGTAAACTTCATAACAGTTTCACAATCATTAAACGGTAAATATGTTTTACTTTTGTTTAAACTTTGTGTATAACTGTGAACAGTCATGGTATGTAATTAAAATAATGATTGCAAAACTCCAGAACATTATTAGGAATTTGCTTCTCACACTATTAATGAATGTTCTCTTTAACGACGAAAACATGTAGCGAGTTTTTTTATTAACAAAAGTGTAAACAGGAATTCAATCAAAGAAGTAATTGCATATGCAACCGGGTAAAATGGTTAGGATTAAATTTTATCCCGAATCGGAATCTGGTACTAAATCTTTGAAATCAAATTTGAGATAATAAAACATTTTGTGATTTTTCAATTGAATATTTTTAAATTTAGGTGTAAAAATCTGTTTATCATCCAAGCTCTTTAATAGTCGAGCCATTTTCCAAAATTTGAAATTTTTCGCTAGCCGCAATTAAATACGCATTTAAAAGGCATGCAAAAAAGGTATTAAAATTTTTTCTTTTACAGAAATTATATTTATAGAAAACATATAAATAAAAGTACAAAATATGTGCATTGAATTTAAATATTAAAAATTAAACACATTTATTTTATTTCTCTTGATAATTTTTTAAAATTTGGTGAATAATTGGTGAAAGCACTTCTCAGTAATTCTTTGAGATGCTGGTTAGTTAATACTGATCGGTGTTTGCCTTTCACGAATTTTATAATGGAATCCAACCTTATCCCCCCCCCGATCTAAGATAATAAAAATAAAATGAATGTTAAAAGAAACGCAACAATCGCAGGAACTCCTTATTTTAGGCATGTAAAATTTAATTTCAAGTGTGTTGTCCACTTTTTACCATTTCAAGAATAATTTAATTCACCCTCAACTGAGATGTTCTTAAGTATTGGGAGTGTCATTAAAATAACCAAATGGCTGTGTACAGGCTGTTTTTTTACAGGAAAGATTGCATTTCTCCCTTTTTGTCTGCAATATCGTTAATTATTTCAGGAAGTAATTTAAACGGTTACGTAAGCAACGATATTCTTTTGTAGATAATATTCTTTCTTCATGTCTTAAAACTGATATTTTTCACTTATGTCTGAAACTAAAGGTAAATTATACAATATCATTTATTTAAATATTAAAGTAAAAATGTTTATTCGAAATTACTTACTGTTAAGCAATTATATCTTTACGAAATCTTTTTTTATTGGGCTTAGTCTTTTCACATTTAAAAGTATTTAATTCACTGTAATATGACTGTTGAGCAACTCATTTACAGAATTTCACAGCTTGTAGATTTTTCTAAAAGGTAAATACTTGTACCAGTTCATCAAAATGAATGATATTCTTAATACACACATGAACATAAAATCTACGACTAATTTTTTGTATATTTTTTTTTTACTATTTCTCTTGTTCTTTATTTCTTTTGTTCTTTTTGATTCTTAGAACAAACACGTTACGTTTAAATTTTACAAGTAGAATTAATAATGACATACTAGTTTGTAGAAAAAAAAGTTAAAAGTATATTTTTATATAGATATTAATCATGTATCTTATCTTCATTTTGAAAAAAATAATCTTGTGGTTTTTCGAATTCTAAAAATAAAACATTTCAAATCGCTGTTTTTATAAGGAGACAAAAAATAAAAAACGTGGAATTTATGTGTGTTTCTTAATGAATATATATAAAAAATTTTTTTAAAAAAGAGACAGATTGAAAGAGAGAGAGAGAGAGGCTGTTTTTTTAAAGTGTTGATTTTAATTAGTACAAAATTTGTTCCAGCATTTTAAATGTTTTTACTTTTTACATATAAACTATTCACTAAAATAAGAAGAAAAATAAAAAGATTTTCATTTTTAAGAAGCTAACTAGAAACAGTTCATTATTATCATTTACGCAAAGGGAAAAAAAAGCTGGTGAATTTCAGTTTGTGTTTTAGCTTTTACTCCTTATTCCAGGATTTGTCGGACGTTTAACACTCATAGATGTAGTGATAACACTAGCGAACGTTATTTTAAATTTTTTCTTCCTCTTTTTTTTTCTCCTATTGCATGAGATTGTTTGCATATGATTTCAAATCTGCAATCGGTTTTAAACTCAAAGCTACTGTTTCTTGCGACATATTTTGTCTACTTTTTGTCAAAATGTACAAGCTTAAAGACGTAATACCTATTATGTGTTTGCATAAATGTCGTGAGAAAATTCTAGGGGAGTTAGGGCACATCATGAGGATTAAAATTTTTGAGAAACCCATGCCCGGAAATGTAGTCAGACACCGTTAGAGGCTACTTCTTCGTGTGCTTCTGAACAAGTTAGAAAGAAAGCAACCCTAGCCGTGTATGACAACATTTCCTGGCATGGGTTCCTAAGCAATTTTAATCCTGATAATGTGCTCTAATATTCCTATAAGTTAGTTTCCGCATTTACTCGACTCCTTAGCTTTGTAATTTTGAACCAAACGTAGAAGAAAAGTGAAATCCTGGATTAATCGTTGGGACAAAGTAGCCTTCGTGGATAATTTTTTGAGGGAACTAATCCGAATTTGCGGTATATGGAGAGGAAAACAACGAAACTGTTAGTCTCAAACGGTTATCCCGACGGCAAAGGGATTCTAACCTACGATCAATCAACCACTGAGGATATTCATGTCTGCAGTGTGGTTGGTGCGAACTGGGAGCAAAATTCGTATCAATCAGTCACCCTTGGTATTCGAACCTGGGTCATCTCATTAGGAGGCGAACTCTCTATCTCCTGAGCCACAGAAGCTCAACATGTATATATATTGCTACAGAGTTAAACATTGATAGTCGTAAACTCAGAATTGGGACAGCTGTTCAATGCTGGTTATATTATTAAATAAAATAAAACATTTACGCAAATGTTATAGATAACGTTTTTAAACTTGTACATTTCGACATAAAACACACTAAAAATGTCTTTTAAAAAAATCTGCAGCTTTAGGAGTAAAACTAATTTAAAATCTCCACAGCTGAAATATTTGTATAAATGCAATAAAAATTTAATTCTCCAGTGAAATTTTCCCTTTACTCACAGGTATACACATTGCAACCTGCAACAAGCCTACCATGAAGGCTTGTTGCAATTGTACATACACTAAATATACACTACCATGAAGACCATTTTGCAAGAGTAAAGCATAAATTGATCTTGTATTTTTGGTCTTAAGGGGTTACAGTACCTTTGCAACAATTTCTTTAAATAAAGGTATAATCATTCATTTTAAGGATGCTTTACATGCTTATTTAACTTATAATCAATAATTTATCTTCAAAACACAATTAAACTGTTTAAATTTTTTAAAATTTTAAAAAAAGTTGAAAAAATTCAAAATTTTTAAATTTCTAAGGCTTTTTTATTTTAACTTATTTTTCAAAAAAAAATTTTTCTTAGTGCTTACAGCAGTGCTTTCCAAACTTTTTGTACCTGCGCCCCCCTCTTTGGAAAAAAAATTTTTTGTGCCCCCCTTAATTTTTCTAACAATCCAATTTCATAAACACTCATCTGATATTGTAATTTATTTAATGGGCTACAAAATAATATACAATATTATGTATAAAAATACATAAAAAATAATTATCTATTTTAAGAAATAATAATATAATGTAATAAAAACAAATCTTACAAAAAATAGAATTCAACATTAATACAACATTATAAAAATTTAATGTGAAGGGTGAGCTTGTTTTTCAGCACAAATTTTGTCAAACCGTGGTATCATTGAAGATATCGCGGTTCTCAGTTCCTTTTCAATCTTTAAGCAAGATCGATACTTTGTCTTTAAGACAGCTACTGCAGAAAACCCAGTTTCACATAAGTAAGATGTTACAAAGGGCAATAAAATTTCTAAAGCTTTATTTGTTAAAGTAGGAAACTCGTCCTTTACTCGTAACCAAAACGTGACAATATTATTTTCGTGTTGAAACATCTGCTTTAATGTGCTGTCACTAGATAAGTCAATTATCATTTCCTGCTCTGCTGTCGTAAGGCCAAAATCATCATATTTTTCAATCACAAATGGGTTTCTAATCCATTCATATTTGGACATGTCAAGATCTTTAAAGTAAAACGAGAATTGCTCCCTTAAACTGGTCAAGTGTTTATTAATAAGAACTTTACTTTCTTCTATTTCATCTGCAAGACAGGTAATTTTAAAAGTGGGAAACATGTCAAAGTTATTATTTTTCAAACTTATTATCCACAGTTCCAATTTTCTCATAAATGCAGTAACCTTGTCTTTCTGGACAAAAGCATGAATTCAGTGGCGTACCTAGAACTTTTGCCGCCCGGTCTATTATAAGTCAATCAAATAGTGGTTTTTATAAATTAATACACATAAATAAATTATTAAGTTATTTAATCAATATTAATTAATACACAGAGTAAATTTTTTTAGATATATTTGTATGCACTCGTAAACATATTTATATAATATCTACTCTTCTAGCTTTCATACTAGAAAAATCGTGTATAATGCTCTCAAAATTTATATTATTTGTAATTTCTTGTTCTATTGACAACATTGCAAGATTTTGTAGTCTTAATTGACTCATTGTAGAACGAAGATAATTTTTTATCAACTTCAATTTTGAGAAGCTTCTTTCGCAACTAGCGACACTGATTGAAATTGTTAAAAAAATTCTTAACAAAATTACAATGTTGGGAACAGAATTTTCCAACCTATACTGCTGAATAAATTTTAGCAGATCAAGGGGGCCCTTCTCCCCGTTTTTCCAATGTTTTGCCTCTTCTTTTAGTGTAGGTACAGCCATAAAAACCTGGATCCTTTTTCTTTCAATATGGAACTGTTCTTTTTCAATGTCAATCAAGTCATTTATTTGACATTCAAATTCTTCATTTAGTAGGTTACACGGTATTATACACGAATATTTTCTTACAAGGCCATGCAACTGATCGAAGCGTTCTTTTATTTCCTTTATAATTCTGTCCATAGATGAAAACATTTCTCTTCGTACTTCTTCTTCTAAGGATAGCCCCACGTCTCGCGAATTTTCCCCACTCATATTTTTTCTCCTTCTAACTCGACGCTCAGTCGATATCTCCAACTCTTCACAAATTATTTTGGCTGCTATAATAGCGTTTTGTACTAGCGTATCTCTTTGTTCCATGAAATGTGTTTGCAAAGAATTTAGTTTTATATGGCATTGGTGGACATTTAACCCTTTTATTTGCAGGTATTTTTGAGTGTCATTAATTTCCAAAAGGACGGGTTCCCATAAATGAAGGTAACATAGAAAAGAAAAAGATTGCATAGAATTGAGTAATACTCCAGCATCTGATCTCGTTTTATTATTTTCTTCTTCAGATGTCAATTTTTCCAAAGCGCTTAAAATGTCAAAAAAATGTTTTTTTACTATAGTTACCGCGGCAGCTCTAGCGCTCCAGCGAGTTTCTACACTGCGTTTAACACCTTGACCAGTGACAGAAAGTAAAACATTCCATCTATGAGTGGAAGAAGAAAACAACTGTTCGATAGTTCCAAAAAATGTGATGGAATTGATAGCTGTAGAAGCTGCGTGTAAACATGCCAGGTTTAAAGAATGATTTGTACATGCTACAAATTCTGCATTTGGATTTATTTCTTTAATACGAGTTTGAACACCGCTGTGCTTTCCTGCCATGACGGCAGCATTATCGTAAGCCTGTCCTCTGCAATTTTTTATATCTAAACCGTCATTTTCTAATTTCGTTAAAATCATATCTGTGATTTCACCAGCAGTTTTTCCTTTAGTTTCTACAAAGTCAAAAAACGATTCTACAACTTTAACTTCGCTACCATCAATAACTACATATCTAATAATTTGACTGGTTTGATCTTTGTGTGAAATGTCAGGAGTGCTGTCAAATATAATACAAAAGTATTTAGCCTGCTTTATTTGATCCATAATTGTTTTTCTGACTGCGCCTCCCAATAGCTCTATGAATTCGTTCTGGATCTTCGGCGACAAATAAGAGATACTATATTTATTACCCATCTTAATTTTTACTACGTGTTCTCGTAATACTGGGTCGTACTTAGCCAATAAGTCAACAAGCTCAAGAAAATTTCCTCTATTTTCCATTGCATCGATGTTTTCCTGATGAACACTTTCACGATGTCCTCGAAACGTCAAATTTTGTTTTGCTAAGAATCTAATTATATCAAGTATTCTTGTTAGAATTTCCTTCCATTTTTTTATTTCTTTATCAATATTCTGTTGTTGTAGTTTGTCAATAGTTGCGCCACGTCCAAGTCTTATTTCTAATTCCTTCCATTTGGAATATGATCGAATGTGCAGCAGTGGACTCACCTCATGTTGACTAATTTTGGGATTAAGTTTCCACCATTTGTTAAAACCATTTTCTGTATTAAAACCTGCTTGACAAAGATTATCAAACAGTTTGCAGCAGAAACAATAAATACTTTTCTTCGATGGTGAATATACCATCCACGATCTTAAGAGCTTTTCGCCATTAGGCAAAATTTGAAAAAACCAGTCCTGACTCAGTTTTCTTGTTTCACCTTTGGCTTTGATTGTATTATTAGGACGTTTTACTCCTTCGCTGAAGTCAGCGTCCAAATTTTGAATTGCAAAGGGACCTTGACGTACCAGAAATACTCTTGTATTGTCGTGAATTTTGTTAGGCCATAATCCAATATCTTTCATAGAAATGGACGGAATAATTTGTGCAGCAGATTCTTCATCAGAACTTGATGAACTTTCTACTTCTTCGCCAGTGTGTGAAGCAGGTCTTTCCTCTTGAACAACATTGGAAAATGTTTTTTCGCCTTCGAGGGCTGCTTCTTCGCCCGTATTTGAGGCAACAATACTAAAAGAACTAGAAGTTGACTTATGGGAGATATATTTGAGTAGTGCTCCAGTATTTTTAGTCTGTATTTCCTCCCTTCTCTTCCTTTTCTTTCTAAATGACGCACCACTTTCTTTTACTCGTTTCATCCTAGGGATATATAATAAAAATATAACTTGTCGAAATAAATAGTATATTATGTATAGAAAACGGTAAAGTCATTTTACTACTCTGAATAGCATTTAGAATAACATCTATATCTATAATACGTAATATAATATACTTACCTAAAATAAACTCTCCAAATGCACTGGCACCCTATTAATTTGTTTCACTCTTCACTGTTAAAAGATTGAATCGCGAATGAACAAAATGGTTTATAAGCAATTTATCATTCCAAATACTACAATTCTTCAAAACGGACTGAGTATATTTATCTATTTGCGATTCCTGAAATTGTAACTTCATCAGTATTTTTTGTTTTGTCTCGTTTAGATTTTGTTGTTTGAAAAAGATAGTTCTTATGCCGGCGCCCTAATGCTTTGCAGACCTAGTAGACCGGCGGTCTGCTAGGTCTTCCGCCTAGACCGCCTTCCGCCGGCCCTGCTTTTCAAAAGAAAAATCGATGATTTAAAAAAATATTGATATATCACTTCAAAGTAATCATATAAACTTTTCAATAGAAATGACATTTATAAACTGATATCAAAAAATTTCAGTTAGGAAAAATTGCCGAACAAAATCGTAAAGATCCTTTTACGAATTCAACGAATTTTAATGAATACAATAAAATAAAATTATTATCTTGTTCTTGAATTAGAATTCAAAATTTACACTAAAATGCATTTATATACACCGAGGAATAATATTCGAAATCATATAGTTAATCATAATTTATATAAACCAAATATTAAACTTATAATAATCATAATAATCATTTATTATTCAAGAAAGAAAATAAATATGAAATGAATAAGTTGCTTTTTACAACTATAAGTAAATATAAAAAATGCCGCCCCAAGGTAAGTGCCGCCCGGTGCGGACCGCACCCACCGCCCCCCCCCCCTAGGTACGCCACTGCATGAATTTGAGGCCCTTGCATTGATTTATTCAAAGTACTGAGTCTTTGAAAAATATTCACTAAATACGCAAGTTTTACAAGGAATTTCGTGTCATAAAACAAGTTTGCTTCATCTCTATTATTATCAGTAAGGAATATGGCGATCTCTTCTTTTAGCTCAAACACCCTTTGAAGTACTTTGGAACGAGAAAGCCAACGTGCCTCACAATAATATAGAAGTGATGTATATTCTGAACCCATGTCATTACACAATTTTGCGAAAAGCTTTCCTCTTAATGGGCTATTTTTGATAAAATTTACAACTCTTATAATAACTTGAAATACTGTTAGTAAATCTTCACCCATATCTCTTGAAACAAGTGATTGTCTATGAATCATGCAATGCGTCCAACTTGCCCGAGGAGCCACCTTTCGAACTAGTGCCGGTAGACCAGCGTTTTTTCCTGCCATAGATGGAGCTCCATCTGTGCATAGTCCAACACAGTTCTCCCACAGAATGTTATATTCATTGAAAAATTTATCAATCATATTAAAAACTTCACTTGCTGTAGTATTGCCTTCAATAGGTTTACAGAATAACATGTCTTCTCTAACATCAGTTTCCACAACATATCTTACATATGTAATCAAGTGTGCATCCTTAAGAACATCTGTAGCCTCATCTACTTGCAACGCGAAAGAAGATAGTTTTACTTTTTCTATTAATTGATCGCAAAGATCTTCAGATATATCGGATATTCGTCTTCCCACCGTATTATCTGCAAGTGGAATAATTTTAAGTTGATCTGCATATGATTCACCTAGCATCGTATCTACCATGTCATTACAGCTGCAGGTAGCACTAAAGTTTCTCCTATTACACGGGGTTTTTTGCATTTAGTAATTCTATAAGAAACCTTATAAGACGCAAGCAATGCTTTTTGTGTAACAGACATGGTCTTTGAAAACATTTCTTTTTGTTTATTTAAATTCTCCAATTTTCTTTGGAAAAATTCTATTGTCTTGCCAACGTGATCTGCATGTACGTTTTCGAGATGCCGTTTTAATTTATTTGGTTTCATGCTGTCTGAGGCCAAAGTATTCAGACACAGCAAACACATTGGTCGTTCTTGGCCATTAATGACTTTACATGTAAATCCAAATGATAAGTTCATTGGATCATATTTTCTACATTTAGGTTTACTATTTTGCGAAGATGTTCCGCTATTTTCGTTACCTCTTCTTTTGCCGTCTGCTTCTGCTTCATTCAATTTTCTTTTCAACCCAGTTACGTATTTATCCATCTAAAAGGGTTATTATTTTAAATCAAATAAAAATACTTTATAACAGTTTTGAAATTTACCTCAATATTAATTTAGAAGTGTACCAAAGCGAGTTTGTAGACAATCTGCGTGGAAACGGTCGAGTTTAACCAACGTTTCTTAACGAAATGCCGCGTGTCTGCTCTCGTCTGGGCGCACGCATCCAGGTGTAGTCGCGTCGTCCGAGTTTGAAAAACCCCGCAGTCGCGCTCAATTGATGATAGTTCCACATCAGATGTAATGAGCGCTAACGTCGTCGAATTAACGACGGCCTTGGCTTATATTCCTTGTCGGGGCCTGCTGCCTGCTTCTGTTTACTGAAGTTTGGCAAGAGTAACCCCGAGAATACCCGGGATGATCCGAGTGCTTGTCTAGTGTTTCCTTGCGCTCGGCTCCAAACGGGAAAGCAAGATGTTTTCGTTCCAGCAAGAGTATGGATGGATTTTTTAGCATTTATACCCGAGAAATTCGCGGCGAGGATTGTGGATTACGTATAACCGTTTTTCTGATTAATTTTTTGACACCTATTCGACTTTTTTGGTCTGTATTCGAAAATTATATTTTGGAATCAACTGCGTGCCCCCCCACTCTGCAACAGTCTCGCGCCCCCCTAGGGGGGCGCGCCCCACAATTTGGAACACACTGGCTTACAATATTCTTCTTAACAATTTTGTGCATTCATTTATTGATATATCAATTAGAGTATTTTTTATAAAATATTTTGTAAAAAAGTAGAAAAAAAAAAGTAAAAATTCCTGTTAGGTATATATAACATGCTGTAAAAACTGTAATACCTTATAAAATGCTTATTTCATGCACAGTTTAAATAAGTGTATTATACTTAAGATAAAAAAGTTTACTTCAAAGCTTTATCTTAAATAGAAAAAATTCCTTAGGGATTTAATCAAGATCAAAACACAAAATTATCATTTATGAGAAAAAGCCCTTTAAAGTTTGTCTGCAGAGCAAGATTCTGTATTAGGACAATCTAAAATCATTCATAACTTTTTCAAAAATGTAGATAGAGACATGATTTTTTTTCAGTGCATTTGAAATGGTTTGAAGTTTTATTATAAGCAATAAAAAAAATTGGTATTTTTGTCATTTTTTGGATACTGTGACCCCTTAATCACCTAATTTTATGCAATTTTTGAACATTCTGAAACTTATTTTCAATTAAATTCTTTATTTAAGTTGAATTTTTCTTAGCATATGTTTGGTTTAAGACTAAAAAAATGTATAAAAAAGCTTTTTGACATTAAACTAAACATTTATTAAAAAGTTCTTTGTACATTTCAATTTTAAAAGAAATGCTTTACAATTCATCTTAAGTATTTTTATATTCTTTAACGCGAGACAAATGACATATGTTTAAGAACGTAACAGAATAGCATACCTGCCAACTTTTACGCATTTGGCGTAAAATTTTACTTCTGTCTTTAAAGTGGTAGTAAAATGTATGCTTTCTATATATTCTTTACATTTATAAACTTAATTTATAATCTTTTTGACGACCACTATTTTTAAAAAAATTGAGCACAGAAAATTCATTTGACAAAAAAAATGGATTTGACGAAAACATTTGACGAAGAAATATTCATTCTATTCCATGCCTGCCAACATATGTAATACTGTTGTGGTAGTTCGCATAAACCTTTTCAAATACAGCATATGTTTCTGCATAAAATTGCAATTTAAATTCCATATTGCTACCACTGAGGAGAATCATTCTCGAAAGGATTAAAAGTTGGCAGGTATGAAATAGAATTAATATTTCTTCGTCAAATCCATTTTTTTTTCCAAATGAATTTTCTTTTTTCAAAAAAAAAAAAAAATTCGATTTTTCTAGCAAGTGTTTCTTTCTGTCGAAGACAGAAAAATTAAAATTGATGGAATTTGACAGAAAAATTAGAAGGGCAATTGCGCAATCAACTGTGACTTATAAGAAGTAATCAGACACTTTAGAATTCCGTCTGCTTAGAATTCAAAATTGAACTAAAAATTAAAAGAAAAAGTTTATTGACAAATTTTATTTGATTTAAGCTTCTTTTCAAAATTACTAAATAAATTATTTATTCAACGAACTAGTAAATAATACACCGGTTTAGAGCAATCTGTAAATGAATGTTACTGAAAATGATATAGTCATTGTTATCAGCTTATTAGAAGATAATCCCTATTCTACAAGATTACAATTTTCCTTTTTCTCTTTTTAATCCGTGCTTAACTCGTGCTTCTCAATGCAATTTTATTCTCGAATTAGCCAATAATAACTTACTTAAAATTGAATCGAAACTTTTGATTAAGATGAATTTGTTAAAAAAAACACTTTTTTCAAATATATTTGAAGAAAAAAAACATGTTTTTTTAATTTTGTGTGTTAAAAAAACGTGTTTTTAAAAAAATCAAGTAAAAAAAAACGTGTAAAAATCGCTTTAAAAAAACATGCACGTGAAAAAAAACATGTTTTTCATACGTGCTTTTTAGGTATGGATATTTTCAATTGCAAATTTATACATCCATATTCAATGTATTATTAAACAGTTCGGCGTGTATTATTAATTTGTCATGAAATTGAATTGTGCAAAAACAGCACAATATAGTATATATATATGTATTAACACAAAGAATAAGCTATAGGTTATTGGGGAAAAACATTCCCGCAACAGCCCATCATAAGCCTGGAGGTCATGGAGGTTAAGTAACTAAAATTTCGTGACCGGCATAATATTGGCAATCAGCATTGAGTAACGACGACTTTAACTTCCCATACAAGTTGTCGCCTCTCGATCTGAAGCTGGGTGGGGTTACTAATAAAATGAACACAATTAATTAGTCACTTTTATTATTCAATGTATTACGCTTGCAAATGTGGAATGTTGAAGGAAATATTTTTGCTAGATATCATTATTTCTCACTTACACTGGAAACGATATTCCGTCTGCTCTAATAAAAGGATTGTAAAGGGAAAATAATGTAAAGGAAAATTCTTTTTGTATGCATTCATCGCTGAATATCAACATTCACCGGCAAAAAACGGAATGTCGGACATTCACTTCAACCTATACATCCTTAGAAGTTTGAAACTAATATTAATTCTTCATTTTGATTCTTTATTTTTTAATGTATATGTTGATAACATGAGAGAAATTTATAACCAAATGAATTTTTTAAAATCTAAATTATAATTTTTTTTTCAAAATTTTTATTTTTATTACAATTTTTTGCAAATTTTTATTTTACTTTTCTTGTCGAGGATTGAAGAAGTATAAAGAGGAATACAAAAAACGATAATAAATACAAACAAATAAATAATAAATATAAAAAGGAATATAAAAACGATAATAAGCTTATCTTAAAGCGTAGCGTTTTTAGGTAATATAGAAATACTTAGCAACTCTATTAGTTTTAAACTTTTAATTTGGAAAACAGTCCAAATCAAAAACGTTATAATAACAGAGTAAAATAAGACAGTAAATATTACAGGTTATTATTCAACCAATACGAGAGGAATATTAACTGTTAATGTGGAATTCCTTGTAAGGGTGTTTACTGCAAAGCTTGCATATCTGCAGTGAAACAGATTTACAGACGGAGCAGTGAAGTAGGGCATCATGGGATTTTTCTACTATTTGCTATTCAAATAATAATAATATTTTTTTAATTTTGTTTTTAGGAATACTTTTGGTTAAAGAATTTAAAAAAAAAAAAAAGGCAGAGCAGAATAAAATTAAAAAGTTGGGTATCTCGCCAGGAGCTGAGTTACACTTGAACAAAAGAACAGCTATCGATCTTTAGACTTTGTCATTCATTGTTTGAAACATGATCTGAATGGTTCTGTAAAAGTGATTATCCAAGCAACTACTTCAGTTAGACGAAAATATTATCTCAAAAGTAAGTGATTTTTCATTTGAAACACGTAATTTTCTGCGCCTTAAATCTTCAAATCAAAATGACATTGGAAAGGTAAAACAGAATAAATTATATCTGTCTACTCAACAATAACATTATATCGATATTTGAAGTAGCACATAATCACAATTTTTTTCCTTATCATTATTCCTTTTAATGTTTTTTCAGCTTGCGAAGAATCATTGGGTTAACCGCCATTAGGGTGGGTTGCGTCATCCGGTGGATAACAGAATAATTCACATGAGATTCTAATAGTTTTCGTGCTTCGTGTTTTTAGTTTGTAGGCTTAAAATAAAACGATTGCTTTTATTCGAATGGCCTGACTGCGCTACGCTGTGACAGAGCTTTGATGGTGTAATAATATTAGATACTCGTAGCTAGATAACTGGATTTAAGTTGGATGGACAAAGAGTTAAGTAAGATTTAAGTTAAATGGACAAAGTTACTTTGTAATTAACCAGCGACTATGAATTAAAAGGTTGATTTTCTTTCATTAATGTCAAACAATTTAGTGTAGCCGATGAAATGACTCTTTTTTTAAAAATTAAACTTTAGATAAACGATAAAACTTAACGTTCGTAATTTTTGAAAACGTTAAAGTGCTACGGGAACGCCTTAATTTCTTACAAACTAGCAGAAATCAATTGTCATGTGAACAAATGTCTAATTATCTGGTTAAATTTAAAAAATGGATTTTAAATTTTCAAATTTTATTTGAGTGTCTCTTGTCGCTTTAAAGTATTTTATCGGAGGGTGGCCAAGCCTATTGCTTCTAATTGATTTTATATAATATTCTATTTCCTATCCACTGTTTATTATGTCATTACTCATTATGCCACTTGGTATGCCCTCCATTACAACTTTTTGAAAACACTGCATCTCAGAATTCTATGATAATTTTATACTAGCAATAAAGAATCCTGAAAGTTTTTACCTTTAATTGTTTCCTACTTAATTTACAAGGTATGTAATTTTTTATTTTTAAAATAGATATTTATGAGAAAGCTAGAGAATGTCTAGAAACAATTATGAAATTAAAAAAAAATTCTTATTTAGTGATCTTTTTATCCTTAAAAAAAAATAAAAAACTGAAAATTGCAATTTTGACTGAAAAAATTTACTTCGATATTATTAATTCGTTCGATATTATTCGTTCATTGATATTATAAAAATAAGAACAATTAGTAATTGTTCTAAATAAGGAAGTTGTTAAAGATAATTTTAAAAAAAGTTAATAAACAAAAATAAAGTTGTTATACTAATAACTAAGTAACTTTTAGTCAATGAAATAGGAATATTCTTTAGTTGATTAAACATGCTTTTATTTTGTAGTTATGAATAATTTTTATTCAAACGTAAAACGTTAAAAAAGAGGCAATAAGAGTAATGCAATTAACTGCAGATTTAAACTCTAAAAGGATTTTTTGTTTTCAATTTTATGCTATCTCAACTAACACTTTTTGTATTGAACTAAGTTTATTTTTCACAAGTTTTTATATTTTGTTAAAAAGGCCACAAACATTAATAAAGGTTTAGGTTAAGAAAGATTTAGAGCAGTATCAGTTCCATTGCTAAGTACAAGTTCATCATAATACAAAGAAAAAATTTAACTAGAATGGAAACAAGTTTTATTTTATTTCTCTCTTCAGCTATCAGTTAGAGTACTACTTAAATATTTCTTACCTAAGAAGAAAATATTTGTCAATAATGAATTAATATCAATTTTACATAAAAAAAATATGTCCAAATCTTTAACAAAATACCTGGATTAAATTAAAGTAATTTTAGATTTATGCTCCAATAAAGGTTGCAATTATTTAAATCTTATGAATAGAAATTCTCATGCGTATTATTTTTCGCCCTATCATCATTTTGTTTCTTCCAATATCTTAATATTTACGAATTCTACAATGAAAAAAACAAAACATTATTAAGAAAAAAAATTCATCATTTGAAAATTCATTATGGGGAAAAATAAAACCTAAATTTCTTCTGTTTAGGTAGTTTTAAAATATAAAGGGTTGTTTGGAGCAGTGATTTCTTCATTTAAAAATAATGTAAACATTTTTAGCTTCCTATTTTAATAGTAGCATAACTTTTTATATTTTCTGACTAAAAGTCACAAGACTGTGTCGAATTGTGACATTAATATTATGAATTTTTCTACCAGAAAAATTTTCAAATGTTTTAGATTGGTGTCTTGGGATATTCATCCACTTTTAGATGCACGTGGATAATTTTTTTTAAAAATTTTTCCGCACATGCGCTGTATAAAGCAACTACTTCAATTACTCTTATCTGGCGCAGTTTTTATTATTATTTTTTTAATTTTAAAGCAATAATTTCGTTATTAGTTTAAAATTGATTCAAATGCGTTGTTTAATTTTTTTTAAATATTTAAGCTATAGCAAAAGTGGCACTAGACCTAGTATATATTTCGGACATTTATCAAAGGTCTAGTCATACTAGGTCTGGTTAAGTGCAATTGCCCGGTATACATTTGCCCGGTATATCCTACACTGATGTTTTTTTAAGGTCAAGTGCCATTGCCCGGTATACCCTACACTGATGCTTTTTTAAGGTCAAGTGCCACTGCCCGGTATACATTT
Source organism: Parasteatoda tepidariorum (assembly GCF_982258835.1). NCBI lineage: Eukaryota > Metazoa > Arthropoda > Arachnida > Araneae > Theridiidae > Parasteatoda > Parasteatoda tepidariorum. The sequence continues at coordinate 81,144,013 of NC_141755.1, forward strand.
GCCCGGTATACCCTACACTGATGTTTTTTTAAAGTCAAGTGCCATTGCCCGGTACATATTTGCCCGATACTCCAAACACTGATGTTTGTTCTAATCTATCGTCAGTAATTATTAAAATATCGAATAAATGTAATTATATCCACAAATAAATTAATATCAAATCGGATGTAATAAATATTTCGGACATTCACCAAAGCGACTAATTTGATTGTCAACATTCACCGGTGAAAGTCAACAACCACCGATTTCGATCATTCACAGTAACATGCACATCATTTACATAATAACCTCATCAGGACAATTATTTCATACTTTGCCTAAATAGCATCCGGCATTTCAAAAAATAAAAATGATTGGTTTTGTTGGCGATGATCTCGTTAGGCGATAAAGAATCATGCATAGTACAGGTAAGGAAGATGTTAACCTCGAAGGAAAAGTGGATGAATAGCCCAAAGAACCGTTTTAGATTTTTGAAGATCTAATATTCAATTCCTCCTACAATAATGTCTGCTGTTTCAATGAGACATTTTTTCCCCATTAGTTTATCTTTGTTGAAATAGTAAGTGCTCATTAGCATTTATTTATTTATTTTTATATCTATTATGCATTTTCTTGAACACAACCTCTACTTTGCAATAATAAATATTATTAATTTTTGTCGAAATCTTTTAATAATTCATTAACTCGCGATTCATTAGCTCAATTCAAATAAATTTTGTTAAAAATATTCTTGTAAAAAAGTTTAGTTTCAAAAAAGAAAAAGAAAAAAAAAGTTATAATAAGTAAAATAAAACACCATAGCTAATCAAAGTAACTTGATTTTGCGGGGAAAAAAATCAAATTCTTTCGGCATTTAAAATAAATTTTAATATCTCTAAACGATTTTTTTAAAAAAAATGAAAATTATAAAATGAGCTAGCAAATTTTATTTGTTTTCAGCATATTGTAATTGATAATTTATTATAATTATAATCGATAATTTAATCAAAGTCAAATTAAAATGCTCTGTGAAAAGATGTTTCAACGTTAAGAACAACTACTTTCATTTCACTGTTTAATTAAAATTCAATTTTTATTGAAATTTCCCCCCAATTAGGAGAAAATCCTTACAGGGAAAATTAAGTAACGTGTAGCGCTGTGATCGTGCCTTTACGTTAGCACGTTTTCTCCTGGAATCTATTTTTATCATTTCTAGGTTTGGTCCGTGAGAAATAACGAAGGATTTTCCCTGATATATTTACTTTTCTATGTAGAGATGAGGCTTTATCAGGATGCCCCATCATAAGAATTGATGGAGCTCAATATTTCTTATCGACTTCATCTTACTGATTGATTTTTCCAAACTTTCGAGACTGACTATAATGCATGTACACTTTCTCTACATTCAATAAAGAAAAAACTATTTTGTTAAACGTCGCACCGTTTAACGTAAAGAGTTATTCTATTTTTAAATTATTTAGAAGAAGTAAGTTTGTTCTATCTTTTTTTTAAATTTGCTCTTAAATAGTGCATATATTTTTATATGCTAATAAATTCAGTTATAATTATTCATGAGTTAAAATATTAAAATAGATATAATAACTACCAAGTTTTCTTATGAACTAAAATAAAGAGGACATCAGTCATTCTGTAATTAAAATGCACGTGCTATTCCATCAGAAATAGATTTTCTAATCATCAAAAGACAATTTTTTTTTTTAATATTCTAAAAAAATAAATTAGGATTAACAAAATGGACATACAAATCAGAATTGTAATCTCTGCTCTGAGAATAATCTTGACCTTAAGCTAACTATGGAGTTTTTTTTTTTTTTTTGCAAATGTAAAGCAAATGTGAGTTTGTTTCAATTCTGATGTCCTCCATGAAAGAGAATTTGTCGTAAAACTTTACCAAAAAGTTCTCTTGTATTTATTCAATTTTCTTATTATTTATTTACTTATTTTTGGTAAAATGTAAGTTCTATCTATTTATTTAGCAAGAATTTTGCTTGAAATGAAAAAGAAAAATATTCTCATTTAATTATTTAGAATTAACTTTGTTTTGTAAATGTACATACATTGCAAGGTTTATTCCCATTTTCTTTCTTTTTCATTAGTAGATTGACGATTAATACAGACTAAATTTAATGTTTTAAAACGTAAAAAAATGCATTAAAATAAGAAATAAAGATTATAATTTTTTTTCTTGTACATTTTTTGCAACATATATCAAAACTAGTTTAGTATAATTTTAATACACTTTCCATAGGTGCAAATATTTATTCTTTAGCACTAAACATGATTCTTTAGCACTCAAATGACCGTTTAAGAACTTTTGCATCGGATCAAGCTCGACATAGTTTTGGCTCATGTGTATGAAGACTTGGCACTGTCCTCCAAAACATCTGAACACGCTACAATTAGAGGAACTACAGCTGGTCTTCAAACAAGTATCAAAATGGACCGGAAAACTGTGAATTTAAATAATATTAATCCTAATATTAAATTAATGGAATTTGCCGTACTTGGTCCTCTAGAAATACGTACAGGAGAAATTGAAAAAGAATTATTAAAGGTTTGTTATCCCACTGGCTGTATTGCAATCAGTGTTTCTTTTAATGATTATATATATATATATATATATATATATATATATATATATATATATATATATATATATATATATATATATATATATATATATATTCAGTCAAACTTCGATATCTCGAACTTGAAGGGAGAGGAGAAAAAATTCGAGATACCGAAAATTCGAATTATCGAAAATAGCATGTTATCGATGGTAGAATAAAGAAAAATGATCTTTACATACCTTATTTACTATTCCATATGTATTCTAAAAACACTTTTTACACTTTCATTCAAAAAAAGATTCAATTGTTGTTTGCTTTAGAGATGAAGAAAGTTTGTCTGTAACACTTTCTAAGTGGACTATAGATTTAAATGTCTCCTCTGACATATTTGGCTGCCTCTCAAATAAATCTCCTTACAGTGTCCACTGCAGAAAGTGCTTGTTTGTTAGTAACATTGGGTGGTAAATCTTCGATTTCCTCATCCTCTTCTTCTGATAGTTCACAAGAAGCTTTCGTTTGAGCGATGATATCATTGTCATGCCACTGACCACACACTGTTACTGCATCATCTACGTTTACAAAGTTATGAAATTCCAAGTCATCAAGTTTCATGAGTCCGGTCAATTTGTCCCAATCATTTTCGGTGTAGTTTTCAGCAGAATAAACGATATTGATTGTTTGACTACTTTCGTGATCTTTCATGAATCCAGCCTTCTTGAAGCCATTCATTATCGTAGAGAAAGACACATCATTCCATGCCACTGACGTCTTTATGTCCATTTTTTTCAAAAAAGCTTATCATTATGAGAATTGGTTTTCTATTCTTAAAATTTTTTTATTTTTTTTGGAATAATTTTTTATTTTCAGAAAAAAAAATCAACACTATTTATGGAGAAAAAAATTCAAGTTACCGAGGGATTAGAAAAAAGAAATCAAGTTTTTTTCAGCATTGAGTGTATAGGAAACTTTAAGGGAATTTTTTTTTCTTCGAGATATCGAAAAATTCGCGAAATCGAGGTTCGAGTTAGCGAGATTCGACTGTAATTATATATATATATATATATATATATATATATATATATATATATATACTTTAATTTCAGTGTTTTAAAATAACAAATCTAACTTCTTTGCCATATTTTCAGGTATTATTTGCTCTTTCTTTAATTATGCTTTTAAGTGTATCTCTCTAAAATATCTCCCCATGAATCTGAAAAACTTGTTTTTGCATTAGGTAACTTTTTAATTCTGGTTTCTTCCCTGTTTAAACTGGTTAGGTTTATGCTAAACAGATTTAAGACAAATTGATTTTGTGTGCTTGTTACCAAGATTTCAGTTTCGCGCTGCAGAAGCTTTTTACGAATATGTAAGTTATGTAAGCTTTTTACATATTCGTAAAAAGCTTCTGCATGGCCGCAACGAATAACCCTGCAAAGCTCGCAACGAATAACCCTTGACACAGTTAATTAATTATTGTTTACCACATATCAACGCGAAATATTCTTTCCCCTATGATTTAAATTTGCTTTTATAGTTACGAATTTTAAGTCACAAAAAATAGACACAAAAAAATTAAAGAGTTAGGGCACCAAATTTCGAAAAATGCGAGTTTTTTTAAAATTATTTCTCAGGATTTATTTGACCGATTTTGCTTAAATTTTGTATTTTGACATTTAAAATTACATACTTTCAAATGATGAAAAAATTTTATACCTTACATTGATAAAGTTTTTCAACTTTCATTAAATAAAGCAATAATATATGTTAATTTCATGCAAAATATAACTTTTAATAATCTTCTGAAAAATGAAGTGGAATTGCGTGGATTGATTGATATGATTGGAATTGTTTGCAAAACTTTTTCAATTCGCTTAAACAGAAATTTTTTGGATACAGTGAAATGCGCAAAAACTATAGTTGACATTAAAGGGTTCTAACTTTCAAACGCGCTCCTGAAAAAACTATTAAAACAATATTTACAGATTGAAGCTATACTATGTTTTGGGGGTCAGAAGTTCGAATCCGTCGTAAAAAGGTATGTTTAATCAGAGAAAGTACGTTTTTATGTCTAATTTCCAAACTTAAAATATCGTTCGCACTAATTAATTAGTATATTCGACGTCACCCTCTCGAATTAATGAAGAATGAGTCCTAGAAAATGAAGATCCGAACTTAAGATCAAAAGTTATTCCGGTGGCTCCATTTATTTTTTTGTGCACTGTACATTCATTTGAAGTATATGTCAATATTGCTGATAATAGCAAAATATTTTTTCATTTTTATATGGAAAGGTAATTTAGCTGGTGGTTATCCACATATATATGCTTTGATAACTTTAAGGATTATGATTGATTGGAAGAGGAAAATAAGGTGAAATGATGTTCACTTTCAATATTAATATCAGATATAAATAAATAAAAACGTCTTCCATTTTGTCTTCTTGCATTAATTTTAATGATAGAAATATGCATTTTCCTCAAAAGAATTTTTGCCGCTATTGCGGAAAGATAATATTTTTTTTTTTATCTCGTTTTAAACAAAGAATTTTTGTATCTTAAATATTAATGTTTTGAAGGTATCGTAATATCAGACATCTCGAAATATGAATCTCGATACATAGAGGTTTCACTGTACTTTAATTTGCAAAAATATGAAACGAAATTTTGGTTTAACACCAAACATACCAACACTTAATATATAACCCATTTCTACCATAGCCGGTCAAGTGACCAAACTTTATGTTTCTTGATTGAATGTATTAAATATGGATGTTAGGAAGGAAATAAACTAAAAAAAACTTTATTATAATTAAACAAAATTGTATATTGTCAATTTTTATGCATTACAAACACAAAGAATAAGAATTTTTAATTCATTGCTCAACTCATTTTTTACCCATTGTACATTTACAGCAAACATATTTCTTCTAATTATTATTATTTCCATAATTTTTATAATTATTCTTATAATTATAAGAATTATAATACTTATAATTTTTATTATTTATATTATTTCTTATAAGAACTTGTGTTGTCTTGATTGTTTCGACATTTTTCTGGGTAAAAACTGTTAGACTATGAATTTCAATGAACAAGGTTCGAGTAAGAGTCAGAGATCACGAGTTCGAAAAACCTCTGAAGGAGGGAGTTCGAACATTTAAAAATAGTTTAAAGACAGAATTTGCATAGTATTAATTTTGAGTGTGTAAGTACCCTCATTATGCAACTGTTATTATGTATATACTATATATAACAAATCAAGATTGGATTTGGAGTTTTTGTTTCGTTTGATTTTCATGACTGTATGTTATTGAATTCGTTACCTCATGTTATGGAGAGGATTGTTTTCCTTTATGATGCTTCAGTTAAGTTATGATTTTTCTTGCTAAATAAAATTTCTGATTAGTTGAAAGATGGCTTTTTCATTATGCTTGCTAAGCATTTTCCACAACGCACTGAACTCTGCCAGCAAAAACTAGTAGTTAGTTAGAAATGAAGTAAAGCTATCAAAATAAAATATAAGCTACTTACCAAAAAATTCAGTTTTTGTCTCTTTTTCTTACACAAAAATGCCAATCTAAAATTTTTGGTACTTTCTTGAAATTTTAATTCACAGTTATTCTGAATGAACTAACTACGCAACAGTCTTTGCAGAAATGTGCAACTAATCGAATGCAATACGTTGAACACGTAATTTCTGATCCGATAACCTTATAAAGCAATAAATTGTTCTCCCGGTCAAATGACCGGTTGTGGTAGACATTAGTGTACGACAAGTATTATTCGAAATAGACAAAATACAAAAAATAATAATAAAAGAATATTAACTGTATATAATTGTTAGAAAAAGTCATGAAGTCAAATGTGCAAAGCCGATAAGATGATAAGCTCATTTTCGAAGCATAAGTTCTTAAACGGTCATTTGCCGGATTATGGTATGTTTAGTGTTAAAGAATAAATATTTGCACCCATGGAAAGTGTATTAAATTTATACTAAACTAGTTTTGATGTATGTTGCAAAAAATTTCCAGGAAAAAAAAATCACAATCTTTATTTTAATTGAATTTTTTAATGCGTTTTTTTAAGTTTTAAAACATATTAAATTTAATCTGTATTAATCTTCAATCTACTAATGAAAAATAAAGGGATTAAACCTTGCAATGTATGTACATTTACGAAACAAAAATAAGTTAATTCTAAATGATTAAATGAGAATATTGTTCTTTTTCACTTCACAAAAAAATTGTTGCTAAATAAATAAATAGAATTTGCATTTTACCAAAAATAAGTAAATAAATAATAAAAGAATTGAATTCGATTAATTTCTTGGAAGACTTAAGGTTTTTACTTTATTTTAGTACTGGTATTAATTCATGCAGATGATTTTTTGCTTTTAACACTAAAACCCGTAGTTTTGCTACTTTGAGCCGAACTTAGAGTGCAAGCGACTTTCAGTCTGGAGGAGTTCTCCTCAAAGCCTCACTATTAGTTGGTGGTAAAGTACAAGTAAAAAGAACACATTTTCGTCTTTAAGTTTTTAATTTATTCTCATTTACAAGAAATAAAAAAATTTTCAAAAAAATTATTAAATAAAAAAACTAGATTTTTTTTTAAGAATGTAATTATTTTTCTTTTCGACACGGTAGCATTTTCCCAACGATATTTAATTTCGTCCCGACAGGGGGGCAATTGCTCCCTCTGATCCCCAACTGGCGCCGCCCTTGCTTTAGAAATGCTCATTTTACTTTAACTAACGAGGCAAATAACACTTTATTTATAATATTTTATTTCATATTAGTTAAATTGCATATAAATAAAATATTTTCTTACACATATTTTGCAGAAATTGATTTGCTTTATTCAGACCTATTTTTGTAATATTTTGTTGTTGTGTATTGAATGTAGTCTTTAAAAAGTTATTGATGTAATTATCTTATTCTCTACTTAATTATTTTCCAGTTTTAATATTAAGATTTCAAAATAAAGGAAAAAATTTACAAAATGTTTAGAGATTAGAAATTTTTTGTCACGCCTTGAATCCCATCAGTTATAAGTGTTAAAGTTCTAAAAGTAATTGTGCAATTATAAATACTATTAAAAAAACTATTTATTTTCAACTCTAAAAATACATCACTGATAGCATCATCCTTAGTGCATTCTGACTACAACATGAGGTTGTAGATCTCTTTCAGAGATCAATTATTCTCAATTATAGTAGTAAAGCTAATAAAGGTTTATTAAGCTTTGTTAACGTCGCTTAACTATGTTTGAGAAAAATTGAAATTTTTCTTCTATTTTAAATGTTTCAAGTTTGTTTATTTATTACAGGGTATTAAAAAACCTTTCAATGATGTCATCAGAGGTAATCTTGGAGATTGTCATCGTATGGGTCAGAGACCCATTACATTTATTAGACAAGTAAAAAGATATTTTTTTAAAACTTTTATTTCTTTTTCATCTGACGCTAGTTAATTTTAATATTGTTTTGTTAACCAGTGGGAATTTTTATAAAATTAGTATTTTATAAAATGTTGACGTTTTTTATGCATATAATTTGCGCTGAATTGGTTATTGTAAAATAGGAAAATAACAGTTTGGTTCTAAAAAACAGTGTAACTATAAAGTATTGTATCAAAAGTATTGTATTGTAATTGAAAACCTATGCAAACATTGCAGAAAATATTTTTTTAATTCTCCTCCAAATTTTCGTTATTTCAGGCTATGTATGAATTATTATTTTAGTAACAAAACCTGTTAACATTAAAATGCACAGTTATCTATAAATACTTTAAAAAATTCATAATTAGTCATCTGTTTTTTTTTTATTACATTGCCTGTTTCATTTCATGTTAAGGTCTCTTATTCTTTATAGTTTTTTTTTCTTTATAGTTTAGGGAAGATAATGTAATGGTTGATTTAATTATTATTACTATTTTTTTTAATGGTGGGCACTAGGGGATTATCCCATTGGCCACAGGAATGCCAGAACTGCTACTCTCTTCTCGTTACCCACTGGGCACCTGTGGCGAAGCCACGGCGGTGGAGCAGCGTCGCCCAACCACAAACCCGTTTATACGGCGGGTCACATTCACACAAAGGAGAAAGGATATAGAACAGAGAAAGAGAGAGAGAGAAAGAAACATCCATGCCCTGAGCAGGATTCGAACCCGCGGCCAAAGATTTAATTATTATATATCTCAGAATTATACTTTGAGTTTTAGAGTTATGTAATGCTTATTTTGAAAATAATATTCCCTTACATGCCAGGGAGTATAGATATTCCCATCGGGCATGTTTTGAAATAACATGTTAAAGGGCATGCATTTGCAGATAGTACTTCATAATTTTGATATTATTTAATTAACAATAATATTCTGCTTTCGTTGCATGAATGTATACTCTTTATGCTAATAATACCTGAAAGTAAAAGTTTTGATGTAGATATGATGTTAATGCCATTTCTGTGACAGAACAATAATTACATTTATGGGTAATTGTTATGCAACTGAAAAAGAGGTTTGGGCTTGTTGAAGTTTACAAAAGTTACACAATTTTAGGCACATATTTTGGTTGACATACCCTTCAATTTAATATGTAAAAATTTTGAGATAGTATCTCTTAGCACTGTAATTATACTAAAATGGAACAAGTATTGAAGCATTTTCTTTTACCTAATATGTATCTAGATGATAAATTCTAAATTCAGACAAATTTGTGTTATATATGAGCAAATAAGTGCTCATTTATGTAATTTAAAATTTAAACAATGTTTAAAATTGTGATTTTTTTTCTGGCTGTTATTTTGTCTTTTTGATGTGTTGAGTATTAAAGAATAACTTTGGATTTATGTGTTCTATTTTCTTTTAGGTTCTGGTCTTGTGTACAAATCCAGAGTTTATGAAGGATGCTCGTTTCCCAGAAGATGCCAAGAAAAGAGCTCAAGATCTTTTAAAGGAATGTAGTGGAGGCAGCATTGGTTTGTAATTTATTTACGTATCTGACTTAAGAACAATAGAAGATTTTAGTGTGAAGTTATGTTGCATCAATTGTTACTAGATGTATTGTAAATATATGATGCTGTAGGTTTTACAATCTGTTCTGATGTTACGTGTTTATCATGTTTCTTTTTTATTTTTATAACTTGAACTAAATTATTTTATGACACAAAATCGGTGTCCTAGATCAATTGTTTTGTTGTTAAATTCTATTACGTAATAATATTAGTTAATAAATAAATAAATTAAATAAAGAAAATCTGAGCTATTTTATGAAAACCATATTAAAATCTAATTCAGATTATTCAGTTCAAATTTTTATTAAGAAATTGGTAAATGGTAAAGCTATTACATTCACTGATTTTTTATTTGTAAAATAGTAATTTCAGTTCTATATGTATATAATTTAACTTTAGTGTAAAAGATTAAAATGAAACAGAAAACACCTCCAGTTAATATAGTTAAGTCCACCCATTTGAGGAGCCAAATTATAGAGGTCTATAATTTGGTTGTCTCCTCCAAGATACTTAACCTTAGAGGAGATATTAGGGTATCGTTTGGTCTATTGTTTTGGTCCTGAAAGCTTTTTCAAAGATGGGGGTTACATTTTTGGCGAAAAATTCATAGCTGGCGGTTGCATCGTAATTAGATTAGATTTTACATTTCTCTAGACACATGTTAATTTATCATTAATAGCTATTTGTAACCAGTGTAATGCCGTATGCTTACAACAGAGATCAAAATTTTTTAAAGGAAATATACCAAATAATACTGCAGGGATGTCTGTGATCCAAACATTTTTTGATGCAAGTTGAACAAAATTTTGAGTTGCTGTTTACCAAAAATACTACGAAGATTTCTACAAAAGAAAAATATTTGTTTTAAAACATTATCATACCTTATTTCAAAGTTTCATATTTTACGTTGATATTACTCAAGTTTCTGTCATTTGGATTAACAAGTTACATTTATTTTAAATTCATCTATTTGTTATAATGATTTGTAAACATTTACTTTTTCTTCTGTACCAGAGTTTTAAAAAAAAATTTTTTTTTGAATTTGTTATTTCAAAAAGATGAATTTTACTTTTTTAATATAAGAGTATTGTTAATTTTTTAGGGAGGGTGTGTGTGTGTATAGAGTAAGCTTTCACATACACTGGTGGACAAAATTAAGAGATGGGAAGCATTTTCGCACATTCATTCGCACATGCAAGATACCCGCACACCATTCCATGTGTTTGACAATGGTTCCGTGAATGCCCAGAGGTATAGGCAGGAGGTCCTAGAGCCCTAAGTGCGTCTTTTCTGGGGCGCTGCTGGCCCTGAATTCATTTTCATGAACGACAATGCGCGACCACATGGGGCTCTCATGGTTGATGAGTATCTGGAAAGCGAGGATATTCAACGAATGGACTGGCCAGCCAAATCCCCTGACCTGAATCCTATTGAACATGCTTGGGATGCTCTTGGGAGATTTATTACGATGCGCCAACCTCCTCCCAGAACCATTCTGGAGTTAAAAATTGCTCTGGTGGAAGAATGGGAGGGTTTTCCACAAGTTCTCCTTAACTCCCTTATTAACAGCATGCATACTCGTTGTGCATGCTGTCTGTCAGGGGTACCATACATCATACTAAAGGCAACACACACTGTACAAGCCTCACTTTTATTGTCATCTTTTATCCTTAAGTTCAAACTACATTGGATTTATTGACAATAGGTCTCGCCTGTGAATGGCACTTTCATTTTTGTTTTGCATACTTTATTATCATGGAATAAGCTATATCCATATCAAATTTCATTTATTTATATTCAGTATTTTTTGAGATATTTGGGAAAATGTCTTCCATCTCTTAATTTTGTCCACCAGTGTAGTTTCAGAAAGTTTTACTTCAGTCTGGCAAAATAAGTCCGGTATTAATGAATCATAAGTAAATATTTGCTACAGCTGTTATACGATGCTTAAGTTCAATGCTGCTATGCGATGCTTAAGTCAAGACCGCAGGAGTTGTTATGTCTAGTGTTGAATGCATAAGATGGTAGAAATTAGGTATATAAAAAATTTATTGTGTGTCTAAGATCATGTTTTAGTAAATGAATTCATATATGGTCAAGACCCTCAGGTCGACCAGTCTTTTCTGTAACATTAATCTATCGACTACATTGAGTTTTTGTCTAAAATTTCATTTTTCTTTTTAATTTAGCCAATTTAGTCAGTTGTAAAAAATTATTCAAGCTGGCATTAAATCTAATTCAGCTAAAGCTTGATTTTCTATTTTTATTTTGAATGACTTTTTTAGTGGTTGCAGAAAGAATAGGTTACTTCTAGATTTCACAATTTTGAATTTACATTCCTACAGGATCTTACACAGATAGTGCTGGAATCGAACTGATAAAAGAACATGTTACCGAATACATAAAACAAAGAGATGGTATACCAGCAAATGTTAGTGATATAATTTTAAGCGCGGGTGCTACTGATAGTGTAAAAGTAAGTTAACTAATGTTAATCTTGTTCATTAAGTTAATAATTCTTATCTTCTGCATTAATAATATTTCTTAGGTATGTAATTAAAAAAACAAAACAATTTTTCCAATTTTCAGAGTATATTGAGCATGCTTAACTGCCCAGTTAATGGAAAGCCACCTGGTATTATGGTTCCAATTCCTCAATACCCTCTTTATTCTGCAGCAATTGCTGAATATGGGATGCATATGGTAAGTTATAATTATTATTTAATTGTAAGTTACTATGCAATTATATTTATGGATGTATGCCATGCTATTTTTAATTATTATCCTACTATAATGTATTTTGATAAATCTAATAACGTAAAGTCACTTGCGAGAGAAAAAGCGAAGTTACTATCTAAGCAATGGTTCAGTGGCAAGATTTGTAACAGGGCTCACTAAAATTGTCTATTAAGTAATAAGAGTATGAGTAGATACTTATTTTCTACAATTGCATTCTATTTATACAGATCATTTAAACAATAATGAATTATTTTTATTTGCTCCTGCCAGGTCCAATAACTAGTAAATAAAAAAATATTATTTTTCAAATTGTCTAATCTTTAAAAGAAGTGTTTTTTTTTTTTTTTTTTGAAAAATTGTTTTGTATTGTTATTTTAGCTTTTAAAACATGAATGCATGTAGGTATTTTAAAAAACAGTGTTTCATTATTTTAAATAGATTAACTACTATCTTGATGAGGATAATGCTTGGGCTCTTAGCATTAAAGAATTGAAAAGAGCTCTTGATGAAGCTCGTAAAGAATGTGATCCAAGAGCTTTAGTGGTCATTAACCCTGGAAATCCAACTGGTAATTAATATTTGTGCTCTTCATTTAATTTTTGTTACGTTATTTAAAGATAACAGTAAACTTTATCAACAATATCTGTATTAATTAATCAATGCAAAGAAAAAAAAATTGCAAATACGAAGAGAAAAATAAAAGTGATAATTGAGGTCTCTTTATATTTTTATTTATTTTTATGGGCATAGAAAGGAAGGTTACCACATATTTTGTCAAAATTTAGGCACGTAAATATAATTTTATAAATATTTTTTTTTCTTTAAAAAATGCAAAATAGTTTAATTGAATGGGCCCACCATGGCTACGGCCTTGCAAGTATGTGAGCTAATGTAATGATAACATTGATACATTTTATCCTTCTTAAAGTTTTATGATTTTTTGTTTGCTCAATTTAAAAATAAACAATGTTTTATATCCTCTAAAAATATAAGAGTGAAAAATATTGTTTTATTTCTAATATTTTCCTAATAATTACTGCAGTTATACTTTGAAACCTAAGTGTTAAAGTATTATTACATTCTTTTATTGTTAATGTTATCTTTAAGGATAAAGCAGAGTTTTTATTTAAGAGCACACATCGATGGTATTGTTTACGTAAAATGTGTTTTCTCACCTTTTTAAAATGTTTGGTCTCCCCACACAGCCTATGTAAGACTTTGATAACCTCTGTCTCACTTTTCAGAAGTAAATGTTAGGTATAATTCGTTCACCAAAAGCTTGGCTCCACTTTCTCGGACGAAGAGTTCATTTCAGCGCGGGAGTAAGAGGAAAGACATTTCCGCGCCTGAAATTGGGACAACCCTTAATGCGCACCAAAAACCAACTGTGAATTTTTTTTCAATCACTTACTTCGTTTCATCATCTGCTATTATACCTTTCGTTACTCTAGCTTTTTAAATATATTGCAGCGGAATGTTGCAAAAAAGGCAAACTATTCACTCAAAAGAGAGAAATATCAAATCTATGAAATATTTAATGTTAAAAAAATGCACATAAAGATTGCGAAATAATTATTTTTGTCATACGATCGCTAAATAGCAACCTTGTTAAGGATTGTTCACATACTTCACCCAAAAATAGCGAAATAGCATCGTCGGATGCCACGTGATGAAGGAGGAGCCAAGTGCCAACTCCTGGTGAATGAACTATAATTAATGAAGCTGAAGAATACCTGCTCTTAATCTTTGAAGGAAAGACACCACCAAAGACTAGTTAACATTTAATTGAAAGTCTAAAATATTTTCTGAGATGTATTTAATGCTTTAAAATATTTATTAGTTGTTATTAAGAAGTAATATCTTCTGAGAGTTAACTATATCTAGGGTTCACGTCAGTAAGAAAACGAGGCGACAATTGCCACCAAATGTTTTGCAAATGTCGCTAAAATCATAAGCATGGGTGAAAAATTTGTCTCCTTCAAATATGTTCCAAATTTATAAAATAGTATAAAAAAAATAGTTTTTCTGTATCAAATTTGGTGTATTTAAAAAAAATTTGTTTCATTAATTTTATTGCTCTACGCATGGTATAAAACTCAAATGCATGGTATTCTAAAGTTGTTGAAATTTGAAATTTCAAATTTACTTGTCTCTCTCTCCTTTGCATTCATGTACTGACAGTATAATTGTTCATGAATAAAAATTTTTGCCTTTTTAGAGTTGACTTTATTTAAAATCTTATATGATTAATTTTAATGTAAAATATTTTGTTAATTCTAAGTTTCTCTGTTTTCCTCATTTATATATTTATTTGGTCTCAGTATTTTAATCTCTATGTTGAATCTATTTACCAATATTATTTTAGCTTTTTTTTCACTTAAATTTAATGAATACTTATATTTAATCATTGGTAATGAACCTAATTACTTATAGGGCACTGAAAATGGCAATTAATAATTTTTGATGTGTACCATAACATGAATTATGTCATTGTATAATTTGATTTTTTTTTTGGAATATATCTATCATATTATGCTTTTGGACCACTAAATGAATACCTAGGTGGTCCTATTTAACCACTAAATGCTGTTGTGGACCCTAACTTTATCATTCATTCATTATAGGTTCCGTTCTTACTCGTCAAAACATGGAAGAAATCATTAAGTTTGCTTATGATGAAAAACTATTTTTGATGGCAGATGAAGTAACCAATTTTTTTAAAATAATTTTTGGTGTTTAAGGAATTATTGCTTTGTTTTTATATCTTATATTCAATTAGATTAATATTAAATTGATTTTTTATACTTATCAATATTCAATTTTTTGAAGGTGTACCAAGATAACGTATATCCTGATAATATGAAATTCTACTCATTTAAAAGGATAATGACTGAACTTGGAGAACCATACAAATATATGGAATTAGCATCTTTCATGTCTGCTTCTAAAGGATACATGGGCGAGTAAGACGTATGATTTTTATTTCAAGAATAATAAATTTCCTCTACAGCCAAACCCCGCTATACTGAACATGGCTTATAGTGAACTCCCGGATATAGTGAACGAAATATTCGCTCCCGTGCTTTGCTATACACATATACAGTCAAACCTCGCTATAGTGAACACGCTTTATAGTGAACTCCCGGATATAGTAAACGAAAAGTTTGGTCCCGTGCATTGCTATACACGTACGTATAATGTTATTTTTTGTGGATATAGTGCAACAAAAAAAGTGAGGAAGTTGGATACAATAAACTTTTTCCTGTCTCCGACTGATTTTTTTCTCCATTTTTTAAAAATAATTTTGAAATTTCTAGTTCAAAATAAATACATATGCCGATTTTTAAAGCCTCTATAGAGGGGAATGTAGCGATAAGCATTTTTTCTCGTTTGCTTCTTTTGTCTCACTTTCCCATCCCTAAACAAACCAAGCAGATGTTTCCAACCCAGGCAGATGATGCACCTGCAAGGTGTCAGTGGGATCAATATGCATTTTCTGTCAGAGGGAATGAGCAATTATTCATTATTGGTCAAAGGGTTGGACACTAATATGTGTTGATAAGGACCTCATTTCAACTCCTTTTTGCTTTCAGTTTAGTTTAAAAAAAAAGAAGCCTGCAAGCAAGTGTCTCAAATTTAACTATGGCGAGCAGTAAACGTTCTCCATTGATGATAAAATGGGCATAATCAGAAAAATTGAAAATGGATGCAATCCTGCTGATATTTGCAGGGAATAAAAACTATCCAGATCTGCAGTTTGTAACATATGGAAAAATAGGTAATTAATAATTTCTGCTCATGAAAAAAATTTAGATGGCAGAAAAAAATTGAGAAAAGCAGATCACAAGATGTTTAAGAAGCATTGCTGAAGTGGTTATCATTCGAAAAAGCCACTATCTTCTAGTATCTGAACAAATGTTGATGAATTTGGAAAACGATTTTATGAGACTACTCTTATGTGCTCGAATGGCAGGTTAGACTGGTTTAAAAAGCGGAAAAACAGAAATACAGGAAAAATTGTCTGAGAGTCGGGAAGTGTTTCCATATCTGATGTTGAGGATTGCTCATCAGCTAAAGAAAAAAAAAAATTTTTTTTTGTGTACGCAAGACGAGTCATAAAATAAAAAAACAAAACATTTTTGCTATTACATGACATTTTCCAGTCATTTATTTGAATAATGTGTAATAAAGGGGAGGAGTTTGGGAACCATTCGCTAAATTGCCTGAGTAATGGATGTAGTAAACTCCCGGTTATAGTGAACCGAAATTTCGTTCCCTTAAAGGTTCACTATAGCGGGGTTTGACTTCATTTTTTTTTGTGGATATAGTGAAAGAAAAGAAGAGAGGAAATTGGTTATTGTGCTTTTATCTGTCTTCGACTGATTTTTTTCTTCATTCTTTGGTAGTTATGAAATTTCTACTTAAAATACATATATCGATTTTTAAAACCATTTATTGAGTGGAATGTAGCCATAAGAATCTTTTCTTGTTTGCTTCTTTTGTCTGTTTCCCACCCCTAAATTTTTTGTTACTACAGATTGTTTTTTAATCATTTGTGTATTTCTTTTTATTGGTCATTTATTTAAATGTGTAATAAAAGGAAGTTCGGAAAAGTTAGTTAAAATTGTTTGCAGTACGGATATCAGGGGTCTGTTTCGAAGAAATTTGGGTCCGTTAACGGACCCTTCACGAAACATCTTTTCATAAAAACGGACCATTTACAAAATATTTTATCTTAAAAACGGAACCTTCACAAAATAATTTATCTTTTAATCGGACCCTTCAGAAGTTTGTTCATCTTCATTATTGTTTTGTTAATCGAATAAACACTTCCCAGGGGAGTGGAGGGGGGAAAGAAAGACAGATGTAAAGAACTAAGTTTGGTCTTCGGCAGACGCTTCTTCCTTTATTCGTCAGTAATGAATATTCTGCGTTCAACAGTATAGGCTAAATACCAAATATTTGTATGTTGCATCTCTAATTTAGTAACAGCAATTGCTGTTTATCTTCTAAAATTTAATTTTTTTATTATAATTTTACGGTGTTGAGCATAATCTTGTATGTGTTTAGAATTTAAGAACTGCTTGAAAAGTTTTTTGCAATAACATGACCCTATTTGCACAAATTCACAAGCAGGACTCTGGTTGAAAGAATGTGACTTAACGCTTATTTTATATTCACAAAGTACGAATAATTTTTTCACAATTTTGCAAAAATGGACCTTTCACAAAATGTCTGGACAGACCCCTGGATATAGTGAACTCTCGGTTATAGTGTACCGAAATTTTGGGCCCTTGAAGGTTCACTATAATGGGGTTTGAATGTAATTTACTTTAGTTATGATATCTGAAGTAGATTAATCTGATTTATAAGTGGTTGACAATTACTTTTTCTGTATTTTAGATGTGGCTTGCGAGGAGGTTATTGTGAATTAGCTAATGTTGATATGGGTGTAAAGAAAATGTTACTAAAATGTGTGTCTTCGCGTTACTGTTCTACTGTTTTGGGTCAGGTATAAATTTATTTTGTTTAATTTATTTCTAAGCTTTTTCTTTTGTAAAAAATGGAATTAATTTAATAAAAAATTGACAAGAGAAATCCTTTATATGATTTAATTAGAAAAGCAAATAATACATTTATCAAAACCAAGAAAGTTTGTGCCCAAACATGATCTACCTTCTTCAGCTGGATAAAATGGCAAGGATGACAAAACCAAGACAGGTAGAAAAATGGAACAGATAAAAACTTTGAAAATTGACTATTGAAAAGAGTTAACAATTAAAAATAAGTATTATAAATTTTTATTCCAATTAAAAATAAATTGATAGTTAAAGATATTTCTTCCAAATATCTGATAAATATGAAGTTACAGGATGCATATAGTATAAATTTTTTGTTTTTTACATCATGAAGAGTCTTTCAGATAATTAGGTCACAAATCTTTTTAAATAATATTTAATGAAGAAAAATGGAATCTGAAACTTTTAGTTCATCAATTTTGTGCGATAGAGTAGTATTGGAGTCCATTCCTGGCATGGTTTTGATGTTTTATCAAATTAAATTTAAGTACATTTCTCGTTCGTTAAATGTATGGAAGTTCACATTTGCATTAAATTTTATGTATTCTAAGAATTATTATTAATTGGAATTAATAATATTAGTAATTGATTATTAAAATGGCTTTAAATATTTTAGATAACAATGGATTGTGTTGTCAAACCACCTCAAAAGGGTGATCCATCTTATGATCTTTTTATTAAGGTAACCTATTTATTTGGATCATTTTATTTTTAATAAGATTAATATTTCTTTACTACATGCAAATAATAAAACAAAATATTGTTTGAGTCGTGTAATGCTATGTTGAATGGCTTTGAAGGTCATATTAATGTTCTAGTTCTGTTTAATTTTGTGCACTTTTTTGTATTTTGATCAAAGATGCTTTATATTAAGTGATACAAAATGAATTAAGTTTCCTTTTTCATGAAACAGCGTGTTAGGAGAATAAATTTTTTAGATCTAATTAAATGCAACATAAATGGTAGATTTTGATGCATATTTTTATGTTGCAGTAATATATTGTAGACATTTCAAAGCTTTGAATTTGAAAGCAGGTATAGTAATTGAATAATTTATTTTTTATCAACCCTTTTGGGACGCGTGAGTCATATATATATGCGTTCCTACAGAAGGCATATATATGACTCACCTGTTAAAATATTGCTGTACAGACAAGTGAGGTATTGTTTCTGATATATAATTTTACATTGAGTTTAAGGATATCAAACTCAAGTTGATAGGAATAATATTTTAAAAATTATAGAAGTTTTTGTCTCAAAAGTTTAATAATTTTGTATGAAGTCTATCTACACACATCAATTTCTTATACAGACAAATGACGCTCTGTTTCTTGTATATTTTTAATACTAAATCGAGTTAATAAAAATTAATAGTTTAAAGTTATAATTGTTTTAGACTGGTATTTATCAAAAATTATAATTATATATTTCTTTAAACAAAAATTATAATTATATATTATTTTCTGTTGACTTAGAATTGATTTGACCCAATTCGGCATAAGAAAATACAATACCCATAATGTTTAGACGAGAATGTTAGTTTCTTCTCTCAAATAAGAGACAATTTGAATAAAAATCTATCAAAAAACTTAACTTTTACTTAAAAACTTGTATTTATTTGCATCATATCTTAAACATCTCAAATTTTAACTCGTAGTGACGACTTATGACACTAAATGCTTATCCCTTTCTTTAGCAGATTAAAATACAATGGATTGGTGGCTGTAAAAATCAAAATTTTAAGTTAATAAAAAAAAATGAGAAGTGATAAATTCTTTCACAATTTTTTCTGATATCAGCGTTCAAAAAATTATCAGAATCTGCCATTGGTTTCTGAACATTTTTTTAGTTGAGACTTGTGTTATTTAGCAAAAATTAATGATATAATTTTAAGTGTGGGTAATTTGAAATTTTTTTTAAATGTGGAATGTTATGAACCTAAAATGTAGCTTTTAGTTTTCAAAAATGCCTAATGTAATATTAGTATTAATTAGTAGGTGGAACAGTTTTTTGAGGGTTAGGGTCTTATGGGGTTCTTAGATCTGCAGACATTAGATAAATTTCAAAATGTTTTGCTCTAGATTGTTTTATTTTCTTCCAATTATGTGAAATTGTTTTTTTCTTTTCCTTTGAAGCACTCTTACATTAATATACTTCAGAATTTAGCACTTTTTTTATACTAGTACCATATTATCAAGTCTACTTTTCGAGACCCTAAATTGAATGAAAGTAATTACTAGTTAATCAGTAATACATTTGCACTTAAAAGTTTTCAATCCTGCAACATACTAACACTAGATTTATAAACATGCATGGGATATACACTATTCATAATCATTCATCAAACCATCTGGGAAGGTATTTAGAAGTTCATCATTTTATCTCTTTCACTTTCAAAGTTACAAGTCTTTTGAACGCTCTGTGGGACGAATGATTATAAATCTTGTTTTAAATATCCTTTGGCTTAAAACATTTACTTGATCTGTTTAAAAAAAAACATAAGAAAATTTATAGTCAACACACACTCAAAAGATATAGCAGAAATAAAATTTTTGCTGATGGACAAAAAACCTTTAATATAGGTCACGTTGATTCTAGAAATCTAAACTGTCTCATCCATATTGAATTGAAATGCTTAACTTAGCGATTGGTTCGGCTTCTTGTAATCGGTTAAATTAGTTTTTCAATAAGTTTGAATTCAATAGCCAACATACAATATTCCATGTTAAATTTAAATGAAGAGTCAACCTAAACACAGGATAGACTTTTACATGAAAAAATATGTTAATTCCTTTTTATGTAAGTACATTTTAATTCTCCTGTGTAAATAAAGGAAAGATAAATGGATAACCCTAATAATTACAATTTATCTTTCATTTTAAATCTATTATTAAAATGACATCTATTATTCTATAAATGAACTTTTGTACTTTATATGCATGTTTTTGCAGGAAAAAAAATGTATAAAATGTTTTGTCTTGTGGCTTTTTCTTTGTAATTAATTTAATGTTAGTGCATTTTAGGAAAAATCTGAGGTACTGAAATCTTTAAAGGAAAGAGCGTTGCTAGTTGAGAAGACCTTTAACAAGATTAGGGGAATGAAATGTAATGCTGTAGTTGGAGCCATGTATGCTTATCCTAGAATAACTCTACCTGAAAAGGCTATTCAAAAAGCTAAGGTAAAACTTGAAAGTTTTGTATAATTTTTTTTCTCCGAAGAGAAATTTGTACATAAAGTTTCCTTTAAGTTAAAGTAAGAATTTCATAACTGATAAGAAAAGTAGAACATATAATACTAAACATATATTTTATTTGGAAGAAATGGGAAGTTGGTGCCTGCTCATGTCTGAGCCTCTGAAACATACAATTAATGATTTGTATTTCCATTTCATAAAATAACTGTGAAAAAAAAAATGAAAATTAATAATTTTATCACCTCAAAACTAATTTTGAATGTAAACAAAGTGCTCGCCTTCAGACATAACTGTGCATAGCTAAAGAAAAGAATCCTAATTTTATTGCTAATACACAGTTTTAGCTTAACTGAATTATGCAACAAAAAAAAAAACTAATTTTGACACTAAACTACTAGAAAACTAATACCCACATTAATATTTTCATATTAAAATCTATGGTGGTAAAAAAAAAAGGTGTGCTAAAATTTATCTAACAGGTTTAGAGTAAGATGACCATAAAAAATTTTGACCATGAAAATTTTTTGAAAGATCAGCGGAGACATAGCTTTTTTTTTCTATATTGTGATTTACTTTTTTGCATTAATTTTGTTATTTGTTTCGAATTTTGCAACATATTTTCTTAAAACTTTGTGGTGATTTTTTTATCTGCAGTTTACTAACTGTTTTCTATAAACCCAATTGCACGTTAGCATAGTGTAACATTCTCCATAGTTTAACTCCACACCTCCAATATTCTATATGTTTAACTAACACCCCAGTAAAGCAATCGATTTAAAATAAGTTTATTAAGTACTGACATCAACAAATAATCCATAGGTAATTTATTATAAAGTAGAACACAACAAACTTCTCTCATTAAATTCAAAAACCTTTTCTATCAAATTTAATCATTCATCAGTCAGTTAAATCATTGTTTTCCATTACACATGTGATTCCTATTTTTTACCAATGAGCACTACAACATGCTTTGTAATAGGCCAATAAGAAAATCAGGACAATTTTCAGAACAAAATAGACATACCAGAGTACTTTTAAAAAACGCAAACTACAAACTATACAACTTTGAATATAAGTCAACGCCAAAAAAAAAAAAAAAAAATTGTTTTGTTCTGAACAGAAAGTTTTAACAGCTTTCTCTACAGTTTCATCAACTCTGTACAACTCAATAGTTTGAGATCAATATTTATAGGAATTTTTATATTACTGTTGAATTGAAAAAAATAACCGGTATCCATTTGTTAATGTTCTCTCGTACAAAAATATTTGTGACATAAATGAAATAGTTTAAGTTCGGTTTTAATAATCTCTAAACGAAAACACAGTAAATATGTTGCTTACCATTTTTGTTTATAAGTAATTTAATGGATGATCCCTCAACTCACCATTTAAAAATTCTATTTGGAAACTACAAAACTCAAGCCTACAAGATTTGTTACTGCTTTTGCTAAAAACAATAAGTATATGAGCTCTTTATTCATCACCATAATTTTTTTTTCTAAGAATGTCTGAGATGTATATAATTAGTCGATGTATATAATTAGTAGTATACGATCGATGTATCTAAACGATGTATATAATTAGTAGACTGTTCTTAAATTTGAACGATTGAATTTTGCAATTTCTACTACATTGTTAATTAAAATGGAACATTTCAAACAAAAATTAAAATCTTTCCATTGGTCAAATTGATTATTTTAAGATCCACATTTGTATTAGTAAAGGGGATGTTCTGAAGGCAATTAAAAACCAGAAAGTAATAGGACACATAGCTAAAAATTAGGCCAAATAAGAATTATATATTTTTCATCAGGAAAATCAGGACTACCATGAATCCTGAATACAGTAAATAACAGTATTAGTTCATATGATATTCTATAATGCTAGATTTGACTTTATGATCTTTTTTTTCTATTTCTTGTTAAATGTTTTTTTTATTTATTTCTTACTAAGGCAAAGTTTGTTTTAAGTTGATCATAAATAAAAAAAAAAAACAGTTGAAAAAATAATCTAATCTATAAATATATTACGGCAGTCAAGTTATGTAACAGATGGAAGCTGAATCTTATCAAGCAAAAAAAGAAATGTTTAAAATTTTTATCATTTTTTATAAAAGAATTTGTTTAAAACTTTTTTAAATTCAATGTGTTTTTTTGAATCAGTGAAATACATACATATTTTACTTTAGTCACTAGGACAGGCTCCTGATTTTTTCTATGCAATGCAACTTCTTGAGAATACTGGAATATGTGTAGTACCTGGAAGTGGGTTCGGGCAAATACCAGGAACATATCACTTCAGGTAATTTGAAGCTCTTACTAAATTCTAAGCAAATAAATTATCTAACTGAAATATCCTTTTTTTTTTCTTTTCAAGTCTACACATTAATATACTGCATTATAATCATAAGAAAAATTAAATTTTCAATAAGGATGCTGCGTATCTTCCGTTTATGTTATCATTTATGTTCTATTATTTTTTTTAATTGCAATATTTCGCATTTTTTTTTTTTTTTTTGGAATAAAATGGCTTTTCTTTTATTTTGAAAAGGCATAATTGGCTAGAATGCTTCAAAAAATTTAATAATAAGTGGTAGTGTTTAAAGTAATACTATTAGAGGTTCAGAAATATATTTGACAAAATAATTTATGTTTTGTAATAATTTTCGTAATTTAAAGTGTAGGCACATTTTATTCTTGTATAAATTTTAAAAATTATTTATACTTGGCTTTTATTTAATTTTGAGTTCATTGGAAATGAATTATTTTAAAATATAAAATTTGCTAACTAATCCTGTTATTTTAGGATTCTGTCATAGGATTTGCTTAAATTAGTTTTTATTATTTTCTGTGATCATATGATTAAGTTTTATATAATTTAATGTCAGGGAAAAAAAAACATGTCACTAGTGATATTGATAGCTATGGAAACAAGTTTTTCCATTTTATCAATACACAAAGGTAACGAAATGACACACTCTGGAAAATATATAATAATTAATTGATGAAATTATTACAGTAAAAATATTAATTTGTTTCATTATCTTTAATCAGTTCTGGCTCTGTCTTATCTGTTTGCACCGATTCTCTAACAAATGTAAAAACCAAACCCGGCTCTATGTTTCAAATTTTTATCTAACAAGGAAATGTGTCTGGAATTGTTTCTTTACACTTCAATCTGCACAAATTTAAAATAGACTTGATGGTTAGAAATGCTTAGATAGATAATCTTTAATAAACACCTAGGGTATATGAAATATTTTTATTAATTTTTATTATAATTCATTTAGTAAAATCGAATTGCTTGCAAGGCTTTTATTTTGTCAAGTTATAAGAAAAATTTGGTTTTACAGGACAACAATACTACCACAGACTGATAAATTGAAAGCTATGCTGAAACGGATAGAAGAATACCATGAAAAATTTCTGGATGAATATAAGTAGATCCTTCAATCTTAGATAATTTTAAAAACTAAAATGCTATTTCAAATTATCTTATTTCTACTCTAATAATGAATCATTGTTTCAATATGTCATATCATATCTTTGAGTTTGAAATATACCATCTTTTATTATAAAATGTAAATTTGTCTGTATTGAAACTGCTTACTTGAAATTAAAAAAAAAGAGGTGAAAACTAATTTTCATCTGACTTGTAATATTGCAGAATCAAAATTTTAAAATGTATTTAACTCTGCAATAATGTGTTTGTATTCTGATATATCCTCATATGTCAAAAATTGAGAAGCATAGTTATCAATGCATATTTTCAGGAAAGATTAAGTGAAATATACCTCCTTCAAATTGTTTCATGACAGTTTAATTTTTTATTAGTGTACCAAAATAATTACAGAAGTATAAGACTTATTTTTAATTATGATAAAAGTTCTAATAGTTATTAAAATAAATTAGCAACAGTTTGTTTTTAACTGTGTTGTTAAGTATCAGAGCTAGAAAATTGTTTGCCTCTGGGATGTAAAAAATTTTGCTTAGTCAAATATTTTTTACCCTTAAATACTTGTCCTGTAAATATTCTAACAGAGATCCTTATACTGATTTAGTGCTCCTCAAATTTTGACGAAAATCAAAGGTACTAATTGGGCAAATGAAAAGTGCTGAAGAGGGGGGAAGAAGGAAAAAGGTCAATTATATTTGATAGGACCTAAATATTATTGAATTGATTATAAAAATAATGTATTAAACAAAGTTAGCTTATTTTATTCCAGTTGTCATATTTATAACATAGTTTTAAAATAATAAGTTGAAGGGTGTGCAATTGCTGATACTGCTAAATTATTCTGATATCATTTTAATAAGATCACTTAATATCACTATAATAAGAATGCTTTATATTTACTCCATCAATGCTGATTTGTTCTTAATAATACTTAAAACACTTTTGATTTATTCTTTAAATAAAAGTGGAAATGTTGCAAATATAATTTTTTTCAACAGGCTATTTACATTTATAAATTTCATCAAGAGCTAATAGTGGAAGATGGTTTTAAGTGATGTTTTTGCGAACTTAGGAACATTAGCTTAAGAAAAGTATAGAACAGCAGAAATCTGTTTATAAAACAAATATTTACTGTATTACACTAGTTTAAAGACATCAAGTTCTTCACAAATTGTTGAGCACAATATGGTTTTTAAAACCCAAAATGTGGCGTGTTTGTGAATGTCATTTGGTACCTTCTTCCTTTCCAATAATGTAATGAATTCAATTTTTTAAACCTTAATAGAAATTTCCTATATCAATTTTTTTTTAGGGTCTACAGCTATATTCTAAAGTCCACTCAATAACTGAGAATGGCTTTACGTTACATTCATAAATGTTATCTTGTTGTTGAATGTGATTTACATTTAGAATGTTCGCTTGGAAAATCTGTTTTCTGTAAATGAAAGAAATATAATAAAGTCTGATATTGTCAGCTCGTGTAAAGCATGTTTAAAGTTGGTGCTACATAGAGATGGCAAGGAACTTAATTATAAAAACAAAGAAAGCCTCAAAATGTGATATTCTCAGACAATGAGAAAAATATTTTAAACCGTGTATATTTTACGGGTTGTATTTACTCGTAGCCTGCATAAATGGTATTAGATATTCTTTTTTTGCAGTCAGCTCTCTAGTTTTTGTTTTTAATTTAGATATTTATCAATGTACCTTGTAAAATTGTCTAGTAAATTCTTTTTAGCTTTCAAATCAAGTTTCATTTATGATAAATGAATATGATGAGTAAGTGTCTTAATTATGTAAGCATATAGATGCATCTTTAAATAGAACAATTGTTATTAAAATGGAGTAAAAAATTGTTAATGATATTTAGAGTAGTTGAGAAATTCTTTTAAAATTCATACTTTTAGTCAGCCTTTTTTTCCCCATTGTTTGTTTTTTATATTAGCCAATTTCGATAAATCTTTTCTTTCCTGAAATACAATTTAGATATTAGCTCACAACCTTCTAGAGTTTGGCATGGTCTTTTTTAAATATGTTTAGTACAAATTTTAATATTTTATAAAAATATATTCTTGAGAAATCTAATGAAATATTAAAGCATAAAAAATAAATTTCGAATCTAGCCTGATTAGTCTTCCTTCTTGTGATGATTAGTAATTTGTTTTTTGTTGTATAATTAAGCTTAATGGTGATGTATAACATACAAAGATACTGATATATAATATGAGTCCACTTTCGAAAATGTTTGAATGATTCCATTTAGTTGATGTTTCTTTTATTGTTCAATATGCCATACAACATATTTTTATATCTATTTGTTCTTGTTAAAATTTATCGAGTTTGTATTAATATTTGAAATAAAAGATGTATTTAAAAATGGATTGAGGCTGCATTTAATAGAGATAGTGTGATTGAGAAGAATAATCTTACAAAAAATCTCTAGAATTTTATGTCCATATATTACAAATTTGAAAATCCTCACTCTCTTTACCCATAAAAATTAGATTTCTTCCTATTAGCATTTCAAAAAGGATTTTAAATTGGTATTTTATTTCTATTATAATAATCATCATACTATTTCATAATTTAAAATATAAAGTTAGGTTAAAAAAAATATCACAATTAAAGAGTTCTAAAGCAGAAGTGCTAATGAAATGATAACGCCAGGAAACCATTTGCAACACAGTTAATCATACTTCAAAGATCTGAAAATCGATGAAATAATAGATATTGTAAAATGATAAAATATTACTTTTTATTATATTCATTTTTATACTTTATAAAATTTTTAAGATTGTCTTTTGCTGTTCTTATCACATCTGCTCTTTCACCCAGAAACTTTCTTTGCTGTTTGAACTAAAAAGAAAAAATGTTATGATGTTTAGATATCTAATATTTTTTGCTTGTCATAATTGGTTTATCAAGCAAGTGAAAAAATGACATAACTCACACTTGCAATATTACAAAACAAAATGCATAATAGCCTCTAAAAAAAAATTCCAAAATAGTTAAGTTAGCCTTTGCATCACCCTAATTAAATACCACTTGTTTCAGCAAGGAACAATTAGTGATCTTCTTTTAACAAGCAAATTTATAATAAAAAAACTGGTTCACACAAGTGGTATTGTTTTACACACACATGCACATATACCAGCATTATTGCCACTTTTGAGAATTGCATGTTAATTTAAAAATATCTAAATGTATAGATGATAAGATAAATTTTCTGATTATTGTAATAACTCAACATACAGGTATATTGTAATAACTATATCATATATTGTAATAACTCAACATACATACAGGTATCTGCTACATTTTAGATTTTCAAATTCATGACTTAACAAAGTTACTATTTTCTCCAACAATAAATTAACAATAAATTTAAAACAGCATTATTATAACATTAAGGTATAATCAAAACTGTTATACACTGCATCTTCATATTTATAAATTTAAAAAGCAGAGTAAAGAAAGAGTTGAAGCAATAAAATAGCTAAAAAAAATACAAAAGCAAATAATTCTTTTTTCTTTTTTTTCCTACTGAATTATATTCTAAAGATACTTTTCTTGTTCATCGTAAAGGAAAGAAATATTCCTGATTCTACTGTTCTCATTTCGGAATTAAAAAAATTGCCAATGCCTGGTTTGCTTCAGGTAGAATTTTAAATTGGTAACAAAAAATAAATAATAAAAATTCAACAATCACAGAAGTTGAAAAGATAATTCGCTCTAGAAATGATGTTTTTTCTTTAATTTTTTGAAAGAACATGAAAAAAACATTTTATAATTCAATAAAATAAGACTGGAGTGTGAATTTTGTTACAAATTCAGATATTCAGAACACCATGAAATTGGGGGGGGGGGGATAATTCCATATAAAGTTAATGTTTTTCCCTATTAATTGCATACTAAACAGCTTTTTATCTATACATAGATATTAAGCATAGATAGTTATTAAATTTGTATTCCATCAATTGTAAAGTTGAGTATGAATTGTAGATTAAAATCAATTTAAATGTTCTTTAGAACTTTTAAAAGTTGTATAAATGCAGTATATTAAAGAATTACCTTTTTTTCAAAATGTACTCGTAACCTGGTAAGATTTTCGACTAGATCTATTTCCTTTGCTATAAAATCTACATTGTCATCTGAAAATACATCAATGATAGCATCGTATATTTCAGATAGAACCCATAAGTCAGTGTTTTTATTGCAGGCTTCAAGAAGAAAAGAACCAATCATCTAAAACAAAAGGGAAATTAAAACTCTATAGTAAGGTATATGTTTAAATAATAAGACAATATGATTTCTGCAAATATATATTCTATATAAGTATTTGTAGCAAATTTTAAGAAAAAGTTAATAATATGGGAAAATATATATGTCAGAGTTCTCCCTGGGGATAAAAAAAAGGATAGGGTGTTGCCTCTGAGGAAAGGAAACTCATTCAACACCGTGAAAATTTATCAAAATTTGTAATATTATGTAATAACTGAATTTGATTCTCAAAAATTTTTAAATTACCCTCGTATATTATATGTATATTTCAAAAAAATAATACAAGGCATGCTAATAGACTATCTTCAGGCATTAAGTTTTCTCAAAAAAAGTAAACTAAAAAAAATTTATTATTTCAATTTTCAGTATAAATTATATAAAAATCTTTCAAGTTGGTTAAACTTGGAAGATTTATATATAATTTAAACTGAAAATTATGAGAAAACAAACATTTAAATTTTAAAAATTAAAACCATTAAAATATTTATTAATATGAAAAAGAGATACTTATAAAAATGTAACGATTTGAGATTAATCCTAACAAAGTAAATATTTGTAAAAGTAATCATAATTAAACATATAAATACAGATAATTTTACCAGTGTGTAATTAATATTTAAACAGTGAATTAATCTTTTCAAAAATGGAATAGGAATAAAAGGGCAAAGTTTTTAAGGGATGGTGACTCATGTTTACAAAGAGGGCACATTCATAAGGATCAAAGGGCAGGCAGGGTGGTCTGCCCTTCTAAAAATGCTTGGGAAGAACACTGTATATGTAACAGAACGTATAGGAACCTTAAAGATTGAATTGAAAAATTCTTCGAGTTAACTTGGAAAGATCACAGAATAAGTAAAAAGTAATATTTTTGAATAAGCATGATTAATTTTGCAAAAATAATGAATATTATTACACTATTTAAATACAAGCTGACCTTTATTAATTTTTCAGATGTTGGAGCTTTCATTTCACATAAAATTTTTCCAATTGTGCCCAAAGATCCAATAATATGAACCCTGATTCTTGGATCTTGAGACATTGTATATACATTTATCAAAAGTTCAAGGTCCAAGTCAGTCATTGTACTAAACTGTGATGTGTAACCAGAGGAGGCTAATTTTTCTAACGCAGCATGCAAGCAATGAGTCGCAGCTTCTACTTGATCTGTGTCAGACATATCTAGAAAGAAATTATTAGAGATAAAATTAATAAATTAAATTATTATTTCATTTGATAACAGTCAAAACACGTTAAATGACACTCCTTTTCATTGTATATATTAAACATACTTTCATAAGCTAAACTCGAAATTGGACAAACCGGTAGAATAATTTATGGGGGGGGGGGGGGTCAAAAAATGTTTATTCAAAATATTCAGTTTCAACGCCCCTCCCAATTTGTCCCTGGAAAAATTTCAACTCTTTTAACAGTTTTAAAATTTTTATACTCATTATTAAAACTATTGAAAAATTTTCCACCAACTGACTATTCAGTAATCACATACTTCATTTAATAATGATTGTGGCAATAAAATCTTTAAAATTTTACTTTTAAAGGAAATAAGCTCAATAAAAATAGATTTAAACTTTCAGCTGAAATACTTAATAATGTGCAGAACTCTGAGAAGATGAATAATTAAAAAATACATATTTAGATAAAATATTTGCAACTACTTATTTTTAAATTATTTAATTTTACTTACATACTTAAAAAAATAAATAAAAAGTAGATAATCTATCAGATTATTTTTTTTTTCTCTTTTAACCCCAAAATCCATCAGATATTTTAAGGATTCTTCTTTTAAATATTGATATTTTGTAACAAACAATGCATACCTAATAAAGCAAATATTTCTTTAAAATAATTATAATAATAGTAGCTGTTTCAATTTTGTTTAAAATAAAAATGAGCATTAAAAATTTTTGTTGTTAATTTATTACTTTTTTTTTTATCAAAGCTTATAATATCTATTTAAAATATTGCATAGCTGCCAATTCAAAACTTTTACATCAATTTATGCAATTCTTTACCATTTTAAAAATAAAATAATGAGTGAAAGTGGATCAAAAAGTTAATTCCCAACATCCAAAACAACAGCAAGGAAGGCTGAGTCATTAACAATAACCAAAACAGACCTAATTTTACTTTTTAATCAGTTTTCTACAGACCTAATTTTTTTTTCCTACAGAGCTAATTTTACTTTTTAATCAGATATCTATGTCATAAGTTTTAATAGCGAGAAATTAATTTGTACTAAGCATTTTTCTCATTATTTATAATTTTTACTAATACTTATAATATATATATGAAAAATATTGCAATTGCAAATGTTGCAATTCAAAAACTGTTCGTTTATTTTAAATTTTATGTATACATGTATCTTTCTTTTATTGAATTATTAATTAGAAATAATTTAAACATTTAAAATAACAATTAAACTCTGATAAACATGCATTTAAGCAGTCAATGAAAATCAGAGCATATATAATATGAAATATGATAAAATAACACATGAGAATGAATATGAGAAATAATTTATATTGCATTCCTTTTCTCACATATATATATATATATATATATATAGAATTTAAATACCCTATGCTAAAACAGCAGCGTTATTGCCATGAAGTCAAGTTCTAAGACATTATAAAGAAAACTAAGAGCTTTGTTTTGCAATTTTTGTCAATTTATACTAATTATGATATAGAAACAGTGAGTCTATAGCAAAATATTTCATTTTACATTTAAAACCAATAAGAGAGTATTTATATATGCTAATAGAAATCCTTTTCAAGAAAAATATTCATAGAGTTATAAATATATATACATTGTAATACAGTATATTTTACAAACTGATGATATGAATTTTTCGATATTATGATAAATTCTTAATTCCTTATGCATTTGTTGTGCTAATAAAAGAAAAGAAAAAAAAAAAAATCTTTAAGCCATAAATATTTTTGGTGACCCTAGATTTCATAAAATATTTTTTTTTCTGAAAATCCCTGAGGAATTTAAAATGCTTTCTTGTATTTCATGTCTTAAAAGACTTTTCTAAAATAATTTTATGAACCTTTCATTTCTAAAGAAATGGATTTGTAAGAAGTGTATACATAGATAAGAAGAACGGTCCATAAAATTATAGACTTTGCTGATTTGATGAATTCAAGAGAAATATATATTTAATAAGGCTGTAGTTACCGTAGGCATTAATCTTGCAGAATACGGGGATTGGGAGGAATCAAATATTAAAAAAGGATTACAGCATCGGGAGATAAATTAGATGATGAAACAGAATTTGAGCAAGTGTAAAATTAAATTAAAAAATATTAAATATTTTGTAGAATCAGTTTTTCGTAGCGAATATATGTTATATGTTTAAAATGTCAGGAGAACAGTTACAAGTTTGACTAAATTTTTAAAAAATATTCCATTAAAATACTTAGTATTAGATATCTTGAATGTTCAATATCATGAAATATTTAGTCTTTCCTTTCAAGTTTGGGATTTGACTGCACAATGATAACCAAAGTCTGTACCTGTTTTTTTAAATAAAAGATTTGCAATATTTATCCATAATTCCAGAAGTTTTGATGGTCCCCCAACATCCTCAACTTCTAATTTAGGTATCATGTTGTTCATACATAACAAAGCAGTACATCGCACTGAATGGAGCCTGCAAATATAAATTGAATAATTTTAAAACTGTTTTATAATATATTCCTAATAAGATTAAACAGTGATTTTCATGTTTCAAACACTAGGAAACAATTTTATAAATTTTTTTGAAGCAGCAAAAAATTATAAAAAATATACCTCTTTAGGCAGTCTTTTGCAGATGGATGATTTCCAATGTTTCTTTCAGCTTCATCAGAAGGTAGAAATATTTGTTCGTGAACCTTTTCCCACAACTTATAACTTACTATCACCTCATTGAGGTCTCCAGAAATCCTATTTTCAAACTGAAATACAAAGCATTAACGATTTAAATCATAAGTTAACTAAATCATGCACACATTTTAATTTTGTCTCCAGCACAGCTCATATTTATTAACTTACATCAGAGGAGGTCATGTCAACTTCAATATCCATTTCATCACTGGTTTCGCTGCAAGATATATAATCACTTTCATCATCAGAACCTAAGAAGAATAATCACAATTATTGTTTTAATAATAATAATAAAAAACTTCATTTATGTTTATAAATATATAAATGCTGAAATTATGCTCACCGCCTTCAAACACATTTCCTAGAATTTCTAGAGCTGTTTGCTTAGCAGACAAAAGATGAATCAAAGCTTCTTCTGCCTTAACTACAGCAGTCATCTAAAATGGATTAATTTATAATAAAACTCACAATTAAATAAATGAGGATTAAACTTTAGTGAGATTTTTAAATAAAAATCATATTTTTATTATAGTAGGCTCAAACTCCAATTTTCCTACATTTTGAGATAGAAAGCTAAAGTCTAACGAATATATTCCCCCCCCCCTTGTCTCATTGTGTCACCCTCTGTTTGGTAGCAGATATTAAACTAAAGACGTAATTTTAAATAGGTTAGAAGTGATTTGTAAGAACATGAAAGTGGGGTTAACTTCATTTTTTAAAAAAATAAATGGAATTTGCACACTTTCTAAATAAGACTTTCAAATGACACATACAATCAATTTAAAATGACAAACAAAAGATATACAGAAAAGAATTACCCAATTTTGGATTTAATATATACATATAAATCAATCTGAAATGCATGAAAAAGTATTTTTATTTTATAAAATTAAAAAAATTTAACATTAAAATTCGAAGTTAATATTCAAAATTCTGGAAAATGCTTAGTTTACATTAATTAAAAATCGTGATGTTATTCTGAAAACAGGAGAACAAGGAGTTCCAATTTCATGCCATAGTTCTCATGAAAAAAAATTTCAAAATCTAGAAAAAGCACTGAATGACATTCTAAAAATTAGGTATTGTTAGCCTTTGATGTATTATATTAATGCTTGTGCTTTATTCACATAAAAATCTGTATTGATGTCAATTATTCTTTCAGTTTCATAGTTATTTTTAATGTATAGCACGTTTCTCTCAAAATAAGTCCAGTATTTATGAATTATAAGTAAATATTTGCTCAAGTTTAGTGTTGTCATGATATAGCAACCTTACGTTACAATGTCCATTTTCGTTTGGTTCACGGGGGCTATTATATTGAGTGCTGACTGAATATTAATTATCATATTTAAGAAGTGATGACCTCAATACTTTATTTATAAATTTAAATTTTATTTACAAAATAAAATAAACCCAATTTTACCATAAACAAGGAACTATTTTACAGAAATGAACCTTTTACAAGTATGATAATTGCTTAATTTCTTACAGCAAAATTTAAAGTTTTTATATTGTGTTAAAAAAAATATAATGTTGTTCAAAAGAATCAACTTAAAACATTTTTTCACAAAGTATATCAACCCATGTTGAATAATTACAAAGTATTAAAAGAATGAATAATAATAAATGCATTATTGATCATACCTCAGTTTCTAAATCTGTTTCTTCATGATATTTGTCAAGACGTCCTGCCTACAAACAACAAAATATGAAATAGTTTTTAATTGGTAAGTTAAACGACTTAAAGTAGTTATTAATAATATGTCTTTTTGCATAATTTGAAGCAAAAATCAACATACTAAAGGAAAAAATCTCAGTTTCAAAAAGGGAAAATTAAGCACTTTTTAAAAACACCCAATGAAAAAAATTACCTTTAAAGGCTCTCAAAAAACTAAAATAAGCACCTTTAAGCACTTTTTAAAAACGCTACGCTCCCTGTTAGCAATCATTTTTACCTCCAATAAAAGTTAAAACATTTTGATAGTATCAATCTTACAAATTAGACCTAACTTCACAAGATGTTTATTTAAAATCAATAAAGAGTGCAGCTTAAAAACCTCTTTAGAGCTCAATTTTAATGTCTATGGGGAGAGTGTGTGGGGGAAATTCAGGAAACAGTAGTACCTAATGGTCAATTAGAAACCCCTAAAAAGTTAGGAGGGTTAATTCATTACAACAAGCTTCTGCTCCTCAGTACATTTCCTGAGCAATTCGGCTAGTCATTGCACTTTACATTCTCAAAACTGAAGATACAGAGTGAAAAATAGTACCATGAAAGTTCATACAGAAGGGATGCCTTCCATCTTTTTTAGAGTCAATTGTGTATTTGCTTTGTGGGACAGTGAGAAGGGAAAAAAGAAAAGTTGGATTCAGGTCTCAATATCCTTTACATGTAAATAATTTACGTTACACACAAAGAAAGTAACAACAAAATTAGATAATGAAAAAGTTCGGTTTATGTATCAAAGGGAAAATAACTTTAAATCCCATATTAAATTAACATTAATTTTTGAATGATTTCCAATAATCAATTTTCAGAAATAGTATTATTTATAACAAAAATAGTTTATTAATATGAATAAAATTTCATATAAAATAAGTTTTTCAACACTCACAGCTCTAAAATATAAGTCATTTTATCTCATATATGCATTTAATATTTTATTTCATCGATTTCATATTTTATTTAATCGATTTTGCAATAACTATGTAAACTGAGAGCTTCTACAAACTAAAGATTGAGTGTCTAAGACAATGATTTTTTGTCACTTATTTAAAGCAGAGATTCTAAAAAGATATATTAGCTGTTATGGTATTTACTAACAAGGTTGTGTTTGTTTATCAAAAAACATTTTGAGTTAGCTAATTTCACACTAAACTAGAGAGTTCCTAAATTTTTGTGTTATAATAAGTTGTTTCAAGTTCCCATTGTTATACATAAGTAATTTATTGTTTTTTAAGTTATAAATATTTTTAATGATAAGATATTTTTATTATTAGAGATATAAATTATAAAATAAGTTTCTGAAGTACTCAAAATTAGACTTTATTTTTTGCATTATCATTCTTTATAATTTTGAGACTCAATTTAGGATTATCCTTAACTTTTGAGTCTCTTAGAAGTTTATAGAATTGAACATATTTAATGGTTTAATGTTGAGGATAAAATATTGTAGACAATATCTTCATAAATCAAAAAAAAAAAAAAAAGCTTTTAAGGAAGGCTAGAAGCTTTTATATCCATTATTAATTCCATTTTTTAAAAATTTTCTATTGTTAAATTAGAACCATTTAATGAATGTTAATGAAAATTTAAGATACTAACTCTAACAGTTTGCTACGGTCAGTTGGCACTAAGCACTTGCTAATATCTTTATCAAGAATTTGAAAATTAATTTTTTTACCAAAAATTATATTCTACATTAACTTGAAATACTTATATTTGGTTTTAAACTTATTTCAAGAGACTTTTGGCCACCTTGTAAACATTATAGGAAACATTTGGAGTCTGTTAGCACAGAAATGCAACAAAAATGGAAATTTTTCTATAGCTGGGTAGGAAACAGGGGGTCAAATTTTGTAATTCACAACTTTTTCTCTTTATATAGAAAACATTACTAATAAAATAACTAAGAATAAAAACAACAGTATTTACAATTAAATATTTTAACCTTAACTAACTTATTTCCAACTTATTTCTTCAATTTCCATAATATTGATAAAAACTGAAATTAAGCTAAATTTTAATTTAAAAAAATACCTTAGTGCATTAATTTTTAAGCATATATATTATCAACAATGTGCTTAAAAATGAAAACAGGATCAGAATTTATATTAAAATATAAAATAACAAGGAGAATCAAATTTACCTTTTGGTAAGCTATCTTTTTTGATAAATCTTCAAGCATCGGGCTTATTGGCTCGCTTAATGCGGTGGCTACTGCTTTTATGATAGGGGTGGTCACATCACTCATGCAATTATCCAACTTTCTTATGTACATATTTAATTTAATACCTGTAATAACACAAATTACAATCAAAGTATTAGCAATAAATATAGTCAATTTATCACTTTGCATTCATAATAAGGCAATTTTTTAAAAAAGAAATTGACAAAAAGAAAAGATGTTTAACTCTAAGATTTTAAAGGGAAGATTTTTGTTTTATTTCGAAGAGAAATGAAAACTAATAGCAAAATTGAAAATTTAATATTTTCATAACTAAAAAAATATTGTGATTGTGGGGATGGTAGTCAGGACAATGCCAACCATTATACCTGCCAACACTGGAGAAATAAAATAATGCAGATTTTACTAGCGACATATTTTAGGCTACAAGTAAAGTTTTGATACATCATGCATAATCATGTAAGTCTAAAAGAGAATTAAAAAATTTGAAATATTATAAGCACTTACAGTTAGTGAAGTAAAAAATATGTATATAATTCTTAATCTCTAAATAAGATTTTTTTAAAGCATTATTTATAATTACTTAAAATATAAATACTCAATGTACTGCCTGGTAATAGCACTATCTGCTGAGGAATAAGAGAAGCAATTTTGCCATCAATTATTTTATCAGCAAAAATTTTTTTAAAAAATTACTTCAACAAATACAGAGAAATTTGAGGATATACAGGCAAAACAGGAGATAGTTGTAAAATACAGGATACTTCATTAAAAAACAGGAGACTTGCCAAGTACGCAATGTCAACCTTCATCTATAAAAAGGTACCCCAACATAGAATCGAGTTAACATGCCTTATATACTAGTTAATTGGAATTGTATGTTTGTAGTTGTAGACACACTACAGTGATCCCCCACCAGAATTATATCTGTGATAGAATTCGATGAACAAATACCACTAGTTGATTCATTGCTGTCTTGTGAGAAGCCGGGAGAGCTGTATTAAGATTGTATTTTAAGTGCTGATCGTAAATGCTGTATTAAGTTCCCAGTCGTGATCACGCATGTGTTGCCATTAGCAGTCGAGTGTATACAGGCCGACGTTGTGCATGCGATTGAGACTGAGTAGCAACGTCGCAGATACAAGTAGCAAGTCAACTGTTCAATGAGGACCATCCATCGAAGTAATCGCGCTCGAATCGAAATGGGAGTTTCAATCAAGGTAGACGTGATAACGCCCGAAGGTCACCAATTGTTGTTATTGACAATGTCAACCTTCATCTATGAAAAGGTATCCCAACTTATTATCGAGTTAACATGTCTTACATACTAGTGAATAGGAATTATATTTTTGTAGAGGTAGACGCACTACAGTGATAGTTTAAAAAAAAAAGCATATCTATATGGGAATGTTTTCCTAATGAATTTTCAAACTAATAGTGTGGAATAAACTTTTTCAGTAGCTTAATGAAACAAATCTTTCAGTTTTTAAATGCATTTCAAGATGTCTAAAGTCTTAAAAGATAATCGTCTAAGCGCATTAAGACAAAAAACAGGTGAAAAGTACTGTAATGTATATTCTTAAACACTAAAAACAATTTAGCAGATTTAAAGGAAATACAAAACTAGTTTATAATCTACATTTAGTCCTTTTTTTATTAGTCTTATTTTTAACATTAAATAATAATTTACAAATATTATCCTATCATTTCTTTTCTCTAGATAAAATCTCAATATTAATTTTCAAACCTCAATATATTTATTTTTTAGACATTTTTCTCTCCTAACTCAGCAAGTGGCTTACCCTAGCCACAAAACCAAAAATAAATTTGACAACTGAAGTTCCGTGCTGACTACTTTCATTGACTTAATCTTCATATAATAGTGCTTGGTGTTCAAAATTAATTTCTAAGCTAATTTCTTTGGGTGTTAGCAGTAACATGCTGCACATCATTTCTGTCCTACAAAATATGAAAACTCTATCTCTAAATATAAATAAATAAAGACTGGATTCCCTCAGGTGCTGTCTTGAATTCTATTTTATTCAACAACTATATCAATGACCTGATTGATACTTTGGAAAGTACTCTTGGGATCAAGACTGCTTTGTTTACCGATGATCTGACACTGTAAGCTAGTGAACCAAAGAATTTCCAAGACAAATTAAACAATACTCTTAAAGAGGCTTTAAGACAAGTTTAGTAGATGGTACAGATCTGAGATTATTTGTCAGTTTTTCACATTAAACAGATACCCTTTTGAGCCTAACCTTGGGTCTTTGAACTACAGAGAACAGACAACAAAATGTACTCAAGCTGTGTTCTTGATTCTAAGCTGATATGACAGTCATGTTGATTATGGTGGTATAAAAGTTTTTTTCCCCTTTTTTTTTAAAAAAAGAGAAAAGTTTGGCTGGATTCAAGTTGGGATGCAGCCGAGATATTCTGAACAACATTCATAGGCTATTCATACAATCCATCTATAGCGACTGTATTAAGTTACAAGTTTTAATCTCTGCTACCCCTAATATTATCCAAAAGGTTGATAATATTTAAAACCAGGCTTTCCGTATTATTACAGGCACTGTAAAGGGAACTTCTTTTCTGAATATAAAAAATAAGGCAAAAAATTCTCCAGTTAGTAGCATAATTGAAAAAGTTGCAGTTCTTTTCTGTGAAAAGATGCACCAGCTACAAAACAGACTTTTCTGGAGGAACAGTAAGGTTAATGCTAAAAGAATCTGAAAAATCGAAAAGGTTTTAACCAAAATGCACATTTTGCAGCCACTGATTTAGAGTTTCACTGCAGTCCACATATTCTCATTGGCCCCATTTCACCCTTAAATTATGAAGATCTTTCAATCCACTTAAATCTCCATATGTTGGTGTGTATGAGACATGTGTACACTACAGGTAAAGGTAATTGCTGCATCAACTATTTAAAATAGATATTTGAGAGATTCATGGTTACATGTCTATATGGATGGTTCCATGTTCTATGGTGAAAAAGGAGCAGATGCCAGTTTTTTTTTAAATTTATTTTTTATTTTTTACCTACTTTCCCTTGAAACAACTAGTGCTCCAATCGTCATCATGAGAGCTGTTATCCTATCTTCTCTTTAATCTCTTGCTAACAGACAATATTCAAATAATATCTACATTTAAGAGTGCAGAAATTTAGCAAAATTATTACATGTCTCTTTCTAGTTGATTATAGGTCACTGTGGGTCCTGGTAATAAAGTTTGCGGGCAAAAAAAAAAAAAAATTATTCTACATAAAAAAAAATAAACATGCTTCTAAATTCAAGAATAGAGGAATGTGTAACTATGTGAGACATGGGCTTCACAGGTAGAAGTAATGCAGGATATTCTTGATTTTTTTCCAAGAAGTGAAGCTGTGGTACTCTCTCCTCCTTTTAGGTGTTTGCACTATTTACATGCTTACTTGTGCTGTCTTAAAAAATACGCTACTTCCAACATCTTATCATAAATTGAAAGCAAAGAGAATAAGGTTTTTGCCGAACAAATATTTCCATAGAATTCATAAAGGTAATTGCTGTAAATGAAATTAAAATGTCACAGTTAACAGTTGTCTAACAAATGTCCTTGTTAACAGTTTTGTAGAAATACAATATTTTGTTGAATGGGTTTCTTAACTCAAAAGAATTTTAAAAAAATTAAATAGTGAATAATATTATTTACCTATTATTAAAACATGTATCATCAGAAAGAAGAATTTAGAATCTTTATGAAATAAGACAATTTTATTAAGAATGTAATCATACCAGCAGCCAAGGTTTGTAATAAGAGGTGTTCAGGCTCTGCTGAAGACAATGACATTAGAGCATCCAATTG
This sequence comes from Parasteatoda tepidariorum, assembly GCF_982258835.1. Classification (NCBI taxonomy): domain Eukaryota; kingdom Metazoa; phylum Arthropoda; class Arachnida; order Araneae; family Theridiidae; genus Parasteatoda; species Parasteatoda tepidariorum. Next base: position 81,184,494 of record NC_141755.1, read on the forward strand.
TTCTTGTATTAGAGGCTGAAGCAAAATATCTGTTACGGCAGCATTGTTTTCACTTACAGTGTGTAAACACTGGGCTGAAAAAGAAAAATTTTCATCTTATATATTCCAGTATTTTAAAGTTAGACTGTATCAAAATAAAACTAAGTTAATCTGATTTCCATATCAGTTCTTTATTCCTCAAAATTATCATCTAATTAATATAAATAAAAATATTTAAACATAACTACACTGGTGTCCAAAATTAAAGTCACAAACATAAAATTTATGAAAATTGAGGAACATGCTAGCATGAAATTTAGGACAGAAATATTTGATAATGACAGAAAGAATAGAATAAAGTAACAATAAAGAAAAGATTTCACTGAAAACATCACGATTAAAATCTTTTCTATATTGCTATTTTCTTATATTTTTTCTACCATCGCAACATGTTTCTGCACTAAAATTCGTGGGACTCCAGTGAATAGTTTTTCAGTTTTCACAAATTTAATATTTGTAACCTTATTTTTGGAAACCAATGCATAAGTGTTTATTTTGCAATAATTTATTAGTTTCTCTTTAATTATACTTTAATTATAACGCTTAAAAAAAAATTCTTGTTAACACGAGTTTGATATTTTAAACATAATTGGCAAACAAAACTTTATTAAACAATAAAAATATGCTGAAAATGTAAAATGTTAGGCAAAAGAAAGAGTTTAATTCACTTTATCAAAGGAAGATTAATAATTTAAAAAATTTAAAACAAGTTGTTTCACTGTAATTTTAAATACTTATTTTATATTTAAAATTAAAATTTTTAATCTAGATACAAAATTTAAACAAAAAATCATTATATCAATTAAATGAACTAGTTGCATTATATGGGTTTATTACTTTATAAAAGCAGACTAAAAACAATAAAATAATGGCAAGGTATATTTAATGAAACAAAACATCATTTCTTACCAACAGCAATAGGTATTTTTATATTAAAATTTTCAATGGTAAGGCAAGGTAATAAAATTGAAATTAGATTCCTGTCGTTGAATACTGTAACAGCTGTACTACTATTTTCACTAAAAAAACAACAAAAAAAAAAAAAAAAAACAAAAAAAAAAAAAAACAATTAGGACAGGGGTTATATTTATTGCTAAAATCATAAATGTATAATACACAGATTTGAATTTTACCATAAAGTCCATAATAAATTGCAAGCTTCTGAAAAGATTTCTGATTTAGTGTCAATTCTATTTTCTGATGATTTTATGGAAGTCCAGGGTTCTTTATACTAAAAAAGCACAAAAAAGAAATGTGACAGATAAAATTAGAATTGAAAAATAAATAAATAAATAATAAAACAATACAATTTGCTATGTTAGAAGGACTTAAAGGCAAAATGAGTACATTACTTTAAATTGAAAGAACATGAGTAAAATTAAAACACATCTATGATTTCAAATACTGTAAGGATTTAACTAACAGTTCGAATGTTATATGTTAGCATGATTTTACATTTTTTGAACAAATAAACGGAGTAAGGAAAGTTGTTATCTTTCATATTTTTACAAGTGGATTATTCTTAGCAGCAGTCATATAGGACAGTATGCAGTCCCTACTTGAAAACATTTTTAAAAATAAGCAAACAAAAACTCTACTGAACTATATATATATATATATCAAAAAGAAAAATTAAAATCCCTGAAAATGTTATGCTCAATTGGCAAATTACGCACGAGAGGATATTATGTACATAAATAACGCGAAAGAAATAATAATAAAAATACATCTTTGAAATGCAGGTAAATTGTGAATCTAATATGAAATGTTAAGCATAATAGTTCTTCAAATAGCCTCATATCATCAACGTATCAAAAAGTGTTTACTCAAATTCGAAATTTGCACGCCGTAATAACATCATATAATATTAAAAAAAAAAAAAAAAAAAAAACGGAATTAGAAGAACTAAGCGGAAAGATCCGAAAAATTATAAATAATCGAAGAAACTATTATGTAACGACGTGAAATTGCGATGGAATCGTCGTATGATTAACGCGTCCAAAAGAAGCGAATCGAAAGAACATATGCGAATGGCTGAAAAAAAAAAAAAAAAACGCAAGGAAATCATCATGGAATCGAACTACGATCAAACGCAATGTTTTAATAAAACGTTAAGAAATAGTTGTAACTCAAATTTGAAATTCGATTGTTACAGTGCCATCGTAATAATTAAAAATATCAAAACTTCATTAACAACGAGGGATTGACTGAAAAAACTATCAAAAAACGGCGTGGATTTACGATGGAATTGAGAACTTCAAAAAATAATAAATAAAATTTAAAACTCGCGCGTCCAAATTCGCACTTTATGGCTGAAAAAAACGCAAGGAAATCATAATGGAATCGAATTACGATCAAACGCATCCAAATGCATTTTTTAAATAAACCGTTAACAAATAGAAATCTGAAATTAGATTGTAATAACACCACCGTAATAATTAAAATTATCAAAACTTCATAAACAACGAGGGATTGGCTGAAAAAACTATCGAAAAACTGCGTGGACTTAGGATGGAATCGAGCACTTATAATAAAATAATAAATCAAATTTAAAACTCGCGCGTCCGAATTCGCACTTTAAAAAAATCAAGAGGAAAGGGGTCGAAAAAACTGTCATATAACAACTTGAAATAACTATGAAATCATCGCGAATCGAACGTGTCAAAAAGTCATAACTTAAATTCGAAATTCGCATGTCGTCATAACATCGTATGGAATAAAGCGGATTTTTTCTAAAAAAAATTATAAAATATAACTTTCCCAGGGCGCGTAGTCAAATCTTTCAACAAAAATAAGCACCGTTTAAGTACTTTTTAAGCACTCAAAAATATTTGTAAGCACTATATACATTAACAAAATACAAAATAATTTTCGAAGACTTTACATGATCATGATAAAATAACTAGTTCCTAACAAAGAACGCTTTTCTTGATTATATTAGCCATAATAAAATGACCTAGAGATTTTTCGATTCGATATCAGAGGGTGGAAAATGAAGCCTGAAATTAAGAACATCTTGCAAAATGCAGCCGAGTTGCACATGAGAGAGCAAGAATCTCACCGAACCCAGCTCAATAGACGCACATGCGGATGCAAGTATTTTATCAAACATGTAAAACGATTAGTGCTTTAATACATTACCGACCGACGGTATGCCGAAATGGATTGTGGGTGAATGAATTGTGAAAACGTTGAAAAGAGCAATGTGAAAAGCACGCTTTTGCATAATACATGGCGGAAATCGACATGGTAAAGAAAAGAATCTCATTTTCAAAAAGGGAAAATTAAGCACTTTCTAAAAACATCTAATGAAAAAAGCATCTTTAAGGTGCACCTTAAGGTAAGAAAAAAGCACCTAAGAGCAATTTTAGTGATGTAAAATTAAGCACTTTTAATGTTCGTGCGAACCCTGTTCTAACAGTATACTGCTTGCCTTAAAAGCTATTTTTTTCCGCTATTATTTATAAACTGCTAGAAATATTAAGAGCAATCCAAAGCAACAGCAGCAAGGGAGGGAGAAAAAAAAAGCGACCTGTTTTTGGAGTGTTAGCAAATGGAAAATATAGACTAGTGGTAAGATAGAGTATGTTTAGAGAAGCGATTTTAGATGCTAATTCTATATTTACAATATCTAATCGAATGGGAATGGTTGCTTTATATTTTCATTCCTTTTCCAAGTCCAGTTCAACCTCTCGGGGGAATTTCGATTTGGAGGGATATTAAATTGTGGGATAAAACGGGGGAAAAGAGGAGAAGAGCATTTATTTGACAGTTTATAAGCGTTTTTTATATGTAGTATTTGTGGAAGGGGTTGCAGGGTAAATGATCGCCAAAAAGAATACGGATTTAGAAGGAAGACATTCGGAACTTGAGACGAAATCCTGAAAATATACTAACAGAATTTGATTTTTAAAAAGAAATTTTGGATAAAATACTTCAAGCACAAAATAAATAAATAAAAAATAAATTAATAAAATGAAAAAACGTATTAATTTATTTTATCTGAAGCGAATCTAGAAGTTATATTATTTTACTCAATTTTGAAATTCTACTTTTCCAATTGATATACACATATTGGAAAAGTAGAATTGCACATATTGCAGTAGACACTGCACACATTAAAGTAACTTTCTGCATAAATAAGTGACTTTAATATGTGCAATGAAACTTGCAGGGGTCTGTCCAGACATTTTGTAAAGGGTTCTATTTTCGTAAAATTGTGAAAAAATTATTCGTAATTTGTGAATATAAAATAAACGTTAAGTCACATTCTTTCAACCAGGGTACTGCTTTTATGAATTTGTGCAAATAGGGTGGTCCTGTTATTGCAAAAACTTTTTCAATGAGTTTTTAAATTGTAAATAGATAAAGATAATGCTCAACACTGTAAATTCATAATTAAAAAAAATTAAATTTTCAAAAATAAACAGCAATTGCTGCTTCCAAATTAGAGATGCAATATACAAATATTTGGTATTTAGCCTATACTGCTGAGCGCAGAATATTAATTTCGGACGAATAATGGAAGAAGCGTCTGCCGATTACAGAACTTAAATCGTTTACATCCATTCCCCCCCCCCCCTGGGAAGGGTTTATTCGATTACCAAAACAATAATGAAGATGAAAAAATTTGTGAAGGGTCCGATTTAAAGAAAAATAATTCTGTGAAGGGTCCGTTTTAACGAAAAAATATTACGTGAAGATATTCGTGTTAACGGACCCAAATTTCTTCTAAACAGACCCCTGACTTGGAATAAAGAAGATGAAAGTACTGAATGAAAACAATATGCCGCTTGCACTTAATGAGCTTTTATCCTAACTTATAGCATTGTTGCAAATGTCAATAAATGTAATGAATGTTTTTGTAACTTTTAATATTATCATCAACATGACAGAAAATATTTAGTGCACGCTAATAATATTCTTTGTTTTAGCACATGTTTCCAAGTTGGATGTTCCACGTTGTTTAGTGTGGTTTCCAAGTAACGACACAGTTTTGTCACGGGTGGTCTATAGTTACCATGATAAGCAAATAAAATAGCAACTACAGTCAAGAAACACGGAGCATTTCGTAAATATGCAACCTCGATAATGCAAGAGATTTTAAATATTATTATTTCGTCAAAATTTATTTTTGAATTCAGGAAATTGAAGATCGGGAGAAAAAAGGAAAGAAAACATTCTGATGACTATCAAGAATTAACTAGAAGTTTCAGGATTCGAACAAAGTATTTGTCTAGAGCAATTATCAAAAACTTTAAAATATTACACGCATTTCGAAATACATTTTTGCATTAAACAGGGTGCGTAACCAAATTTTTTAACAAAAAATAAGGACCTTTCAAGCACTTAAAAATATTTTTAAGCACTTCAAAAAAATTCATAATTTGGCAGGGTGGGCAAGATTTTGACATTTTACGGTTTTAACCATCAAGTCAAAAAAAAAAAAAAAAACTTTTGTCATAGTGTTTGACAATTGTCAAAAATCATGAAATTTTGAATCATGTGTTTCATGTTGAATGTGTGAATGGCGTTTTCATACGCTACGGGCAGACGGTACGCCGAAATAGATTGGAGTTGAATTAATCGTGAAAACGTTGAATAGAATAATATGAAAATTGTCTTTTTGCATAATTCACGGCGAAATTCATCATGGTAAAGGAAAAATATCATTTTAGAAAAGGAAAAATTAAACACTTTTTAAAAACATCCAATAAAAAAAGCACCTTTAAGGGCTTTTAAAAAAACGGAAATTGAAAATAAGCACCTTTAAGCACTTTTTAAAAACGCTACGCACCCTGTGTAAAACGAATGGCGTTTTCATACGCTACGGACAGACGGTAAGCCGAAATAGATTAGAGTTGAATTAATTGTGAAAACGTTGAATAGAACAATGTGAAAAGTGTCTTTTTGCATAATTCATGGCGAAATTCATCATGGTAAAGGAAAAATATCATTTTGGAAAAGGGAAAATTAAGCGCTTTTTAAAAACATCCAATGAAAAAAAGCACCTTTAAGCACTTTTTAAAAACGCTACGCACCCTGTTACAGCTATTATTTACTAAAATTAATAAGCAAACGATAAAAATCATTAATCAAAAAATTTTATAGCTTTCGATCGGGAAGCACAGAAAAAGCGATAAGTAGCCAAAAGTTTGGGAATCTAACCCATATCGCATTGCAGAAACCGACATTTTGCTTTTCTTCTCAATTTAATGGATTCGAAAGGAAAATAAAAATGTATATACACACACATTTTGGTATGCGGAGAAAGTAAGGTCCAAGGTAGGGGGAATAGCGCAAAGGGAAGGGCAGAAAGGACACACATCTGCGGTTCCCAGAACGAACCCGAGTGCGTTTTAAAATTCAGTCCCTTGGGATCTAAAAAACACAGCTTGCTTCTCCAACACCGAATCTCACTTTCAACTACTTTAACTCAGTTGGAGATGAGTGCGAATCCTGTAAAGCTGTTTTTCCATCGTCCCTCTTCCATAAATATATGTTTATAATGTGAAAGTTGGGTATGAAATTTAAATGCGTTCGCAAAGAAAATTTTTTACCTCGCAAGATGAAGAAAAAAAGAATGCTCATAGTTTTTGTTGTTGTTGCATTTATTAGAATAATTAGCAACCATTTTAAGCAAGAGAATTGTTATAAGATTGGAATGTTTTAATTAGAAAATAGTATATTCTTAAGTTCCGTTTTGTGGGATTCTTTTAAAAAATAATGATTTAATAATCAATGAATAATTTTCGTAGATAATTGGTTGGCGATATAAAACTGATGATCTTTCTTATTAAAAGCGTTTTCTGTTAAAAATAAATGTATCTATACTGGAATATCTTCATAAGGAAAATTTGTCTTAAAAGTAATTTCCAAATTTGCACGCCTAGCAAATTATTGTATATCTATAGTTTGCAAACTGATTTCCGAATGCTCTGTTGTCATATAAAACGAGGTTTTTTAGCGAATAATCTTTGTTGTAATTGCTTTGAATTGATTAAGATCCGATTTTCCTGAACATCAGTCCTTAAGAAATGAATTTGTCGGAAAATTACGTTAAGAACAAAGAAAACCTGGCTCAATCTGCTGACTTCATTTAATAAAATTACAATGAAAAGAGTTCACAATTTATGTAAGTTTTTTGTTGTGGAACAAAGATGTAATAAGACTCATTATTAACACAGTTTCACACATCGAAGACTTTCTTAAGTTCAAAGTCCACCTACACTATTGTAAAACTAGTTTTTCCTAATGACGGTTAACTTTTCTGTGATACTACTTTCACTGCATGAAGAGTTACGAAGCAGAAAAAAGAACTTTACGCTTAACCCACAATGAAGATAAGGGAACAAGGTTTCGTCATATAAAACTTAAGGATATTTAAAATTTCCCCCATAAAAGTAGTAATAAAATACCATACATGTTTCCGAAAATAATTTCGAACTTTTAACTTCAAAATTTTTAGGAGTGGAAGAAACCATAAGAGACTATAAGAAAAAAGAAACCCGTTTTAATATCAGAATTTGGAAACTATGCAGATTTATCACAATTAAGTCAACACAGTTTCTTTCTAAGTAATATTCATTATTTAAACTTTTAAATTTTTGGTTTTGCAGATTTTTAGTGAACGATTCGCGTTCCGATTTAAAAAAAAAAAAAAAAAAACTTTTGCAGTAGTTTGATATGTATCCATTTCATAACTAGTAAAAAGTTAGCAATTATTTAATTTATAGGTACTGCAGGTATATTGCGTGAGGACTAAGTAATTTAGTGGATAGTTAGTTAGTATTTAGTATTAGATAGATAGATAGTATTTCACACAGAAAACTATCATTCGTTTTTTTTAATACGCAAGTTGTTTATAAATATGCAAAAAGGATTAAACAGAACAATGATCATTATTTACATAACACCCGACTTTCACAGCTAAAGTTAACTAAATTATAGAGAACACTCCAAACTATACAAGAGTGCATAATTTATAGAGAGATATTATAAACTTATTTATAGAAAATACAGATTAACTAATACGCTAAACTGATTTTTTAAATTTTTTTTACCCTCACTTCTTTTCTTTATTATTATTCAATCGCTATAATATAAATCAACCATAGTAAAGGTTGACATAAAGACGAGAACAAATTAAACGCTATAAAATTAAAGGTAAACGAACTACGTATGAAATAAACCGATTAAACAAAGTGCTCATCACTCTAGCAACAATCTTGCTTTAACCGTCATGTAAAAAAAAAAAAAAAAAAATAAAAAAAAAAAAAAAAAAACCTTTTGGCATTGTTTTTGACAATTGTCAAAAATCATGAAATTTTGAATCCTATAAAACGAATGGCGTATTCATACGCTACGGACTGCCGAAATAGATTGGGGTTGAATTAATTGGGAAACGCTGAATAGGACAATGTGAACTGTGTCTTTTTGCATAATTCGAAGCGAAAATCAACATAGCAAAGGAAAAGTCTCATTTTGTAAAAGGGAAAATTAAGCACTTTTTAAAAACACTCAATGAAAAAAAGCACATTTAAGGGCTTTTAAGAAACGAAACTCGAAAATAAGAACTTTTAAACACTTTTTAAAAACGCTATGCTCCCTGTATATAGGGCCAATATCGAAAAAATAAATGCCCTTTGAACCCTTACTGAGCCAAGATTCATGAATATTGTCCCAATGAGGGCACAAGTTATTTTGCTGCTATGGTAGTACAATAAAATATTATTTTTCCACCAGGTTAGACTTGCAACAGATTGTAATACTTAGTCAAGTTATCGTTTTATTTTCAAAAGTTTTCGAATGAAAGTCATAAATCGGTTTACTAATAGCACTCATTATTTTGAACTTTTAGCAAAATGTTTCGAATTTGCTTAATTTCCAAGGAAAATACAAAAAAAGGAATATGACAAATGAGATACAGGAATCCCTTTTTCTTCACCATTAACGCTTCCTTTTCAAACGTTCCAGTTAGATAAACACTACATTCAAACTACTATAACTTTTCTCGATTCAGGCAATGCACGTCGATTTAAGGACAAAGAGAATATTCCCAGTTGCCTTTGTCGGAAACGAATTCTAACTATCCCGCAAGATCCTGGTGGTTTAATAGGCCGACCCATCATCCTAACTAACATTCTTTTCCTGATGAAAACAAAAGATATCATCAAAACCTTTACCTTACAGCGAAATACTTAAGCAAACACAGAAGAAAAAAAAGAAGAGAGAAGTTCTGAAGATGTCGTAGTTAAAATTTGTAGCCAGTAAAAGCAAATCTCAAGGGAGGGCACCTCTCTAATACTTTCAAAGGCTAAGAAAACACCGTCAATCAATGGGTTTTGCGCCTATGTATGCACAGGCTGGGGCGCAATAGAAGGCATACATATAAATCTTTAATGGCTGTTCGCCTCTTGGGGGTTCTTTTCATTTGCATGAAGGCCGCCCCTTCTTTCCTTGGTAATCCGGTGCGCCCCTGTGCAAAAGGTCTCGGAGCTCATTTCGTCTTTTCTCCCATCAGGCGCACATATACCCCTTTTTCTTTTTCTTCCATCTTTTTCTCCCTTCTTTTCATCCAATTGGAAAAGATAGAAAGAGGGAGAGCACACGCGCGCGACTTTAATTTGTGTGTGCTGGGCTTTAATGCCCACAGCTTGTCTCCGGGGACCGGACCGGGCTCATTAAACCCGGGGTCTCTGCGGCCCATACTTTTCTCGTTATTCTTCATTGTCACACACTCTAAACGCGAAAGAGAAAAGGACTTTTATACATACATAAATACATAGGGTTTGAGAAGGAGGGAAGGAAAAAAAAAAGGAAAACTAGATGGAAAGAAGGGGGTTGAAAAGTCTGAAAAATCCCTCCCAAAAGAAGATACGAAGGAGGCGGCTGGTATTCTCCGGGGAATCGCTCGGGACCGCGCAGTCATCATCGAAATAACGGAATAACTCCTACGCAATATGCAGAAGTTCGGAGTAATATAAAGAAAAATGATGCCACCCCCTTTTCTCTCTGAACCCTGAGGACACCGCAGGCAAATCATAACTGGGCCTGACGTGCAACGACCAAGGAAGGAAAAGAGCTATGTAAAATTCACATCCCCCCTTATCCTCTGCACCCCTTTTCGGTTTCATCTTCCCTTTCCACCCCTTCCATTTTTCCATCTTTTCTTATCGCCGGCGGCAGGCGCTTTCTTATCCCCCTTCACCCCGACCCAAAAGGGAACCGATCGAGAGTGAGACAGGGGCGCTCACGGGACAAGCCCTTGCATTTGCATGAATAGGAGTGAGGGTGTGTGTGTACCTGACTTTTTAAAAAAGTAGGGGGAAAAAATGGCCCTGAGGCTCTTTTCCCATCAGGAAAGGGGATATGTTGTCCGCATGTAACCCCCATGGGTGACCCCGGCTGAGAATTTCGACCGAATAAGCAAATGAAGTTTTCTTGCAATGCGAAACAACCGCGAGAGGCAAATACAAAGCAGCTAAAACCTCTCCCGATTGGATATTCCTCAAATAAGAGCATTTCTACATGTTTGACAGAAGTAAAATTGTTCTCCAATAAACCGCCCGCATAGTTTTGCCATAGGAATGAGCTGAATCGAATTTTGCTGACTTTTCATGAATACCGATTTATTTAGAAATGCTGGAGAGGCATTAATAAAATGGAAAGATTTCTTAGGGACTTTGGGGGAAATTTTTTTTAGAATATGCAAAAGTTTAAAAGTAATACAGAAATGGTATTTCGGTAATTATTATTTTCTTTAAAATGAATTAAATACTAGTAGTACTTCATTTACGGGTATTATCATAATTAAACCGGCAAAAAAATGTCAACGCTTTTTTTTAGTAAACTTGTTGGCGTTTATTTTCTTTTTTTCTACTTTTAGTTTATATTTTTGAAAAGTTCTTTTTTTCTTTTTTCTTCTTCTTTGCAACACAGCTAGGATAATATTGGAAACGTTTCAAGCAATTTTGAGAAAGTGCAAGATCTGGAGTAGACAATTAAAAACAAAAAAAAAAACAAGAGATTTATTCGAATTTTTTAAGGGTAATAGATTTTGAAACTTTTCCATACAGTTGATTTTGTGGAATTCAAACAGAAGCATTTTGTTTAAATTTATAAGAATGATCTTTTTTTTAAAATGGCTACTTTAAAGCAAACCTTCTGACTATCCTGCGGTTCAAAGCACTTCCTTATTTAATAATTAACCAATATAGTCTTTGTGTCGCATTTTACCACATTTACACAAATGTGTACGTTTAATCTTTTAGTTTCAATGTTTAATTGCATTGGCTACAGCACAATCTGCTTCCCGCAGGACATATGCGGCGCTCGACGATTGTTGATAAGCGACCCGCAGAAGCTTCTACACACAATAAAAAATTTTGTTTGAAAAATAAAAAAAAATCGAAAATTTTGATAAAAAAATTATCATAAATATTTATGGAAAAACACGAAAGTAGGCGGTCAATAAAAAATATTACGATCAGGGAAAAAAACAAACAAACACAAATTAGACTCGTCGAAACATTTTTTGAACTGGGCAATAGCTTTTTGGCGAAATGAAACATTTTAATTCAAGAGATCTTCCTATTACCACATTGAAGCATTTGGTTTACGAACCTCATTTGTTAATGAACTTTTAAAGGGATGAGAATTTAAACTTAGAAGGAAAATTTTAATGAAAAACATACCTGTTCTAAAAGTGTGACTAGACACGTCATGATGTCTTGCTCAACCATTGCTTCAGACACTACATAGTCGTTGCAGACAGCAATATTCCTAAAAAGATGAAATAAAAATTCCAATTAGCGGCGCGAACTCTACAAAGATTAAAGTTTAATATATCCTAACACGGAAACAATATGGTAAAACAACACAGGGAAGCAATTTTTTGTTCATGAGCAGCTTTAAAATTGTATAAGTGTTGCCCAAATAAAAAAAGTGGCACGTGAGAGAGCTTCAGAAATTCAGTAAGAATGGTAGCATCACCATCAGGGTGCGTAGCCAAATCTTTCAACAAAAAATAAGCACCTTTTAAGTACTTTTTAAGCACTATATACATAGGCAAAATGCAAAAAATTTTCAAAGATTTTACATGATCATGATAAAATAACTAGTTTTTGACAGAGAACTCTTTTCTTGATTATATTAGTCATTAAAAAATGATCAAGAGATTTTCCGGTTTTATATCAGAAAGTGGAAAATGAATCTTAAAATTGAGAATAGCTTGCAAAATGCAGAGTTACACATGCATGAGAGTGCAATAATCTCTCCGAACCCAGCTCAGTAGGCGGACATGCGGACTCGCAAGTATTTCATCAAACACGTAAAATGATAGGCATTTTTATAAGCTATGGACCGACGGTACGCCGAAATGGATTGTGGTTGAATGAATTGTGAAAATGTTGGATAGAACAATGTAAAAAGCACGCTTTTGCATAATTACTGGTGAAAACCAACATGGTAAAGAAAAAAAAAATCTCATTTTCCAAAAGGAAAATTAAGCACTTTTTAAAAACACCCAATGAATAAAGCACCTTTAATGGCTTTTAAAAAACAAAAATCGAAAATAAGCACCTTTAAAAACGCTACGCACCATGACCATTTACAGTTACAAAAAAAAGTAAGAAGAGTGCATAGCAAATTATATTTAACGAATGAAGCGGCTCACGTGAGAGCCTTTAAAGTAAATGTAAAGCCGTGCTAATAATTCGTGCGTCACCGGTAGGATTCGAATTCCCGTACTCACGAACACGAGTTCAACCAACCAGGCTACACTGTTGTTGAATTGATTATTATTCAATTAAGGTGACAACGCTGCTCTTTAATTAACTTTCTCCTCATTGTAAATTCTGTACTCTTTTTTCTAGCGAAACCAATCTTCTTTCAGAAATCGGAGTTCAGAATTGAGATTTACAATATTTTTCGGAAGAAAGCCGCAGAAAAATAAATTTCGGCTCTCAAGAGCAATGGAGTCAGTTTTTAAATCAATCGTTTGTAATACTCCTAATTAATAATTCCTATAAACAATAAGGCCAACATAAATTTCTCTTAAAGACAAAGTATTTATGAAATATTTTGGAATCAAAAAAATTTGTAGAATGGCGCGCTTTGTCACCTTTAATAAAATTAAACTATGGAAGTATTAATAATTTAGTTACTTATTTTCATCATTCCTTAAAGTTTCTTTTTTACTGCTATGCTTTTTAATACTGGAAAGGCTTTTGTTTTAGTTAAAGAAAATTTACTTTAAAAATTTTTAAATGTTAAAAGATTAAATCTTACGATACCATAAGTTAGTACACGGTGCGTAGCCAAATCTTTCAACAAAAATAAGCACCCTTTAAAGTACTTTTTAAGCACTGAAAGAATATTTTAAAGCACTATATACATTAATAAAAATTCAAAATAGTTTTCGAAGACTTCACATGATCATGATAAAATAACTAGTTTCTGATAAAGAACTCCTTTCCCGATTATATTAGATCGAGAAATTTTTCGGTTTTCAGAGGGTGGAAAATGAAGCCCGAAATTAAGAATCTCTTGCAAAATGCAGCAGCAGAGTTGCACACGAGAGTGCAAGACTCTCACCGAACCCAGCTCAGTATACGCGCATACGGGCCCCGCAAGTATTTCATCAAACATGTAAAATGATAGGTGCTTTCATACGTTAAAGATCGACGGTACGCCGAAATGCATTGTGTTTGAATCAATTGCGAAAACGTTGAATAAAACAATGTGAAAACCACGTTTTTGCATAATACGTGGCCAAAATCGACATGGTAAAAAAAAATCTAATTTTCGAAAAGGGAAAATTCAGCACTTTTTAAAAACACCCAATAAAAAAGCACATTTAAGGGCTTTTAAAAAACGAAAATTGAAAATAAGCACCTTTAAGCACTTTTTAAAAACGCTTCGACCATATAGTACCTCTACGAATTTTAATGTTATAATTTCTTTACGGAGTTCTTTTAATTTATTTTTTGATTGAAAGTCAGCAAGGAATTGATGAATTGGAGGCTGTAGATAATGCAACATTAACTATGAGGTTAGTTACATGAGCAAAATGTAAGTTTTTATTTCTGTGGCTTGATAATCATTTTTTTATTAGGGGCAGGGGAGAAAGTGAGAATCTGTTCAAATGCTTAAGCATGTTTATGGTAATTTTGAATCACCCACCACCATGTCAAGAAAAATAAGCAAAGCCCAATCCCCTTATACCTTGCTTTAACTTCGACTTTTACTACAGTGCTCAAATTTCAAGAACATTAGGTTTAAATTTAAATAAAATATGTAATTTAGCATAAAAGATGCAACTTAGAACAAAATTAACATTTTAATTCATTACATACTATTATGAGCAGAAAAGTTTTCAGCTCAACAGAGTCAAACAGAACAATTGAAGCATAAAATGATTTAAATTTAATACACAATCATCCAATCAGATGGTGTTCAAGATTGTTGCAGACATTTTTTTTTCATATCTTTTACGGCATTCCTTCTTTCTTATTCCGTTCGATTTGGAATGAATCTTGGGCCACTTTTTTTATCTATTCATTTAGCATCCTGCATGCATTTCAGCACGTTTCGAAGCTCATTTGATGATATGTCTTTAATTCTTTATGAATATCTTGTGTTTTTTTACCTGTGGTCAAAACCATTGACCAATTAAATAATTTTCTATCAACTTTTTACTTCTCCTAATTTCAACTATTAACTTTTATTTCAAATTTGACATTTTTAAAAGTGTATTTTTTGTTCCATCAGGGAGCGTAGCTAAATTATTCAACAAAAAATAAGCACCTTTTAAGCACTTTTCAAGCACTCAAAAAATATTTTCAAGCACTTTAAAAAAATATCATAATTAGGCAGGGTTGGAAAGTTTTTGACAATTGACGGTTTTATTTTGTTTTACAGTCAGGTCAAAAAAAAAATTGACATTGTTTTTGACAGTTGTCAAAAATCATGAAATTTTGAATCATGTAAAACGAATGGTATTTTCATACGCTACGGACTGGCAATAAGCCGAAATAGATTGGGGTTGAATTAATTGCGAAAACGTTGAATAGAACAATGTGAACTGTGTCTTTTTGCATAATTCGAAACGAAAATCAACATGGTAAAGGAAAAATCTCATTTGGAAAAAGGAAAAATTAAGCACTTTTTAAAGACATCCAATGAAAAAAGCACCTTTAAAGGCTTTAAGAAACAAAAATCGAAAATAAGCACATATAAGCACTTTTTAAAAACGCTACGCACCCTGTCAATTTTTGCCTTTTTTTCGCAACTTAAAACTAAGCAATCTTAGTGTGGTACATAAGTAATGTTCATACTCTCTTTCTTTCACCTAGTCAACAAATATACTTATGTGCTTACATAATATTTGAACGGCCCTTGGAAAATTGTAACATTACAAAAAAAGATTTTTTAAAAAATAATAAAACTAGAAAGAAATTAAGAGGATTATCAACCACCCTCACAATTTTTTTTAATTGCCTTGTTCAAAAATACTTTTATAATGAAAAACATTTCCTCGCTTGCATTTCGACAAATGAAAGACGGTATTTACCAGGTCTCCGGGGACCAGCGTCTATCAACATCAGAATGAACCATCTGACCAAATATTTTCGGATAAACCCCGCGGGTTATGGAAGGAAAAAAAAAAAAAAGAAAGAAAGAAAAAGTTCGACGCGGGAGAGAACGAACGAAAAGCTAGTCCATCGAAAATGCAAAAAAGTTGGAAATCTTACTATTCCTTCTTTTTCCCACACCGACCATGCAGATCTAGATTTCGATCCATTAGCAGTGTATTTCCCAAGGTGACGTACTGTTCCAACTACGCAATACATCAAAACATACTTCCGTTTCTCTACGGGATTTTATGCACCGCTGGTGCGGCAAATAATGTCTCGAAAGCAGCACAAGCCCCCTCTTTTTTTCCTTCTTCTTCTCTAGTTTGCGTGTGCTCGAACCATCCAACTTTTATATATATTTTTTTATTTTATTCAGAATGCTTTCAAGTTCGTGTCCTGATAGAGTGCCTGCGATGTGCAAATGTCGAGAAAACTTTTGTGGGGGGTATCGCTGGACTTTGGGAAAGCAATTTTTTACAATATGCGCTTTTGTGGTCACTCGTGACGTTGGACATTGAAGGGTATTCTGGATTTGGCAAACTAACTACGAATGCGGCGAGTTATTTTGTATCTTTTGAAATATGGGTGGCATATAAGTGAAGGATTTTGGGATATCTAGATATCCCGTATGTCAGTCGGACAAAAAGTTTTCCCACTAGTAAACCTTGTGAGATCTCACCAAATAGTTATAGACACTGTATTTGACGGTTACGCGCGATTTAATAGTTGAAAATGCACTTTATTTTTCAGGAAATTATTTAAAATTCTATTCTTTATAATTATGACGAGTTACTTTGTAGAGTATGAAAGAAAAAGGTAACGTATAAGAGAGGGATATGTGGACAAAAAGTTTTCCCAATAGTAAATCTTGTGAGATCTCACCAAACAGTTGTAGACACTTTATTTAACGGTTATGCGCGATTAATATTTGAAAATGCATTTTATTTTTCAGGAAATTATTTAAAATTCTATTCTTTATAATTATGAGGAGTTACTTTGTAGAGTATGAAAGAAAAAGGTAACGTATAAGAGAGGGATATGTGGACAAAAAGTTTTCCCAATAGTAAATCTTGTGAGATCTCATCAAACAGTTGTAGACACTTTATTTGACGGTTATGCGCGATTAATATTTGAAAATGTATTTTATTTTTCAGGAAATTATTAAAATTCTATTCTCTATAATTACGACGAGTTGCTTTGCAGTAGAGTATGAAAGAAAAAAGTAACGTATAAGTGAGGGATTTTGGGGGATATGTGGACAAAATGTCAGTGGACAAAAATTTTCCCAATAGCAACCTCGCGAGATCTCACTAAATTGTTAAAGACGTTTCTATTAAAATTTTAAAATGTACTTTATTTTTAAGGGAATAGTTAAAATTCTTTATAATTGTGACGAGTTATTTTGTATCAGTATCGTAATTAAAAGTTACAAAATACCGGCGAACTCTTGAACAGAAACCACACCTCTACATCAAGCTAATTTGACTTAACATTTTGAGCAAACTAATCTATTTTCATCTTCAAAGCCGGCGGATAAGTATATTTTGTGAGTAATTTAGAAACCACAAAATAAATAGCATATTATGGTTAGGATCTTATGAATTAAGGTGAAATCAAGAGTACAGGACCGCAAAAATACTTAAAAAAAAATTTTTTTTTTAAAAGAACATGACAAAAAACGCAATCCTTAAAAGTTCCAACGTTATACTGTAAAATACGGCAGGAGCTACTTCAAGTTTTCGATAGATTATTAAAATTCAGCTTTAGTTTAAATTTCTGAAATGTATTTTCCCTAATTGTAATGAAGTGAAACCTTTATTTTTCCCCATTTTTTGAAAACTCAACCGAATGATACACAATCATTAAACATTTTTAAAAACAATAAATAATCGCAAAAAATGCAACATTTTATGTAAAATACAAGTTAACCAATAGCTCTTTAACAGCTCTGGGGAACAATTTTTTTCTTTCTTGTTTTCTCTTGCATTTGATTTTTTAAAACAGATCTTAGATATTTTCCAGGGTGCGTAGCCGAATCTTTCAACAAAAATAAGCACCTTTTAAGCACTCAAAAATATTTTTAAGCACTATGTACAATAACAAAATAATTTTCAAAAACTTTACATGATCATGATAAAGTAACTAGAATTTCACAAAGAACTCCTTTCTTGATTATATTAGCCATTAAAAAATGATCAAGAAATTTTTCGGTTCGATTTCACAGGGTGGAAAATGAAGCTTGAAATTGAGAATATCTTGCAAAATGCAGCAGAGTTGCACATGAGAGTGCAAGAATCTCACCAAACCCAGCTCACTAGACGCACATGCGGTCTCGCAAGTATTTCACCAAACCTGTAAAATGATTGGCGCTTTCATACGCTATGGACTGACGGTAATGCTGAAATTGATCATGGTTGAATGAATTCTGAAAACGTTGAATAGAAAAATATGAAAAGCACGTTTTTACATAATACGTGGCGAAAATCGACATTTGCTTTCATAAATCTCATTTTCGAAAAGGGAAAATTAATCGATTTTTAAAAACACCCAATAAAAAAAGCACCTTTAAGGGCTTTTAAAAAACGAAAATATGCACTTTTAAAAAACGTTATGCGCCCTGTTTAACTATACATAATTCGAAATAATTTTTACACAAATTTTTAAGTTTTAAAACTTGCACAATGCTTGTACATTTATGTCCTGGAAGACAAATGGAAAAGCGAAATTTGGAAGAATTAAATCTAGATATCTTTATACTAAATTACGAGTTTTGTACAACTGTTTTTTTTTTTAATTATATTCAGACAAATCAATTTCGTCATATTTTCGACACTTGTTTTAAAATCTGAGAAAATTTTTTCTTCTTTTTGTTTCGTTTTTGCTATTTTTATTTTATAGTGCAGCATATTAACGAAGAGTTTTTTGACAGAGTTTTTTAGAGTTCAAAATTTTTTTTCTGTAAGGTAACATAGATAAGCGGTAACAAAGAAATCTGCGATTTTCAAGGCTAAAGTTGATTTTTAAGAACTAAGAATAATTTTTTTTCGTTTTGTCTGTTTCTCTTTTGGATTTTTTATGAACTTTTCTTTTTATGACACAGTACTTTTTAAAGAGCGTTTTTAATAACTTTTCTTTTATCGTCATTTAAAAAAAAAAAAATACGGCATTGTAAAAAAGTTAAATTGGTCATTTTAGCGTTAAATTTTTCTTTTTAAATTAAGAACGATTTCTGTTTTGTATTAAGATTTTTTTTTTTTTTTTTGCTTTAAAAAAACTTTTGTTTTTAATATGACGTGGCAATTAAGTGGGTTTCTAATTAGACTTTATTCTTTTTTCATGAAAATACGGTATTGGGAAAACTGAGATGTTCGGCTTAAAATTTTCTATCGAGAATATCGACTTTTATTTTCATGAGCGTTTTTAGGATAGCGCGGCATTTTTACAAGCGTTCCTCATCGACTATACTTCTTTCAACGTTTTATGGATACTTTTTTATGGAAAATATTATTTTCAGCATTTAAATTTTTTTACTTATTAATTTTTACAACTTTTTTCCCCCTTTCTTCTTTTTTTTTTTTATCAGTTAGTCAGTTTTTTATTTATCTCAAATATTTCTTATGAGAAACTATTATAGTTTTTCCCTTTACCCTATATCAATAATACAGTTAAGTTTTGACTATTTTTCAACAATGATTTGACTTATTTAAATACAAAAAAATTAAAATTCATGAATGATTTCCTTAAAAAAAAATTCTTATTCGGCCGCCAAATATCCGGTCTTAATATACACAAAAATTGAAGTGAGAGTAAAACTAATCAAATATAAAAGTTTACGGCTTTAAAAAACCAAAATTGTCTTGCTAATGGGTTACAAAGTTAATTTTTTTGCTTTTTTTCCCCAATCCTTCTCTATTTATAAGGTTTAATCTTTATTAAGTAGCAGGGTTGAAGCTTACATAAAGATTATTTATAGGTTTTAATCTTTATGTAAGCTTCAAAAATACATAAGAGAATAAAGTGCAAATGTTTCAAGCACTTCATAAATAGAAGCCCATTTTCAAGAGCGAAATGTATTTTAAACTGATTTGCCCCTCTCGGCCAATGCGGTTTTTCTAGTTTTGTTTCTTCTCATTCACGCCTGTCAAGTTTTGAAAATGGGCGCCTATTTTTGAAGCGCTTGAAAAAAGTAAATTGTTATTTTCTTTTATGAATTTTCAATCAAGTAATATTTGTTTCATTGTTTAATATTTATTAGATACTTTAAACAGTCAAATCATCAATATGTTCTACAGTAGAAGATCGCTATAACGGAAAACTTAAATATGTGGTTATCGTTTAATGGAATTTCGTGTCTTATAGATCATATCACTCATCTACTAAATATTGCAAGATTTGCCTGGAACAGATCAATCTTAAAATACTTTAAAATAATTTTTAGATACAAATACTTAAGAACACAAAATATGCACTACAGCATTAGAACTAGCGTGAAAAAATTTATCAATTTTGGTTTGTTTACCTTTAGAAATTTTAATCTCTTAGCAAATAATTAAACAAGTAATGAAAAAAGTTAATAGGTTTTGCTTAGCTATAGAAATTTCTTAACTGCGAATTTCGTTGTTTTCCCCCACAAAGCCTGTGTGGTTTATGGAATTGCATTATATAGATCTTCTACTGTACTGGGATTTGAAGTGCGAAATAGCGTAGTTACTTTATATTTTAAGAGAAAACTCCTAAAGTGAAAAAAATAAATTTTTATTTAACGTATAGAAAAAAAAGAGCAACATCACTTTTTGCAGTGTACTTATTTCAAAGTGGCAGATGAAATAGAATTCTAAATTTTTATGAATATAGATGAATATTTGAAAAGATGAATATTTGAAAAGAAAGAGAAATCATTCAGTTGAGTTATTTCACTGAAGAAAAAAAACATGCTAACTTAAAAAAAATAAGAAAAAAAGAAAACGAACTTAAGGAACTAAAAACTGAAAAATTAAACCAAAATAAAAGGGGGGAAATGACTTTAGGGATAAATTAACTATTTATTTTCAATCTTCCCTAAGAAGGAATACATTTTTTTTGTTTTTATCAATTCTTTTTAACAGCTTCTATAACTTTCATCGTAGATCCTGTTGCCATTGTTTGGCTTACATGTTGTTCTTCACAACCATCTTGCATTCTAAACTTCTCATCTGAGATAAGAAGACTTAGGCGTTTCGTTTTTGCTGGTGAAGTTTTATCACCAATAATATCATCATCTTGAAACAATCGTTTTAAATTTTTCTTGTGAACTTCAGATATTTCTGTTTGTTCATTTAATCCCAATCCCTTCAATGATTCTTCTTCTAATGATTGTACCATACGTATAGGTGAAGAAGATTGTTCTATTTCCTGTTGATCCTTGTTGCCATCTCTTATTTTAAAATTTCCATCCTGCTTTGAAGTAAGAACTTCTGAACAACACATTCTTACTTGAGATGCTTTTCCAGAAATATTATTCTTATCACATGATATCCTTAAAGCAGTTTTTGAAACTCCAAATATTTTTGCAGCTACTCTCCATCTTATTTTTAAAGCTTTAACAGTTTTCACAGCACTTTTTTCGGATTCTGATAATCCTGTTTGTTTAATTTCTTGTTGTTCCCACTGATCTTTTACATTGAATTCTACTGTTTTGAGGATTTCATCATTTAATTGCACTTCAGATGCTCTTTTAGGAATACCACATTTTTGGCAAAGCAATCTCATTAGTATGAATTTTGGAACCCCTAAAGCTTCTGCTGCTTTTTGAATTCTACTTCTTTTTATTTTCAGTGCTTCCAACATTTCTTTAATAGATCTTGGCGACCATGCTTGTTTCACTTGTTGGTGTGAATTGTTGTCTCCAACATCAAAATTACCTCCTATAGTAGGAGTAATAATAGGAAGACAAGAAATACTTGCTTGAGATGCTTTATTAGGAATGCCGTATTTCACGTATAACAATAATCTTAGTGTTGTTTTTGGTACCTCAAATGTTTCTGCTGCTCTTTTCAATCCAAGTTTTTCTGTTATTACAGCGTCTAGGGCTTTTTTCATTGATTCTAGTGACCATGCCTTTTTAATCAGCCCTTGCTCATGCTTGTCTTTATTCTCAAAATCGCCTAATGTTGGGGAATTAATTGCGGGACAACAGCTATCTGCTTTCTCATACAACAATCTTCTTAGCGTCGCTTTCGGCACCGCAAAAGTTTTTGCTGCTTTTTTCCATCCAATTTTTTCTTCTTTTACAGCCTTTAATGCTTTTTCTAAAGATTCTGGAGACCATGCTTGTTTTTCACTCACTTGAAAATCGCCATTTAAGATAGGTCTGAGAAGCGCTTTTGATTCTTCACAAGAAATGCCATGATTTTCATATAACTTTCTTTTTAATGTTGCTTTTGGAACCTTAAATGTTTTTGCAGCTCTCTTCCATCCCACTTTTTCTTCTTTCACAGCTTTTATAGCTCTGTCTATGAGTGATGAAGAACAGATATGTTGTACATTGTTATCTTCAACTTCAAATTTATCTCCATTTAGTTCGAAAGAAGCTGGGCAATCCATTTTTATCTTCGATGCTTTTTCAGAACCAGAATTTCCAAATATCTCTCCCAACAGTTTGGCCAGTGTTGCTTTCGGAACCCCAAACATTCTAGCTGCATATTTCCAGCTTATTTTCTCATTTTTTATAGCTTTTATTGCTTCTGCCATATACAGCAATGACCATTCTTGTACTGCCAGTTGTTTGCTGCTACCTTCATTTTTGTATTCATATTTTGATTTTAAAATAGATGGATCTGTAATGTTTGACGGAATTATTACTTTTGGATTGTCATATTTTTCTTCAAACAATTTTAATAATATAATTTCAGGAACATTAAAAGTTTCTGCTGCTTCTTTCCACTGAATTTTTTCGTCTTTTATAGCTTCAACAGCTTTGACCATGGATATTGATGACCAGATTTGTTTTCTCTGTTCTTTATGCCTTTGCTCTGACATTCTAAATGTAAAAATATTTACATCAGTAGGACATGTAAATTTACATTTCAACACTTGTGCATTTTGTGAACCCATTTATGAGTTTTTAAAATATAAAAATAATAGGTGGCTTCCAAGTTTCTGAAATGGGGAAAACTTTAAATATACACATTTTCAATCCAAGAATTTCTTTTAAATAAATAACTATTAACTAATTTTTTCCAGCTTCGCTCAAAAAACGAGTTCTACTCTGTAAAAAAATTAAGATTCATTTTATGCTACCATTGCCGGAAAAAAAAAGCATAGAATAGGAAGTTTACTTTTGGTTTAAAGTTTTTCTGTAGCAAAACCTTTATTTTATGAAACACTTAGAGCAGAGTATAAAACAGTGTCATTTTAAAAAGACAGATGGTTTATACTGTTCTTAATTGCCTTAATGTACACAAAACCTTGAATTTTTGTACAGAACCATTTTACATTTAAATACATAACAACTTAACATTATATTTATTATTAGCAATTTATTTTAACCTAATAAAAAACTTTGCAGGACATTAGACTTGTAAATTTTTAAAAAGCAAGACTGTCTATATTACATGCAATGTGTGATGAAATGACTGCACGATGAAAAGATGGTGCTTAAAATTAATTCCTGGGACTAATTGTCAGTGTTAAATTTCGTAAAAAGAAAAAGATTCTTTACTTCAATTACTTTTAACTCATAAAAATAAACATTAAAAAAAAAAAACTTAACTCAGGTGGAACTAAATAGAGATTGCAAGTAAATAAAGTTTAAAACATTCTAAAATCAGACATTAACAATTCTTTCAATATCGTGAAGTACAAGTGATCCCCTAAAAAGAAAAATATGAATCTCGCACAGAAAAAAAAAAAAAAAAAACTCAGGTGCCCACCACTGTGTCATGCTGGTTCTGCTACTGGGGCTATAACTAGATGTTACATAATTGAAAAAATCAGTAGCTGCAAAATAATATCTGTTGGGATTGTAGTTTTTGGCGCAAGTACAGCAGTTATTGATCATGTGATCAAGAAAGAGTAGTAGTAGGAAAAATGATGGCGATTGAAAGTGCATGACGTACATACAAAACGTTCCAGGTAAAATCATTGATGTTCGACCCTTGCTGGTCAATGTTATTGCTTGTTATAAATTAAATATTAAGTTTATTGTTAGTTACAGTCCTCTGTTTTTATTTTGAAATATATGTCACACGTATGTATGACTATTTATTTCAAATGTGGTGCTCAATTCTAGAAAGTAAAGCGAATAAACATGCCAATCAAAATTATTATTGTTAGCACTGATGAGATTGTGCTGATTAACCCTAATATTCAAGAAATTGATTCTATAATCAGTTTCTACACACAAATTTCAAAATTAATTATTTTCAATGGAACAGAAATGCTTAAGAGTTGGCAATTACAAACAACAGAGGAGTTGTGATATGCTACATATGAATGAAAACAGATTGTGCATTTGCTGTCTTCCAAGAAGGACAAATAATTGATGACAAGCTCTAAGGAATAACAGACCAAGCAGATCATTTAAGACCAAACTATGGATCATCTACCAGTTCATTTATTGACTAAAACATCAAATTATCAAACAAACAGTCAATATCTTTTCTGATTTACTTTCTCCAATGCAAGACTCAAGACAGACTTTATAAAACCGACATGAATTTTCACTTAAATCCATAAAAGAAACTTTGTGGTATTAGGGGCAACAAGGAGGCTGACACACTTGCAAAACTAGCTTGTCAAAGGCCAATAATAGATATCAACAAACTTTCAACTAAGAAAATAAGAAGAATCATATTTGACCAAACAGAAAACACAAGGCAAGGTAACTGGCACAGTCCTGAAACAAAAGGCTGCCACACTCATCAGCTAATACCAAGGATTAACCTGAAGAAAACTGACAGGAAACTTTTATATGAACCCATTTCTGAGTGCATAACGTCATATCAGAATTTTTTTTTAATTAACAAATCCAACATATGCCATATTTTTCAGAACGTAAAAAATGTGATACACAGATGTAAAAACTTTAAAGAAAAGAGGAAAACCCACTTCCCAGACAATCTTAACTTCGATAACCTCATAAAAAATTTTGTACAAAAAAAGAAATATCAAAGAATATACTACTCTATTACTCAGTGGCACGATAGCCCATAGAGGGCCAAGGCCTACTGTGCCCATCTCAGTTTTCTTGACCTTGGGCTCTGGGGTGCCGGAGCAGATATTCCGGTTAGGTGGTCAGACGCACGCGGAACCCCCAGTGTTTAGTTCCCAAGCAGGCTTGGTACCACTCAGCCACCAGGCGTCATCAAAGAATATACAGGACATAGTAAAGAACGTTTAAAAAGCTAAATTGATTAAAACTAATATAAACTTCAATTTGTCATGAAAAACCAAAAAAAAAAAAAAAAAAACTTTCTCAGATATCTTTAGAACTTATAAAATTTTCCTGCATCTGTATATCTAAGATAGAATTTGACATTCAGTGTTTGAAACTGAAAGCATCTATTACGTGAAACATTTTGAAAAATCAAGTGATCAATTAAATCTAAGTACAGATAAAACAATAAACTTCCTCTGGACTATAAACTGTAACGGTTCTTCTGTTCATCTGTAAGTGCTTATCCAATATGTTTACTTCTTCCTTACGCCTCTCTTCATCAAAATTTTGAATGCACGACCTCTCTTAATCGGATTTTTTTTCTCTTCCTTCACTTTGACGAACGTATGAATCATCTTTACATCCGTTACTTCATCTTATTTTTAGAATATCTGGTCTACATTTATAGATTGAGAAATCTATCCATCTGAAAATATTCAATTTCTACAGTACATTTTATTTAAACTATTATATTTTTTTACCAACTGTACATATTCATCCAAAACATGTTTGGAAATTCTTAACCTTTTGGTTTTAATGTATTGAAACTAAATTCTGGATGTCCCCTGCAGGACCAGGGTGAAGCAAATAAATATGAATAAGAAAAGGTAGTAAAATGAAGCAAAGTTTATGGTATGCATGAAAACTCAGTTTGTGTTAGCACAATAACAAGGATTGGAATTCAATATAACATAACTACTCATCAGTTATTATATCCACATGCAGATATGATAGCTCATTACAATCACTAAGACAATTTTAGTACAGACCGATAAAACACTTCACCGTATTACTAAGGCAATCACATGTAACAGCATTGATGCGACAGGAACACTATCAGAAGATTCAAAATAATTCCACATTTCAAGTTTTCATTGAGAACTTTGTTTACTTGCACCGTTCAGCACATAAACTTTTGTTCCAAGAAGAAGTATGATATGTGGCAGAAAAAAATTTCACCTCAGCAGATGTCCAAATTAGAATCTCTAAGATTCAGTCAGATACATGGACGGAGATTCTCCATCCTTCCAACAAACCATCTTTTAACAGGAGACTGGCTAAGGAGCAAAGTGATACCATATGTTTCCATGAGGACGAAAAGAGATCAACATTCAGCTGTATTTATCACACAATCTGATATACGTAACATTGATGGTAACAATTAATTTGATGTTTAAAATTAACTTTTAAAAATTACTTAATTTAAAATGTATGCTAATTAGTTCCAATGTGACAAGTCTGCCATCTGACGAATCACCATGAAATTAGCAAAAAAATGTTTAAACAAAAAAATCTTAAGTGAACAAAACCCTGAATCTTGAAAGGTAACGTCTGTCGATTGATGCTTTTGATTTCACCGATCGCTATGACCCTTTTAAAATATCAGAAACAATATCTGTCTCATACCAGTTAAACTACAATTAAATTTACTATTGGTCAGAAAGTGTATAGGAAAGTAACAAATATTCGGTCATTATTCGCTATTCAGCCCTTTAGCCAAATATTCAACAGACTATTTTTCAACAGTTTTTTTTTTTGAGGACGGAGGATTTGAATAAATTTAATAAAAAATAATCTAAAAATGTATTTTCTACTATACATTATTAGTAATAGTTTTTACACACATTTGTTAAGTTCTAAAAGACATATAGAAATGTGAAATTTGATGAATTGAAACTAAATTACTTTATACTGAACCAGGAGTTTTGCTCTGCTGATTTTTTAAAATTATATTCAAGAAAAAAAATTTTTTTTTCAACACTTTTTTTTCTTAAGAATCGAGAATTCTTTTTGTTCTGCTTTTGCTGCTTTTCTGTTTTAACAATAACACAGCATTTTAACAGTGTTTTTAATTCTTTATTTCTTTGCCACTTTTTTCCGAACATTAAGACAGATAACCAGTAGCATAGAAAATTTTGACTTATAAAGTTAAAGCTATAATTCAGAACTAAGAACAATTTTTAAATATTGTAAGAACTGAGAACTTTTGATTCATACATATTTTTCGTTCAGTTTTTGCCTCTTTAACTATAGTGCAGTATTTTAAGATTTTTAAGGGAGCGTTTTTAATAGACTTTATTCTTTTGTCATTTTTTTCTTGCATAAAAATACAGATAACTTGTAACATCACTTTTAAAGGACTTTATTGTTGACATGAATTCAGTCTTGTCAATGGCTTTTAAAATCCTGATATTCTTTTAATACAATACTATAACAGGTAGATTAGAAATCATGTTTTTCAGTAATCATTCTCTGATTTGATTGATTTAAGATTCTAACATAAAATTATGTGATCCTGCTAATCATTTTTATAGCAATTATTGCTACACTTTTATACATTGTCATTAAAAATACAATGTTTAACATTGAAATGTTATATATTTTGAAATGCACGTTTCAGTAAATACTTTGTAAATTGCCCAATTTCATCTTAAATTTAAATGGTTTTGCCAACTGCTTTTTAGCAGATTTCTTCAGTGGAAGATTTTTTTTCGGGGTTTCGGCGATAAATCACTCTAGCACCAATAGCTTTCCGGATGATGCTTTTAATAATAACTTTCAATGATAAATATTAAAATGATGCTTTTAATAATAATTATCAAAATGGTACTTTTAATAATAACTTAATATGTTACTAATTTAAATTAACAAAAGTGCTGTGTTTATATTAAAAAAAAAACTGTTCAGATAAAATAAAACTAGAGTTCTTGCCAGGTGTTTTTAGAAGGGCGGCTAGCCCTACCGGCTCTTTGATCCCTATAAATAGTCCTCTTTTTCATTTTTTGTATAAAAAGTCGCCATCCCTTAAAAACACTGTCTCTTTATTTATTTTTTCAGGAACACTTTTATTTTGTTTTAACCACTTGTGTTAATGAGAAGTCAAATTCAGATTAATTTTGTTATTGATAATTATTTAACATCAATTTTTAATTTTATTCCTTTGTTTTAGAAAATGTTATGCTGTCTAGTTATATAGATAAAATTTGCGTGAGATATGACCCAGAGATATTCTCATCTTTTATTTAGGGTTAAATGAAATTTTTAGTACTTTTAAGTTTGACTATTTGATTAATTTCAATAAATGCATTTTTATTTAAAAATGAAAGCTGTTGAGTTGTTTATCAATTAATCCCTTTCTCTAGTTTACTTTTTTTAAAAAAAAATTTACACTTTTAGCTTGCCTTTAATTATTTTTCAAAAGCTTCAACTTTTACACTTATTTTGATAATGAGTGAGAATTACTTTGTGAAATATACACATAAAACAGTATAAAAGGGTAACTTAAAAAATTGAGGATTGAATTCAGTAATTTCATAATACTTATTTTGATAAATTTTAATGGTGTTAAATGAGTGCCTTTCCCTTTCTTATTCCTAGGGAGAAATCAGATAAAACTGTAAATAATTCTTGTAATTAAATGTGTAATATTCTTTAATCGAATAATTATATGTGATATTTTCGTACTTTGTTGGGGGAAAATACAGTAATTATTTATCTTCTTGTATTTTATAAATCGTCAGCACATTAAAAGATATAATAAAAAATCATGAAATCCATAGCAGTAACTACCGAAATGTAAATCTGAATTACATATATCGATGACTAGATCATGCGAATCGACACTTCAAAAACAGGTTACACAAATGTGTGCTCTGTTTCGAGATTTGGCTGTTATAAAATGAATAATATCATATTAAAAATATCTGATTTTAAAAACTCGATGGAATCAATAGCAATAACTGCAAAAAAACAAAAATTATATAACTGTGTTAAAAAGTGAATACTCAAATGTGCGATTTGAATTTCCCATATTGTCTGAATTAATAGGAAAATTTAAAAACCACATAAAAATCAATATCTGCCAATAATATGTAATTATTTAAATGCGTGGTAGAAATTTAACATGATCAACAGAGAAATAACCAGAATTTTCAAATCCATATGGAAATCAGCAGCACTAGCAATAATGGCTGGAAAGTTGGGAGAAAAAAAGGGGGAAATCATCACATTAAAAGAAAATCAAATAAGCGACTCAAGTTTCACGTATAATAAAAATTACATCTGGATTTTGTTCTCTTCCAAAAATGCGCAAATTCATAGCAATTACTTTTGAAAAGATGACTGAAACACCACATAGATTAAGGATGATATGACACAAAAGGAGCATCTCGAAGTGTGATTTTTTAAAATCTGCGATTCAAACTTTGTGTGCAGTAATAATATTGATATTTTCAAAAAGATCACGAGATTGTCAATAATAATAGAGCAATGAAAGATATCAGGATTAAAAAAAAAAACAGAAAAAAAAAAACAAGTAAAAATTCATAGCAATAATTGCAGAAAACTACTACATATATTTATGATGGAAACAGCGAGAGTTGTGAATGTAAAGACTCAAATGTGTGGTTTAAAATTTCCGTGTGTGTAATATAAAAGTATTGGAATTTGATGAGTTATTTCAATCACATTTTACAAAAAAGGTCAAATGTACAGCATTGATTCTTTTGCAACAAATCTGCATTTGTAACAAAATCCTCACTCACATTATTAAAATGTAAAAGATGTTCAGAAAAAAAAAAGGAAAGTAGAAACATAATGTCGAAAGAGAACTATCTTTCAAACTTTTGCGAGATAGGATTTTTTTTTATATACATATATTATCGATTAGAAATTCTAGCTGAAGTCAGTTATTATCAATTTTTTTTATATATTTAAATGAGAATAGGAAAATCACAAGCATATTTTTTCCTTCCGACACACGTGAAAGGCAATGTTTAGAATATAATTCTGCAGAAAATCAAAATTTTTTACTTCCCAAAGGAAAATTCTTCCAAGAACGCTGTATTTTTCTACAACAATGTCATTTTCTACTGCCACAGAGTAGATTTCCATATAGTTTATAAAACTCAACTTAATTTGAATAAGATATTAGAGCTACACATGAATTTTTGAAAGCCCAAATAAATTTTAATGCTTTGTATATACTTATCTAGAATTCCCAACAATTTTACGACTCTGGTAATCAAACTTTCCTAATTAAGAGTGAGTCTAGAGCTTTATCTTAATCATGTTTTAGTAGTCTCAGTGATCTGATATACAATTTAGAATGTTGCATGATGATACATGACAAATTTTTAAATATGTGAAGAATACAAACTGTTAAGTTGTTTTCTGTTCATGTCAGGGTTGGCAAGTTTTTGACACGTGACGGTTTTTACCAGTTTATACCATGGTTTTTACCGTCATGTCAAAAACCCCTCTGTCAAAAACCCATAGTTTTGGTAAAAGTGTATTTTTGAGTTTAACTGCTTATAATTTAAAATTAATTCATTTTTGGGCAATAAAATTAGAAAAAAAGTTGTTAAAAGATATTTAAGAACAGATTCTTGCATTTTCCCTACATGATTATATCAAAACATACTATTTGAAGTAAAATATTAGGAAACTAAACAAAATTTTCAACATTTCCAAGCATCATTTTGTTTGGCATATTACATTACTGAAGAATGTCAAGTCATTCTTGACTTAGAGTTTTTTAGTAGTTACAAGCTTTGAAAGTTTTGTTTAGCTTATTTCTAATATTTAAGAAATGCCAAATTTTAAATTCTTCTTTTTAGTTCTTGAATTTATTAGTAGTTCCAAGCTTTTTTGTTTGTTTGTTTATTTCTAACAATTAAGAAGTGCAAAATTTTGAATCCTTTGCAAATCAAGCTATAATGATAAAAGTAAGTACCACTATTTTCAATAAGTATATTACAATATTTCTATATGAATGTATATCCTTCTATAAGAATACATGTATGTAGTTGCAAAATCAATAGCAATCATTTACAACATTCATTTAACAAGGCAATTATGTGAAAATAATATATTGCCTGCTATATGCCATAAATTAAAGAAAACAGTAGGTTTTTGACGGTTTTTACCGGTAAAAACATGGTTTTTACCACTGTCATGTCAAAAACCAGTGTTTGACGGCAAAAACCCAACCCTGGTTCATGTTAATGTAAGCCAAAGGATAAATGATATTTATAAGATGATTTTCATATAATTTTAATGATGGATACATTTAAAAATGTAGAATAAGTTATAAATATTTTTAGAAGAAATATCAAGAATATAAATATACAATGCATACCGTAAGCTTCCTGCAATTGCATGGCGAACATTGGGACTTTTATCAATCAAAAGAGGAGCAGCAACTCTTATAATTTTCTTTTCAATTAAGTTAGTGATTAACTGTTGATTGCTAGCCATATTAGCTAATATCATCGCACCAATTTCCCTATCCTCAGCACAAGGACTTTTAAGCTAAGAAAAAAAAAATTTAAATATTTATTATTTTTTACAACATATAAGATATTAGAAAAAATAGCAAAATAAAATAAATAAGAGTCATAAATTTTTACAAAATATAATACACAACAGTAATTTAAAATAGTGATAGCCAAAAAATTTTAATTTCTAGAACACATTATATAACAAATAGCAAATAAAAGAAAAAATGCATTCAAGTTTTGTTCGACCCAGAATAAAATACAGGGTTCAGACAAACACACAAAAAATGCTTATGTAAATTGTTTATGGTTTAGAAATTGGTCTTAGTGGCATTTTTTAAATTACATGCATTTTTAATCTTATGCATGCAACCAATAAAAGCTTTTATCCAAGCAGCCCAGTAAAATTTCAGCAAATTTTTTACTTGGATAGAAGTTTTATTCTTGATCTTCCTTTATCACCTATATATATATATATATATCACGGCTCAAAAAAACTCAGAAATTTTACCCGTCCCCGAAGACGGCTTGTCCAACAATGTACCCGTCCTCCTTTGAAACTAACCCGTAACTTCTAAATAAATAAAAATATAATTTTCTCTTATTTATTATAAACATTTACATAAATTGTACAGTTAATTAGTAGTTACTAAGATTACATTATACAGTAATAAAAGAAATACTAGGTTACTGAGAGGAACCTAGTATTTCTTTTATGAAATAATTCATTTCTTTTACGAAATAATTTAAAAGACAAAGGTCAAATTATCTGAAATGTCAATTTATCTGAGGGTACTGCGTTTTTTAAATGAATCAAATATGAGGAGGTTTGCCAGTCCCACAATCAAACCAATGATTTACAGAGGTTTCTGCACAGAAATCTGAAAGGGGTTTTCCATTTAGGTAGATGTTTACAATTGCGCCTAACGCTTCTTGTTTTAGACCAGTATGTAATGTGTTTTTTCGTAAGTTCATTGCTGAAAAGCCCCTTGCATTACTCCCAGACAGAGAAAACGTCAATTCCACCATGCACAGTATGTTGCTGCATTTCTAGATTAGAGGGTCATTTTAGAAGTGAGGGGCTAGACTGTTGTCAGATAAAAAAATGAACATTAATGGGAAAATGGTTGTCCGCACACGTTATGTATCACGAACATTAATGGGAAAATGGTTGTCCGCGCGGACGTCGGTTTCAAAAATTCGTTGTCCACGGGGAATTTTTGACCGCCAAGGACGGGCGGTTTTTCAAGCCCTGATGTATATATATATATACATACATACACAATTATTCTGAAATTAAAAAATTTGAACAGGCAATAGAAATTGTAGTTGCAAATTTTTATAATGACAAAAAAAGAAGAAAAAAGAGAAAGAGACAATGTTCTTTTAACTTTTTTGCACATAACTTAATGTAAGCACTAATTTATTAATACATATGATGCAATATTACTATATGACAGCTAAAATAATGTGTTAATGTTATGAAATATTAAGTTACAAAAACTTTCTCTAAGTTGGGAGTTTTGAATGCAATCGCATAAGTGTCAGTGGAGTGCAAAATTCAGTGTTAAACTATGCAAATATTCTAAATTATGCAATTCTTAATACTAGTAAAAAGAGAGAACAAAACAATATATTCATAAATATCTATACACTTGCAAGTAGATTATTTTAACTTTATCTCAAAAATATTAATCAAAGTCATAATTTTGCTCTTAAGTTTTGAAATCTAGTATTCTTATGTTTGTAAAATCTGTTACATTGTCATTTTTTTTTTCACTTTTATTATTACCTGAAATTGACAAAAGAGTAACTAAATATGTAATAACATAACCAAATGAATCAAACACTTTCAATGCATTTTAGTAAGGACAGTAATAATTACAAAACAATATTTTTTGCCAAATAAATGAAAAAATATTTAATTTCTTTAATTTAATTATCATATAAAAGTAAGCAATCACAATATGTACAAATCAAACTTTTTACTAGTTCGCAATTTCTTAGAAGAAAATTAGAGGACAATAATAACATTCTATAAAGTCACCCGCAGATTTTTTAAGGTGAAATTAAGCTTATTGATCCTTAAATTTAAGGACAAATTTTTCAAAGAATATGGACGATGCATATTACAGTCATACTGTATCAGAATATGCTTCGATAACTTTTTCCTAATATAGTAAATTACTTAGAAAATTCAGAAGTATGTATTGGGGATATGAGATAGTAATAACATTTTACATATACTTGATTTATTTAAAAATATATTTTAAATACAAAATGTGCCTCATGCATATTTTTTTTTTAACTCATTGTGAGTATTTTAAGCAAAACATACCATTAAATAATGAAAATATATATATTTTAATGAGAAATATTGCTTAAGGACACAAAAGTTAACAAATAACCAATTTGCTATTCAAACTAATTTGAATGAACTTTAAAAAAACAGTAAATTTAAAATATTAAGATTTATTCATGACAGGATTCAAGGAACATGCCATCACTTGTGTTTTTTGTTTTTAGTCATGTGTCCCATATTTAAAGCAATTGCTCAATTTGTGCAAATTTTCTGATAAATTCATATTTTTTTTAATGTTTATTATAGTTATTTCTTATAGTATTACAACATGGTCTTGAATCCTGTGGCAGAATTTTTTTGAGCTCTCTGCGACAAAACTGTCTAGCATTAATATCTTTCTGCAAGATACTTTTAATAATAACAAGCATATATGTTAATTTAATTAATAACTAATAATTAACTATTAATAATTGCCAACTTAATAAGTAATTAACAAAAACACTGTGTTTGCAAAAAAAACTATAAATTTTTTTTCAATTGAACATGTAATATTTTTTTATTCGAATAATATGGGTGATATTCTCGCATTTTGTAAATAATCATCACAATAAAATTCTTTTTAAAAATCATGAAACCTGTGTTGTCGAAAAAAAAAAAGAAAGAAAAAAAGATTGACGACGAAATCATGCAAATTCGATTCTTCAAAAAGTGGTTACTCAAATGCATAAATAATTGTAATATCGTATAAATAATATCGGATTTAAAAACTATGGAGAAATCATTAGCAATAACTACCAAAAATTCTATAGAATCATTGCCTTAAAAAGTAAGTACTCAAAAGCACGATTAAAATTTTTCATACTGTTTGAAATATATCGAGAAATTTAAAAACCACATGAAAATCAATATCAATAAACTGCCGAAAATACAATCGAAACATTACAGCGATTTACGATACTATCGGCATAAACTCAGCGCCTCAAAAAGGGATTATCTAAATGCATGATTCAAATATTACGAGTAAATAAATTACTGTAGAAAGTGAAACTAAAATTTTTTACTTTTCAAAAGAAAAAATCTTTTTGCAAGAGCTCTGTAACGTTCTGTGACAATGTCACTGTGATTCTGCCACATGGGTCTTGAAAATTCAAATATTTTAAATAAAATATAGTTTTTCCTTATCAAAGTGCTAATATTTAAGTGAGCACTTTTTGATGAAATTGTTTTGAGACATTTTATAATAAATCTTTATGGTTCTCAAATCTGGGAATAAAATTCCCTGTACGTATTATACACAATGTATTAAGAGGAAAGAATTACTGTACTCTCGTATTGTATGAGCTATGTTGGGCTAACTATACTAGTTTTAATTGCTAAGATTTATAGTAAAAAAGGAACAGCTGAAATACTAAAAATAATGCTATAGTAAATGAAATAGTTCATATCTTCCTTAAATATCCCATAAATTGCCGTTTGAGTGGTTACCATTTTTTATAAGACGAAAATAAGAAACAAAACTCCCTGCATTTTCCCTGTTAATTTTGGTGATTTTTAAATTCCCTGAATTTTCCAGGTTTTCCCTGTGGAGTGGCAACCCTGTATACAGAGCTCATTCTAGGCAGAAAAAAGGGCAGGGTGCAGAAGTTTAATAAAAGGGCATTATTATTCTAAAAAGGCATTAATTTCTTTCTATGGTCTTTACACGTTCTTAATAATTATGATTTAATGATAGTGGAAGTAACTGCAAACTTTCAAAGATAAGTGCAACAAGAGGGTGTGATGGCTATTTTTCCTTTCCAATATAAATCTATGTATTGACAGCAATGACAAACTAAATAAAAAGAGTTGAAAATAACAAAAATTTAAGAAATTCATAGTAGAGTTTGGGGATAAAACAAAGAAGGGTTGAGGAAAAAAAGCGCAAAAATGGTATGGAGTCTATTATATCAGGGCACTAATTTACTTCAGGGGCAACAGGGTGGATTCTTTTGACTAAAAGGGCAGCAGGGAGCTCTGCCTATATAAAAGCAGAAGCACTTGGGGATATTTCCCCATCGTGATCTGTCGCACCAACTACAACCACCAAGGCATCTAAGGGGTTTTAAACTTGCAAATTTTATTAAAATCAAGTCTAGTTAAACCCTTGGAGTTGTTTCCCTTCTGCAATGTTTTTGTTTAGTTCCTCTAACATTCCAGAACTTGCCTGCAGATCCTGATGCAGAAATCTTACCAAGCACATTAAAAAGGTAATAATCTTATTTAACTTTAAATAAAGCATTTCCTTAATTCATTTTCTTTAAAATTTATCATTCACTCTCTTTCAGTAAAAAGTATATTATCATTTGAAAATAAAACAGAGATAAAACATAGTAATTTGATACTGTACTGTGAAATATTACATCATTGTTCAGTTAAATTGTTATTTTAAAATTATTTCGGAATAAAGACAAATTTAATAAGCCAGAAGGGTTAAAATTTAACAGATACCTACTAATCGGTGAACATCTAGTTTTTAAAAAAAGATTAGCGCAAACTAAATATTTCAAAATTTTACCAAAGTCTCAAAATTGGCAATAAAACTTTTTACCCCCCAGCTGTCTAAAGTCATGATAATAAATTAGAGTGAAGATTAAAAAAAGTCCTCAAAAAGTTAAAGATTTGTATGTTTTTTTAAAAACTAAGTATTAGTGACACCATTACACCACGCCACAGAAAATACGGAGCAGAATGAATCATAATAATTATTGGGAGTATTATTTAACTATAAAATTAGCTCACAGCTATACGTAAATGTCAAAAAATAACATTTCTATACAGTATAAACACTTTAATCACATGTCAGACAGCTCATTTTTACCTTCTCGGCAATGCTTTCTGCATCGGAAGTCGAGTAATGTTCAAGATATAATTCACTATCTTTATCACATGGGATGCCAGTTGGATTCTGAACTTTAGTTTTATATTTCTTGGATTTAAGTTTACTCATTTTGACTTTAAACTCTCAAAATCAAAAGCGTAACTAAATTTTGTAATTGTCGATGCTTTTTCAACCACATCAACAAAAATACGGCATGGTTAGCGGAGTGTTTATTTTGGTGCCATTTACTAGAATCAAAACTTTTATGAAATGTATCGTGGTTCCAGTTAAGTGAAGATTGAATGAATTACAGATGGCGCTAATCAAAATGCACTATGTAAATCTACTTAATTACTGAAGCAAAAAATATTTGTAGAGAGCTATTTTAGAAACGGTAACTAGAAGTGCAAAAGTTGTGGAAACAGCGAAACACAGAGTAGCGAATTTTTCAATGTACAGTGTTCAAAGAAGAAATGAATAAAATAAAAAATAAAATAAAAAATAAGAATAAAAAAAAGTTGAGTGACTGAATGCAAACAATAAAAAGCTTTCTAAAACCGGTAGAAATATGGATGGCGTGCTTTTTCACGCTTAGGCGTAAAAATAAATCGGAAGTTGTAACGCAGAAATCTTACAACAAATTTAAACCCCCCTAGCGCTACCTGTGCTTTGCTTGTTATGATTAACCATCCCTAACTTTTGATCTATTGATCGGATTTCACGTACAAGGGATCAATCTTAATGGTTTACGAGAATGACCAAAAATAGGATAACTAATTACTGAAGACAATATTTTAAATTATTAAATCAGACACAAAAATGGATTTCCCCTTAATAAACATA
The DNA here is from genome assembly GCF_982258835.1 of Parasteatoda tepidariorum. Taxonomy (NCBI): domain Eukaryota; kingdom Metazoa; phylum Arthropoda; class Arachnida; order Araneae; family Theridiidae; genus Parasteatoda; species Parasteatoda tepidariorum. The sequence goes on from NC_141755.1 coordinate 81,221,866, forward strand.
TGTTTATTAAGGGGAAATCCATTTGAAAGGAAAGACATATGTCTGACCTTTCGTCGGATATGGATTCCTGACCCTCAAAATTTGGGGGATAGACGCAATCTAAAAAGTATATTCTGAACAGTTTGGTCAAGAGAGGTTGAAAATTTGAACTTAATTTTGATTTTTGCACATTTCGCCATTCGTTCATCAAATCGAAATTTTTTTCACCCAATTATAAAACTCATTTATTCAAAGATATTTCCACGCAAGAAACATGTTTTCACAAATATTTTGAATTTATTATTATTTTACTGAATAATAAGGGGAAAAATTTAGAATATTAAGGCATACAAATTTTTACATTAATTTAAAAAATGTAAGTTTGAAAATTATACAATTTGAAAAGTAATGCACAATTTTAAAAGCAAAAGGCAAAATTCGAACGAAATCGATAGAATAATTCTTGAGAAATAAGATTTTACACATGTTTAGTCTGTAAAATTGTTATGTACGCACCTAATAAATTTTGATTAAATACCTTCTTCGGGTGTGAAAAGATGAAGAACCACAGGATAAAGAAATCATTTCGGAAATTTTTAAATATACTCTAGGCAATTGAATAGCAAAAATTAGTTAATAATATCCAATATTAATGGTTTAAGGAGTAGATCTTAAAAATGACTCAAATATAATCGAACTCAAAAACTTACTTTGCTTTTCCTCTATGAGCAGTCCCCTATATTTATGCTTTACTTTACTTTATACTTTTCATTTTAATTTACTCTATTTGCGTGGCTGATTACGCTTTACTTTCTATTATACACTTTACTTTACTTTGAACTTTAGGTTCTACTTTATATTTTACTCTTTACTTTAATTTTAACTTTAGGTTTTACTTTACACTTTGCTTTACACTTTATTTCTTCAATCTTCATGCTTTGCCTTAGTTTGCGATTTACTTTTAGTACTTTCCTTTTTACTTTACACACTTTTCATTTTATGCTTTACTTTACTTAATAATTTATGCTTCACTCTTACCTTCATTATTCAGAGGTATTATGATTATTTAATAACTGAAAACATGCAACAATATGCACTTCAAAAATAGCGATTGATTAAAGGGTGAAAATCATAAGGCTGTGGGGAAAGGAGTTTTCGACTACGTCAACCTTCATCTACTAAAAAGTACCGCACATTGGAGATTCGGACGTGATGGAGGTTGAACATGATCGGCCCGAAGATAAACATGCGAGCAATTTTTTAAATTGCGATGGACATAAAATTTTTCTTCGCAATGTGGTAGTTGGTGTTAATTGCTGCATATGACTTCGTAATTGTGATATGAATTCGTGATTAGATGTAGTTGGCTTTGCGTTTTCGAACATCTCACATGGCAGGCGTAACGAAAATCCATATATGAGTTCAACTGAGGAAGAATTTGAATCTTCTTATTTCCAGTAGAACTACTGGAATTATCACATACCATCGGTCATTTTCGTGAGCTCTTAGTGCTGACTTTAGATGTCTGTAGAATCGTACAACGATTTCGTTTGAAATCGGATGATACTCTTTAGTTCGTATTTTAGCCGGCCCCAATAAATCTGAAAACGCTCTGAACATCTCTGATTCGAACTGTGCTCCTCGATCGGTTCTCTTTATGGAAAGACAACCAAATCTATAAATCCATGCGTTAAAAAAGAATTACAGATGGTTTCTACTCTTTGGTCAGGAATTGGTATGGTCTCGGACCATCTTGTAAATCTGTCATCGTTGTCAAAATGTAATTGAAACTACCAGAGGGAGGTAGAGGTTCAACAATGTCCCTACGGACATGGGAAAAGCGTTCATCAGAAAGAGAAAATGTTCCAATAGATATTTTAGTGTGCTTTTGGACTTTGGAGCGTTGGCAAAGTTCGCAACACTTAACCCAGTCTTTTATTTGGTGTTTCATGAATGGCCATTCAAATCTAGATGAGATTAATTTGGTAGTGGCTAGAATAACAGGATGGGAAATATTGCGTAGGTGATCAAATACGATTTTTAGATACGACTAAGGCACAAATGGTCTTGGCTGGCCGGTTGATGTATCACATTTTACGTATCACAGATTTGAAATTTTCTCCCCCCCTAACATGTGACGTAATTTTTTAATCGCGGAGTATATAGCAAATAATTCCCTGTCATGCGCTGACAAATTGAGCTGATTTTTATTTAATTTGATGGAGTAAAAAACAATAGGTTCCCATTTATCTTGCAAAAATTGCATTAAAGCTCCACCAACTGCGACATTCGATGTATCTACCCAAACACTCATTTCAACTCCAGAATCCAACAAAAGTGTTGTCTCAAAAGTGTTGGTGTCAAAGGGTGTTTCAAAAGTGTTGTTTGAGCAATATCATATTTAGCTGCAATAACAGAATTTTCAGCCTTTTCGTCCCATTCAATAGATTCGGAAGAATCATGAAGTTGGAACGTTTTTTTTTTAAATTTTTATGCCCTTCGAAAACCTGAACTAAAGGAGCAAGTATGTGGTCGGCTCTGGGTGTAAGACATCTGTAAGAATGAAGGAATCCTAAAAATTGACGGAGTTTAGTGAGAGTAGAGGGCTTAAGAAAATCAATTTTGCATTTAACCTTATCAGTAAGGTGTTCAATCTCTTTCTCAGAAAGGTTAATACCTAAAGGATCAATTGATGATGGCAGGCCGAAAAATACATTTATAAACGTTTATACAAAGACCATATTCTTCTGGTCAAGAGAATAAAGCCTTTAAATGTTTGAAGTGCTCATCTAGATCTTTTGATGCTATAAGAACATCCCCCACAAAAGCATAAACGCCTGTTAGGCCACGAGTTACTTCATCGATAAACCTTTGTAAAGTAGCACTAGCATTGCATCCTGAAACTCTCATACTAGCCGAAAGGGGTGCATATTGTAGTCTTGTGAACGACTCCAGGATTTATGACTGGGAATCTGATGATAGGCTTTGACAAGGTCGATTCGACTAAATATCTTGGACCCATGTAAATTTGCAGTCAAATCAGCTTTGCAAGGAGTTAAAGGTTTGTCTTTAGCTGTTTGTACATTCAAAGCAATGTAATCACCAACATGTCTCCATTCAAACGATCCTTTTTTGGGTACCATATGAAGAGGTGAAGCATAGTTGTTACTAGATGGTCTTATATGCTCTAACTGCATCATGTTTTCAAATTCAGATTTCGCAATTTTTAACCTATCAAGAGCTTACCTACTTTGCTTTGCCACTACCGGAGATTCTTCAGTTATTATGTACAGTATTATGTTTGACAGATTTATTGGGATCGGGTAATTTTGTTATAGTTGGATATTCTTTTAGGAGATTAAGATATTTATTATCTTTAGAAATGGTTTTAACTGTATGCAGTTTCGTTTGCTTTAAATGATCAAGAGTTCTTAACTTAATTTTTAAGTCTCTAATACATTTATTTATAAGTCTCTAATACTTTTCCTATGCAAGCACAAGGTTGAACACATTTTTCGGGCTTACATTTTTTTCCCCATAACGCTGATGGTACCTGCAAAGTACTGAATTTCGATGCCGAGAATTTGACCGAGATCTATAGCGGGGATTATTGCCGTTTTTTTGAAAAAGGTGATCTACCTCGAAATGAAAGGCGATCGATCCTTTATTAAAATTCATCCAAAATTAAAAGATTTTTTGTAGCTCAGAACTACATTCCTTGACCTAATTTTTTTTCTCATATTGTAAATTATATTTTTCAATATAAAAAAAAAATGAAGAGGATGCTTTTCGTTTTTAGAAAATAAAAAAATTAAGTCATTTTTAGCGAAGATATTTCAATAATTTTTTATAGATAAAATAACGAAGCTTCATGATCTCAACAAAAACAAAAAGCACCTAGATTTCTTTTATATTAAAAAATATAATATTTAACGAATTTTATGATATAATATTTAACGAATTTTAGAAAAAAATTGACATCAAGACGTTGTTTTCGTGCTATAAAAAATCATTTAGTATTTTAATTAAAAACCGTTTAATTATTTTTTTAATGATCAAAAACGCTCTTCCGATTTCATTTATATCGAAAAATGTGGTATCTATCATTATAATTAAAAAAATTGAGTTCAACAAATTTCGTTTCTGTGCTATAAGAAAATTTTGAAGACACGCGTTACCTGACACAAATTCCACCAATTAAGCCGTTGTTGTTGAGAGTGGTGCAAGTCTATTTGGAACTAAATCATTTATTTATTTTACGATTTTAATGACCATTGTATCTTTTCCAATATTTTTAGATTCCTTCAAACATTAAAAGTCTCAAAAATTAAAAAATAGACTTATTCAATTTTAAAAACTAACGCAACAATTGCAATCGTGGCGACGAATCTGAAATTCGGTTGCTAAGCTAAGAAACGACAATTATATGAAACACAAAAACGTAATCAGTGGATTTTTTTCATATTAAATCGTTAAGATAGAAATAATTTAAACTTTGCAATAGCAAGTACTTATTTTAAGTAATTACACATAGTTTAATATAGACCGTGAATTGTTCGACATTTTTGATTTTCTGCGCGTATCGAATAGTGTTCGGAAGTAATTTTTAATACATAGGGTTTAACTTGTGAAGAATTTTATGTATTTTATTTTGTACCTTGACTTATTTTTCTTAAAGAAATATTTTTGTAGGATTTTTTAAACTGGTGAAGAAAAAAAACCATTACGTACTTTTTAAAATCTTTATCTCTATTGCTATGGACTTTAGCATATTATTCAGAAACCTCTTCTTAACATCTGTACCAAATTGCATAACATCCTGGATTTTTTTCTTCGTTGCTATTAGTTTTATTCAGCGCATTTTTCGCAAAAGCACGTTTGCACAAATTTTTTTGGTTTTAAGAGACTTCAGGGATCATGCTAAATTGTAAAAATACGGAAATGAAACGTTAATCATCGATGTTTATAAAGTCACATATTTATATTATATTTATACGAATATTTATATTAAAGTAGGGTGCATCATTTGCGTAACAAACTTCTATCACCACCGAAAATCCCCGTTGAGTCTTTCGAAAGTGATGCATCATGCAATTTTCGTTTCAGGCCACAGAAATATTAAAATTATTTTTAATCTCTTGAAAAGAGTAATTTTTAAAATTAGAGCTCTTCATAGTTTTTGTACATTTATTTATATTATATTTACACAAATATTTACATTTATATTAACTTAGGGTGCATCATTTGCGTAACAAACTTCTATCGCCACTGAAAATCATCGTTGCTTCTTTCAAAAGTGATGCATCACGCAATTTTCGTTTCAGGTCGTAGAAATATTAAAATTATTTTCATTTTCAGTCTCTTGAAATGAGAAATTTTTAAAATTAGAGCTTTTTCATAGTTTTCGTACATGATTTTAATAAAAAATGTCTTTTAAAATAATTGAGACACAAGAAAAAGATCTCATTTAATAGGCACTCATACTGTTTATTTTGGACATACAAATATCGTAACAAACATCGAGTTATAGACTCATAATCTTTAAACAGTGAACAACACTGTCATCCTTCTCTTCACCACAAATTTTGTTTCTGGGTGAAAAATAAAATTAAATTCATCCGAATATAGTAATCTATAAACTACAATAATATAAAATTGTAGGAAGCCCCGATTATAAAAATATGTACACTTATTCATATAAATTATTAAAATCATTATGTACAAGTTTCAATAGAAAAACCATCTTTATATATAATTAACCGTTTGAACAGTACAATTAAAGGACACTTGAAAAGACATAGCACCAATTTAATTAGAATTATAATTACTTAAATTGAAATTAGAGAAGAGTTAAAAAAAAGCGAAAATATCAAAAAATGAGAAATATTTCAGTCATTGTTTTGAACTAAATAGGAAGAGAAAATATTGTAAATGATGAGGCATAACTCAGTATTAAAAATTATTGATACATTTAGCAATGTAGTGAATTGCAACGTCGGCAGTTAATAAACATTTTTAGAATCAGTGTCTAAATGAAATAAAAAAAGCATGCACAATTGGAATCTCAAATTAATATTCAATCCAGGAAAAATAAAAATGCTATCGAAATTTAATCCCCATTACTGAGGAAGGTGAGACAGAAAACATCAAGACATGTTTGATTGCAGAGAAAACAGAGGATATAAACGGCATACACCTCAAAGTTTGAACAGGCAATGAACTGGATTTGAAGTTAGTTACCCAGGCTGCATCAGTTATAACTCGACAATTTTCGGTAACTTTTTAATTCCTTCCTCTGTTACGTATTAATTTGTGCCTTTAAGTGAGCTAACGTCAGTTTCGACAGAGATTCTAAAAGTTTATTTTTAGGGTGGCTATTACTAAACACCCTGTACATAAAACGAGATATATGCATAAAGAATCACTTAATTTTCTTAACGTAATTTCAGATTCATTACCTAATTTATAAAAGAAAACTTTAAATCATAACCACAACAAATGGTAGTGTTTTTTACAGCTCTAATCGACATTAATTTGGTGCTGTTTAATAGCATTTTACATATCTAATGTTTTCCCAATATTTTACTGGTGTTAACATGCAGCAAAGAAATGAAATAAACTTATCGTAATAATACACATACAATGAAATATTGAGCATGATAAAGTTAATATATTTATAATACACTACAAAACAAGAATTTTAGATTAGTCGTCTACATATCGCATGTAGTCAAAATAAGTTTTTATATAATTGTTAGAAATATAAGGTGAAAGATTAATGTCTTTCATGGATAAGTATTTCTAATCAAACTTAGTAATATCAAATATCAGCATTTTCAAACAATTCCGTTAAATCAAGATTTCTAAAAATATTCAAGATAAATCAAAGAATGATAAGACAAAGAAATTTTCAGATCAAACTTTTAGTCAAAATAAAACACAATATAAATTTTCTACTGTCAAAATCACATATCCATCACAGACTGCTGGTCGTCAAATACCAATTAATCGGCATCAGTTCTTTGGTAAAATTTGGAATTTCTTGCGAAAATTCCCCTTTTAAGTACACGAAAAAAAAACTGTAAATTATAAAGATACAAAACGTACACTAAACTAATTTAAATATGTAAAACAAAAATTAAAAATCTGTATTTTTGGTAAAAGTATTTACAAAAGACACACTAAATAAATAATATCTTATTTACATTTTGCTTCAAATGCATTTCTTAAATAAAGTAAATATGAATGAATGCTGTTAGAACAAATAAAAAATAAATCAATTAGAAAAAAAAATCTTAATTGAATAATTTTGATTTTAAGTCCATAAAGAGAGTTTAAAAAAATTACCATGAAACAATTAGTTTTGATTATTGCATTGCTTTCGAAAAAAGTTTTTTTTAAATATACAAATAAAGTAATAGCTTGATTTTCATCCGTGTTATGTTACAGTTTGTGCAACTGGAATAGAATGTTCTTCATTATCGACTACGATGGACAGAGGGGAATCTCTAGTATCACTCTCTTCTATATTGCTACTGTACTCGCTGCTATCCATATCTTTTGTATCACCTGAACTTGAACTCTGACCTAAGGAAGATTCGGATTCTTCCTCCAAAGGAGATGAAACATTGGTTCGTACATCATGCTCCTTTAGCATATGCTGGTTCAAAGTTTCAACGTCTTCAAACACTTCGCTGCACACTGAACAAGAATGGTCAAAATGTTTATCATGCGCAGATACCAGATGATTTTTCAAAGTTAGTGTGGAGGGAAAAGTCTCTGAACACAATTCACAAGGATAGGTAGTTGAAGTTGCATGAATTCGTATGTGTTCCTTAGCGTGGCAAGATCTCGAAAAACCTTTACCACAGTGAGGACACAAATAAGGTTTTTTACCAGAATGTGACTTTAGGTGAGCTTTGCGATTTTCTTTTCTAGCAAAGCGCATTTTGCAAATGGGACATTCATAAGGCTTAACACCAGTGTGCGTTCTCATGTGGATTGTGAGGTTTCTGGAGACGGAAAAGGCTTTGTTGCAGGTTGGGCAGGTAAATTTAGCTCCCTGTGAATGTATGCGTTGATGTCCTTGGAGATTACTTTTACAAGGGAAGACTTGATCACAATCATTACAAGGAAAGCTCTTTTTTCCATCTGTAAATTCATTGTCTGCGTGGTATTTAAAGTGATGCTGTTGAAGATCTCCTGGAGCAGCAAAAGCTTCGGGGCACAACGTGCATTTGAAATTACCACTACTCTCATGAATTTTGCAGTGACTTTGATAACTTTTTAAAGACGTAAACCTTAGATTACAGTCCTGACAGCTGAAATTAGCAATTTCCTTTGGATAATTGGGATGACAAAATGAATGGTTACTCCACTCAGCTTTGAAAAAGAATTTTTGATGACAAAGAGAACATATATAAGGTTTTGCTTCCATTCCATGTTCCAACATGTGTTGCTGAATTAAAGAAGCAGAAGAAAATGCCGCTTTACAAAGGTAGCAATCATAACTCGGACACCCTTCATAGGTATGTTCAATTAAATGACACTGAAGTTTAGCGGGGGAATCGAACACTCTTTTACACAAATGACAAACATGATCAGTTCCTTCCTCAAGAACATGAGTAGCTACGTGAACTTGAATTTCTTCTAGAGAATCGAAAGACAGTTGGCATTTAATGCACTGAAATGTATTTTGATGGCATAGTTTATGATTTTCGTACTCTAAAATGCTCTCAAACTTTACCTGACATTTTTGACAGCGAAGATCATCACTTTTAGCGAAACGAAAATCATTACCTTTGGCGTGAAAGCAATTTTTGCACATGTAAGTATGATTTTCTTGCGTTCCTGTAATGATAAGTTGCTGTATGGAACCCTTACGTCCGCACACGCAGCAGTTATACAAAAATTCTGTGGATCGCAAATGATGTTTTGCGTGTACTTGAACTTCAACGTCAGACATTAGTGTTTGGCGGCATATGATGCAGGGTGCTGGAAGTCCTTGAGGATTGTGTTGATGTGTATGGGCATGAAACTGGTCTTCTTGTTGTATTGCTGTGTGGCATACAACACACGTACTGTTTGTCACCACTTTGCAATGTTCAAGTTTATGCTCAGCCAGGGTGCCAGCTGATGGGCAGATTTCGTCACATATATTGCATTTATGTTTGCTGGGGCTCACTGTGTGAGATTTCATGTGATTTTCCAATTCTGTTCTGGACTTACATGATTCATTACAATAGGCACAGAATAGACTAAGAGTAGTTTGCCCTGGTTTCTGGGATCCCGATGTTCGAATATGGTGCACCTGGCGTTTGTGGACAATTAAAGATGATTCTACAGTGAAACTAATGTCGCACATATCACAACGTAGCTGTTTTTTGGGAGAAGATTCAAAATTACTATCACTATCAGATTTTGAGTTAGTCTTTATACTTAAGTTTTGGGCATTCTCCCTCTCTCGTGCTGTCACAGGAAGGATATTTTCTCCTGAATGTTTTTCTTGAATATGTCGTTCTAGTAGAAATTCTACTGGAAAGAACTCTGGACAAAACAAGCAGGAGTATTTCTTGTGATACTGCATATGAACTTGAAAGAGTGATTCGGATGGAAAGCAAAGAGAACAAATGGGACAACGAAATGGGGGATATTTAGCAAAGTGAGCAATTTTAACATGCAGGCTGAATTCGTTCTGAGTTTGAAAGGCAACATTGCACGATGTGCATTTGAAAGTACGGCATTGGTCACTATGTTTCATTGAAAAGTGAATTTGAATGTCAACTTTGGACTGAAACATGTCTTTGCAGAGGGAACACTGATAAAGTTGGTGAGCATGTGTGTCCATTAAATGTCGTTGTAACTGATCTGGTTTAGAGAACATTTTAGGGCAACTTTGACAGCCATATTCGGTCGAAATGGCTAAATAATGATTAGCCACGTGGTTATTAAATACTTCTTCTGAAGGGAACTGTCCATCACATTCAAAACAACTAAATTTCTGCGTCCCACATTCCAAATGAGTTTTAAGATGCGTTCTAAATGATTCAAAATCAGGTAAGGCTGCATTGCATTGGTTGCAAAGTAGTGGACCAGGGTTGGGAAAGCCACCAAACGAGCCATTGTTGAAAATTGGAAATTCAAGCATGAAAGGATTTCTTGGACTAGAGTTTTTACTTCTAGACATTTCTTTTTCAGCATGATATTTTGCAAGATTTAATTCCTTATCATGCATCACTTTCATGTGGGCGGTAAGGGATAGGTCGTCGTGGAAGAGTTTATTGCACAGCGTGCAGACGGGCTCATTACTACGCCCATTTTCTGTGATTTCCTTGGAACTGTGCACAACTATGGTATGTGTCTGAAGGGAAAAAACGCTTTCGAATTTCATGGTACAGTATTGGCAGCTAAATGTGTTTCTAGTGGGTGAACTGAAACTTCTGTTATCCGGTGAATTACCAATATTGTTTTGCGGACTAGTGGTAGAATGAATCGCTGGAGTCGAGTCTCTGCTATTGCTCCTCTTAATATGCACTTCATCAATGTGTTGCTTCAGGGCATCAGAGGACACAAATTCTTTTCCGGAACACAAAGTGCACTCAAACTCAGAATTTTCACGTCGTCTCTTTCCAGTTGCATGAAACTAAAATAAAACGAAATGATGTTTTTAGATTTTGACATATAACATACATTAAATTTTTTACTCTTTATTTAAATGACTAATGATAGTTGAATCTAATGATAGTTAAATAAATATAAAGACGGATAACTCGATGAACAGCAAAAAATAATTTCAAAGGCAAAATAAAAAAAAAAAAAGTAAAATGAAATTTTAACATTATTAAAACTAAAGAATCTCTTTAGAGAAATCTAAAAATCTTCTAAAATTAATTAGTATTATACAGACTCTTATACATTTATTTACTGCATTTATACTTGATTATTACGAGAAAATGTACGAAAAAAAATAAAGAATTTAAAACTTATGCATAATGAGTTAAATATCCACTCTTTTTACAGGACAAATATAGGATAAATATAATATTTGTAACAATGCGTAATGATAATCATATAAAAAGAAATAATTTTCTCCGTTTCCTTGTTGAAGTAAATAGAAATTAAAAATTTTTTAACAATTTTTCGGAGTGGGGTCATTAATGAATTGCTAATAAAGTTAATGTCAGATCGGAATTGCAGGCATTCAGTTCATAAGTTTAAAAAGGGTTTTCTTCTGATTCTAGATGGTGCTTAAAAAATGTGTTCAAGATCGCCCCTAACTAATTTCTTAATAATTTTTGTCTCTACCATATATAAAATAGTTTCTCTTATCATCTTCGTTTACAGTTTAATTAGATTATTGTCACAGATAGAGGTGGCACAATTCATTTGCGAACGCATTCAAAAATTGTGTTTTACTTAAAAAGAGAGCACATACATGAAATATGCACATGTTGAAAGAAAAAAATAACTCAAAATGTTACTTGGTGTTGGTATTAGCAAACTGTGCAACGCAACAATCACAGATTCAGGTCGAATATGTGGGCATAATTTATTTTGATTTAAAGTATTGGAAATATAACCTAAAAAGCCTTCCTAACCAATAAATTATACTAATTGATAAAATACAAATTGTAAAGTTTGCTCAGAACAACAGAATTCTTCATAAGAATTATAAAAATTGCGGACATAAAGAATTATAAGAATTACAAGCATAAATAATTATAAGATTCATAAGAGTTAAGATCAAAGCCTTCCTAACCTATAAATTACAAAAATTGATAAGATGCAAATTGAAAAGCTCACACACAACAAAAGAGTTGTTCATAGGAATAGCTTTTTCAACACTTTTCATAAGAATAGCTTTTGCAACATTGACACTTCATTGTGCCCATTTGCATACATGCAAGCCTAAGTTTGAATTAGATTTTTTCTGCTGTCCTCGATAATTTAACATTGAAAACTACTTTGCACATCTGCGAAGGTGCTTGTCTTGCTAAGGAAAAAGAATTTATCACCAGTCAGTGTTAGTTTAAAAGATAAAGATATTGCTGTTTGTTATTTTGACGCCTACTGTTATTTTGGTATTTAAGAGATAATTGATTTGGTATGTATTATTGCAATTTGAATCTTTTGTTTTCTCATTTCTACATTACAAGTTTTATTTGATTTTCGGATCATTTTGTGTTTATTATTGCATATATTTATATATTATTGTACATTTGCGTTGGGTATCAGTGAATTTATAATATCGTACACGCAGTTCTGCAGGTATGCAAAGTTACAAAAAATGTTCCCCTCTCAAAAAATTTTAACTGCTTTTTTTTCCTGTATTTCTTGACAAATCCTGTATATGAAAATAACTATTATTTTTCACTTAAAGTTTGGAGTGAAGGGTTAAATTTCAATTTCGGGTTCCGTGTGTAAAGTTTCCGCACCATTATTCCTATATCTTCCCACCTAGTCGCAGCTTCTGAATTAGTCAGTTGTAAAACTGCAACGCGTTGTGCAGCTTCATTATTAAAGATTTAAATAAACATAAAAATTATTACATCTATTGTTAATGTTTGAAAGCAGCACACAAAGAAATATTTCTTTACCTCTTTATGGACAAGGAATTCCGAATAGTTGTTAAAAGTTTCTTCACATTCTGGACATGAAGTGTGGAATTCTGAAGCATGCTTTTCTTCCAAGTGAGTCACTAGAATCTCTTGGCTTGTAAAGACGTCAGAGCAGTAATTGCAGTTATGTTTTCGTTCATTAGACTGCGCAGTTTCATGAATTGTCACATGTGTCTGAAAGAAAATATAGAATTGAAGAAAATATTGAATACAATTAATTGAATTTAACAATAAATATCATAAAGAATAAGAATTCATTGGATAAAATAATAAGTAGGCATTTAAATTTGATGCACAGTAAGGAAATAGATTGCTGCAATAATAATAATAATAATAAAATTAAAAGAAATTCTAGATATTAATATTGGATTTGTTTTCGGATTTTACTGGTTTTTTTTTATTTTATATAAATACGTTAAAAAAATGCAAATGCTTTGAATTTGAAATAATTTTATGATGTTTTTTAATCAGAAACAAATTTTCATCGTAATTATTGATCTCTCGGTATAACATTTGTATAATAAATTTTAGCATTAAAAAAGTAAATCAGTTTTTACGTGAAAAGTAAAAGGGTTGTCCCAATTTCTTTTTTGAAAAGCAAATTAATTTTTAATTACATTTTCCTTTTTTAAAAAAAATTGCAGTGATATATAAAAATTATCCTAAATTTAAAATACTAATTATATTAATAAAATAAATTTGTTAAGGTGAAATTGCACTAACTGTAAAGAAGCTTCGAAATTTATTGTCGATTATGTGATAAAGGTAGGTTTTAGTTGCAAAATATTTGTATAGATGGCGCTGTGTATTCTCTAACGGGGCTCTACGCCACTTTCTTGCTAGCGCAACGCCCCCAACAAGTAATTGTTTTTTACTCAAAAGCTTATTGCTTTTAGGGAAAGGTTAGCGTTACTCTTTCCTTTTTTAAATGTAATTTAAATTATTTTAAGACGTAGTATAATTTTTTAAAAAATATTATCCAGTTTAGAAATGATCTGAACCATATTACAAGAGAGAAAATGCACACTATTTTAATATTTTATTGTTAAAAGATATTCCATGTTAATGTAGAATGAAGCAAAAGCATGGTCATCATTATCATGCTTTAGAGTTTACAGGTACAAAAATAGAGCTGAAATGTAGTGCCATTGACGTGGAATAACATGTTAATTTGCAACATGTAATTACTTGCTTAATCAACAATATAAAGGCTTCAAAACAAGTTGAAATATTATATATTACGGTATAACTGTTACGGTATAACTGTGCGGTATAACGGTATTACGGTATAACTGCTATGGTATAACAGTGACATTCTTAAACATTGTTCTCTTAGCAAATTTTTCAGTTTCAGAAACAAGAAAAAAGTGCGTGGGTTTCATTTTCGAGCTTTCAGCTTTAATTAGTTTTAAGGATGTCGAAGACTTTAAGAGAAAAACTAGATCAGAATTGAAGAGCATTTAGAAGAAGGACTTTCTGAAACATTCACAGTGAAATACAGAAGTGCATTACATTACGCCAGACCTCTTAACATATTAAATGGGCATGAAATTCACACAATATTTTCAGGAGTTCTTAAATCAAACACATAAATCAACAGCCTCACTTCGTAATAAACATTAGTAATATGGGAAAAACCAAAGGCTGTTTACATAAACACATATATTCAAACATTGATAAAATAAAGGATGTTGGTGATTGTTACTTACAGTAGTCAGATAATAGAATCTGCAAGATTTTGTTTAGAAATCATAATAGTTTGAAAACATACTTGAACAGATAACCACTATCAGTGAACAATACTTTATCAAATAAAAGAATCTGAAAGGTATGGTGTTGATTATGTTTCTCACAATGTATTGCGTGGTGTGGTTGATGGTTGCATGGTACAGATTCGATTCAACCATTGTTAAGTAATTTTTTTTATTGTTAAATATATTTCATTTTATAGAGCGTGTTTGTAATATCTGATGCAACTCACTCAAACGAAAATTCACTCATTAATATAGATTAAACAAATACGTATTCACGAAAGAAAAGAAAATACCCCCGAGATTCATTGTATTTCACATATGGCTTATAGAAGCATAACAAATTTCAAATATGCAAGCATAGACCAATAGAGGATGAGCATTTACTTCAAGTAAGAAAATTTGCCTTTTTGCTTGTTTTCTATTTTTTCAAAGGGTATATTTCACTCACCTGAAGCTCTTTGGCTGAAGGAAAGGATGCCGAGCACTGCAGACAACGATAGCCTCCATAGTTGGAAGATGGACTGGATGGATTTGTGAGATCCTTCTTATGGTTCTGCATGTGAGATGTGAGAGCAGCTGCTGTGTTGTATCCTCTGTTGCAAACAGTGCATTGATATGGTTTGGCATTATCGTGCGTCTTCATGTGGATTTTGAGATGATCACTGCGAGAGAATGCTGCTTCGCACTGGTTGCAGCGATACTTGCGATCACCTGTGTGCAGCTTGACGTGGCGATCTCTACTGCGCTTGTGCTTAAAAAGACGTTTACAGTAGTCGCACATAAATGGTAATTGATCGCTATGTACCTATAAAGAAAAAATGAACCTATAAACAACATACATTCGAAAATATTTTCCAACATGTTAAGGAAAAAAATATATTTCAGTTCGACGTTTCAACACGCTGCAGATTCTTATAAAACAAAAAGTGATACTTGAGTAAATCATATATCACCGCAGTTGGACAATCAATTCACATAAAGGTTTAACGGTTTTTGATATTTAATTTCTTAATATTGTATTGTTATATTACGTAATATGTTGTAATATTGTATTATAATATATTGTATTGTATTATATTGTATTATATTGTATTATATTGTATTATATTGTATTGTATTGTATTATATTGCATTATATTGTATTGTATTATATTGTTTTCTATTATATTGTATTATATTATATTGTATTGTATTATATTGTAATCTGTATTGTACTGGTTAAAAGCGAGAAAAAAAAAACAAGATAACTCTTGGTATGCATTTTGGCAAATTCATTTCTGTGAAGGATTATCTTTCTATAACTTATTTGAATAACTAATCAGTAATTGCATCTATCTTGGAAACTAATCTGTAATTGCATCGATCTATATCTATCTGGGAAACTAATCTGTAATCGCATCTGTTGAAAAGAAAACTTAGAGATTAATGTCAGTTGGAACGTTTTCGAACTCTAGATCTGACTAATATTCGGAATAAAAATTCAATATTGTGGAATATAAAGATTCGTAAACCATGGCCGTGGTTGGAATCTCGCTTATGCAGACAAGCTCTATTTTCCCCTGACCATTACGGTTTTAGATCTAAGTTATGGAAGGCTCTTTTATTTTTCTAAAATACAACTCAAACACAATGATAATTATTAAATTTAACTTATTTAAATAATATATAACAAAACAAGATAACAAAAAAAATTTCATCTTATTTTATAACAAACTTTATAATAAATTATTAGCTTCGTTGCATGTTACAATGCTAACATATTCAAAATTTGAATCCAAAACATGGATGAAAAATTATTTATCTAGTATTGTTCTCGACTAAATTTTCATTCGGGACATTTTAAATATCCAATTTAAACATTAAAATCTTTTCATGAAGGTGTCTTTTTAGAAAATCATCACCCATGCATGCTAATAAATGCAAAATATTTTATAATTAATAACTTCAATTCAAATTTACCTCTCAGATAAAAATGAAATCGAAAAATAATATTCTAATTAAAGCAATTTAATGGATTTAAGATAAGTTTCAGAACTATTCTTCAGAACTTTTTTTACTGACATTTATTTAACTTGTTCCATTATAAATTTTAAACTCGCTAAACTATTCTGGAAACGCTAATGAAACAGCAACAATAGATCAGTAAAAGAAACGAATTCTTAAAATAGTCTTAAACCAGTTTGAGTATGAAGCTTAACGGCGATTAAAGCGAAAGACGAATTCACTCTACAAACTACTCACTAGACAAAATTTTTTTAAAAAAAGATTTTGATTTTCTTTATTTATTTGCCAATCTAAATAATAATGGACGAGTTTGGAAATTTTTTTTTCCAGTTGTTTTTCTTATTTTTTATTTTATTTTATTTTATTTATTTATTATTTTTTTTTTTATGAAAAAATATTATTTAATAAACCCTTAATGTTCATAGTTTTACTTCATTATGAACAAGAATTCTAAAAATATGAACTTAGGTGGTAATTACGGAACACCTTGTATATTCTTAAGCATTTTCCTTAATAATATAGAGTTACTAGAATTCGACGCAATTTTATTCAGGAAATGTTATTTATTATTTTGTATTCAGGAAACTGAAGACAAAATAATTTAACAAGAAACTTAATTATTTTTTTTACACCTTTCATTCCCCTGCATATTTAATTATTATTTATTTTAATTAGAAAGTATGACAGGATGATTTATCGAAAAACAAGGCAAAAAACACACATTCTTTTAATTAAATAACGCTCGAAAAATTTAAAGAACTTTCGTACTATTGTGAGGAATTAAGAGCTGTGTTTATTGTTTATGTTGAGAATAAAAAAAAATATATATTGCAAAAAAAAAAAAAAAAAAAAAAAAAAAAAAAAAATAGGAATTTATAAAACATAATCCTAAGAATAATGTTATTATATATTACAGCCAGTTAAATGAATAAAATATGAATATAATTCAGCAAATTTTTTTAATAAAAGAATAAGGTTTACATATTTATGGCTCATATTTCGATGGTTGGAGCAAAAAAATTAGGTTACCAAACAAATATGACAACTTAATTCACAGGTGACGAAAAATTACCCAATTTATTTCGAAATTCATTCGATATAAATGGAATTATTAATTTGATTTCTAAACACAGAAGTCATTAACGTTATCCATCATTTATTAAGTGTCACACTTAAACGGCGTTAATTAAGATGTACTCATGTTTAATTACCAGTTTTTATATGAAAAGGAGTAATTTATGGCCATACATATATGAGTTAAATATTAAATGGTTTGAAAATTAGGATTAGAGGTCATATAGGTTTTTTCGTTCTTTTGCGACATCAACTTAAATTTGAGGAGTTCGTAACTTGTCAAGGAAAAATAAATATTGAAATATTAAATACACATTGTTTATTTTCAAATTCTTATCTCTGACAGGAAAGTATCTATAGACAATGTTCTTATGTAAGAATAATTGCTGAGTTTGAATTAATAAGTGAAATTAAATTAGTTACAATAATGTGTTTCATTTGAGCAAAGGTTGTAACAAAGTTTGTAAAACTAAATATGTTTAATAATTTCTGTAATGCAACTTAATTTTTAAAAAATAAAACTGTTTAGATACTCGTTGACATAATTAAATTGAAATTTAAGATTTCTTTGTGTATGTTGTGGAAAATAAAGTTTTGTTAAAAAAAAAAATCACTTATTTAAATATCGATTCTTATGATTTTTTTTTAATCTTATAAAATTAATATTCTTTTTTCTAATGATTCTACGATAATTACTTCCGTACTTTAATTTTTTAGTGCTTTTATATTGCAAAATTGCAAAAATTGCCTTTTATATTGCAAAAGCAAATGATAGTTCAATTATGTATTTACTTCTCTATATAAACATCATACTTATATATTACTGAAAAGTATAATAAAGTTTACTTGGAATTTTTTTCTTTTTCTTTGTTTAGTGCTTAGACAGCCAGCAAGTTTCAGGGTTAACCTGATTCTTTATTGTAGAAATATTTGTATAATAATATATTTGTCTTTAGGCTGGCACAAGCACTGTTTTAAGTTTGTTCAAAAAATTTACATCGTATCTTTACGATACTTTTCTCTGGGATATTTAGGGGACAATAGGATTTATTTAACAAGTGCTAATAATATTTTTCAATGTTAATAATAATAATTTCTAAAACCCAACACATGGCGCTCTGCGTAAAGGAGTAATTTTAATCAGTTTCCTCTATGGCACTGTATCATGAATATCTTTAAAACCTCGAGATCATCGTATTTAACAGGATTAATGTTTGCTAGTTTATGATAAATATTTGATGTAATTTTCTTGGCTTTTATAAAATTCATACAAATCATACAATATTAAAAAAAAAAAAACAAAAAAAACATGAGTTATTTTTCAAATAATTTCAACATATTAAAGACGAAAGATGAACTAGAAATAAAAATACTCGATTCGAAACTGAAATTCGAAGCGAAGTTTTGAGTTTAATAAAAAAAAATTCTCAAAATAAGAATTAAAAATTTTAATATTACTTCCTAAAATATAATCTTGTAGTTTTAAATTTTATAAATTTCCCCAGCAAGTCTCTTTTTATTAAAAACTGGCAATTTTTTTGATAATTTTACGCAATTGAATTACAATTTTGTGATTCTTAAACTAATAAAAAAAATTCGTGAAATGATAAAACTGACTTCCACCATAAAAAAAAAATATTATTTCCCTTAAAATTCCAATACGCACTCAAAATTCAATTTATGGTATTTATGAAATTTGAAAATAAGTTTTTATACGCTATAACAAGAAGAATGATTACCAGGAAAATAATTGAAACTAAAATCAAACACAAAAATAAAAAAAAAAGAATGCCTCTCGAAATTAGTTCCTTTTCAACTCATTTATTCCCAAAACCAAGATGAAAGGTGGTATTTCATCATTTTTCTTCCTTATGTTATGAAAAAGCAATTTTATTTATTACTGCGAGGAAAAGGAGCCAGGCGGCGTGAATAAAATTTGACATCCGTATAATTAATCATGGTGGAATATTTTTCAAAATTTATTAAGCAAAATTGTCATTGATGAAACGAGGAAAGCAAGTTATTAATTTTCACATTTTTCCCCCCAAAAGAAACTTTGAGCTCTGAGTGTAACGTAAATTTAGTCATAATAATTCATAAATAATAGAGAGAAACTTATACGGAGTAGAGGGAATAGACATGAATCAAAATTAAAAACTGAGGTATAATTCTCGCCAAATTTGAAATAAATTTAATAAACTGTATTTCAGTTTTGTGTATTATGTTTAGATAAAACATTCTAAGTGATAGTAATATAATTAAAAAAATTACTAGTAAACATAGGAACACAACACAATTCTTCATTATTTTATTTTACCTCTAATTTTGTGTTAATGTTAACTGATGCAAATGTTTAAAAAAAACTAATTCGCAATTTGAAATTCAATTACAAGGTTTACTATCTTTTGCACTCTTGTGTAAAATTTGATGAAAATAATAGAACATGTTAAGGTCTTTTTTTCTATAAAATTAAACGTCGTTAATTCAATATTTTGTTTCGTTTGTTTAAAAAATATTAACAAACAAATAGAATTTAAGGTTGTTAGGGAGCAGGGAAATAAGTTTCTATAGAATTGTAAAAATGCAAGAGTAAATTGTCTTTCATAGAGAATAAGACAGTAAAAAAGATCAACAAAATTAATTTTTATAAAAGTCAAATATTAATTTTTTCTCTTGAATAGTACATATTTGTTCAAAAATTTGTTTACAATTTGTGATTATTCTTTAAATCAAGTTTAGTAATGACTTGAAAAAAAAATCGAAATTCAAATGCTTTATCTCACTTGTTGACTTTATGGAGACTATAAAATTATATTTTTGGTACATAATTTATAAATTTGCTGTATGTAAAACGAGTTTTTTTTGTTTAATAAATTTTTCGAAAGAAAGTTTTGATTTAAAGCGGTTTCTTTGAAAAAAAATTCCATTTGAATCTCTAGTTTTATTCTTAAAAATTGAACTGGATAAATTAATTAGTTAAACATCACAATTAGGTACGTAAGACATGTATTTTTCTTTCTTCAGATTAAAACGCTAGTATATGTTTGTGAAATCAGAGTTTAAAATAATATACCATAGTTATGAAATCATATATGCTAAAAATATTAGTAACAAAATAACATACATGTTTAGTGTCTCAAACTTACAGGAGAAACTGAGTCACCCTTTTCTTTATTTTTATATTGGATAAAACTGATTTTAATTGACTTTGATAAAACCTGTTTTTGATAAAAGCTGATTTTATGAAATCATGAGTTACGAAATCATATATGCTAAAAATATTAATAACAAAATAACATGCATGCTTAGTGTCTCAAAATTACATGAGAAACTGAGCCATCGTTTGCTTTTTTCATTGGATAAAACCGATTTCAATTGACTTTGATAAAACCTGTTTTTGACAAAAACCTGATTTTGATACAACTTTGATTTTGATAATCAAGTTAACTGGTTAACCTGAAATAGTTTTTTACACTTAATCAAAGTTAAAACACGAAATACTTAATAATTACATCAAATAATACATTGATAGAATGAACTTTATCATTTAGTTTTCTTTTATTTATAACTGCTGTAACATCAACAGAAAAAAGTTTGAGCAAAACAAAAAGGTTGAAAAATGAAATTTAACAATACATAACGTTTGACCAAGTATTTTGTAACAGACCTCTAGAAGTAACATGCTATTTGCTTAGCTCATTTTAATAACAGATTCAAAACAACTTTCCGAAAATAGTATCCATCTCTAATATTGTGGAAAATTGAAAACGTAATGGGATATCAAAGCAAGCCTGTGCAATTTTCTGAGCTTGTATTTGAGGGCCACATTGGCCACCCTCCAGTTTCGGAGCATTCACCTTTTTGGCGCGATCTTTTTTAAGGTGCTGTCGAATGTTGAGTTGTCAGCATCAAATTAACTCCTTCCATGCATTCATTGAACCAATACGATTAGATGCCGTGTAAAAACATCATATTTAAACATCTCAGTGCTAGATTAAAATATTACGGCCATAAATTTTTCCAATATTAATTGCAGTTGTTGATCTTATTTCTAATTTATGACTTAATAAAGAATCAGCCAATTTGAAAATTGTTTCATTGTTATGAAGTACTGATTTTTGGAGCATTTTGAAGAACAATCTAATTCAAATTTGCGGCAACTATAACATTTCAAATGTGTACGATATTGATTTGAACCGAAAATAATGCGACAAATTGGCGCACAAATTACGATTCAACGTTGAACCGATTTTTAAGTGCACATTAATAAAAAAATTAGGTTTAGTTTTCTACATAATCTCGTAAATAAACTTCCATTGAAAACATTTGAATCGAAATCAATTTGTGTACAATTAAGGAGACACAGGACGTTCAAAACAAAAAATTGCAGTTTTTATTCGATCATTTTTAAATTTCAACAGCATATTGATAACATTAATATAAGTTTGTGTACGAAATTTAAAAAAAAAAAGTAATTAGTTTTCAAGATATAGCTAAAAGCTTAACTTTTGGCAATTAAAAAGTTCCTTGAGAAAGTATTTTAATTTTTTGAACTTAATTTTTACGCAATTAGGTTCTTTATAGGCATTTAACTAAATTTAAATACTTATGGTAACCGTATAAAAATATATCTCAACTAGATATTAAATTTTCATTTTGTCACCAAAGCTTTCTTCAAAAAACAAGCTTTAATTGTGCTTGTTCAATTATTAAAAAACTATAATGAGATATTGAGTTAATCAAATGCATTTAGATTAAACGATGAAAAACTAGTGCTTAAAAAGTAATATAATGTGTTAACATTTAAACCGTGTGAATATTTTTTTCAGTTAGCTACCACTTTAGACTTTTTTCTCTTCCACTTTTTAAATAAAAGAAAATTTTCACCATTTCGGTTCCGTGTTAAATATTATAAATATATGACAGAAGATACGCATGTATTGCTTAGCTAATATAAAAAAAATGAGATCCCGTTACTACCATTATGTATTTACATTTTTGAAGGAAAAAAATTATCCGTCCTCAAATGATAATGAAGAATAACGAGTTAAAATACCCCCAAAACACTGCATGGAAAATAACACCTAACGAAACAGTAATATACAATCCATACCTTCCAACATTGGAAAAATAAAATAACGGAGATTTTACAAGCTACATTTTTAGGCTCGAGTATAAGTTTTGATACATCAAATTATACATAATCATGCAAGTCAAAATTGGAAGTAATATAGCACTTACATATAGCGAAATAAAAAATATACATATAAATCTTATTCTAAAGAAGATGTTTTTTAACCTTTATTTATAATTACTTTAACTATAATCACTCAACATACTGAAGTACTGGCAATAGCACCATCTATTGAGAGAAGTATTTTAGCCATCAACGGATATTTCCTCGTAAAAATATGTTTTTTTTTTTTAAAAAAAAAATTTCTTCAACAAATACGGAGAAATTTGAGAATATACGGGTAAACAGGAGATAGTCTTAAAATACAGGACTCTTCGTTAAAAAAAAACAGGAGGCATGGTAAGTAAGAGTAACTATAGTTTTTCTCATAAAATAATGAAAATTTTGTTTCCGATAGTTTTTTTACAAAATAGAAGAGGAAGGTTCAATTTGCATAGCCTCAAAACACAATGATTAAAAGAAAAAAGAGAAGGGGGGGGGGAAACTACCAGTTTTGTTCTGTTATCGAAGAAGATCGGGTGGAGTGAGGTAGTAGCCAAGAGAGAGAGAGAGAGGTGGAGTCCTTGAAAGATAAAAAAAGGAAGAAAAGGCTGCGCCCTAAATGGACAAAACCAGAGGCTTCGCATGAGAGATTGATAGAGTCATTAAAAACGTCATTAAAAGGGTGTCGGGTAGCTTTTAAT
Organism: Parasteatoda tepidariorum; assembly: GCF_982258835.1. Taxonomy (NCBI): domain Eukaryota; kingdom Metazoa; phylum Arthropoda; class Arachnida; order Araneae; family Theridiidae; genus Parasteatoda; species Parasteatoda tepidariorum. Next base: position 81,245,171 of record NC_141755.1, read on the forward strand.
CGTCCACAGGGGCTGATTTACACCATGCCTGTTTGCCTACGAGACTCAGAGCAATTGGGATGTGGGAGTAGGAAGTTTTCATTGCATTTTGATGGAGCGTGAATTGTTGACATTATTTACAAACTTTATATTATAACAGTCATTGAACAGCCAACCCAATTTTGTGGGTTCACGACTACTAATGTTCAACTCTGTAGCCTTGTAATTTTGAACCCAATCCAGAAGACAAGGGAACTCCTGGATCGAATTTTGGGAGAAATTTGCCTTCGTGGAGGACTTTTTGATGGAGTTAACCCGCATTTGCGAGAAAGATCACGAGAACCTCCCACGACAAGCTTGACGGCAAGGGGACTTTAACCCATGATCCGTCTACCACTGAGGATGTTTCACGTCAGCACTGTAGCCGGTACAAGCCGGATGCGGAATTCGTATCGACTGGGATTCGAACTCGGTTTGCCTCATTGGAGGACGAACGCTCTATCCCCTGAGCCATCGCGGCTTACAAACTTTATGTTAGACAGAGTGAGCGAAGGACAACACAAAAATGGAAGAGAATTGGCTATATTAAAAAAGATCGATTTATTTGTTCTACCTCGCGCTCTCTGAATGTCAAAATCTAGGGTATCCCACAAAAAACAACTTCAAATAGTTAGAAATTCGGGGGAAAAAAAGTTCACTGGAAAAGTTAAATGAAATTCAACAAATTTCTGACTCATTGAAAGACACAATTTTGTTCATGAGTCAATAAAGTATAAAATAATTTTTTATCTTCATATACTATTTTTCAAATTTTAGTTTAAAAGAGGAAAATAAATTTTATATGTTTATTTTCTATTATTAAACGTTATTATTAAAACGTATTATTTAAACGTTTCTTTCTATTATTAAAAGAAAGAAACGTTTTTTTTTTTCAATTATTAAAAGAATGAGATGTTACTTTTCTAATACTAAAATGTTGTGGCGAATATTATTACATCTTATATTTTTTAAAAGCAACAAAAATTAATATTAATGATTAATTCTTGTAATATTAATAAAAATTAGGATATCTAATGTAAATCAATTTAGTCTTGTTTTAAATGACTATAATTTCTATGAAAATTGTTAAAAATAGCCAATGGATTGATGTTTATTGTTTCATTAATGAACTAAAAAGAAAAAATGTCAGTAATTAAAGGGGGGGGGTTTACTGAAAGCGGAGACAGAACTAGCTGACAATAAGCTTATAAAAACATTTTGCATTAAGAAATAACAACAAAAACAGAATATTAATTTTCAAACAGAAAATTAAAAATAAATTATTAACCACAAATTAGTGCATAACAAATTAGAATAATAAATATATACCATCTGAGAGGGGGGGGGGAGGAGTCATAAAGCGGCATTTTAGGAAACAAAAACAAAAAAATAAATGAAAATGTTTAAAAAAAAATCAATTCTAAGATTTTAAAGGATGCTTATAAAAAGAAAAAAAGGATGTAAAAAAAAATATTTCATTGTTTTTAGATGTGCTTAAACCATACAAAAACAGCTTCATATATTTGGAGCTGAATCTGTTTTTCAGATATGTAGCATTATTTTTCAATGAATTGTCATCTTTTTTTTTCTTCTTCAGAATATTGAAAAAAATAAACGCAACGAAGACAAGTAGAGAAACGAAAATAAGTAAATAAACGGTATTATTGTTAATAGTATCCTTGAAACATAAGATGAATGACTCCTTAACATCATGAGGTGGCTAATATATAAAGCCTTGCTGACACCGTATAAATGCCGTCTAAGTGCTAACTCAACAATAATTATTAATTCCTTCAACAAAACATAACAATTCCAGAAAGAACAAAGTGGCAGATACAAAAGCAAACAAAAAATGAAGAAAAGTTCTGCATTTACATTCACTCACGTAGAATCGCCATTTCCTTGTTGAAGTAATCAAACTTGCAATCGCAAATGGAATAACGATTTTTAAGCTCAGAGGTATAATTAAATAGGCGTTCGTTTCTAACCATAATTAAATTATTTCGCCAATATCTGTCAAAAGAAGAAGGAAGAAAAATTGAAATTATTGCCCGGCAATTAGGTAAAAAAAATATGGCCACCCGCTAAACGGTCTGTAATTTGAAATATTAGTAGTGTAATTTTGAAGTGAGCAAATTACTTTTTGGATGGTTTTTTTTCATTAATTTTAAGAGTGGTTTTATTTGATTTTTATTCATCAGTCGAAGTGGTAATGAAAAGTCAAAAGAAGAAATTAACATGTCGTCTTGATTCGTATTTTTGGTGGTATTAGTAGGGACACGCCCTTGTGATAAATAAATGCAAAACTTAGTTTGACTTTTTGGCTATCGAAATTAGTGTATGATGAATTTGAAAAGGCCTGCCTGACCTCATTGTTTCCAAGGCAGAATTCGAATTGAGACAAATAATACTTGTTTCCATTTTTTTTTCTTGTGGGGGTAGAAGATTATCTTGGAAATTTTTATTTAAGAAATATGCAAATGAAGCTACGTGATAGAATTAAAGTATTGATTCATTATCTCCGTTTAACGCCAAATGATTATAGATTGGTTGCTAATTAATTTCTTAAAGCAATAAATAAATTAGAGCAATTTCTAAAAGTTATTGATTTCATGCGTTCAATGCATAATTATTTGTTTTCAGCGTTAATATTTGTACAGACAGTTATTAAATTTATTCAAATTGTCTAAATTATTACTGCTATTATTGAATGCAATCTGTGATTACAGTTTTTCTATACGATTATTAATAATCATTACTAATTCTTGTTACTAATTATATGTCAATATGTGGTCTGGCAGCAAAAGTTAATCTTGGTATTTTCCTAACAAATCGAAGGAAAACTGGTAAGAAAATGATTATTTAACAAAATAATATATGCATAAAGCCTATGATAGGTTAAAAATAAAGCATGGTGTGGTAATTTAAGCAAAATGCATTAAACTATGTTAATGATTGTCCAAAACTGAAATGTTTGGAAATAAATTGTTTGCAAAAATTGAGGAAACAGTATTAAAAATAACTTAAAAACAATACAGGTAATACTACAATATATGTAATATATGGTATAGCAGACGGTATTCGGTTAGTAGAAGATGATAAACATTTGATATAAGAAAATGCAGTTTTACAATTTTGGTGATAAGTGCATGAATTATTCCTATATTGATAATTATAGTATCGATATTGATCTTTTGATATTGATATTGCTCATTTTTCATTGATCTGGGATTATGCCAAACTTTTTGTAAAAGATCATATTTTTTGTGAAATTAGGAAATATCTATTAGCAATTTTGTGAGATAGAGAAAAGGTTTTTTTTCCCTCGTGATTTCGTGAAAAATCATAAAAAATAGCGTTTCTATACTTTTTGTAAATGGTCCTGGTGAAAAACTAGTAGACTTCGTTTATTATTTTTTTAAATAAGAATTTCGAGTGGGATCCATTTTTAATTTGAAAAATATTACGAATGATTCCTTTTCAAGATAAAATATTTTTTGAAGGATCCATTTTTACGATAAAATATTTTGTGAAGGATCAATTTTTACGATAAAATATTTTGTCAAGGGTTCTGTCATTACGATTAAATATTTTGTCAAGGGTTCTGTCCTTGCGATTAAATATTTTGTCAAGGGTCCGTTATTGTGATCAAATATTTTGTTAAGGGTTCATTTTTATAATAAAATATTTCGTGAAGTGTCCGTTTTTCCTTAAAATTCTAGTGAAGGGTTCATTTTTTCGATAAATTAATTAATTAAGGGTCCGTTTTCAAAGTAAAATATTTTGTGAAGGGTTCGCAAATGAAAAAAAAAAACTCTCTCTCTTAAAGTGCCCTCTCTCGTAGATAAACTTTAAAAAAAAAAATCATTTTTTAATACAATAATTATTTGAAATGAGCATGAAGTAGTGCAAATTATATTTTAAAAATTATAACTTGCACTACTTCATGCTCATTTTACATACTGGAAAAAATACTATCGAACGTTTTAACGAAATGAAAAAAAAAAAAAAAAAAGATTGAAAATCGATAAAGAAACCATAAATAATAAAAGTAATCAACATTCAGCGTAACTTCTCATCAACACATTCATAAACAACCACAGCACCCCACAGACCGAGGTAACTCAAAATAGTTTTCCCTGCAGAGCAAACTAAATACAACATCTATCTCTGGTACATATGAAAAAAGTTTTCTTTGATGAAGATATCTCTTCACGGAGGGAGGTGCACGCGCATCCCTGACTCATTTCCCCGTGTTCTTTTTCTCTCCCTCCTCCTCCAACACCATCCATAGTAGGCATGCCCTACCCCCTAGACGCCACCATGGGAAAGACACCGCAGGGGATGCTCCCAGCGGGTTAGCTATGCGGGAGGTGCCAGCTGTGTCCCCACTTCACAACGTCCACAGATACAGAAAAAGCTTCACGGGGACAAAAAAAAATGGATTATGAATTGGTAACATTTCTAAGATGAATTTTGTAGTCATGTGAAGAGGATCACAGTTTTTTTTCTTCTCACCTCTAAATCGTGTCAGTTCATTTATGTTTTACAATATGATATTAAATTCGGGGGATGATGCATATTTAAGCTCGATTAAGCGACTGTAGGAGTGCTTTAAAATTTGATGGTGTGAATATTTTTTTTCCCATTCTGCTCTTAAGCAAGAACTTTTTCCCTTGCCTTTTATATCACCCTGGGCCACCCCCATTGAATTTTTTAGTAAAATATTGAAATTTTTTTTTTCAAATTTTAGAAGTTATTTATAGTTAATACGATTATTTATAGTTAGAATTATATTATCACAATTATATTATCACTGAATTTTTTTAAATTTTTTTATAATAGGATTTTCATTTTTTCCTTCTTTAACCCTTTGACACAGATTGGACACCGGTGTCCCTTATAAAAAAAATTTCTGCGAATACAAGCGAAAAGATATTTTGGTATTTTTTAATTATGAAAGACAGTCTAATACTTAGGGCCGGAATAGCCTGGTTAATAAGGCGTTGGGCCCATGCCCCAGTGGGCGTGAGTTCGATCACCACCGGCCTTATAGTAAATGGTGACTGGTGCACGTTAAATTTGCCTAGTCACAAAGTCCTCCATGTTCCCATATCAAATCGTACCTCTGGGGGACTGAATTGGAGATAGATCGTTCTCTGGTTCAGGCCTAAATTACGATCTGTTGATGATACGAATAAATTCCTCACCTGGCTAGCACCGACCAAAATATGCTCAGTGGTAGACGGATCATGAGACGGACCCTTGCCGTCAGGCTAACCATGAGGGGTTTGGGTAGTTTTCCTCTCCATGTAATTCAAATGTGGAATATTTCCATTAAAACAGTCCCCTACTAATTGATTAAGGAATTTCCTCGTCTTTTGGAATCAACATTACAAGGCTAAAGAGTGGAAATATTATACGACGGTTATGAAATATTAAAAAAAAAAACCCACTCAAATTTCAATTTATTTCAAATTACATAAAACTTAATTCCATAGAAAGTTTTATTTAAATTCAGCAAGTATCCAGAATATCCTTAACCGCAGTGGGATTTACTTTTAAATTTTTTTTTTATTTTTATACTTGTGATAGATAACTTTGCAGAGCGGAATAACCAACAAAAACTAGGAGTGTTCTTGAAAAGAGAGGGAAGAGCTATTATTTTGAATATGAAACACATCTACAACAATCCCAGAAAGACATTGTATTTACTTCTGGCCGGTAGGCGCTCCTTGGGTGGTTCTCTCACAAGAGTTTAATTTTGACAGATGTGTAGCATATCGATCATTAAGGTATATCATTTCAAAAACGAAGGAAACTTATACCTGATATCAGTAACCTTTTCTGAAGGACCTTTGGGCAATGATTCATAAAAGTGTTAATTGGTATGGAGTGTGTTAGGAATTGCATTAACACTAAGCATACCAACACTTAATTTATACCTATTTCTACCATAGCCGGTCAAATGAACAGACTTTGTTTCGTGATTGAATGCATGAAATATGGATGTTAGGAAGGAAATAAACTGAAAAATTTTTGTTATAATTAAACAAAATTGTATATTGTCAATTTTTATGCATTACAAACACAAAGAATAAGAATTTTTAATTCATTGCTCAACTCATTTTTTACATATACAGTGTGCTTCCATTGTACATTTACAGCCAACATATTTCTTCTAATTATTATTATTTCTATAGTTCTTATAATTATTCTTATAATTATAATAATAATTATAAGAATTATAATTCTTATAATTATTCTTATAATTATAATAATAATTATAGGAATTATAATTCTTATAATTATAATAATAATTATAGGAATTATAATTCTTATAATTATTCTTATAATTATAAGAATTATAATTCTTATAACTATTCTTATAATTATAAGAATATATAAGAATTATAATTCTTATAATTATAAGAATATATAAGAATTATAATTCTTATAATTATAAGAATATATAAGAATTATAATTCTTATAATTATAAGAATAATTATAAGAATTATAATTCTTATAATTATTCTTATAATTATAATAATAATTATAGGAATTATAATTCTTATAATTATTCTTATAATTATAAGAATTATAATTCTTATAACTATTCTTATAATTATAAGAATATATAAGAATTATAATTCTTATAATTATAAGAATATATAAGAATTATAATTCTTATAATTATAAGAATATATAAGAATTATAATTATTTTAATTATTTTTATAATTAATATTATTTATTCTAAGAACTTGTGGTGTCTTGATTGTTTCGACACTTTACTGGGTAAAAACTAATAGTTAGTTAGAAATGAAGTAAAGCCATCAAGATAAAATATAAGCTACTAACCAAAACATTTAGTTTTTGTCACTTTTTCTTACACAAAAATGCCAATCTGAAATTTCAGGTAATTTCTTGAAATTTGAATTCACAGTAATTCTGATTGGACCAACTACGCAACAGTCTTTGCAGAAATGTGTAACTCATCGAATGCAATACGTTGAACACGCGTTACATCGTAATTTCTGATCCTATAGCCTTATAAAGCAATAATTTGTTCTTCCAGTCAAATGACCGGTTGCGGTAGAAATAGATATACGACAAGTATTATTCGAAAGAAAACAAAATACAAAAAAATAATAATAATAGAATATTAACTGTATATAATTGTTAAAGAAAGTAATGAAGTCAAATGTGCAAAAACGATAAGATGATAAGCGCATTTTTGATGCAAAAGTTCTTAAACCGTCATATATGATCGGTTGTGGTATGTTTAGTGTTAAAGAAGAGACAATTTCAAAGCTATTATGGAAAGAGTTTCCACAAATGAAAATAAATTGACTTACCAAAAAGGGTTACTGTAATTTTAATAACGAAGGAGTTTTTAAGCAATGGATTGGCGTTTAATTTTTAGAAAATGGTATATTGTGGATGATGCGCCTTTTTTTTTTAAATTTAAAAGACACGTATTGTATACTTAAATGCTAAAACACATTTTGAAATTTCTTGTAAGTTAATAAATAATCATAAAGCGAGGAGCTAAAGAGGAAAATTATTTTTCAATTACTTAAAAATTCTTAAGGAATAAAACTGAGTACACAATAAATAAAAATGTAAGAATTTAATCATTATCATTAGTAATGTAATCGTAAAAATAGGACGATTGTTCATTTTAATTGCCACTTAAAAAAGCTAACGTTGACCGAAACTAAGAGAAATTTAAGACACTCTTGCAAAATAAAGTTCCCTGTCAATTGACGAGCTTGGTGCAATATAGTGATTATCAACACTTTTATATCGAACTGTTCCTTAATATTGTTACAAAATAGGTATTACAGGTTTTTAGAACTTTCACCGGATAGAAAATAATGAACAGAAACATCTTATTGCCAAAGAAATATTTCATTAAAAAGTAAAATAATATTTTGATAAAGAAATACTCTTAAATTCTCTGTCAAATGAAGGGTTTTAAGGAATTATAGCTAAAAACCACACTTTTTTCAAACGTGATATTTTCAGATCGAATTGTTACCAGATATTGTTTCTAAATAGGTAGTTTACATATTACCAAAAATTCCATTAAATAACATCACAATGCAGAAAATTCTTTTAATACAAACAAATAAAAAAGTAGTATATTTCTCCGAAACAATTTTAAAAATGTGGCTTATCATATCACTAAAAAGATGTCAAATACAGAATAGCTTTTCTTTCTAACAAAGACATCGAAATTCCTTGATACACATAATTAAATCATCAATTGTCAAAAAACTAAACTAAAAAAAAAAGTATAGCTGAAAAAATTGTTTTTATAATTAAATTCAACAACGATCAACAACACAACGAACAATTTCACGGAATTCAACTCAACTTTCTGGCAAAAGTGATACAAATTAGCTATTAAGACCTCATATCACTGTCCTCGCCCTAAAAAAAATAAAAATTTCAAAACAACGACAGAAATCGTCGAGTGAACTATTTAATAACAGAATTCTTAAAACCAAAGCACAACCCCTTCTGTACTAAAATCCCATCAAAGTGGTACTTAAGTTGTCGATATTGCCATTATTACACACAATATAAAAGAGGCATGACAACATAGAAATTCAATTTTCCAGCAATGACGGCGAACACCTGTGGGCTGGCGGGTCCCCGCACCCTCTAATTATATCTGGGGCTCATTAAGATGGCAGTAATTAGAAGGGAAACCGCAAAACCGGATCGGGTCTTAATAAACACCAATTAAGGTTTTCGATCACTATAATGCGATCCTCCCCTTTTTTTGATCGCGTTTCGTCGACTGTCACCCCGGGTTGCGATAAGCAACAGGATTGCGGGTTGTCGCGATTCGTTTTCTCTGCGTTATCGTTTTCAAAAGACGTGTCCGCGGAGGATTGTCTCGTGAGAATGATGCATTAGGTTGGAGATGTGTCGCGGAAAATATTGCCGAGGTTATGAGTTGCTTTACCAATCGCTGCGGCGTGTTTTATCTTTGGAGTCGGTAATTAGAAAACAAAAAAATTCGTGCAATTATTTTTTATTGTGTCTTGAAGGTACTTTTGTCCTTTTCCAAATAGATGTTGTAAAGAAAAGAAGAAAAAAATTCGGAGTATTTTTGTGAGTTTGAAATTAAAACAAACATACAACTTTTTCTTTAGTTATTTCATAGTTTTTCAAAAATGTTTTTTTTTTAGGCATTGAAAAATTGTGAATTTCAAAGATTATAGTCGGGAAAAAAAATATTGTTTAACCGTTATAGAAGTAGATTTTTAAAACAGAATGAACATTAGTAATTCCATGCACTTTTTTATTGAAGGATTATCGTATCTTTATAAATTTATATTTTATAATAGCACAGTCGTTGAACAGTCGACCCAATTCTGAGTTTTCAACTATCAATGTTCAACTCCGCAGACTTGTAATTTTGAACCCAATCCGGAAGAAAAGGGAACTGCTTAATCAAGTTATGGGACAAACTAGCCTTCGTGGAGGACTTTTTAATGGAATTAACAATCATTTGAGTTACGCATGGGGAGGAAAACCGCGAAAACCTCCCACAGTTAGCCCGATGACAAAAAAATTCTAACTCACTATCCGTTTACCTCTCAATATATTTTACTTCTACACTGTGATCAGTGGGAACCGAGAACACAATTTGTATCAACCAGCCAATGCTGAAATTCGAACATGGGTCACTTTATAAGGAGGCAAACACTCTATCCTCTGTAACACCGCGACTTCCTGTACCTTTAGCATTAAAATGTGGTACCATATTTTATATATATATATATATATATATATATATATATATATATATATATATATATATATATATATATATAGTATATATATGTGTGTGTAGAAAAGAGTGTAGAGAAAACAAGGGAAAAATTACAGAACAATGAAAAAAGGGGAAAAAAAGAAATATAATAAAAAAAATAAAAGTAACAAAAAAAACCGGAACAAAAAGGACAAAAAATATTAAAAAATCCGGAAAATAAAAGATATAACCTTTTCATCAGCTCACACGATTATATCCCCAAAAAAGAGTGCTTTTTAATATTGCATCAATATAGTCAATATATATATATATATATATATATATATATATATATATATATATAATTATAATATAATATAATATAAATATATACAGCAGCCCATTATGGTACAATAGAAAGGCCACAAAAATAAAGTCTCCATAATTTCGCGACCAATGGCAGTGTGGTCAGTATTATAATTTATAATTCTGAGATACGTTACTAAAAAGATTTTTCATTATTAATATTATAGTTAATATAGTAAGAACTAAAAAACATGTGAATAACTGTATTATTATTATTTTATTTGTTATTTTTACTTATTTTTTTTTCTTTCTTCAAATTTCTTGACTAACAAAAATATTTGAGTAAAAATCATTTTCAAAAAGATGATAAGCCTGATAGTGTGCTTATTTTTAGTTCCAGAAAACATCCAAACAAAAACACTTTTTTAAAACTGGAGGAGTTATCGTTAAAGGGAGGAAGAAACTAAACGTCTATATGTATAACAGTTATTTCAAAGTCAAATCTATATTTATCTTAACTAGCTCAGAATTCGCCTACAAATAAATTTAAAATTGCGTCACAACTTTCAACATCTGTTGATAAGATAGCACTCTTACCTTCTCTTAACAAAAAAGGATTTATGCACAAAAAACAAAAACAAATTGAAAATATATTTTAAATAAGGACAAAGACAGAAGCTGAAAAAAAAATGTTATCTATGAGATGAACGTGCATGGCATTAAGATTACGGTTTTATACGTAAACTTTCTTAGTACGGCAGGTTTGATCGTTTCTATATCTTAATGCTATGACTCTATATGGATATAATCGTGATTTTTTTTTTTTTAATCGTGATTTTTTTTTGAGTTGGAATAAACGAGATAAATTCGCGATAATAAACAATTTTGATGCTGCTATATCTATCGTTGTCGTTTTAAGATTATTTTATAATGTTTCTGTCGCTTAAATTTTATAAAAATGGCCTCGCGTGAATTTTCATTACAGTTCCCTGACAGCTACACAGGTCGGTCGGGCTTTTGTAAATACCAAGTAAAAGCATTCCTGATACAGCTCCTTGTGGGCCAGAGAGGGTCATGGAGGTTTAAACTCCGCAATTTCGTGACCAACGGCATGACTGTGGCAATGTGGTCAGCAACTTTTACTTCTTGCAAATACTATCAAAGCCAAAACAGAATTTCAGAAAACTGATAAAATCAAATTGATTTTAGAAAAAAAAAATTTTTTTTCTCGATATGTAGCTTATCATACAAAAATACAATTTTATACAAGTCTCAGTTTTGAATTTTTTTGTCACTAACGTTTATTTTTTAATTACAAAACGGTGCTTACATTTCCCATCGTGTCACTATAATAAAGCGACAAATTAAATTTTATCAGAAAAATAAAAATATAGATCCTCAATAAAATAAAAAATAACCTAACCAAGCTGACAAAAAGATGGAAAATATGGATATATTATCGAAATGAGAGAAAATGTTATTTAAATAAACAAAGGTAAATTCATAACTAATCAGATTATTAATTTACTGTTCAAATCAAGCATATTGAGAAAAATTATTAACTAAAAATAAATTAAAGAATCTTCAATCAAAAATATTGTATGAAGTATAACGGTGCAATGTTTTAGAGAACAAGAAAATTTCAATGAACTAAAAATAATAGAAATTTTTTTTAACATTATTTATTTATAACTTTTATCTTAATTGCTACGAATATGTTCATGCACTTATATAATTTTATTTTCTAATGATTCCAAATAATAAGAGTTAAGAAATTTATCACCGTGACATTGTACTATGTATGCATAATTTTTATAATCTGTGACTATAATAAAGCCAATATTCCAATATTTGAAGCCAAGAAAGGAAACTATCCTGGAAGCTTCGAAATATGGGATTGAAAACGGATCAATTCAATCGACATAAAAAAAGGTCGATTGACTATTAAAAGGCTATTATTACTAGACTTAAACTGCACAGTATTTTCTTTTTACCATTCCCTGCTATAATTTTTTTTTAATTTTATAATCAGAGATTAACAGCCGATCCATATTTTATTTTTTAACCGTCGTCGAACAGCTGATCCTATCTAATGTTCAACTCCGTAGTCTTGTAATTTTGAACCGAATCCAGAAAACAGGGGAATTCCGGGTTCAAGTATTGAGAGAAATTTGCCTTCGTGGAGGATTTTTTGATGGAACTAATACGCCTTTGCGTTACACGGAGAGGAAAACCACGAAACCCTCCCACAGTTAGCCTGATGCCCAGGGGGCTCTAGCCCATGATCCGTCTACCACTGAGAGTATTTTGCGTCAGCACTGTTGGAATTCGTATCGACCAGCAATCGCTGGGATTCGAACCCTGTTCACCTTCTTGGAAGGTGAACGCTCTATCTCCTGAGCCACCACGGTTCAGCCCATCCATATTGTGTATGCGATTATGATGAATAGCACTGTAGACACGTAATTTCAAACCTAACCCAAAGGACAAAGGAAAATTTAAAAAAAAATAATAAAAAAAAAACCGGAATAAAATCACCTTGTGGTAGAGGGTTCAAATTAAACTTAATTGTTTTGGTGTTTCAATTTCATGAAGAGAGAAACCACGAAGACCTTGATTTGATACGGAAGGCAAATAATTCAAACCACAGGAATTCAAACGTAGGTCGAATATGTCAGCTATGAGTAGACCATTACAAAAATTTGTGAGTTTTTTTTTTAAAAGTTCTTGAACACAATTTCAATTAATTAATAAACTCCCAAAGATTTAAAACAACTATTGTTACTTAAAAATAAGTTACTTGACAGAAAATGAAACATTTTCTGTCTAGTAACTTCGATTCCTTGCAGTTGTAAATAACTAAACATATTCTAATAATTTCAGGTTTATTTTGAGGAAAATTTTACAAAATTATAACATTTTGTGAAAAATCTTTAAATGGCTGTACTATTTTATCTTTTCTGATGATATCGATAGGAATTACTGGGAGACTATATATGTAGTTTTCTTCCTTCTCAATCCTTTCAGTATGCTAATATATTTTATTTAAGAACAGGAAAATACAACCTTTTGATTCAAAAAATTAACCACAAGTCGGAAAAGTTTGGACTCAAAAATTAAAAATCAGCTTTCAAATTTTACAAACCATTTCTGTACCAAAATTCCTACAATAGTTTATCATGGACATGCGATTTTACACACATTTTATTTCAATAAAGTATAAAACTGAATTATGAGACTATTTCGAAAATGTACAATTTACGGAAACAATCAAAAGAAAAAAAAAATTTTTTTTTAATAAAATATAATCTATTCTGTTAATTGAGCCAATTAATATACATTCATAAGTAAATTTTTGAACCAAAATTGAACTACATAAAATTTTAATCTCAACAGAAAAAGAAAAAATACTATTATCTATTATGTAAATGAAAAACTAGCTGAACCTTTGAATATAAACACTGTGAAAACAATTATTAAAAACCAAATATCTTTAGGGCAAATATTGTTTGCAAACAGCTATTAAAATTAACTATCATTGCTCAATTTCCAATAAGGCTAATGCTCACTACTATACCCATTTAAATAACACTCAGAAAGCAGTTTTTAAGAGCAGCTAGAGTAAAGAATGTCAGTACACCTATAACAAATTACCAATCTCGTTAAAAACACGAAGCAAAATAATCTATCTTTCAGTGCTTAAGATTGGATCAATTAGTCAAACAATCTGTAACAAACACATTATACTGGAGTAATATATTGTTTCTATTGGACATAATATAATTCCGCTCTTTAATATTACAGCACAAACCTACCAACTAATGCGAAATCACTTTATTAACAAGTTAATGTAATCTTCACATTATCTACCAACCATGACAGCGCGATTTGTCTTGGTGTCCGCTCCCCTCTAGTTTATAACTCACGTTCACCAAGGCGAACGTATTAAAAATCCAATCAGGTAGTATAGCGCTGTTAGTAACGTATCAGTCAGTCCATTCTAGCTTCGCTTACGGGCTGAAGTTTTTTGGGTGACGGCAAGATTTGCCACTGCCACCATTTTTTCGGTGACAGGTGCTAGAGAAAGATATGCCAAAAATCACAGTAGCCGTGGGATTCTAGCAATAGTTCCTGCTTAGAATATAAACAAAAAATTGATACATGCACAGGGATGGATGAGTAATTATCAATTTGAATCGCTTTAAATTGAACCGATTCCATTTCATCACGTTGAACGTGTTCGTGCGCGTTATAAGTTGTGTAAAGTTACCTGTGGGCATCCCATAAGAAATTCGATTCAGGAATCAATGGTATTGGAACGTGCGTTTATATCACGCTTTGCACAATTAGAAGAACATTGATGGAAAAGGGGAACGCCTCGTGATTTGGTGGTTGAACTTCTCGAATTCGATTATTTTTCATATAGATATCAAGGCAAGAACCTGTAATCTTCGCGGTACAATAGAATTGAGATCGAAATAAGAAAAGCCTTCCGAATCACGTAACGTAACCAAGAGTAATCACCCTCCTACTTTTCAATTACTAACAACACATTCATTGCTACTATGATACGTCTTTTGTTAACCCTATGTCTGCCATATATATATATATATATATATATATATATATATATATATATATATATATATATATATATATATATATATATATATATATATATATATATATATATATATATATATATATATATATATATATATATATATATATATATATTCGGTGCTTGGTCCCAAATAAAGAAGTTTAAAGGACATTGAAAACTACATTTTTAATGATGAGGGGGCAGCAGCTGCAAATGAACTGATATACAGTCTTGATTTGAAAATAGTTATGTAGTTAAGTTAGGGTTCGATTTATAAAATGATAGCCAGAGATGCAGTTTGAATTTCAAAAAATTTCGATATTTTTTTTTTTTTTTTTTGGTCCGTATTAGTTAGATAAATTTATTAATTCTTATTTGGATTTTCCTTAAATAAAAATGTTATTGTCAAATATTTTTTGTATATATATAGGATGAATCTTTAAGATGTGAAAAAAAGAACGTTTTTACACACAGAAACGTGAAAGTTTGTACACTTAATATGCAAAAAAAAAAAAAAGAGTACAATTTAGCTTTTTGAAAACGGGAAAAATTAAAACGTTTTTTCTTGTACTTAAGTCTAACTCAATTATTGATCTGAATGTATGCTCGACAAGTAAATAGATATTTCGTTTGCATTCTTTGTATAACGAATTATCTCGTCACGAACGAGATATCTCATAGCAAAAATAAATAAATTATTGTTTGTTATTTTTTCAAAAGCTTACCTGTTCATGTCTCTTTAAATAATTAAGCCTAGGGAAGGCTTTATCACAGAATTGGCAAGCATAAGGTGTATTTTCTGTCACCCCAATCGTGTAAGAGATTGATTCAGCATCCGCATCAGATAAGGGTGTACAACTATTAGGTGACAAAGACTGATCGTCCGGAGTATCCGATGACCTCCAGGAAGTAGGTGTACCATTTAGCTCTGCAAAGAAAAGAAATTTGAGTCCTAATTTATATTTAAAAAATATCACTTAATACATTTCAAATGCTATGTTCATCCCCAATTAGGAATTTCGAAACTTACTGTAGGTGCTCTATAATCCATTTTTTTTATGCTGAGAACATTTGGTATAGCGTGTACGGGAATTAAAACTATCTCACTTAATATACTTGTTCTGTGATCACAACCCTTAATGTATCTTAAGAAACGAAGTGAAAAAGGTGTACACGTTTGGCGCTTAATTGACTTTTAAGCGAGGGAAAAACAAAAATCTAACAAATCATCATTTGGGACGTCGGGACTAAACATATCAAAACCTGTTTAATTACCGGATTAACAGAAAGGAGTTGCAAGAATGAATGTTAGGTTTAATATCATAAATGAATGTCAGATTTAAACAGCGCTGGTGGAATTTTCAAAAAACATTTTCATTCAAGTCTCAGATTTCAATATTTTATATTCTATGGGATGAATCGATTGCCTTGCAACAGCTGTAAGTAATTATGCTTGGAAATGGAAGAAAAAGTAGAAATAAAATATTTTGTTTAAAAGAGCTTTTAATATTGAATAATTCATGTCACAAATTCAATTCTAAAAATAAGTTCTAACAATGAACGAAAGCTTAAATAACTTTTTGGGGTTTTGTTTTTAATGAATTTGTCAAATCCCCAATTTTTAGGAGTGAATTTAATTCCCAAAAATTCACAATTTTTAGAAATTAAATCCACAATTTTAATGAAGATTTAAATTGTCCATTAAAGGTACCTTAATCTATTATTTAATATCCTTTAAAAATATTTTTGGGTGTTAAGCAAAATAATACTCTTCGTTTCTGTTAATATAATTATAAAAACTTTAGCCGAATGTATAAAATTCATTGATGTCTAGATTCTATTTAATATAGAGGCAACTTCGAATAGTTCACATCAAGTGCTTCAGCAATTGCACTAAATAACTAAAAAATAATAAATAAAACTTTAAAGTAATAAAAAGCAACATGGAAGCTAGCTAAGATTCACGCTTGTATGAATATAAGAATATTATCATAATTCAAGGTTTCATATAAAGGATTTAAAAAAAATTGCTTGTATGTAAATTGCACGCATATTAACGACACTTTCACATAGTAACAATTTAGAAATTCATTTCCTATTATTGGTATAATAGTAGTTGCCCAAAATTATCAATAGATTATACAAACACCTGCTCTGTGTGCACTCTGCACCCAGCTTTATAAAAGTAAGAAAAACTTCACATTTTTAATAGTACATTAATTTGTGTGTTTAGACTTGTTTATTAACTAGGTAATATTAACTTACTTAAGTATTGAAATATGAGCAAATTTCCATTTTTGAAATAACCAACGAATGAGATTTCTATGAAGAAGAGCGCAAAGTATATAAATTATTATGAATTACTACAAATGGAATTATTGTAAAATTATTGATTCCTTTAGATATATTTAATGTTGATCAGCCGACTCAATTCCGAGTTTGCGGCAATTAGTACTCTATTCCATAGTCATGTAATTTTGAAAACGACCCAGAAAACTAGGGAACTCTTGGATCAAGCATTGGGATAAACTGGCCTTCGTGATAGACTTTCTGATGAAACTAACTAGCATTTTCATTAAATGAAGAGAAAAACCACGAAAACTTCCCTCGGTTAGCACGACGGCGAGTGTATTTCGTCATGTATATTAGAAATTGTTTTCTGCTGATTATTCTTTAGTAAGTTTAACTCACTTTCTAAATTTTAAAATAAAGAAAATGTTGCGGGCATGTCAGGTCTCTTTTCGCAGTCGAGATTGGTAGACTGGAGTTCGGAGACGTAGAAGATTGTTAGTAGCAGGTCATATAAAGAAAAAATATTTTTGTACGTTCACTTATGAGCATTATATTGCTTGTAGCGTTCATCATGCAATAGAAGAAAGACGATTAGTTCATCTCTATCTTAAGGAAAGGAATACCATGAAATGGAATAAAACATTGGAACATCTTTTCGTCCCATTAATTTTTTTTTAAAATTTTATATGTATATAAACTGTATAGTTTAATATGGGGTTGAATATAGGGCTTTTTTGGAGAATAAATTGCAATGTTGTATGCACTAATTACACCAACAATGTGGAGATTCAAAAGAAACAATTACTGCAATGATCTAATTTATTCCATAGACATTTATGATAGTAATTATTTCTGTTAGTGAAGGAAAAAAAGTGTTGTCATACCAAAATAGGCAATACATATTTTTCCAAAAAAAAATAAATTAATATTTCATTTTGTCTTTTTCTCGATAAATATAATCCATTCAATCGCTTTCTCAGAGTAAAGGCATCTTAGTAGAAATTAATTCATACCAAAATAGGCAATACATATTTTTCCAAAAAAAATAAATTAATATTTCATTTTGTCTTTTTCTCGATAAATATAATCCATTCAATCGCTTTCTCAGAGTAAAGGTATCTTAGTAGAAATTAATTCGATAAATAGATTTTTTTTTTTTATAGCTCCTTATAAATATACATAATTCGAGAATTGCTATACGTTTACTTCAATGTTTTGTCTCACACGAACCATTTTGAAACGTCATACATTTATTAAGACTGAAAATTAAATAATAATCACATTAGCAATTAAATTTTGCTACATTGCTTCGCTAAATTGCAAAAAGGTTTGATATTTTTGAGTTAGGTAAAATGAGAGAACTGATACTGCATGTAATTATTATGTTCAATTATACAACGCGATTTTCAAATTTTTTAGTAAATATATTAATCCCAATCTATGCTAATTAGATAGAAGGCAAATATATAAATAATTGCAAGTTCATTTTTCATGAGAATATAATCTGATTTTTTTAAAGTATAAGTTATATTATTAAAAAAAAATTGACTAAGTCTAAGAACGTACCCATAAGCTAGTAGATGAACTTTCAGTTTAGAAAGCCGAAATCACCGCGTTCAGAATGTTAGTTATAACAAAAAGTTCCACACTGTTCACACGTTACATTTTACACAATGTCTAAAAGGTGGTCTAAGTACAAATTGTCCAGGGAGACAAATGAAATCTTTTGGGGGGATTTAATCCCTACACCCACGGTTATCTGTACAAGGTCACTTCGAAGATATCAAGTCGGATGTAGGCTTATAAAGGGGGGTCGATTTCCAGGTACAAAGAACCCAGCTAGGAAATTCCTTGTTTCCTGACAAGTGGCAATAACTGTCAAAGAAGGATTGAAAGAGTTGGCAAATAAGTCGCAAGGAGATTTTGGGAAAAGCTGCATGTTATTGTACCAGTGTCAATACGGAACCCCAAGGAGAACTTAGATATGCAAGTCTCGTGAAGAATTCTTTGCAGATTGAAAGAGTGGTGCAGGCAGACAGGAACCCTGGTGAAAAACACCTGTAAGTAGTTACTGTCTTTATCTGGGAGTAGTTACACCTGTAAGTAGTTACTGTCTTTATCTGACCAGGAAATTCCGTGAGATACCAGGATAGAGCTGGTTTTACTGATTGAAGAGATGAATCTTAAAACTTCTTAATCATAACTAAGCTGACATATTCAAATCTACGAATTCCTTATTTGCATACTTAATTATATCCTTTATCTACATATTTAAGTAAATTTATTATTTACGTAATTTAAATCTTAAAGCAGAATTTCTCGCAAAAATTTTATTCTCTTATCAATAATTCAGAACTGTATAAAATATTAATCGATATTTTTCTCTTTTTTTCTTACATAAATTAACAACCAAAAGGCATTGTTAAAATTTCAGAATTTCTAATTAATATGCTAGAATTTTTATGCTTCAAATTAGGAATTTTAACCAACAAAAGTATTATATCCCATTTTTGAGCCATGAAAATCAATGCAACAAATAAAAAAGCTAGGGGATTATTATTGACGCATATTTTAAACAAATTATATCAAACAAATATCGGATGTGCATAATAAGGACCATGGGGATCACAGGGACCCAATTTTTGAGTGGGTTGAAATTAAATATCACAGTCACAATAGTTCTCTAAATTTCATGGATAAGAAAAAAATTCTTACAATGTGCTAAATACTCGCAAAAATATTATTTTTTTAAAATTTTTAATCTCGTTCTTGCTTTTAACTTTGAGGAGTTTAAACCAATGATAGATCATGAAACCTTTTTTATTTGTCTGAAATATTGAGAGAAATATTTAGAGATTTTTAATTATTAAACTGACATATACCCATCTCAACGACGCCCATGATAATGACTTAATATTAAGGATCTATAAATAGCACTTGCTATGTTGCATTTACAATCTGAGAGTTTAATGGTAAAAATAAGCAAATAAAGTTTAAAGCAAAATATTGTACGATAGAAATATTAACAATTAACTGTCCAGTAAAATTAGTTTCCGGGCCCAACTTAGAAAGCAGTCATATATTATAAAACTTTCTAGCTTATTAAAATACTCAAATGAAGAAAAATTCATTCATAAAAATATTTTTGCTGCACTTCATTACATTTTTTTACAAGATGTTTATGAAAAACGATCCTTTTACACTGCCAAAAAGTTTTTTTTGGTTTAGTGACAACAGATACGTTAAATTTTTTGTATGTATTTTTTAAAACATATGAGAGTATGTATTTTTTAAGACATTTTTTAAAACATATGAAGCTCAAATGAAGAAAAATTCATTTATAAAAATATTTTTACTGCGCCTCATTATATTTTTTCTATAAGATGTTTATGAAAAACGATCCTTTACACTGCCAAAAAGTTTTTTTTGGCTTAGTGACAACAGATACGTAAAATTTTTTGTATGTATTTTTTAAAACATATGAGACTCAAATGAAGAAAAATTCATTCATAAAATATTTTTACTGCACTTCATTATATTTTTAGTATAAGATGTTTATGAAAAACGATCCTTTACTCTGACAAAAAAACTGTTTTTTTTTTTGGCTTAGTGACAACAGATACGTAAAAATTTTTGTGGACTCAAATGAAGAAAAATTCATTTATAAAAATATTCTTAGTGCACTTCATTACATTTTTAGTATAAGGTGTTTATGAAAAACGATCTTTACACTGTCAAAAAAAATTTTTTTTTTTTTTTGGCTTAGTGACAAACAGATACGTAAAATTTTTTGTATGTATTTTTTAAAACACTAATGACTCATAGTGAATTTTTAATATCCTAGATAAAATACCATTTTTAACAAAGGGTTAACAATTGAAACAACAAATATAAATGTGAATAAATGCACAAATAACGTCACTTAAACAGAGACATACTTTATCCACCTTGTTTAGCTTGTTTAATACAAAGTAAAACCTTTCTTTATTTGAATTTAAGCATAGTTATAAACAATTAAATAAAGTATAAAAAAAGAAAAGTTCTACCAATTCCGAATCATTTTATTTAAATCTATTGGCAATAACTAGATTTTAAGTTTGTTTATTCTAATACTTATTTCAATAGACTTTTTCCTCTTTACAATATATACCATTATGATTATAACTATTATACAATAGTAGAGGTTCTTTTAATTCCATAATAGTACCAAACATAATGGTAAAAGTTACAGTTTACGATCCAAATCTTTAATATTTGTTTCTTTGTTGCCAGTATTACGTTTTTTGATTATATATTTAAAATACGAAAAGGAAAGAAAGAAATGACATAAAATCAAATTTCTTTAAAATTGAAAACTTCGGATAGAAAAGAAAAAGCAAACGATTTCAATGGTATGAAGAACAATAATCACTAATAACTCACTTTCTATTATGTCCATTAGACCCATGCCGCCAGTGGAGGGATTTTTGATGTCCCGTACCTGAGGAGCGGGAGGCATCAGCACGTGCATTAAAAGAAATGTTTCACGACAAGCGTGGTTCTAAACAAGAATGAAATTTAGAACTTTTTCCTCTTTACATCTTACTACGGACGGGAGGAGAGAGGGGCGGGAACATTCAACGCTATTGGTGCCTCTCGTCTGCTTCTCGTTTACCCCCTAGGTAGAAATGAAGCCACATTTTCTCCCGTTTCCAACCACGTGTGCTTGTCACCGCTTTTCTATTGTTTGGGATTCAGTGATGTTTGGCGCTAATTAACCATCGCCAAGGTGAGGAGGGCTGTCACCGAGACTGGCCCAAGCAGAGAATACTGGGAAAGGGGTAGGGGAGATCTTGGGAGATTAGAAAAAATGTTTTCAGGAGGAATTCTCACTTATTTATACTTTTATTGAATGCAAGAAAAAGTTTAAAATTTCCCGTTAAAATTATTGATTGTTTTGAAACTTATTAAAAATAATTGTGGCTTTCAATGATATAACTCTCGAATCTATTACTATCGAATTTTTTTTTTGCAGCTCTCAAATATTATGTAAAATGGGACCTCTCCTTGTCAGCAATTACAAGCACACACCTTTCTATTTGTATAATATTTCTATTGATGTTTTTTTTTTTTAAAAAAAAGAAGGTCGAATTCATTTTATAATCAGTGCTCAATATTACGATTAGTCGGTGCTTTCATGGAATAAAATTTACTAATTTAATCAATTCAACATATTTATCCATTAATTTTTTACTAGTTAACAGATTTAAAGGACGTTATTTTAATGTATAAGGGGTCGGTTCAAATATTATGTAAGCACTTAAAGGGGGAAGGGAGTTTGTGACAAGGGGGTGGAGGGTAATAAGGAATGTTTACATAAGACACTAAAATTCCTCACTTTTTCTTTCGTTATTTTATTTTTTTTTGCCTTATTTTCTTTTTTTTCAATTATAAAGTAAATGTTACAAAAAATTTAAAACAAGAAATTCTCAAATTTAGGAAAAGTTGCATTTGAGGAAAGCTGAAAAAAATTATTTAAAAATTTAACTTTGTATATAAAATTCTTAAAGTAAAATTTATTAATATGCAAGTTAATTGCTTTATTAGAATTTAATTCTCAAAATACTGCAGTCAAAGGGGGAAGGTAAAGACCACAATTGCCAAAAAATTGCTTACAAAATATTTGAACGGTCTCAAAGAAACAGTTCATTTGTTTTTTTAAAAAAAAAGAAAAAATTATTTTTGCTCTAAACCAAACATTTATAGATTTTTTCTTCAAACCCCTTCAAACAGAAAGCTGATTTCCTTTTCTCCCTACAGAGTATATGACCGGAATTTATTTATTCACTTATTTCATTATTATTTAATACTTTTTGTTGTTGAATATGTTTTATTTCAATAAGAACAAATTCATCTAAAAGTGATCTATTCATCTTGATTACCAAGTTTAATTAATTAATTAATAATGAGGTTGTGAGTATATTTTTAAGACTTGGACTCAGAGAAAACTTCGAAAAAGTTCTAAAAATTCTTGTAACCTTAAAATTTAAAAACGGGTAAGAAAATATTCCAATGAATAAAAGGAAACAAAAATTATTCAAAAACATTAATTAGATAGGGAATAAATAAGGAAATTGTAGACATAAATTCTCCGTGGGTTTACGTAGAAAGTAAACATATGAAGAAAATTATTTTTCTGTTTGAAGGTGTCGCCTAATTGACCAATAGAGTTGACTTTCTAGGTGTTGTTAATGTACTGCAAGAATTTTTCATATCTCAAGTTTTTATTTCTTTTATTTTATTTAAAATAATAATTAAAGTCGAGTCTTTTATAAATTTTAAACAATCATAAGTTTATAAAATCAAACTCAACAGTCTATTTTTAGTTTATAAAATCAAACTCTATTTTTTAGTTGTTCAAGTTTTACGTATCATGAATTTATAGAGAAAATTTTTTTCGTTATACAATATAGTTTGACGATACGCAAATAATCTGTTTTTCAAATGTTAATGCATTCATGTAATTTTTATATAATTAACTGTTTTAAAATTATATTTTAAAGTAGAATAAAATAGCCTATTAAATTTGCGTTAACAAAATTTTGTCGTCGCCCCACCCATCATTACTGGAATTTTTAATATGTCGTGACGCAAAAAAAGCTTTTATTAAAAAAGTGATTATTTTTTTTATAACTATAAGAATATTTTCTTCTGTTAGTTACTAGTTGATTTTTGAAAAGATTTAAAAATTAGATAAATGATTAAAGATTCTTCTTTTAGAATAAAATTTCTTCTTTATCGCCCGATGTGACAACAATCCTATTCCAATAAGAAGAATTCTCGTAATTTCCATGACGAATATGTCAAAGTTTCCCAAAGTGTGGTACGCGTACCCCCAGGGGTATAGGAACAGTTTAGCGGGGGTCGCTTTCTTATGCGAAATATCTTGCAACAAACGAAAATTTCACAAAATTTTATTTAAAAACAAAGCAAGCCATGAAAATTTATGATTACGTATTTTTCTATTTTCTATTTTTTTGCAGATTTAACAGTTAATAATTAGTGGTGACAACAGCCAGTTGTGATTTTTAACTTTTGAGCAAATTTTTTTATAGCAAAAAATACATTCATTTTTTTATTAGTTGTATACAGCGAAACGAAAAATTTAGAAATTGTACACAAAAGTCATAAGTTTGTGGAACACTGGTCTAGATCAACAGGAAGGGGGAGCTAGTTACGTAAGTTTACTTCTATTATCCCGAATCATATCCTAAGTTTCTAT
Organism: Parasteatoda tepidariorum; assembly: GCF_982258835.1. Classification (NCBI taxonomy): domain Eukaryota; kingdom Metazoa; phylum Arthropoda; class Arachnida; order Araneae; family Theridiidae; genus Parasteatoda; species Parasteatoda tepidariorum. Next base: position 81,269,422 of record NC_141755.1, read on the forward strand.
AAGCATAGTTATATGTTTTAATGTTAAATTTTACGTCAGCGCTAAATTTATGCATAAATTTTAAAAAAAAATTGTATATTGTATAGTTTTACTTCCTTTGTTCACTCCCTTTTACACTAAACTCATTTCCTTCGTTTCAAATCTTCTCCTATATCTTTTTCTTCTTTCATTCTCATTGGTCTAACGAGATTAAAATTATTATTCGTATTATTAAACGAAATATCGATAGAAAAAGGCAAAGAGGTTGTTTCGTAATGGACATTGTTAATATAGCTTTTTAGAAACCTTGTCAAAAAGGAAGACAAAAAATCTGAAAATAGGATCGTATATTAACAATTACGCGATTAGCGAATTTTTTACTGTAAAAGAACACTCGAGGTTTGCTTATTCAAGTTCAGACTCGTGTACTACTCTGTTCTGCAATAGTTCCTTGAAAATAGAATTAAAAAAAAAAATCGTATTTTTTAAAGTCCATTTCTTAGGAACCATTCGACTGATTTCACTCAAATATTGTATTTTTGCCATGTAAAATTACGTTCTCTAAATTTTTTTCGAATATAATTAAATAAAATAATAAATATTTATTAAAAATTATTCTATACATGAAATTTTCTTTTGATAAACCGCTCTTCTGACCAAACATATATATATATATATATATATATATATATATATATATATATATATATATATATATATATATATATATATATATATATATATATATATATATATATATATATATATATATATATATATATATATATATATATATATATATATATATATATATATATATATATATATATATATGACTAAAATTTGATAGAACGATGAAAATCATTCATTTATATCTATAGCCCCAATTGTTCATAGGAGCTTGGGAGCAAGAAAAATATCCCGAGCTTCCTGTTTATTCAAATTTATTTTCCTTACTAATATTCGAAAGGCAGGTAATTAATATTATCAAAGCTGCCAGCTACCGTGTACAAAATAGAAGTAAAACGACTTGAAAAAATGTTAGCATTGGGGACAAGAAAAAAAAAAAGAAAAAGAAAATACACCCGATCGTTTCACTTCAATTACTTTGAATAAAAAGAAGACATATTACCATACACGCTTAACTGATTTGAATGGTCAAATTATAAACAAACGTTTCCTTTTCCCAGTTTTGCTGATTTTTTTCTTTTCTGCGTTTAGTCAGAACTGAACTGAAGAAATCAAAAACTGAATAGCTGAAGAAATCAAAACACTGCTGTGGTCATTGCAGATGTCTCAGCGTTCCTGGTTGTACCAGCCAAGCACAAGCAGACGCAATCTCTACTCATGTGAATGAAATGAAAATAAAAAAAATAAAATAAAGCAGCTATATGAAGTAATTAGTGTTACTAACTGACTGTAGTAGGTTTTTTTTGAACCCTTTGTTTTTATTGCTATTGAATTCTTATCTTAAAACACATCCAACTCAAGTAATGGTGATCGAACACCCCAGCACCTTTCTTGCAATAATTTTTTTTTTTTTTAGTCTCCTACTTTTGGTCGAATGGATTGTGAAAATAAAAAATGTTGATTTAGTTGGTTGGAACCATTAGACCGCTAACAATAACAAGAATTGAGAAACCTGTAAATTAAAGCTGAATTTGAATTATTAGAAAAAAACTTGCAATCTAATTAGTTTTCGATAAAGTTCATGAATCATTGTTTTTAAGACAATGACAGAGATTAAAAAAAACAGCTTTTTCTTTATTATTTATTTAATTTTGTTTTAAAGAAACTGATTCTTCCATATATTTGAATTTTGCTTAAAAGTAATTGACGCAATAACTTCAAAAAAAAATTTTTTTTTTTCCCTGCAGGTAAAGAGTGCATCGAAATCCAACTCTAACAAAAAAAGATTTAATGACTTCCAATATAAAAAATGAAAAATTTGAGAAATAAATAAATAAATAAAAATTGTGCCAATTTCTAATTATTTTTATTAGAAAGTTATTAGGAAATTATTTTTTATTAGAAAATTATTAGGGAATTATTTTTTATTAGAAAATTATTTACTTTAAGTACTTATTATTAATTACAAGATAATTTCTATTAACTTCATTTTTACACACCATAATTGGCTACTTGCAACACGAGAAGAAAGGAATTGAAGTGATTATGCCAGCCATGTGATTGATTTAATTGGATGCCTGTAAGCAACGTCACCAGTGTGTATCGAATCTGATTGGCTCCAGAATCAACAGATGTCACGATATATCCACGATGATGTTGCTTGCAACTATCTAATTTTCCAACTCGAAATCATCATGAGAGCAATAAATAAATAAATAAATAAATAAAATAATAATCAATGAGTAGTTTTTAATTACACAAAAATATTTAAAATAAGAAATTTTCGAGTTCCGAGTACGCAAGTATAAAACAACAATTGGAACAAAACTTTTTTCTGCGATTGAAACAAAACTTCTCTAAATTATTATTTTTTAAAATAATTCAAACCTAACTAAAATAAGAAATTTTCGAGTTCCGAGTATGCAAGTATAAAAACAACAATTAAAACAAAACTTTTTTCTGCGATTGAAACAAAACTTCTCTAAATTATGATTTTTTAAAATAATTCAAACCTAACTAAAATAAGAAATTTTCGTGTTCCGAGTATGCAACTATAAAACAACAATTAAAACAAAACCTTTTTTCTGCGATTGAAACAAAAGTTCTCTAAAGTATGATTTTTTAAAATAAATCAAACCTAACTAAAATAAGAAATTTTCGAGTTCTGAGTATGCAACTATAAAACAACAATTAAAACAAAACTTTTTTCTGCGATTGAAACAAAAGTTCTCTAAATTATGATTTTTTAAAATAATTCAAACCTAACTAAAATAAGACATTTTCGTGTTCCGAGTATGCAACTATAAAACAACAATTAAAACAAAACTTTTTTCTGCGATTGAAACAAAAGTTCTCTAAATTATTATTTTTTAAAATAATTCAAACCTAACTAAAATAAGAAATTTTCGAGTTCCGAGTATGCAAGTATAAAAACAACAATTAAAACAAAACTTTTTTCTGCGATTGAAACAAAACTTCTCTAAATTATGATTTTTTAAAATAATTCAAACCTAACTAAAATAAGAAATTTTCGTGTTCCGAGTATGCAACTATAAAACAACAATTAAAACAAAACTTTTTTTCTGCGATTGAAACAAAAGTTCTCTAAAGTATGATTTTTTAAAATAATTCAAACCTAACTAAAATAAGAAATTTTCGAGTTCTGAGTATGCAACTATAAAACAACAATTAAAACAAAACTTTTTTCTGCGATTGAAACAAAAGTTCTCCAAATTATGATTTTTTAAAATAATTCAAACCTAACTAAAATAAGACATTTTCGAGTTCCGAGTATGCAACTATAAAATAACAATTAAAACAAAACTTTTTTCTGCGATTGAAACAAAACTTCTCTGAATTATGATTTTTTTTAAAAATAATTCAAACCTAACTAAAATAAGAAATTTTTGAGTTCCGAGTATGCAACTATAAAACAACAATTAAAACAAAACTTTTTTCTGCGATTGAAACAAAACTTCTCTAAATTATGATTTTTTAAAATAATTCAAACCTTTGAAAGTTATTTTGAAGGTAAAAAAAAAAAAAAAAAATTATATAAAAAAGAACATTTTGATTTGAAGAAAAAGTTTGGTGAGTTACAGTTAAATTCTGTAATAGACCCTTTCAACTTTAAGTTGATTTTGTTACTTTACATTTTTCTTCCTACCCCACAATTCTTAGAAAGGGGAGAAAGTGCTTGGGCGACGAGAAAGTAATGTGGGGGTAATAAAGAGATGAAGGTAACAAAAAATAGGAGGGGTCATCTGATATTTGGTGAAGGGTTTGCTTTCTCGAATATAGCCATCACCTGCAGGGTGTTTTGATAAATGAAAAGAGAAACTTTCACTGGCCAGAGATGCGCCGTGTCCATCTGCCACTTGATGGTTCTAGGGTCATTCTTGGGTGACTGGAATACTATAGATGGAGAGATCTTCCCCACCTCACCTGCTGACCCTTGAACACTCGCACCCTCAACAATCGAATTGGCGACTTTATTTGAAACCACGGTGTGTAACTGAGCCCCGCCGATGTTGTACCTTTACTACAAAAAAAAAGAAGAAAAAAACGGTGGTAAATTGGCCGAGTGGGTTGGACAGCGGCATTCGGCCCTGAAAAGGCTCTCTGAGGGACTCATTGATTATAAAATAGATAGTTATTTATGCTGGTACTGTCATTTTATTCCTTCCCTTTCAAACAGCAACATTTGTGGCTCTAATAATCCACCGTATTCTGCAGATATGCTCATACCTCCCTACTGTATTACACGTCTTGAAAAATAAAGATGAATTTCGTTTTAAGTAAAACAACTGGATTATTGTGGAGAAGATTTTCATCAAAATCATTTAGGAGCGACATATGTTACTGCAATTTTTCGTTTATAAATTAAATTATATGAATCAACTGTAAAACTGCATCTACGAGATCGCTGTAAAAATGTTTAGTTAATCCTAAAACCAAAAGTGCTGGCAGCTACTTTGCACCAAAAGTGGTGTAGTGAAGCTCCTGATAAATATTCCTTTACACTGCTTTCGATGCCACCAGTTGCTCGTACTTGCCACCAGTTTCGGCGCTCAGTAACAGTATAATTTATAACAATGGGATAAGATACATGTAAGAGTCAGTAAAGTTATTTTTACGATACAATTAAAAAAAAAAATAAAGAGCGCCGTGCAATGCAAAAACAAATATACGCCATTTAGTACTCATCGTAAACAATCTTCTGACGATATCCAAGTACGCCAAAATTGGTGTTTCCGGAAGAGACACTAATTCATGAATGGTGTGAATATGCGTGAGTTTGGCGTCCGTATTTTCCATTGATGTTTTACACACTTAATTACACCCTTGTAACTGATTCATGGGAGGTGGGATAAAATCAGTCAGACTTATTAGATTTTGACAATAGTATAAACAACCAAAATTGTAATAGTTTTTATCTCTTAAACGACGTTAGTTTAAACAACCACTTTTTATTTTGAAAAATATAAACATAAAGTAAATCGTTGCATTGTGGGTCATGTACTGACAATAATTCACTTGACTTTTCTTGAAAAAGTTTTTTGATTAAAATGTTTCGGCCTGCAAAAAGTTGAAATGCTCATGATTATTAAATCATGTACGTAAACATGTAACTAAACTAACTAAGACTAAATCATGTATCTAAACAAGATTTAGTGTTATCTTGAAATATAGTGCTATGTAATTGTCTTTTTAATGATGATCAAGATTAAATTGGGTGAGGTTTTACAATGTATAACACAACACATTTTTAACACATTGTTTTAGTTTTAATATTAAAAATTTAATTAAAATTTGCGAAAACATATTCGAATTTTTGATTTTTCCACTTATTGGTTTACGGCGTTCAATTATTTTTAAATAGAGTTAAAAATAAACAAAAATCACCATTCCTTCTGAAAAGCACTAAAATTCTCTTCACTTTTGCAGATCCCTTTATACGTCTTTGATGACGAAAGAAAATTTCATTTTGTTTCAACCATAAAATTTCGAATATTGCTCAGTATTGTATTTCATCAAAATCATTTTGGAGTATATGTGTGATATTTGATTGACATCTATGCACATTACTTAATTAACTGATACAAATATGAAGTCAAATATTCCAGGATACGAGCGAATATTTAATAAAAGTAACTACAAAAAAAATTTAGAACCATTGAGAATTGATAAAATTTCAAAAGTTTAAGTTGAAGAATACAAATATAAATCTTTTTATAATAGAAGGGTGACTATATTCCTCACACATCGGCAAGTGTGAGTCACACTTGCTAATGACCACTCTAAAAATTACTGTAACATAGTAATTTTGAAACTTAAAGCTTTAAAATATTTATTTCATATTTTTTTAACATAATTATATAAGTATTTAGAGTAATGATTGAGATATAAATAAAATGTTAATTTGATTACATTCCTAAGTTGTCATATCCTGTTTTGCTACTCCATACCTTAGGCATTAGTTGATTTTTAATAAGGACATGGATCACATTGTCGTAGTAGTAACTTTTGTTCAGTAAATTCCTTTTAAATTTAATTTTACCTAATTAGGCGGTTTTTAATCTTAGTTCTTAATGTAATTACATTTGGAGTATGTAAAAAATAACTTTGGATATTCATTTATTTTTAATAACATCATGAATATTCATTATGGTTTTCATATTCAACGTTTTCTTTTTAGTTCAGAGCAAGTATTTCCGTTCCTGATATTGGCAAAGAAATATTTTATATGTTAGTTCATAAGTATATTCAATATTATTCGAAGCAAAAGGCATGCATTTAAAGCTTTATTTATAACAAAAATTATCATGAAAAAGTAAATGTAAACGTAAAAATTTTTTGCGAAAAAAAAGCAAAGCATTTTTACAGAAAGAAAAAAACCATTTCCATTAAAAAAGTAAAAGACAATAAGGACTAACTTATTGTCATAACTTAGTAAAGAGTAAGTAATAAAGTCATAACTTAGGAAATAAATTAATAAATAATGAAAATTTTTTACCATATTAATCATTGAACTGCTTAAGGAAGCAAGACGTTTTCAAAACCTAAAGATTCAATAGTTTTCATTTTAATGCAAAATGGTTTTTCATAATTCTAGAATGAAAATTCATAATTTTAAATTTCGGAAGATATTAATTTCAAAAAAAAAAAAAAAAAAAAAAAAAACAACTTTCATTCTGTCGTGGTAATTTTTGAAGAATACCAAACGCAACCAATGATAATAATATATTTTCTATTTTTCAAGCATTATGTTCAGTACACTATTTCATTTACAAAATAAAATTTGTTTAGAACCAATGAAGTTTTATTTTGGAATCAAAATGAATTATTAAAAGTCAAGTTCACTACTGCCCGTTGTGGACCAGAGAGATGGACTTTCATGATGAGTGGTAAGATTGTGGTAATGTGGCCAGCATTGCGCACAGACCTCCTTTTCTTCCCACACCCACCGATCAATCATTTAGACTTCAAGTCACCACTGGGAATCGAACCCTAGTTCATTACTGTGGTAGTTATGTGTCTTAAACACTTAACAATCGTGACTTATAAGATGTATAATGATTTGCTTAAATAACGTAATATAAGCTTCACTATTAAATGAATATTAAGTAGCTCAATATGGGGAATTGTGATTTAGCCGTGTTAATGGCATTCGCCTAAGTTCATTTTCGCAATTAATGCAGTTATAAGTAGTTTTGGTTTAAAAATGATAATAAATTCTGTGAATGCTTAAATATACATTTTATTTGTATACATTTTTTTCAAAAAAAATTTAACATGAAATATTGAATATAAATGAACGTGAAATTTTAAATATTCTTTGAAGTTATACACACAACATTTGTCATTGCTAAAGCCTAAAGTTTTTCTTTCTTCTTTTAATAACATTTGACGAAGCCATTCTTATTTGTTAATAGTTTTATTAATTTCTTTAGGTAGTAAACTCTGTTTAACAATTATAAAATATAGAAAGTTTTGAATTTACTTTTTATTTGTATTTCATCGTCTAAAATATAGACAAATAAAAGTGAAGATCTTTCCTCATTTCTGCCTAACACACTCTTAGAACAACTAGTTTCTTTCTAAAAAAAAAGTGGTAGTTCAAGGGTTTCATTATCAGAATTTATTTCGAAGAAGCAAGTAATTCTCTCTATCTTAATATATTAATATTATGCTTATTTATACTTAAATCACAACGTTTTCTTTTTAAAGGTAAAGTGAAAAGTAACATAAAGTACACTTACCACTTTACATACATTACGTAACATAAAGTATACTTACCATATACTTATTATAAACAAGTGTATACTGTCACTTGTTTGTATAGGTGTTATTCATTTATAAGGTACATTTTATAGCTGAGCAACATAGGGTTGAATTAAAAAATTTTTGTACCATATCTTTTTATTTTTACTGTACCGAAATTACCGAAAAATAGAGGTAGTTTTTTAAAAAAAAATTTTTTTTAAATCTCAGTAATGACGACATAACCTAAACAATTTCGTCAAGGTGAAAGTAGTAGAAGTTGTTAGTTTTAAAAATAAAAAAATTCTTTATATTAGCTTTTATTTGTAAAATATTTTCAAATATTAAAATAAAAAAATGGAATGTTCGGCAAACTCACAAAATTATTTTCCTAAAATAGTATATTATAATATTTGGTTCTGGTTAATTATATAAATAAACATTTGGGAAAAAAAAGCACTGTTCAATATGTAATTAATAAAATCTGAAAATGTTTTCTTTCTTTTTTATTTTCTCTTATAATGAATAATTTTTTAAAACAATTTAAAAGTTAATTAAGAAAAAACACAATCTAACAGTTATACTATATGGATGCATTTTACAATGGATCAATATTTGTTGTATATCTTTTAAACTTAAGACATGCAATTCCTTTGCAAATACCTTCTAATTATGTTTTCTTTTTAACAAAAATAATTTTGTAATATTTCACAACAATTATTAAAAATATTTTCTCTTTCCTTTGTAATTATTTGTATAATATTTTACTAAACGAAGATCAAGAAATATGAACTTCTTAAAAGTCGTAACTACCCCCAAAGTGCTATTGATGCCAGTTGGAAAACATTTTCTTTAACATTTCCAACCCTAGTCATTTACATGTTTAAAGCCGGATTAATATGTCAAGCGAAGTCCATAAAAATCACAAACAGTGGCTCATTTCGTTTGGCAACACATTCAACTACAATTATGTGACAATGTTCGATCGCATTAAATCCCGTCTGGATCTACCCAATCACCCAGGATTCAAAGCATTTAATCCGTTTCTATTGGGTGATACTATGGATATGGAAATCTTAATGGGGGGTCTTCAAGGGCCCCCTTTTAAAGTGGGATACCGAGTGTCGTGTGGTACCACAATAGGGCACCGGGCCCCCATGAAAAGAATAAATTGGTTTCACAGGCCTTCTACGTCCACAGTTATATGAGGACAGATGGAAAGTGCACAAAAGGTCATGTCAAAGGGCTGGTGTGTGGATCGTGTGGCTGACCGACGGTCAACCGTTCAATAGATGAAAAAATTGTAACTGGTCAATTCAACGAGGTTGCACACCGTTAATAACTGATACTGAGAAAAATAAAATTTCTCTTCATGACACTTTTGGCGAGTTTGCGCCATTTTATTAATCTGATTTTTAAAATATTTTTTATTAGACAAACATTGAAGCGTAGGATAAATGGGAAAACTTTATGATATTAGTTTTCGTAATAGTTGTTTACATTTCTAAAATGTTAGAGTTTCTAACGTTGTTCGAAATTTTAGAGCCTGTTGAATCATAATATTGTTCAAATATGGTGCGAATTTGAACCTCATTATCGTACTTCTTAAAATTGATGATGTTGTTGTTGGCGTATGCCTGTTAAGGCAGAGAGGTGCGATTTTTTTTGTTTTCCAGTGGCGCCATCTATGGCCAAGAATTCGACTTCTGCCACACCCATACGTCACACCCGTTTATTGGGTGTGACCCAGTCATACATCATCCACAGATCGTAATTTTAACCTGAATCAGAGAACGATCAATCTCCAATTCAGTACCCCCAGAGGTGTGGATTTGTTATGGGAACATGGAGGACTTTGCAACTCGACAGATTTAACGTACATCAGTCATTATTTTACTACAGAACCCCGCCAGTCTTCGGCCGGCGGGGTTCGAACCCACGAACTCTCGGATATGGGCCCAGCACCCTACCGAGTAACCTAACCCGGCCCCTAAAAATTGATAACACCATATCATGGTTTAACTTTAAACGAAAACGTGGCTCAGTTTAATACTGTATTAAGATTGCAATAAATTTGTATTATATTAAGGTTCAAAGCACCAATATTCATTAAATTGATTTTTCTGTGATTGTAGAGATTAAGAAAAAAAAAAGATATTATAGATATTGTTTGCACATTTGTGGGAAAATAATAAGGATAAGAATAACTGCGTGGGAAAAAAGCAAAGTTAAATAAAAAAAAAACAATCAGAAAATGTATTTTAGTATGTTTTGAAAAATAATTATAGGAATTTAAAACGTTCAAAAATCAAAGCAATAACAAGCATTATAATATATATTTTGTTAAACCTCAATGCGAAGGTCATATATTTCCATAATATTTTGATTAATAATCATAAATTTTGTGAAATAAAGTAAAAAATTATTAAAGAAAATAATCTGGCATGAGAGCTTTTTATTTAGCGTGAGAAAGTTAAAAAATTCATAAAACTTGGGAAGCAAAGGAAAATATCGAAATAATTATAATTAAAAATTATGTGAAGATCCAAGAAAAAAAGTATTCGTATAATTACATTTAATAAGACATTTGCTGAATATCAATTTGTCCATTAAAAAAGCAAGCTTAGAATTTTTTTCTGGACAATGAGCGACTCAGTGGTTAAAGGCACTGAACTATGGTGCAGAATTGGGGTTCGGTCCGCAGTGGTGACTTGAAGCCGACTTAACTTAAGTAATATGTTTACAACTTGCTTGAGAAGTAAAGGTGGCTTGTGCGCAATGTTGACCGCATTTCAACAATCATGCTATAGTCACAAAAGATTAAAGCATTAAACTCCATCACATCCCTGTCCCACAATGGGCTATAGAGGGAATGCTTTTTTATAATTGCATTAATTAAAATATTTGCTGAATATAAGTAAGTGCGTTGAAAGGTAAACGTTACACTATTTTTTTCTTCTGGACATTGTAAAAACTTCTTTCGTGTCAGACTTGAAATTGTGAAAGATAAAGTGACACTAAATTCATGCGCACTAAATAAATTTTTTTCAACTATGCGTCGAAAAAATAAATCATATGAGTGTATGATGCATTTTTAGACATTAATGAAGAACTTATGATATTAATGAAGAATTAAGGTGAAAACTGCAAATTTCACTCTATAAAATAATTATTATCGAAAACTTCTGATTATTTATTTTTTAAAAACTAAGACAGAAAATATGTAGGCGATGAAGTCAATATCTTGGCGACATTTTTCGTTAAAAACTGCAGGAGGTGAAATCTGTGATGGATACGGGTGCCAACAGATGTCAGGTCATATGATATGCAAAACCATGTTCACAACTTCACTTTTATTCCATCAAGAACTGGTTTTTGACAAAAGAATATTTCATACATATACCATTGTTGAAAATATTCACCAGCAAGATTGTGAAACGGGTCAATTACGAATACATCTGGATGTAAAAGGTGCTTTTTGTAAGGAAATAACGGTAACATAGTGATAAATTACTCTAGTGAATTGTGATAAACACTTTGTTTCACAAAAATAATTTGTAAGAAAATGAAATAATAAAACATTACTTAGAATCATAAAATACCACATGAAGATGACAATTTGCTCTGAACTGTGGATAAACAATTTCGAGTGGTATTCTTTAAATGTATGATTCTTAGTTTAATAAATTCGATTTATAAGTTTTTAACGTACTACTACTTCTAAATAATTCAAAAGCCCATGTGATACACAAATTTTTTTCAGCTAAGCTGTGTTGGGCCTTTTAAAAAGTAGGCAAAATTAACCAAAAATCTGTAATTTTAGTTTGCAGTTCACCGTTTTTTAAAACATTTTATCGAATCTGTAGAAGCTGGCAGCTCAATATCATCAATTTATTTCAAATTTATAATAATTTCATGTGACCAGAATAGTCTCTTTAACTTAAGAAAAGAAGTACATTCTAAATCTATGAACCAATAGTAATTTTAGATTAACTATTCTTTTACTATAGTAAAATGTGAATATTTTACGGAACTATTGCATTTTACCGAAAAAATTTAAGATACCATAAGAAAAACTATACAAAATTTTAGATACTAATTAGATTAATACTATAATTAGTTCTTTATAAATTAGTCTTACATATTTTTTGAAAACTTATTTTAATATGGTAAATGTCATGAAATAATTTTCATACTATAACGAATAATCAAAATGCAAAATATGATCGATATTTTTGAACTAACCAATTAATATCACAATCGAAAAAAAAAAAAAAAAAAAAAAAAACGATTTTAAACACTTGAATATAAAAATGAAATATGAATATGATCTTTAATATACGCGTTAAATATAATTACTATGCTTCAGTTAAGATATTAACATCACTATCTATTACCTTTTCTGTTAGTATTCAGTAGTAAAATGACGTAAGAAACAGATAATTTTTCTTAAAAATTAAATCCAGAGAAATTAACCTGTTACCCGAGAGTTAGAGAAAGCTGCGATTTAAATCAATTTTTTTTTATCTCACTCAAGTAAAAATGGCCTCAGGGTTCACCTGTCTTAAGCGAGGCTAAAATCACTTTTCCAACGGAAGCAGATGCCATTGTGGTGAAATCAAGATTACTGTAATCATACGGTCGGCCTATTTTTTTTCTTTTTTTTTTAATGATATAATGCATATAGACCCCCTCCCGTCTCTTATGAGCTACTGCGAGAGATTGTTTATTATTGTTTAGGGCTCTTTGCGCAAAAAAGAATTAATGAAAAGGTTTATGGGGGAAGAAAAATTGAGAAGTATTAAAAAGTACATTTATCTCTTGCTATTGAACTTCTAAGAAACTCGATATAGAATTTTATGAATAATAGTGTTTTTCTTTTAATTCATATTCAAAAATAAGTTATTATCTGAGCTCATTCAAATTGTTGAGTTGCTCCAAATAAATTGGCAAAGTCAAGTTAGATTTAAGAGAGGAGAATTTTTTTCTACTCAGCAAGAGAATATAACAAAAGATGCTAATATTAAAAAAAAGATTTCTTTTTCATTTTTATTTTTGAAGTCCTTTTTTGAAAGAGTAACAAGTTTTTGGCCGAAAGATTGATTCCCAAAATGTGTAAGAATTCCTTTATTGAAAGTAATAAACATAAACATTTACTGTATTTTATAAGTTTATTTTATAAACGGTTTGCTTGGGAGTCTAAAGATAATGGTTTTTTCACAGAGTAGACAAACATGTAAAAAGAGTGATTGAATTAACGAACGTAAAACTCAGTATTTTAGTAGCTTTTAACCCAAAGTGATGAAAATGAAATTTTTTAGTTAAATATTTTTGGGTTGACTGTTGTGAGTGAAGTTAATTCAATCACAATTACGAACCAAATACGAGTTAACGAACTTAAAACTCAGTATTTTAGTAGCTTTTAACCCAAAGTGATGAAAATGAAATTCTTTAGTTAAATATTTTTTGGCTGACTGTTGTGGGTGAAGTTGACTCGTATTTGTTTAGTAATTGTGATTGAATTAAAGGACTTAAAACTCAGTATTTTGGTAGCTTTTAACCCAAAGTGATGAAAATGAAATTTTTCAGTTAAATATATTTGGGTTGATTGTCTTGGGTGAAGTTAACTCGTATTTGTTTAGTAATTGTGATTGAATTAACGAACGTAAAACTCAGTATTTTAGTAGCTTTTAACCCAAAGTGATGAAAATGAAATTCTTTAGTAAAATATTTTTGGGTTGACTATAGTGGATGAAGTTAACTCGTATTTGTTTCGTAATTGTGATTGAATTAACGAACGTAAAACTCAGTATTTTAGTACCTTTTAACCCAATGTGATGAAAATAAAATTTTTTAGTTAAATATTTTTGGTTTGACTCTTGTGGGTGAAGTTAACTCGTATTTGTTATCAAGTGGATTCTAAATTATTAACCCTCAGACGGTCATCCTGACGGAAATTGAGTTCAGTGAACAAGATATTCCGTAAGTAGTACAATTTCTGAAAGCTTAATTTTCAACTACCACATACTTTAAATATTGAAATTTGGAGTCTGAGAAATTAGGTTAAGTTTACTAAAACAGTTCAAATAACTTAGAAAATGTACTTTTTATATGAATTTAATATAACACTTATAGTTCAAAAAGTTTTGAAATACCACTTCGCATTAAAGTAAGATTTTAGGGAATGAAATTCATTTTTATTTTATTTTACCGTATTTCAGAGCATTATTAAAGTAGCACCACTATTGTGCACGAGCATTTGTTAGTAGAATTTTGGAAAATTTTCAGCCATAAGCAACCGTAAAAATGTGATATCGAAATGTTCTTAATTCTTAATGTTTACCTTCTAACTTTTATTTTATTTTATTTATAATAATTTTTTGATAAATTGATTGGCTAAATGAATGACAGCATAATATATCGATCAAGAAAGTTTCTATAAGTGAAAACAATATAGAAATTTTGATAGTTTTTCAAACAATCTTTTTTGAACACTCAAGTAAATTTTTAATAAATTTTAAAATTTTCAGGATGTTTGTTTAGAAATTTTCTAGTTTACAAACTAAAGTTTTTAGAGTGCATTTTTTTGCTTACTATCTTAATGCTCAGGTAAGGGTTAAAAAATCTGTGCTGAAATACTTAAAACATCGGATTTTTATGCTTATTATTATCAATTTACTGATTTAAAACATCAGATTCTTATGTTGTTATGTAAGAGATATCATTTTATTACATCTTACAATATCTAATATTTAAAGGTGTATTTTAACTCTACGTATTGTATTACTAACAAATTGTAACTCTACTTATTAAGTATTATATTTATATCAGTGTTTACCAACTGGTGGCCCGGTGGCCGCATCCACCCCGCGAAGCCTTTGTTTGTGGCCCTCAAACTAAAATATATTAGCCATTTTTTGCGGACAGTTTTCGTAAAAAATCTATATGGGTTTAAAATACTTTTCTTTCGTTAAAAAAAGAAAAAGGAAAAAAAAAAAAAAAAAAAACTAATTTCTTTGTTTCCGTGAAATTTAACATACCAACGGTGCAAAAAAATTTCTCAGGTTTTGCATCCAAGAAAATATTTATTATTTGTAATTCAATGCTTTTGTTTTGAACAACTTGAGGAAAATCTGTCAGTAATACTTAATGTTACATAAAAGAGTCCTGTATTAAATTTTGACCAAGTTGCGGCCAGCCATTTGACTGGTGTTTTCAATTGTGGGTCCCTGCCTCATATAAGTAGGAAACCCCTGATATATATCAATAAAATAACAGTTTGCTCTAAGAGTACTTTCATATTATTCGCTTACTTCATATTGTCACGCATTACACCACGAATGCATCAAAACGCCTTTTCTTCAAATAGAAACTAATAAATTCTCAAATTCTTGAACAATTCATTTGTAAAATACTCCAAAATGTATTTTTTTTGGTAACTATAAAAGAAGCGTTTTTTTCCCCTTCTAAATATTATTTTTTCAGTTTTCTTGTCAAATTCTTTCGGGAGAAAAAAAAACTCCATAAAGAAGCCTTTGAGATCACCAAAAATGAACAATACGATGTGAAATGTACCCTGAAAATCACTTCACACCGCTGGTTGCACCGAGGTAGGTGCAAATTTACTAATAATAATAACCGTCACTACGCCTGTAGGAAAAAAAAAAGTTCAGGAAGAGAGATCTAAAAAACGTTTTGTGCTGGAATAAAGTCTGACACTTCGACCGAAGTCTTAAGAGAACCGGCACCTAATTACACTCTTTAATTAAAGTCTACGGCTCATGGATAGCCACGAAACGTGAAAAAAAAATGCGCATTTTTTTTTCTTTTTGGACAAAAAAGCAAATTCGAAAATGAGAAGAGCAACGGCCTAGGGAAATATAGATAGGTATTGCATTTTTTTTCTTTGGTCTGCCGCATAAGGTATTTTTCCTGTGAAATATGATTATTGGTTTCTAATTAACAGCCAACACGAATTCGTGTTTGTTTGAAAATATTTTTGAAATTTTCCCTTAAATGCGCCTTTTTCAGAAATTCTTTTTTTTAAAGTGAGGGTCGTGTTTCGTTAAAGCATATATACTTCTAATGTAAAAAAGAAAGGGAAATAATTTAAACATATGAAAAAATGGTTTTTAGTAACTGAAAATGAAATTGGATATCTTTAAAGAAAAGTTTTTTTCTTCTGATATTCTAAAAATATTTTTGAAATTTTCCCTTAAATGCATATTTTTCAGAAATTATATTCTTAAAGTGAAGGTTAAAGCATATTCGATTGTAAAAAAAAAGAGATAGAAAAAGTTTAAATATATGAAATTTCTTTTTCAGAAACTGAAAATGGATGCTGCATAGCTACTATTTCTATAAAACTAATAAAGTATTCAATGCCAATAAGTATTCAATGCTTAATCAATTCATCAATTTTCAAGAATCTACTTTACAGTTCACAGTTATTACAGTTACATAGCTTTAAAAAATAATCATTAATTCATATTTGAAGCATTTCTGTAGCGAAATTTCATTACGAAATTTGATTAATTTATCGAATTGCCGTGAAACTTATTGCTTTTTGTTGTGAAGATTTTATTCATCTTTCATTAGCCAAACTATATTAAAGTAAAGAACGCGAAATTATATAAATAACTATGATAAGTCTATTTCTATTAATCCTAAGCTGCATTTTATTTAAAGATTTTGTTATAATGAATGATTGTATATTGTTTTTAAAAGGTTAATAAATATGACAAAAGATTTGATAACAAGGTAAAAGATTCTAATTTAATCAGCTATTTTAGAAAAGTTATCAATGTTTTTTTTAAAATTTATTTATTTTTATTTTTTATTTATTTTTATTTTATTTTATTTTTTATTTTTACTTTTATTTTTATTTTTATTTTTATTTATTTTATTTTAAGTAATTCAGTTAGCTATCATTCTCTATAATTTTAGAAAGAGAAATGAATTGGTCTCTCAAAGAAAAGAAAAACGAATCCTGTTGCTACTAAACTATTTATTCAAAACCCACTATTTTCATTTAGCAATGAAGTGGTACGAAAAACGGATTTGTGTCATGAATTAATTTTTAATTATTAACATTAGTAAATTAATTTATATAATAATTAAAGTAATGTAACTAAAAATAACTATATTAGTTTAATTTTACTTGCATTTTTAGGTCTCTTAACTATTAAGACCTATAATTAAAAAAAATTGTTAATAACTTGGAAGGGTGAATATAGCAAAATTTAAGATGAAATTATGTTCCTTTTTATGGTTAAAAAAGTGCAAAAAATACTTGCATCAAGTTATCTCTAAAATATAAAAATACTTATTGAATTTTGATAAATTTCAGACTCATACATATCTTCAAATAAATAAATAAATCAATTTTGACTTTACAAAGTACATAACTAGCACTAACAAATAGGAAGCATAATGCATGTCAGTTCAATTATTGCGATTAATGCGAGATGTTCTATGACTAAGATTTGTTGGCACAGAAAACAACCATTAGTGTTTTAATAGGTTTGTTTCTTAACTATCGTAAAATTTAAAATAGAGTGTTATTAAATTAATGTGCAAATCACAATTTTTCGATAATGTTTTGCCCTACGTCAACAAGAAAATCAAATATTCCAAGAATTCTATAATGGGGAATGTTATAAAACAATAGGAAAATAATCGCAAAAAGCTATCTTAAGTTTATTTTTAAATTTAATATGACGAAGACAAAAAAAAGTTAGTAAAATTATTTTAAGAAGTAATTTTAAATGAGAGAAGAAAAAAAAACTAGATCTATAGCTAGTATTATAGATAATGTGTGTTCTTAAATGGTTTCAAGAAGTTTAGAGGTAAGATATTTTTAAGATAAACTAGAAAACAAAATATCATTTTACATTTTTATTTTTATATGTGGTGATAGACTTTTCAAAGAAAATAAAATGAAGAAATGGAAAGTTTGCGAACGGAGTTTGAAGAATATTTTTTAATTTTCTGTAGGCTACAGCTTCCTAATGATTTATTTATCATAATATAATAAGATTTAAAAAAAGATTGGACAATTCTATTGCTCATTTTGAAAGATTTCAACAGCGCTATAATTTTTACTGAGAATATTTCTATTCATTATTTCAAACCATTAACGAAGCCAAAACACCTCTGGGGTTGGGTGTTTCTGCTTTTGTGATTGTTTGTAGCATTACGTAAATCAACTGTTTTCTCGCCCACTTGTTTCTGCAGAATTCAAATTAAAATAAAATAACTTTCCATTAGCACTTTCATCTTAGATGTTTATCTCTTTTATCTGTTTATGGAAAGGAGAAAAAAAAATAAATAAAAAACATAGTCCACTGATTTTTATTGTTCTCCTTTCAAACACCAATGTGTTTTGAAAAGTAAATTTTTAATAATAAATAAATAATAGATATAACAAAATAATAGAAGGAAACAGAAATTTTACAAATCAAGTTCTTCAGGAACTTCAATGGAGAAAATATTTCTATATTTTTACCGACCTAAGGCGATATACTTAGGACGCGTGACTTTTGGAAGAAATGAGGGAAATTTTTTGTGGTGACGATAGAAGTTAATTGCGAAACTGACGAGTCCTATTTGCTTCTACAGCGGTCAATATAAAATGATTTTCTTCCGCTAAGTGCATTTCAAAAATGTATAAAAAATGTATAAAATTTTTCTAAGGGCTAAAAATTAGAAAATATTTCGATTTCGATTAACCTCAAACGAAAAACGTTATACACGTGACTTTTGAAAGAGGTGGGGGAAATTTTTTATGGTGACGATAGAAGTTAATTGCGAAACTGACGAGTCCTATTTGCTTCTAGAGCAGTCAATATAAAATGATTTTCTTCCGTTAAGTGCATTTCAAAAATGTATAAAAAATGTATAAAATTTTTCTAAGAGCTAAAAATGAGAAAATATTTCGATTTCGATCAACCTCAAACGAAAAACGTTATACACGTGACTTTCGAAAGAGGTGGGGGAAATTTTTTATGGTGACGATAGAAGTTAATTGCGAAACTGACGAGTCCTATTTGCTTCTAGAGCAGTCGATATAAAATGATTTTCTTCCGTTAAGTGCATTTCAAAAATGTATAAAATTTTTCTAAGTGCTAAAAATGAGAAAATATTTCGATTTCGATCAACCTCAAACGAAAAACGTTATACACGTGACTTTCGAAAGAGGTGGGGTAAATTTTTTATGGTGACGATAGAAGTTAATTGCGAAACTGACGAGTCCTATTTGCTTCTAGTACGGCCAATATAAAATAATTTCCTTCTGTTGAGTACATTTCTAATATGAATAAAAATAGAATTAAATGTATAAAAATTTTCTAAGGGCTAAAAATGAGAAAATATTTTGATTTCGATCAACCTCAAACGAAAAACGTTATACACGCGACTTTCGAAAGAAGTGGGGGGAATTTTTTGTGGTGACGATAGAAGTTTATTACGAAACTGACGAGTCCTATTTGTTTCTAGTGCGACCAATATAAAATGATTTATTTTTTTTAAATTCATTTAAAAATAGTTGTTTTTGAAATTTTTATTTTATTTTCTTATTTTCCATTCAGTTTTGTGTTTGTTTATGTCATACACCAGGTGGTATTTCGATTGGAGATTCAAAAAAAATTTGCACGATACACTTTTTAGAAAACAATTGTAACTTGTCATCAGGTATGCAGTTCCAGTTAAGCTAGTCGAAAAATGGATCGAGATTTCGATCGACGGGAAAGTTTATTCGATAGTATCTAAAGAAGCGAGGAAGCTATTAAAACGTGTTGCATCATCAGAAAAAGTTCCAGTTTAGATTTTAAGCACCGTAGCTACTCAGAAAGTGATCGAAATTTTAATGGAGATAAACTAACTTTGGCGATAAAATGGAAATAATTCATACCTGTAGTGATCATGATACGATCAAAACTTACATCATTATCCCTCATAGAGCTCCATGCAAAATTTGAGAGCTCTGACTTGCCAGAAAATGGTCAGAATTTTAGTAGAATGCAAATTTCCTTTTCCGATAATATTGGGATAATTTCTGTGATTGTAACTTGTCGTTCAGCACAAAGATTCAATTGAGATTTTAATGCCTTTGCTAGCCGGAAAGTTTTTAAAATTTTGGTTGATAGTAAACCATCTTTGGTGGCAATAATATCAAGATAAATTCTGTTTGACGGGGTCGGGAAACAGTCATAACTTGTTAACATAGCATTACATTATTGACATTAAGAATAGATCTCCAGTTGAGATTTGAGTGCCGTTACTAGTCGGAAAGTGAGCGATTGTTAACTTAAAAATTCCCCCCCCCCCTGATATAAGCGAAAGGAAGTAAAAAAAAAAGCAACAAATTAAATTTAGGTTCTGAATTCAAACATGATTATTTTAATAACAAAAATGCTTTTTTTAAAAAAAGTGTGAAAAAATTAAAACACATTCTTTTTTTAAAGTTTATTGTTTTGCGGAAGGTTTTCTTATTTCCCTATTTTTAAGTAATATTCATCATTGTCACAACAGCCCAGGTTGAGCCTTGGCCTTCTCCAGAGTATTCTCCGCGCGATTCTCTTAATTTTCAGATCTTGCCGCCTCAATACCTTGATTGTTTTAAGTTTTTGACATCCTCTAGTTGTACTACCAATTGGTTAAAGTTTGAAAATCTTATATGTGGGCTAGTTGTATCCAAAGCGTCAAATGTGCCTTGCAAAGCTCATTCTGTTTAACTTTATAAATTTTATTGTATCAATGTCCTTATAAATTTTGTAAATTTATGTATTTGTTCTATTTCGGTACTAAGTGCCCTCGTTAACTCCGTTAAAAATGGCTCGCATGTATAGTGAACTTTAAATAATAATAAGTAATTGTGCTTCTAACTATAAATGATTAATAATTGAGGTAGCTTCTAAAGTCATACTACAATTCCTGGGAACACATCAATTGGTGGCAGCGTATTTCAATTTTTTTTTAATATAAAGTTGACGAAGTGATTCGAAACATATTTTTATTTTAAATTTCCTGAATTAAATATATTTTTGCTAAAGAATATTTATTATTAATTAAAAATATTTTGCTATAAAATAAAAGTTTATTGAAAAAAATAAAAACAACCATGCAAGATTTGAGTTTAATCACAAGACTCATATTTAACACCAATCATCAATGCAAACATTTTCCGCAATTAAGGAAAAAAATATTTATATTAGGTGGTAACGATAGAATATTTCAGAATCTGGATTTGCAGGTTTTCAAGAAACAAGGGTGACAGGGAAAAATTGCTTTCAAATCAGCGCATTAAATATTATCAAGGACAGTTAATAAATTCTCAGCAATTCGGAATGTAAATATCACAGATTCATGTTTCATAATATAGTAATGTTCAGAATTCATGATATAGTATTATAGATAATGTGTGTTCTTAAATGGTTTCAAGAAGTTTAGAGGTAAGATATTTTTAAGATAAACTAGAAAACAAAATATCATTTTACATTTTTTTTTATATGTGGTGATAGACTTTTCAAAGAAAATAAAATGAAGAAATGGAAAGTCTGCGAACGGAGTTTGAAGAATATTTTTTAATTTTCTGTGTATAGTTAGTTTTAGCTGCTTAGATAATACATGATCTAAATTCAAAATTTTTTAAATCGGAACTTAAAAAACCGCACAAGAAATTGAATGCATTATTCATTTACATTTTCCAATCACTTACATTTCCAATCACTCACAATTTCCAATTTCATAATGTAGCTATATGGAATTTCTTTTTTATAGATGGTAAATTTTAGCTGCATATTCGATGATCCGCGATCTTAATGCACGAGTTTTTAAATAAGAACTTAACCACATAAAAAAATTGAATGCATTATTCACTTACATTTTCCAATCTCTTACATTTCCAATCGCTTACATTATTCACTTATGCTTTCCAATTTCATAAAATAGCTATGTGGAATTTCCTTTTTATGAACTATTTATTTTAGCTTCATATTCGATGATCCACGATTTTAATGCAAGAATGCTTAAATCGAAACTTAAAAAACCACATAAAAAATTGAAATCATTATTCACTTACATTTTCCAATTTCATTAAATAGCTGTGTGAAATTTCCTTTTTATGTACGATTTATTTTAGCTTGATATTCGATGATCCACGATTTTAATGCAAGAGTATTTTAATAGAAACTTAAAAAACCACATAAGAAATTGAATTCAGTATTCACTTAGATTTTCCAATTTCATTAAATAGCTATGTGGAATTTCCTTTTTATGTACAATTTATTTTAGCTTCATATTCGATGATCCACGATTTTGATGCAAGAGTGTTGAAAAAGGAACTTAAAAAACCACATAAGAAATTGAATTCATTATTCACTTACATTTTCCAATTTCATTAAATAGCTATGTGGAATTTCCTTTTTATGTACGATTTATTTTAGCTTCATATTCGATGATCCACGATTTTAATGCAAGAGTGTTTAAAAAGGAACTTAAAAAAACCACACAAGAAATTGAATTCATTATTCACTTACATTTTCAAACCACTTCCATAGTTCCGTGTTAATAATTTATCCATTTATTTTTTAAACGAAATTATAAATGGAAGCAGGAAACAGATTTTCATATTATATAATATTTTTTTTCAATATTTATGTTGGTGAAGCAATTCTGCAGTAATTGACTACAGGTGAAAGGAACTTCTTGAAAACTGTAACATCGTAGCTTTTCCTCTCATTGTTTCTACGAACCTTTCTCCAGCAGTTGTGACCGTTATTGAAATTTTTTTTTTCCCACTTGCTCGCAACCTAAATTTGTTAATACTAATACAGTTAAAAAAGGGAGGAAGGAAGATTTTGATAAAAACTATAGAAAGGAAAATTAAAGGGTAACTTGAAATGCTGAGCATAAAAAAAAATTACCTGCTTGATTGTTGACGATTCGCTGTGAAATGAAAATAGGAGAAAGTAAAACAGTTATGATTTTTTTGTTTTGCTCGATTTCTACTTCATTGGTTTTAAAAGTTCAGTTTTGGGAGAATTTCGGTAAAAATTGGTTAAATGAAAAAAATAAATTCTATTCTTCTCATGTAACGATAAACAAAAAAGATATTTCAAAAACGTATACGCTAAAAGCTTCCTTTAAAATTTTAGAATCATAATTAAATTCTCAATGCTTTTTAATGAAAAAGAGGCCTTTTTCAAATCGTTATTTACTTAAAATTGTCATATTATCTACATTTGCAGAGCTGTCAACCTTCGACGTTTTTTGGGAAAATTTCTTGAGCAAAATTTATATTTTTATGTCTTATTCCTTATTTTGCAAATTTGATTTAACACTAGAATGACTGAAATACCTATATTGCCCAAAAGCGGTCAAAAGGACTGCATTGTGAAAGAATAACAAATGTATAAAGAAATTTGTTTAAAATTATTTTTTAATATTTTTGATGTTATTTTCAGTTATATAAAAAGTTACTAGTAAATATTAACAATAAAAAAATTATATGTTGTACAAAAGTCACAAAATTCTAAGAAATTGTGTCATCATTGTTTTTTCTAATTGGGCAAAATTATTTTTCACACCATTATATGCAAATAAAATAAAAGTTTATATTAAAAGCCACTTTGTACTCTGGCGGTGAAGCTTTTAAAATTTTGACCAAAATGCCGAAAATACAGAACGCTTTAGTTTTTAATAGTCTACCACTCTATAAAATATTTGCAGTAAACCAATAAATGGGCAACCCTGAATCGTAATACAGTAGAGTCCCGATTAACCGAGTTAATGTGGACCACGACTCACTCGGATAACCGAAGAACTCGGTTAAAGCAAAGAGTATAAAAAAGAAACGAAAAAGAGTAGGTATAAATGTAATATGTTTAACAAATACAGAATTTATAAGAGAACACCACATACATTTAATATTATAATTTTAAAAAAAATAACTTAAAAACACTTAAAGAGCATACTTTATGAGAATGAAGGAGTTTTTGCTTAAAGTAATTATTTTATAATTTTATAACCGTCGTTGAACAGCCGACCCATTTTTATGGGTTTACGACTACTAATGTTCAACTCTGTAGCCTTGTAATTTTGAACCCAATCCAGAAGACAAGGGTATTCCTGAATCGAGTATTAGGAGAAATTTGCCTTCGTGGAGGACTTTTTGATGGAGCTAACCCGCATTTGCGTTGCAGGGAGAGGAAGACCACGAGAACCTCCAACGGTTTGCCTGACGGCAAGGGGACTCTAACCCATGATCCATCTACCACTGAGGATATTTCACGTCAGCCCTGTGGTCGGTGTAAACCGATGCGGAATGAACTGGGATTCGAACCCGGTACGCCTGATTGGCAAAAGTTCTATCCCTGGAGCCATCGCGACTGACTTAAAGTAATTAATCGCTTTTTGTTTTACATTACTTTGATGTTTTTCTACAGCAATGATTCGCCATTATTTTTAGGGATAACAGTAGGGCTGGTGTCGCCTATTCATGTTGTTCGATATATTCAATAGCACTTTCGATAGCTTTTAGTCCATCTGTATGAGAGATATTTATATGCTTTGATTTTCATCGTCACTGTCATCATCATCTTCGCTAGATTCATTTTCATTATTGACGACATTAACGATCATTTCATCGGATCAAGTTGTTGGATTTCGTTTTCATGAGTGTTTGGAAGATGAAATTCAGAAATTTTTTTTCGGTGGTAGTTCTTAAATTAAAAATAAATTGGAACAAAAAGTATCCTTGAAATATTTGATGGCTCGATTAAAGCATAAAATCGGATAATCCGCACTCTACTGTACTTATTTAATCATTACCTTTCTGTATTTTTGTTGCTTTTAGCTCAGTTAGTAATTGCACGCAAAAATATCGATCGTCAGTTGACTTGTGATTCTCTGTCTACAGGGACCGATCAAGACAAATTCAGGCCCAAGGCCCACAAAATTTTCTGGGCCCCTAACAAAATATTTTGAAATTAAATTTCTGAAGAGTAGTCTGAAGAATCTAATTCTGAAGAATCTATTGAACTGCCTGATTCAAGAGAAACATTTTAAAAAATTTTGAAAGCAGACAATTGAAGATTATTTTTCTAAGATAAAGCTTACGCATCTAAATATTAAAGAAAAATATAAAATGTTGTGTGAAAATAAAAATAGTTTGGTAACCGCAAACAAGTGAAATTAGTGATTTTTGCTAAAAGTCACTGATTAGCTGAATTATTTTAAAGATTGTAGCCTTCCATCTACAGCTATACATATTTAATAAGAATAAGCTTTTAGTTCTTGTTGACACTAATCATTTATAAGAGACTTTGCGAATATACATTCTCGCTGCATTTGCTTAAGCCGTTGGAGTAAAAATTGCACCAATTAAAATTCAGCTGTGCTTTCGAATTTGATAAGTGCAATGTTTACACGAGTTTGGTTTATAACAATATAAAAAAAAATTGAAATAAAGAAAATTCCTTTTTTTGAGAAAAATTGTTTCTTTCAGTATTTAATAAAAAAAAAAGTAATATTGTGAACATTTTACTAATTTTTGAGCCCCCCAGAAAGTATGGGCCCTAGGCCCTTGCCTATTGGGCCTAGGGGATAATCAGGACCTGTGTCTAACTCCTCCTACAGCGCAACGACCCGATATTTTCATTCAAAATGGAGAGCTAAGACCATTTATTATTGTTATGCACCTTAACCTTCCATATGGTAAAAAATATTTACTCAAAATATTAAAAATTTCTCTTGTATCTTCGTGCAGCGTGTTATTATTATTATTTTTTTAAAAGGACAGCAGGTACACAAAGATTGTGATTGCAATGTCAAGAAGGACTTTTACTGTCTTGGACACTTTTCATTCTCCCTTAGACCTCATTCCCCTTGCTTTAAGGTAAAAAAAAATGGAGAACTTTCAGATTTATTGACCCATCAGTGCCGGGGAGTCCCCGCAAAATAAATAAAAATAATCTCCTCCGTAGAACTGAAGTCATGTAAGTTGTTCATTTCAAATAACTTCGAAAGCATAGTTCCTGTAGGTGCGTTTGGAACTGTCAAGTTAAGACATAAAAAAAGAAAAGATTTTGCATGGCTTTTTTTTTCTTCAAAAAGTCAGGTAAAAGAGTTTTTTCATCTTGAAAATGTGTTTTGCTGGCACATTAACGTTTTATTTTATTTTTGAGTGACCGAGCTTTGACTTACTGTCGTCCTGTCTTAAGATTCTCTTTCTTTTCTTAATGTCAGTAAACACTTTTTTTTTTTACGTTTCTGCTTTGTATAGGGTCCTTAAAAAATTCCTTTTTCAATTTTTTTACAATGGATGTTATTAAGAAAACACGCTATTAGGCATCATATAGTTCCTTAATAAAACATCACTATTTTTTATTTTAATATTTTATAGTAATTAAAATAAATTGTAACACAATATCAAAATATCACCCCAAATTTATAACTATTTTATTTTTTTATTTTTCACTTACATTGTATAAAATTCACATTTTGGGATTCAATCTTAGAGGGGTTCTAGAGGGTGTCATCAAATATTCTAATTAATTAGTGCAGATGATATTTTAAGTAACGAAATTAGACTCTAAAAAGTACTTTCTCTGACTAAACGTACCTTTTTTTTTGACGGATTCGGATTTCTGACAAAAAAAAAATAGGGGATACCGGCAATCTGAGATATATGGTCCCAATAGTTTCGTCAGAAGAGCAGACCAAAGTCTGGACTCCTTAATGTTAATTTTACTTTTTGCTTACTTCACCATATCTCCATAACTTTGCAAGCGAATTGAAATTTTCTTTAACACAATTACAAAATTAGTTTATCCAAAGATAATTCCTTTAAGCTATCTATTTATGTTTTTAAACTGCACAGATATTAAAAGTCGACAATCTAGGAACTGCATTAAAATTTATAACTTTCAAAACTGCCGAAATAAGTATTAAACTAAATAAAATCTAATATGTTTTCTATATTATTCATCTAGTAAAATAAGAGTTTGGAATAAAGGTAGTTGGATTCTGGTAAATTCATTAAATATGCGACTTATTAACTGTTTAGAAGCTGACTTTTCTCGAGACCACTGGTTTACAATATTGTGAAATGTAACCACTTTAAAAAAAAATACCCCCCCCCTCCATCAGAATCAGTCACAAAAAAAAAAAAGAATATACGCGATTATCTAAATGTGTCACTAATAATCAGGGCAGGGAATTTCGTCAACTAGCAATAAGCGAATGGATAATTAAAAAAAAAAAAAAAACAAATACTAGGTACAGAAAAGAGCAGTGGCAAAAACTTCTACTTACAGAAACTCAGCGCGAGTAATTTCTAATGATCTGGAATTGCGATCATTTTTCCGGAGATTTTTCAAATTCCGGTAATTTTAATACGATGTTACTACGGCAAAGGACTTACGAAATTAAGTAATAATTTTTTGACTTACTCAATTCGCGACGATTCCATGGTAAATCAATCTAGTTTTTTTTTCATTTTTTTATTGTTTAGTGATTCAATAATTTTTATTTATTTCAATTATTTAATACGATATTTCTAGACTCGAATTTCGAATTTGAGTAATCACATTTTGAACTTGATTCGCGACTATTCCATCGTTAATCCACATCATTTTTTCCATCAATTATTTTTCGTGTTCACGGTATTTTTCACACGGTTCTTTAAATAACGATATTCTTAATACGATGTTATTGCGACACGTGAATTTCAAATTTGACTAATCACGTTGTGACGTGTTAAATTTGCGACTATGCCGTTGTAAATCAACGTCATTTTCTCATCGTTCTTTTCTAGTCGGTTTGTGATAGCTAGTTGTCTTACTTCCGTCTTAGCAATTTCCACATCGTTTTTAGAATTTCATTTTTTAAATACATTATTATAACTTTCGACGTTTACAGAATTTCATTTCTTAAATACATTAATATAACTATCGGCGCTTTCGTAATCGTTTATTTGATTATTTAAACATTAATAAGTGTATTAATATTTAATATTTACCATTAAATTATCGTTTTTTTTTTTTTTTCAGTACACGTAGCGTTACACTCTCTGCATTGCTAAATGCATTGCGATATAGTTTTAAAAAGAGCTTGCACGAACCGTGATTTTGCTAGAAGTAATTTTTTATCACTAGCAAACTTTGCTTCTGACTTTGAAAAATTAAATCACCCCCTGGTAATAATTATATAAAAGATAGAATGAAAAATAGCTTTAAAATGTCGAAATATTTCTTTTAAAGAAATAATACTAATAAAAAAAACTACTTAGATCACACTATATGAGGCTTTAAGCCCCTAGGAAAAAAATGTTTCGAGTCTAAAATACCTAACCTACACAATGACTCTGCTTTCTCTTTCCCCCAGATTTTAGAGATTTGAATCGCCCCTATCTTCAGGTTACTTTGAGAAAACAGATTAGATTTTTTTTCTATTCGAAACTTTATTTAAATGTTTTTTCTTCTTCTCTCTTTCTAATCTTCTTAAAAAGAATGAATAACTCGGATTTATATCTTAGCTACTTGTGTTAGAGTAAAATCTTACATCCGAGATAAGATTTTCACTTTTCAGTAAAAAAAGGAATTTAAAGAAAATCTGACTCAGATTTTATTAATAGGTAAAATATTTTAATCCATATCAGATATCAAATAAGATCAGATTCTAAAAAGTAATAAATTTTTTCCAGGTAGTTTGTCAACTGCCAAAGTTTTCTGAAGTATTTGTAAATTTTCTAATCAAGTTACATGACCCTTCACATATATTTATTTCATTAGTTAATCGAATATAAAAGTGAATATTAAAAAATCAAGAACATAATCAGCAAAGAATGACAATAAGATAGGCATTTTAATTCATGCTCACTTTTAAAACTATTGAATACAGGAAAACTAACATTTACTTAACAAAAGCTTGAAATTCAAGATAAATTTTCAGTTGTTTAGTGACGACACATTAACAGATTTATAAATCCTTTTTCATGCTTTATTAATTAATATTTTCCAATTAAAATGATCAATTGAAATTGAAATTGGTATAAAAATTATTGGCTTAATTGTTTCATCATGATTCCAACATCAACCAAAAGCATTGAATGAACTTCAAGTTACTAAATATCTTTTTCGATTATTTTATGATTTATACCTTTTTATAGCCGTTACATATATCCAGTCGATTCAATATGCAATTTACAATTTTGTTGATATTTTGGGTGTTGTTTTATAATGTAAAAATCCTGTATTTTAAACAAGTAAGATTTGTCAATTATTCTAATCGTATTTATTAAGAGTTATAATAAAATAATTTAAATAATATGTAAAACATTATTGATTAATAAAATATTTTGTTCTAGAATAAAAAATTTTTAAATTTAAAATTGCTAATTTTCAATCAAAAGCTTAATTTATTAGCAATTTATTTAAATTTAGTTTTAGTTTATATTAAAAAAATATCTTTATATAGTATTGAAAAGCAAACAAGTAGGCAAAGAAAAAAGAAAAAAAGAAAATTGAAAACCAATGTTTACTAAAGAGCGATTGAATATATCTTTGAATATTGTTTATTTATACCTCGTCCCGCCCTATTCAGGGCACACGAGAGTAGAACAAACATTCTACAGACAAAACATACATAAAACATAAGTAAAACACATAAAATTACAACAAGAATAAATGGCTTATACAGAGAATAGAAAATGAAGCTGAAAACAACGTCGAAAATTTTAAGGTAAGAATGAAAAATTATGAAAGTAGAAAGCATTCAAACACTTAAGAAAAACAAAAGGGAAATTTAAAAAAGAAAAGAAAAATTCTAGACTATAATGGAGAATTATTATTCTTTAAAAAAAAAAAAAAAAAAAAAAAAAAAAAAAAAAAAAAACAATTTTTTTTTTTTCAATATATTTTTGAATATAAGTAATCTTTGAAAACCATTTTTTCTTTAATCGCATTTTTTTTTAAAACTTTATTTCTTGTAAGTTAACAAAAACTCAAACACCGTATTCAAAAATGAGAAACTCTATTTGTAAATAGAAATAGTTTAGTTTTACAACAAATATAGTAACAAATGGAAAGGAAATGTTTTCTTTTTAATTTTTCAAAATTTTCATTTTAGCTCTACTAGTTTTCTGCTGTCGGTAGATGGGGAAATAAAAACTTCAAAATTGCCCCAGAGGAAAAAACATACCCCAATGAAACAAAGAACTAAAAAAAAAAAAAGAAGAAATAGAAAAGGTGTTTATTTATCATCTTATTTATGTGCAAAAGTTCAAAACAAAAGAAATTGAAAAAAAAATAC
This sequence comes from Parasteatoda tepidariorum, assembly GCF_982258835.1. Taxonomy (NCBI): domain Eukaryota; kingdom Metazoa; phylum Arthropoda; class Arachnida; order Araneae; family Theridiidae; genus Parasteatoda; species Parasteatoda tepidariorum. The sequence continues at coordinate 81,299,605 of NC_141755.1, forward strand.
AAATAACTATGAATTATGTTCGTTTTTAATTATAAATTAATAACTAATATTTATAGTCATTTTTATTATACTATGAAAATAAAAACACTAACTACTGTAAACAAAACATTACAAAAAACTATGAAATAGTTACATAAAATAGTATAGTTAAATTTACATTAAAAATTATTCTCTAACTTATTTTCATTTTCTACTTTTTTTTTTTAATTTGGGGACAAGAACACAAAACACTATGCAAACATATATTATGCTTATTTTCAAATACAATTAATAACTTATTTTTAACATAAGTTTTTATTTTATTCATTATCATATTTGCTTTTTTTAAAACAAAATAATCAAGTTTTTGATAAGTTTGATAGAAATAATTGCATTTAATCAACAACAAATATAAAGCTGAGAATATTAATTTGAAAGAATTTTAAAAAATGATCTAATTTATCTCCAAATTTAACTGATTTAAAGAGTTTTGAATAATTATTAAATTATATTTGAACTCATTCGATTTATATAAATAGAGTAATACATTAATAGTTATTGATATATTGCTTCATAATGTATCAACCATACTATAAATTATCCTTGAATTACATTCAATATTATTTATATCATTGTTTGAAAGTAAAAATAGGATAGGATAAATATCTTTTTAGTGAAGGTTACAGTTTAATTTTTTTTCCAAGAACCTCATGAGAATGTTTTAAATATATTCATTTTTATTTAAATAAAACAAATGCATTAATTTTTATTTTTCAGAAAATCATCAACAGCATTTAAACATTTGAACAATTATTTAAGTCGTGATATATGTCATTCGTTAGAAAAGTGTTCTAACTCTATATTTGATTTTATATTGCTTACTTCAATCACATTAGTTACATCTCATTTTATTAAAATACTATAGAAGATAATACCGATTGAATAATTTTATTCTATTCAATACACAGCAAATTTACAAAAAGTTCGCTATCTTAAAATTCATTACTTAGAGATACTTCATTTTAAGATGATCGACCCATACCTTAAATTAATTTAACAAATATATTTATGAACGCTTAATTGTGAAAGCAACATAAATGTTCCGTTTCAACCTTATTAATTATTTATAGTAATAAAAAGAAGCATTTTTATTATTATCAAAAAGAAGTTGTAAAATCAAAGACAATAGCTCTCCATTCCTATCTCTCTATTAAATTTAAAACTCAGGAATTATATTTCTGCTCTATTTAATTTTCCAAATTTTTTCAACTTTATAAAAATTATCTGAATTCCTAAGATTGCAATCTTTCTTAATTTTAGCTTTTGAAACTGCTTATAAATTAAGCAATTAAGTATTGAATACAAAGAGAACTAATTTATAATTTCAAACATTTTCCTATAACTTAACTTGTTTCTATACATCTCAATATTTCTTATATGCAGATAGGAGCATTGTTGCAAAATGAATATTTAAATATGGGATGTGACGGTCACAAATTCATAACCTCAAGCATCTTCCCATATTTTAATGTGTTTCTATTCATCTCGATATTTCTTATATGCAAATAGGAGCATTGTTCCAAAATAAACATTTAAATTTGAGATGTGATGGTCACCAATTCATAATTTCAAACATCTTCCCAAATTTTAATGTGTTTCTATGCATCTCTATCCTTCTTATATGCAGATAGGAGCATTGTTCCAAAATAAACATTTAAATTTGAGATGTGATGGTTACCAATTCATAATTTCAAACATCTTCCCATATTTTAATGCGTTTCTATACATCTCAATATTTCTTATATGCACATAGGAGCATTGTTGCAAAATGAACATTGATTTTTTCATTGTTGACTACTTCAGAGAAAAGAATTCAAATAGGAAGAGGACATGAGTAATAAGGTTTGCTGGACATTTTTCTCAGAAGAGCTTTTCCACTCCTTTTAAAACCCCTCCCAAAACTCACCTGCGATATCTTTAAAAGAAGGTGAAAATATCCAGCTGCGCTTTTACCATTTTATAACTTACCCTACTCTAGGTTTTTCCATGGGGGCTCATCTATGGTGTGAACACCCATTTTCTTAGATATATCTATAGGATGAACCCGCATCTGGAGGTTCCTTTAGTTGTTTGCACTATGAGTTGTGCACCAAAGAGAAATTCTTTAAGCTGGATAAAGAGATATTTCTGTCACTTCCTGCTTCGAGATTTTAAATGGGAATGTCTGGTTGAAGGGAAGGACTGGTTTTTCAAAAGGGTTTTTTGATCGTGATTTATCGATGTGAGATACAGAAGAAAAAAGATATATATGTTTGCTTTGCAAATACGCTCTTATCTACACCCAAGAAAGATCGAGATATGCAGAAATGCACATCAAAATATGGAAAAATGTTTGAAATTATAAATTGGTGGCCGTCGAATTCCACATTTAAGTGTGCATTTTGCAACAATGCTCCTATCTACATGTAAGAAATATTGAGATGAATAGAAACACATTAAAATATGTGAAGTTGTTCGAAGTTATGAATTGGAGACCGTCACATCCCATATTTAAATGTTCATTTTGGAACAATGCTCCTATCTCTATGTAGGAAAGATAAAGATCTATGGAAACACGTTAAGTTATAGAAAAATGTTTGAAATTATGAATTAGTTCCCCTTGTGTTCAATACTTAATTGTTCACTTTATGAGCAGTTTTAAAAACTAAACTTAAGATTGCAATCTTAGGAATTCAGATAATTTTATGAAGTTGAAAAAATTGGAAAATTAAATAACGCAGAAATATAATTCCAGAGTTTTTAACTTAATAGAGAGCTACCTATTTTTATTTTTTTTTTAATTTTTTATTTTATTAAAATTCATTCATTTCTTAATGTATGTATTTTTTTCTTTATTTTTTATATTTTTAAATTTAATTTTTAAGCTACTTAACAGAAATTATTTCTTGATAGTTAAAGATTAAGTTTTAGTTAATTTTTTTAAAATCTTACAAAGATTTTTTATGATGGTCATTAAAATAATAAAAAAATCATTACTGTTGTACTGTTATCTTAATACCCGACAGGCGTCACTGTCGAAATGATCACTTGACTCAGCGCCATCTCGTTGGCAAACATATAGCATTTACATAACACTTAAACACGTTACACTTAAAATTCATAATGAAACAGTAAAAATAAGCACAAAAGTGTACAAACTATGATAATTTATTCACGTGAGTGCATGAAATACTACTGCTTCATGCAAAAAAATTTTATGTAACTTTTCAAAAATTAGAACTTGATGAACTAGAGAAGTTTCACAGAAGTTTCTATTCGTTAGCGTTCAACTAGATACAACTTATAACAAAACGTGTTATAAGTAGTGTTTTATCTCTATTTTATCTCAAATGGATCATAGATGTATGTGTTGTATGATATAATTAACACTACAAGGGCTGAAATACATATATTGCCCAAAAGCAGTAAAAAAAAAATTGCACTGTGAAAGAATAACTAATGTATAAAAAAATTTGTTTAAAATTAATTTTAAATATTTTTGATATTATTTTCAGTTATATAACAAGTTATTAGTAAATATCAACAATAAAAATAATTATAAAAGTCACAAAATTCTGAGAAATTGTGTCTTTATATACATCATTGTTTGTCTAATTGAAATTAAAAAACAGTATAAATGACTACCTTGGGCAATACAGTGTTAAGGACTTAAATAATTTAATAATTAATGCTTTTTTATTCATTCGAACATTAACTTATATTTTGCTTTATTATATGAATAACAGTGAGATTAAAATCGTTTTATTTATAGTCCCAAATCTTACTTTCATCTTAACGTTGCACTATTGTAAAAGATTTAATCGAATGAGAAGAAAAAAAAGGGAAACTTAAGGAAAAGCCCAAAATGTTAAGAGACAGGGACAAGCTGTAAGCATATAAAACTCTAAACAGTGAACGTGTAGCGATAAAGTTGTCAGATGGTCTGACAAGGCACAAAGCCACGGTCAGAATTTTTTTTTTTCCAAACAGGCAGAAGGTATTCTGAGGCTTGGTTGAAGGGTGCAATAGGAATATACAGAGTATCCCCCTCTTTATCCATCCCCCCCAATGGGACACCAGGGATGAACACATTCCATTGTGGAACAGTGAAAAGCAGGATTTGAGATTGCTGTTCTGGGGAAAGTACGGGGGTGAGCACTTCAGTGTGTGTCGCACCGAATTGATGTATCTATGTGTCCACAAAAAGAACTTTTTAAAAGACACTAGAGAGCAGTGTACGCGGGGGGCATCGGTGAGGGCGGTTTATAAGGTGGTTGTTGAATTGAATTGTGTTTTCCCCCTCCTCACCTGAGATGAGAGTAAAAGGTGCCGCAATATTCTCTACGTGTGGACCATGTGGTTGCATTAAAACCAGATTAGGAGTTTTTAAATTTCTTTTCTTATATTTCTATTTATAATGCAAGGAAATTAGAAGTAGTGAAAAAAATGTGCCCACATTTTTAAGGATGCTTATTTTTTTTTATGAAGCAAGAAACCTTAAGATTCTCTAGTTCCATTGTTAATGTTATGATGGATGAAGAATAACAAATTTTAGGGATGCTTCATCAGGTGTTTTTTTCTTTACCTTTTGTTCGTTAAGATGTAGTACAGATGTTAATTTAAAATTAATGATATTCAATATATAGGCCCATTCACATTACTGAGCTATATGCAATTCAGTTTCAAATTTAATTTTGGGGTATGAACATGTGCGAGAATGAAACAAGCTAGTTTTTGTTGAAATAAAAGCTAAAAGAACTATTTTGAGAGTTAAAAAATGGTTACCAAGGAAACCTATTTCATTATCAATGAATTTATTTATTTTATATTGATTTGAAAAGCTTGATGGGAATTATTAAAAATTTTTTTTCATAAATACGGTTTTTTTCATAATGTATTCCAAATATTATTATTAGAAAAAGAATATTTTTTTAACAATGAAATTTATTTATTTTCCATTGAAATTTTATCTTAAATAATTTCATAAAGACAACTGAAATATTAAATAAAAAATAGATTATTTAATATGATCTATTTATAAATAAGATTCTAAAAAATCGTTACTGCGAGATTGAAAAAAAAACTACCCTAAATCTCGGAACCCCTTTCACGCTTTCACGGAACCCTAAGGCTCGGCGAAACACCAATTGGTAACAGCTGGTTTAAAGTGTTCAGAATAAAATTTCGAATTCATTTTAGGTTGAATTACGAGAACTAATTATTTTGGTTATTTTACTATAATAAAGATAAACGAGTTACTCAAGTATGCCATGAGATTTATTATTTAAACAAGACAAAGTTTCTATCGTGATTATCAATGCACTCGCATATGAATTCTCAGTCTCAAATGATTTGACTGTGGTACCGTCTGAATATGACGTAAGCATATTTTTGGCAATTTTGACACCCCCTCCCCTTGTCAGTAAAAATAAACAAATCACAAAACTCCTCTCATGCTTACGTAAAAAATTGCATTGCCCCATCCCCAGCAAATCTATATTTAGGATTGAATTCAAATAAAAGACAATATGACACGACATGCATATTTGTGATTTATTTTATTTTGCAAAATTTTGAGTAGAATATTCCTTAAGAATCCTAATTTTTTTTAGTTCAAAATTGTTGCCCCTTTGGACTCATTGTAGAATTTTTTTTTCCTCCTTTCTTTCCTTTGAAATAAATTTTAATAATGCTGCTTGCTGAAATGTTGCAACTAAACTTATCATCTAAAGCTGAGTAGTGATTTTTATTTTACTTTGAGTTAAGGCTACTATATTAGGAGTCTAATTCAGGGGCTTTACTAGGTCCTACTGGTTGAGTATGTCTCATTGTAAATGATGATGTAAGTGATGAATGATGTCAGAGTTTTTCATTATTGTCCATGCATTTCTATTGGCCTCACGAGATAGGATCCAGTTTTTCCTCATTCATTTCTAATTATTTTGATTGTCATCAGCATGAATTTAACAAAAGTCGTAAAGGTATTGTTTTCCTTTAAATATTTTTGTATCCCTAATTTACAGTTATTTTCCAAAACTGCTATTATTAGTGAAAATTTTAAATTATGGTTGTGAACTCATATCAAATTTGTTTGAACAATATAATGTTATAAGAATATAAATGCTATTTTAAAAAATGATTGCTTCGAAAAATCAATTCTGTTGTTCTAAATCTAAATGTTTATAAGAGATCTAAATGTTTATAATACTAATAGACAGTAATATTTGGACGTGGGAAGTACAGGCTCAAGCGTAAGCAAATAGAATTCCTTTTAGTACATATATGTTAAGTGAATAATTTTAACTTTAGTAGAAAAACTGTTTTCTGTCAAGAAAAAACAATTATTGCGAAGCAATCATCGGGGTTGGTGTGCGGCAGCGAACAGGGGACTTAGCCCCCTAGTATATATATATATATATATATATATATATATATATATATATATATATATATATATATATATATATATATATATATATATATATATATATATATATATATATATATATATATATATATATATATATATATATATATATATATATATATATATATATATGTATATATATATATATATATATATGCTATAAGCGATACAATATTTTGTATCATTTCAAATCGCTACGGCATGTCTCTAAAACTCTAAAGAAGGATACCTGGCCGATGACTCTCTCTCTAATCTCTAGATCAAACTTAGTCGGTCTCCCTTGTTACAAACTTTATGGGTGTCAGAGATTATCTTTTCAAACTAGGGATCTTTCATGACTAGACGCAGCACTATAAGTTATTGTGGGTGGTATGCAGCTCCCGTTTATGAAAGAAAAAAGAAGGTGATGGAATTCGCGATATTTTTAGATGATCCAAAGCATTGAACTATATACAAAAGACAAGACACCTTTTTTATTGAAAAAATTTTTAAGGACAGTAACGCAACTTAGAGGTTGACATTTTTTTGATGATTTTTATTCATTTACAAGAAATTTAAGTTTGTTATTTCGATTGTTTAATGACATATTAAACTTTTAATTCGAATATAAAATTTCTAATCATTTAAAGAAATACGTCATGTCTAGTAAATTAGATAAAAAATGTATATACTGAAGAAAAATTTATTTATTAAGTAATTATTATAATTTTTCCATATTTCAGTTTTCTAGCAGAATATATATATTATAACGTAGTTCCAATTGCGCGGTACTTCAATATCTTAACATAATAGTGACATATTTGTTCTTCGAAAGATTTTTTTAAAAAAAGTTTATAATTGAATTAAATATTATTGTTGCAAAAAAGGAAGAAAAAAAAAACACGTGTAAAGGAAATTGCATATGCAACAATAAAAAGCTAATGAAATTATATGTAGGTTGGATAAAACTTTTAGAAGATGCAGTGTAAAAACTTAGTGAACCTATTCAACTGTGAATAGTCTATTCAAATTAGGTGTTGAAAATTTTTAAAAATTATGCACTATTATACTCAATCTAGCAAATCAAATACACGCTTTACAGGATGTAGTTAAATCAAAACACCAATAATTGATAAAGCTTGCACTAACTTAGACGCATTTACACCATTCATGGTTAGCAGCAAGTTTGAGAATATTGTTGTCGTTATTATAAATTTTAATGTTACTGAATAACGAAAATAGTGGCGGATATTTTCCACACAGTAGTGTAAAAGAACATTCCTAGTACTTCAATACACCAGGATCTATCCTTGGTTCTTGGTGTAGAGAAGCACCACTTAAGATGTTAAATAGTTTAAATCACTTTTGATGTTGAAGTAAACTGAAATTTTTTTTATAGTGTACCTAGTTCCCGAATTTGAAACTTTTTGGACTATCTGAAATTTGATTTCTATCCAAAATTACATATTTGAAACATCTACGCGTTGCAACAGTATATGCTTTATTTATTTACTTGAATTTCAAATAAATTTCAGCTCATACATTTAAAAAAAAAAACTTTTTGTGCATACTATTAAGATCGTAAAAAACTTGTAAAATAATTTTCAAAAATTTTTACGGCTGTTTTCTTATAAAAAAAACAATTAAAAACAAATAATATAAATTTATTGCATCATTTTAAAATTGAGTTAACTTTAGAAAACAATTACCTATTTTGGTTTATTACTATAATGATTATGTTTAAATTATATATTCAATTTTCAAATCATGTAAGTCTGTCCAAATGAAGAAAGCAAGTTGAATCTGAAATGTTTTTAAATAAATTAAATTAAACACAAAGAATTTGTTTATGGATCTTATAAGCCCCACCAGTGTCAGTATATTTAATCAATTTACTATATTTAATCAATTTAATAATTTTTAAAAGAAAGAATCGCTTCTACACGTTAATTTGCTTATCTCAAAGGTTACTAGACATTTTTAAACGAGAATATTAAAAAAAAGAAGCAAAGTTTGAAGCAACTTTTTTTTTGAGTAAAAAACAGTTTTTGAAAAAAATATCAAGATGATAGTATTATTAAACAAACAGGAAGCTACTTTTCAAGTATTGAACCTCTATGCAAATAAAAAACTTTCTTCAAAACTAAAAATTATTTGCAGCTAAAAACAAGGGAAAAAGTAAAATAAAGTAATAATAAATAAATAAAAATAATAAATTAAAAAAATATATTCTTTTTTCTGCTCAAAAATTGAAATTTACAATTGAAAATACATATTGAAAAGCCATTAGAACGTTTGCAGCTTCTTCTTTGAAATATTTTTCAAACATTTATTTCAAGGTGCACAATATATTTAGTTTATTTTTTTGCTTTAAAATTTTCCTTTCTTAAAATTTCGTTGAATAATATAACTGAATTTGAATAATATAACTAATTTGAGTTGAATAATATAACTGAAATTGCATGCTTTTTGATGACAGATTTTGATGATTCCTTATTTTTTGATGATTCTTTAGATATGGGTGATTATTATTTTGATGATTCTTTAGATAAGGGTGAAGGCGAAGAAAAAAAAGTTTGACGTTACATTTTTGTGATTTACCTGCATATATATTGCACGTTAACTCAAAAGCGCCGACATACAGTTAGACCGTTTTGCACCCACCTTTAGGCAAGTCATAAAACCATAAAAAATGACACGCGACTTGGAGTTATACCCTGGGGTTCCGGCAAAAGTGGTTCCTTCTGTGGTGGTTCCCTTTGATCGGTAAATCAAAAGACTTATTCAGAAATCTGTTGTAAAAGAATTTGTTTGAAATATTGCAAACTTTATACTTAGAAATTTGAGTTAATAAAAATATATGTTTATCAGATTGTTGTAATTAAACTTTTATTGCTCTTGGAACTTCAACTCTTTTGGCTACTAACAATTCAGAATATTGCATGAAACGAAGCATTTAGTTTTCATTGAATTTAATTTGCACGAGAAATAATTCGGTTATTGTTATTTTCAAAGAAAATATTCCATGAAAAAAAATCATATACATAATTTTCGTAAAATATCTACATGTATATTTTTCTTATATGGCGACAAACAAAGTCCACATTTCTTTTTCACATTGGCAACAAGGAATTAAAATATCTAGCGTGTGAGCTGTCATAAGCGTGAGCCTGTAAACATAAATATTTAAAAATTTCTGAATGAAAATTTTTTTTTTCACGCATGGACAATGGAAAACTGAAACGAATTTAGCTATAAGTTGGGAAAAATTGAACCGCTAAAAGTGGATAGTTCATATTCGAACGAAATATTTTATTCAAACGAAATGTTTTATATCATGATTTATTTTTAATTTCAAGGGTTAAATAAAAATTATTTTATGCAATATTTTTTAATTGAAAATGAGTTTTAACAGTTAGAGAAAGTATTGATAACTGTTATGAAAAATGTAGCGTTGAGAGAATGCGTAGGGGACATGCAGTCTTACATGTTGTATTTTAAAAGCATGACTATTGCTTTGCTCAGTTGTTGTTAGTTTTTATATTGCATGTCATTTTTTTCAATTTAAAATTTTTTCTTTCAATAACTTATCATTGGCTAAAAAATTAAAAAATTTTTTTAAAGAGAACATAGCTTTAAAGATTTCTATAATGGATTTCAATTCTTAAAATTTTGGTATAGAATCCATTTTCATACGGGTTTAAGATTTGAAATGGGTCATCAAAGCAATCATTATAAGATTGCATAGCAATCTCCGAAGGGCTGGAGAGCGTTAGTGGACAGTGAGCGGATCCCTCTTGTTTGATAGATGCTAAATAAACAACTTTTCACCCTTTGACAACACAAAAATGCAAAAATTTTAATCTCGAGTAAGTTTAAACCAATTTTGACATCTTACGGATAATTGTTTAATTAAAATCAACAGTGTAGCTAATGAGCAAAAAAAAAAAAAAAATATTACACATATTCTTTTGAGAACTTCATTGAGAGTTCTTATTAAAAAGGAAGTTTTCCCATATTTTACATAGATATATTTTTCGTCATTTTAAATTTTTTTTTTCTAAAAATTTTCCATCCACCGTTTATTCTTTTTAGCTTGATTCTCTTTAAAGAAAGGAGAGTGAAGATTTAAAACAGGCATATCTCATCGACAGAAACTTCACATTTTCGTCTGATGAGTATTTTACAAAGACAACGCCTTTCCCACCCCCAAAAGAAGCACCACAGTCTTTCAGAGAAAATCGCAAATTTAAAGCTTATTAGCTTCGGTTACAAGTGGAAGGGCTTAATGACGCTGCAGAGATTGTATTCTTCTTTTTTCCTTGAAGAGGGGAAAAATTGGGTGGTCTTTATGGCACCTATTTCAGCTCCACCTGCACATGGAACACCTATGGTGAAAATATTGTTACTGCAAGTCCTCCGAATGAGTTTCTGGTAGCAATTTCGGTCTCTTTGAAGAAGTCGGACGCCCTCCGGACGACATTCTCAATTGAATGGCCAGTCTGAGTGCCTGTTTATTGTTTCATTGTGTTTGGCAGAGAAAAACTGTTCCGCCCCAGTATTGGTCTCGGTTACAGAGATAACTTCTTTGTGACTTCCTATCATTTGGCGACTCGCTATCTCAGCACTTGAAGATAAGATACAATATTAATGGACGAAACTGATTAAAGTAATCTAGATCAGAGACAGTCCTTCATTTCGGGGACCATGCACCACACCATTTAAACAGATACAGATGCATGTTTTAGATATATGGCCATTACATATTAAATAACGAAATTTATACATTTGAAAGAGTATTGGATATATATTGGAGGAGTATTATATATGCATTGGTTTATTTTTTAAGCCAATTTTAAACAGTTTTTTTTTTTCATTTCATTTACTATTTTGAATTTCTTTGAATTTTTTGAGAGGAAATTGAAAAAATCTGCCAATGAAGATACAGAAATGATTCCACACTCCGAAGCATTGAACACGAAAATCAGTAAATAAATAAAGATGCAAATAAATAAAATAGGAAATAAAGAAGTAAACAAATAAATAGATAATCATTATCCGAATAAATAATTAGAAGTAATTAATTGTTAACGTTGAAAGCAAGAAATTATGCAGATAATTTTAACAAAGAAATTGAAAGTTTCCGTTTAAATAAGTTTGATACACAATTTGTAGTTTAATACAATTAATACAGTAGCAACTGTCAACTCCTTTTCCATCTTTAGATTTGTCTATGAACCATCTATGATTAAAATTGTACTATTTTAATTCCAACTAATTTCAAATTGGACAATCATTTCCGTTAGAGGGTGTACAAATAACATTAATTTTTTTTATTCAAGCGCTTAGAACAGGCTATAAAAATAAGAATTTACCTTTTTCGAATAAAATCAGTAGTATTTATCTAATCTATATTTCATCATATAATATGACGATTAAGAAATATTTAGTTTTCACATTTAATTACATTTTTTAAACGTATTTGGGCACAAATATCATCTTTTGCCTCTCAATGGGGTCACATGGGTTCGAGTTACAGCAATGACTGGTTGACACAAAATCCTCACCCGGCTTACACCGACCACAGTGCTGACATAAAATATCCTCAGTGGAAGGCCAATCATGGGTTTGAGTCCCCTTATCGTCTGGTTAGCCGAGCGAGGTTTTCGTGATTTTCCTCCATGTAACGCAAATGCGGGTTAGTTCCATCAAGTTCCCCACGGAAGTAAATTTCTCCCAATTCCTGATCCAGGAGTTTGTCTTTTGGGTTGGTTTCAAAATTGCTAGGCTACAAAGTTGAACACTGGTAGTCGTACACTCAAAATTGAGTCTGTTGTTCAACAACGGCTATAAAATTAAAAATTAAAGAAAATTAAGATTGGGACAATTATTTGTTCATATTGAAGTGTCCCTGAAGAATAATCTATCATATATTGTCTAGAGCAGGGATGGGCAAACTACGGCCCGCGGGCCAACTGTGGCCCGCCGGAAGATTTTATCCGTCCAGCGGATTGAATTTTTATTTGCCGATCAGTGGCAAATATAAACAATATACATCCACTTTCTTGTCTACTATGTTTAAAATTATTTTTGTTTTTCCTTTTTTAACAAAGTACTGATGACATTTTTACTTTCTCTATTTTTGTTCTACGGAACATAAATTAATGGAAATAGTTAGCACAGACAGCTTCAATTGGTAAAATGTTGAAGGCAGAAGTTCTTTATAGAATAGCCGTAGATTGGCTCCAACTAGTATTTGTCTTTCTCGAGGAGCTGACTTACGGAATCTAATAAAGGTAAATTGTACTTCACATTTGGTAGACTGCGCATTTTACGCTCCAAAGAGCGGACAATCTAACAATCATTTGAAGCAGTTGTTTCTAAATATGCCAAAGTTTTACAAATCATTACCAAAAGCTAGTTTCCAAAATTTAATATTTCATGCCCAGAAAATCAGTACTATGTTTGCTTAATCTTATATATGGGAACAAGAGTTTTCAACTATGAACCTTAGAAAAAATCATTTTAGAAGTAAACTAACAGAAAAGCCTTGTTCCTTAAAATTAGTACATCTCACTTCGAACCTTAATATAAGGAACTTTAAAAAATGAAATCGCAATTTCCATCATCTCACTAAATATTTAAATTAAAACTTGTATATCGCTTTTTTTTAAAAAATTTTGAGGTTTTTACTTGGCCCACCAAGCATTTTTTTCCTTGATTTTTGGTATATATATATATATATATATATATATATATATATATATATATATATATATATATATATATATATATATATATATATATATATGAATTCATCTAAGATGCATAAAGTATAGCTTTGTTTTGTTAAACCTAAAACCATTGTAAGGTTGAAGGTTTTACCGCAATGTACGAATAAATAAATTTATAATTCTTGAAATATATATGTCTCATAACAGAAAATATCAGGGATATTATTTAACTACAGTGTTACGAGGGAAGGTGGAAATAAGTTAAAGCCAAATGTATTTTCTAACCAACCTTGGTGATTACTTGTTGAATGGCACATTTAAAAAAAAAGTTATCCGCAGAAACAAGTGGCACCACTATCCCAATCTCATGAATTACCTAATTAAAATAGTAGCTCTTTTACGCGAGTGGAGAGCACCTGCTGCTATTTTAGTTTTCTGCAGCACTTAGAAGCAACACAAGGCAGGTCAGTTTATCCGCCATTTTGGATCAGGTTGGGTGTATCACAAAAAACTTCTTTCTTTTTTTCTTCTCGTAATTTTAAAGTTGAATTGTATTCAAAGTTGTAACTGTAATCACATATTGACCAGAAATTGTTTTAGTTCAACACTAGTTTCCCTCTAAGTGTCTAAAATTTCATTATTTTGGTGTCAGGAACTTTATTTTGAATTCTATTTTTAAATTACAAATGAAGAAAATAAATTAGGTTTCAAGTTTAAAAATACAAAATTTAAATGTCGAGAATATTCGTGCCAGTAAGAATTAAAAAAAACAAAAAAAAAAAAGTAAGACCTGCATATAAGTTTTAACTCCTTCTACATTAAAATATAAACTGAAGTTTGGGTTAAAAATTGAAATAAAGCAAAAATTAGAATCTTCATCCTTGACCAAGAAACACTTTTCAAATGAAGCTGGCATGAAATGATTTCAAATGTAGCAAGTAAAGTTGGTGAAGATTGCATAGCAATCTTCTCGGCTCGGGTGGTGTCAGCGAACAGTAGGCGGTACCCATTAGTATAAGTTCAAAAATAAAACTTTTTTAACTTAAGAGTTAAAATTACACAAATAACAAAAAAAAATTTCTATTACACAGTGAACTTCGCTATATGAAACTTTTTAATATTGTGTTTAAAGTTACATTTTTTTTAAGATTGATTCATTTAAAATTCGATAATATACATTAAAACATTAATAAGAAACAGAATATTTTTGTTATTAGATACTACATTAGCTTTGTACGAGTATGTTGTATTCTAAATATTTTTGCATTTATATTTTTTTATCATTGTTATTACTTTTCAATTTTTATTCTTAATTACTTTGTAATGCTCTGGTGACTGGCTTGATATGCTGTTTCCAATGTATGCTGTCATGTAATTTTGGATGTTATGAATCATTGGGTTCCACCACTGTCGGACTCACTGTTAAGCTTTTTAAAGTAAATTTAACTTACTAAGTTAAGAGATGATTAATCCAAATATACTTAACTCGGAACTTATGTCACCCGATTTGGGTTCAGCATTAAAATGTACAGAATTTCAAGTTAAGCGTAAAATAATTAATTTATAGGAAAACGTCATGGGTCTTAATATTTAAGAAGTCTTCAAATGATAAAAAATGTATGAAAAGGAAAAATGCATTTCCACGTGCCATGGTGGTGAGGAACTAATGTCATTAACTAGGGAATCAGCATTTACATGAATAAAACAAGGCTATGGGGTATCGAAATGCTTTTTTTTTTTTTTCAAATCACTTTTGTTTTTTCCCATTCACGTCTGGCAAGTCTTGAAAATGGGTGTCTGTTTTTGAGCGCTTGAAACATGTAGACTGTTATTTCAAATTTTTATATTTTGGCAGAAAATGAAGCGTTTAATCTAGTTGGTTGGTTCTAATGCCACTTGCCACACGTGTAAGCCTGCTTGGTGAAACCGAGCAAATCTAAGGTAGAGTGTGCGATTCTTGTTTTTCAGTGGCGCCATCTATGGCCAAGAATTCGACTTCTGCCACATCATACGTCACAACTGTTTATAAGGCAGACCCATTCATACATTCATCCTCAGATCGTAATTTTTGACCTGAACCTGAGGTATTGATTCGCTATGGGAACATGGAGGACTTTGCGACTCGACAGAATTTTAATTTGCATCAGTCACCAACCAATCTTCGGCAGGTGGGGTTCGAACCCACGAACTCTCAGACATGGCCCCAGCGCCCTACAGACTAGGCTGTCCCGGCCTTTAATCTAGTAACAACTGTAACTGCTAAATCTTTTCTCCAACACTTCATTGCTGAACTTAAAGGGTTACATCGAAGACAAAAAGATGAACCGTGAACTGTTATTAATAAATTTTTCTGGTGAGCACCCATGACTTTTAGGAGTTTAATCAAAGCTGTTTCTTTTAACTCACTAAATTAATAAAAGTACTTATCTTCGATTTAATTGCTCATTTCAGAATGTTTTAAAATTCTATTTAGTTTTTTGTTTTTTTTTTGTTTTTTTTTTGCATAATTCAAAATTCAGTAACCACAAGGATCACACAATCAAAACAAAATCGCATTTCGTACGAAAGCCAATCTAAGGACCCAAATGGCAGTCCACAGTTAATATCTTTCCCCGCATTTGAAAAAAAAAAAATCTACTTCTTTGGGGGGGAGGAGAGAAAAAAAAGTTCGCAAAAAAAAAGTTTCCACGCGATTGCACCCTCAGGCAGGGAGTGTCCGAAAGAAGAGGAAAAGAAAGGTAACAAAAAATAAATAAATAAAAGGTAAACCTTGATAGATGACCTTTCGGAGGGTGATATGCGGGTGGTGTGATGAGTAGGCGGAGACCAGGTAAGGGTGGGTAGTTAGTGATGCCTCGACCATTATTCCGGGTTTGATTACACTGAAATATATTCCATCGCTACTCTTTTTATAGCGGCGGGTTACTCTGGAAGTCATTGGACGTGTTTTAATCAAAAACCTGTGCGTAATGGGCATGTGGGGGGAAAGGGTGACTGTGCATTAATGACTTCTGATGGGGGGAGTGAACGATTAAGCCGCAGTTTAGTGTCTCATATTAATAATCTGCTTGTATATGATCCTGAACAATTTGTTGATAAGGAATCCGAGTTTTGATTTATATTTAAATTAATCAAGAACTTTTGGGCCATCCCAAAACGTGACTGCATTTTAATAAAGATACAATCTTCAATGAAGTATCAGAATTCAATTTGGAATTGGTTGGACGTTGTTTAATATTTATATAAATTTTTCGGTAATCAAAGAAATTATCATGAATCGGATGGAACTGAAAGTTGTTTTCAACAGATTATCATAAAAACTACATTAGTTGAAGACACTTTAAGAGCTATGTTTTTGACGTAGAAGAGCACAATTATATCTTTGTTCTAACCTAAGTCGAAAAACGTATAACGCATCACTTTTGAAAGACGTGCCGGGCGATTTTTCGGAGGTAATATAAGCTGGTTTATTACGCAAATGATGGTTTTTATGTTTTTCGTTTCAGATCTTTTCTTTCGTTTTCTGTCTGTTATTATGTTTACGGGAAAGAGTGGTCGAAATTTTGATGGGTGGCAAATTTTGCTTACACCATTTAGAAAAAAAATACAACTTGCAATTGACAATCAGGCCAACAGCTTTAGTTGAAAATTAAACCTTCTAGCTAGTCAGAAAGTAGGATAAAACTTCGACTAACATAGATTTCGAACTGTTGGGCTATAAAATGGCTTGCAGTGGCTAGAAAAAATATGGAAACTTTGATCATCATCAAGCTTCGACTTACAGTGGAAACTTGATATTTCTATGTTCAATAACGGGAACCAGCAGCAAAAATATACCGATAAATTTTGCTTTTGCCTTTTAGGAAACTATTGCAGTTTTTACATGAGTCATGAAACTCCAGTTGAAATTTAAGCTATGTAGCCATTCAGAATGTGGTTGAAATATCGATTAATGTTAAATTGAACATGGAGATAAAATAGCGAGCGTTTCAGTTGTTCGAAGACGATTGAACTTATATTGGAATCAAGTAGAAATAGTTCCAGAAAAAATTTAAGCGCTCTAACTAATTCTAATCTGACCAAAATTTTAATCAACGATCATTTCTTCGAACAATATGATCGCGATAAAGTCTGCTTGTAGCGGTCATCAAACAATTAAAACTTATTTGGTTGACCAATGTTGAGTTCCATAATTAAAACCTATGTACTGAAGCTAATTTTAGGGAAGATTAATGCTTTATTGACGATAAAATCCAGTTTCTATTATCATGGTAAATACTACCTGTGGGGATCGGAAACTGATTTATTTTTTCCACCAACATCAGACTCGTGGGTTCGAACCCAGCCGTTCAAAAATTCTCCGTGTAGTAAAAAGGTGACTGATGCACGTTAAATCTGTCGAGTTGCAAAGTCCTCCATGTTCCCATAACAAATTAATACCTCTGGGGGTACTGATTTGGAGATTGATCGTTCTCTGATTGCGGTCAAAATTATGATACGTGGATGAATGAATGGATGGATGTATGAATGGGTCCGCCCTATAAACAGGCGTGACGTATGGGTGTGGGAGAAGTTGAATTCTCGGCCATAGATAACGCCACTAGAAAACAAGAAAATCGCACCTCTCTGCCTTAACAGGCATATGCGAACCGCGATGGATCAGGCAGGGGACAGAGCGTTCACCCTCCAATGAGGCGAACCGGGTTCGAATCCCTAGCGGTGGCTGTTCGAAACGAATTCCGCATCCGGCTTGCTCCGACCACTTTCTTTTTTTTTTTTTTTTTTTTTTTTTTGAATTACTAACAATTTGAAATTGTTTTTGTGAGAAACTCTAGATTTTAACATTCACAACCCAAGGTAGAACAAATAAATCGATCTTTTTTAATGTAGCCAATTTTTTTTCCTTCCATTTTTGTGTTGTCCATCGCTCTCTCTCTCTCTCTAATATAAAGTTTGTGAGCCGCGGTGGCTCAGGGGATAGAGCTTTTCAATAAGGTGAACCGGGTTCGAATCCCAGTCGATACGAATTCCGCATCCAGCTTGCATCGACCACAGTGCTGACGTGAATTATCCTCAGTGGTAGACAGATAATGGGTTAGAGTCCCTTGCCATCAGGCTAACCGTGGGAGGTTCTCGCGGTCTTCCTCTCAATGTAACGCAAATGCGGGTTAGCGCCAACAAAAAAAGTCCTCCACGAAAGCAAATTTCTCCCAATACTCGATCGAGGAGTTTCCTTGTTTCTGGGTTGGGTTCAAAATTAGAAGGCTACGGAGTTGAACATTAGTAGTCGTAAACCCATAAAAATTGGGTCGACTGTTCAACGTCTTTTATAAAATTATAAAATAAAATGGTTGAATTTTAGTGATAAAATTTTCATCAAAAAAATTAATTACGAAGGAATTAATAAAAAAAAAATTTCCATCCATTTTTCGTATATTGCTTTTGTGTATCCTTATGCAACTTATATTAAGCTTCGTGCATGTTCCCCTGAAGATGTGAATAGCATAATAAAATTAAATTCAAAATAAAGAAAAACTGAAAAAAAAAAAGTCCTACTTCGCTTTCAAGCTTACCCCGATATTAATTTAAATGATTATTATTAAAACTTATGTGAAATTAGATGAACAGTTTGGGCAAATGTTCAGGAATGCAAATTCGAAGAAAAAATATGATTTATTTCGTGCACGCGAAAGCATTCAGAGATTCAATGCTTTTGCGTGCACACAAAAGTATTAAAAAAATGAATGCTTACATCATATACATGTTTTTCTTTTTAAAGGAGATAAATATAATGGGTGACCAATTGCAAGATCACATCGAAGATATTCTGAGCGTTTTAAATTTCATGCACGCATGTTTTTTCTTTCTTCCTTTTTTAAATGTTGCATACAAAACACGTTATCAAATTTTTAAGCAGATGATCAGCGCAGAAATAATATGTATTTCGTCCCTTTGAATCATTGAGATAAAAATTTCAATGGTTCAAAGGGGTGACTTCAAATATGCTAATTAATTATTGCAAGCAATATTTTAAGTAACGAAATCAGACACAAAAATGTACTTTATGTGAATAAACATACTCTTTATTTGACTGATTATGATTTCGGATCTACGAAGTATAGTAATATGGGAAATATTGTCTTAATAGTTTAGTCAAAGAATATAGGTTTGGTCAGGAATGCGGTCGAAAGTTTGGATTTTATAATGTTAAGTTTTATTTTTTTTATTTAGAAATATATTTGAGAATTTTTTATTTGAATTGAAAAAGTTTTGTGCAGAGTTAAAATATTTTCTTTTACTTAAAGTTGATTCCATGCGAAAAAATTAATTTATAAAAAAAAAAGAAGAAAAATTTAATTTTTGAACGAGTCACTGTTCCCCCCCCCCTAAGATTTTGATTTGATTCGTAAGTTTTGTATGACATTACCTCATATGAATTTGATTAATAAAAAAAATATTGAATCAAGATAATTTCCAGAAATTTGATTCGCAAAAAATAACGTACAGTAATTTAAGAGAATGCTGAACAATTAAAAACATAATGAATATGATTTATAAAAATACTAAAGAATGATGATATTTGTAAATTTTATTTGTAAAAGATAATGATATTGACTCCTAGGAATTCCATTTCAATTATTACTACATTCGTGCATTGTTTTTTTTAAAAAAAACCAATGGTTTTAATTATAAAATAAATCTCCACGTATACTTATTTACTTTCCACTTGGTAAAAGATTAATCTTCTGTTGAGAGAAGTAGCTTGCGAAGGAAAAAGAACTTCCACACGAGTTGTAGCATTCAACTTAAAACTGACCACCTTCTAAGTTAAAGATGGGAGTTTATGTCATAAAGGTAAGTTAAACTTCTTTTCCCTTTTTCCTGTTCCAGTCTAATTGCATGTTTTTTTCTGGGAGGGCGTTGTAGAGAGGACAAGGAAATATCGCCATCTTTTTTCTTGATGATCTCACCACCCTGTGTAAGGAATGCGCGATTGCTTAATCATATACTATGTTGACAACCGTTTTTTTATTTCTCCTTCGATGGCACTTGGTGGTCCAGAAGAAGTTAAAAAAAATTATGGTGCAGAGGAAGAATTAAACATAGATGTGGCATGTGTTTGTCTTACGTACTTTTTGGAGAATGATAGATACATCTCAATTTTCTGTTGAAGAGGGGTTTCTTTTCGTACGATATTTCTATGGAATTTTATTCTTTTCGATTTTTAGAATTGATTTTACTAGCTTGTAGATAGTATTTTTACTAGTTGTTCACTTATTTAAAAAAGTGATGTCTTAGCGTGACGAAATGTATGGCGTGTTTCATTTCATTTTCGTATATAAAGAATGTTATTTATCGTAGTAAATGTTAATTTTTAGAGCTACTCTGAAAATTTTTTTCTCTCCATGTAAAGAAATATCATTCATAGTTTTTTGCTTTATCTCTTTTCTCTGGATTTTATTTTCAACCATATATTAATGACTGCTGTTATTTTATTGTTTTGCAATACTAAAATAGTTCTGGCATCTTTCGTAAAAGTGATGCTAATTTTAAAAAAATTCCTTCCACTTTGTGATAACAGGTATGAAAAAAAGAGGTTTGTGTACTTTATTTTGTATTTTTTTTAAACTTTATTAATAGTCTTTTTTTTTTTTTCCTTTGCAGATTGACAAAATATTCGCTCTCTCGAAAAATTCTTTTGCGACTGTATTAGTATGAAATTATAGAATTAGAGAATTTTAAACTATAGAAGCTTATAAAAAGGAATAATCTAAGTTTTAATTTAAAATCCGCAGAGAGTTAAACTACAAAATTACGAAAAATTAACCGGATAAACTCTCATGCATCATTTTGAGCATTCTAAAAGGTGTTTTAATTGTCTTTTTTTAATACATATTTTTCATTTTTAAATGCTATCTTTTAAATGTATTACTATTTATGTTTGAGCTATATAAGAGATTTGGGGGAGGGTCTATTATAACTTTAAAAGTTGATAAACGGAAGCTAAAATACTAAATAAAAAATAAGAAGCAATTTTATAATCAAATAAAGAATGGAGAAGGAGAACAATCGAGCTGACTCAAACTTAGTACAAAAATATTAAACTTAATTTGATGTGTTTTAATATATAGAGTAACTTTATACTAAATTAGTGTTTCATTTTGTCTGCAAACTTAGGCAAAATATAAACTTTTAAAGACTTAAAAGTTTTCGTTGTTTATTTATTATTTACATTAATGAACAGTAGCCTTTTGTAGTAAGTGATATTAAACTGCAACAAAACTACCATTAGAAATGTTTTAATATTAGCATATAAAGCTAGCAGCGCTTGCAGAATTTGAAAGTTATCTCACCTCAAAACAAAGAATTTCAGTTATAAAACCTTTACCACACTCATATAGTTTCTATAAAAACAGAGTTACGAATAAATTTTTTTAGTTAAATAACAAGGAATATTGATTGAAAAAAATATGATGTACCAAGCAATCAATAACAATTGTTCAAAGTTGTTGTAGTTCATTTACGTCGCACTAGGGCTGCACAATGTGCTAATGGCGACGGTCTGGGAAACATCCCTGAGGATGATCCGAAGACATGTCACTACAATTTTGATCCTCTGCAGAGGAGATGGCACACCCGCTTCGGTAGCCCGACGACCTGCACGCATAGTCGAGCACTTTACGGTAAAACAGTTTAACGAGGACCAATACCGCACATCCTCTGTCCCTACGCAGACTAATCCAAGTGGTCACCCACACGCACACTGACCGCAGCCAGTGATGCTTGACTTCGGTGATCTGCTGGAAACGGTGTCTCAGTCCACTGCGGGACTCAATCATCCGAAGAATCAATATGAAAGCATTCTAAATTTCGTTAAATATGAGATATATTTCTCATGGAAAGTACAGAGATATTGCCAACAATTTATTAACAAACCTTAATTAAAAGTGTAGAAATAAATCACAACAAAAAATTTATAGATGTGCGGTATAAAACGACGTATAAAAAGTAAGGAACGAAAAGTTATATTGCCACTTAAAACAACTAATTTAATAAACTCTGAAACGAAAGCGGTAAAGAGTAATTTCAATGCTAATAATTATACTTCACAGAAAATCTCATCGTATAAAGACGATTATGCGGAAATCTTTCCAGAAATGAATTTGACACCCGAGAAAATTATAGGGTGGGACAAGGTTTGTATTTGGGTGCTGAGCTACTGCAGATGTTTCAAAATGATAGGTTTCTTTGCGGAACGGTACCCGCAAATTGGCGATTATTTCGAAATCTCGGGGTATTTTTTCTATCTCATGAGGCGTATAGTTGATGAAAAGTGCCCTAAAATTCTTAGAAAATAAAATTTAACAATTTTTTTACACTTCTGAGATTGAATCGTGGAAAAAAATTATAAAAGAATCGCATAATAGCCTGTCTGAGTTTGGTTTACGAACGCCAAGTTTGTCATGCAACTGGAACTGAGGTAAACAAAGCTTCAATGATGTGTGCGATTATGTCTATCATTATAGTTACGGTTATAGCATATTTGATGACATAACTGTTTATAGATCATTACTTTTTTGTTTTCCACGTAACTACCGGAAAAAAGCCATAGAACTCCAAACTTGTTCTTATGCTAAGAGACGAAAGAAATGTTTTAACGTATAAATAAATGATCAAACAATTTACAAGAATGTTTTTTTTCCCTGCAGGTTTAAGGAATAAAAATGAAATTTATTTTCAAAAATATGCCAAATTTTTACTCAAATGAAAAATGCGTTCCCTGAGCACAAAAGCAACAAAATCTTTTTAAATGTGGTTTTAGGGCATAAACTTAGAGACATTTTGGTAAAATACCAAATACTAATGGGATTTTTTTTTAAATATTTTATTTTGGTTGCAATTTTTATTTTCTTGAATTTTCGATAGATGTTATAATAGATGTTCGGTAGGAAAATAAATCTTCACAATGAGATATTAAAATTTTGTGCCTTTGTTCAAAAGTTCCAAGAGGATAATTTTTTCCTGAGTATGGTCTTTTCTGGGAAGTTTCTCCATAAACTTGCATCTCGGTTTTTTAACTTACAAAACAATATCTTTGTATACTAAATCCAAAATAATAAAAAAAAACACTTTTCTGTCAACGAGGAAAATGTTAGTTTATTTCTCGAAAGCAACAAGAAATAACCCATTACAATCAAATCTACAGTTCCAAGTAACTATTAGGAGATTAGAACCAACAAAAACCAGATGCAATAAAAAACAATCTGCATACTTTTCAATGTGTGCGTTATTTTTTTACAAAATTTGACGTAACTGCTAACAGTTTTGACCGCAAGAAATTAAAAGACATTAAAGTTATAAGAAGCAACATTACTTGTAGTGCTTCTAAAAAGTGCATGTATGGCCACAAATTGTTCCTTGTGCAGTGAAATATTCCTCAAACTATTTGAATATTATATATATTGAATTGAATTTAAAACAGTTTTAAAAAATGGGATAATATTTATTAGAATGCCATTTTCATTCAAAACAGCTTATTTTCTGCATTGATGGGGGAAAAGGAAATATTCAATTTAAACAGGCAAAGATGTATTAACATTTGCCTTAGATTTAGGCAATTTCACATCATGTGTGGTACAATCAAAACATTTATTAATGTCTTAATATTTTTGGTCAATAAGCTTAAAACTATACGCACACACATTTGGAACTAAAATATACTAGGGATAGACTTATTTCCAATTTCCCCCCCGCTAAAACAATAATATACATGAGCAACGTGCGGATCAAACTTTGGAATAGCCCAGCGTTTCCCAAACTTATGACTTTTGTGTACCCTTTTGAAATTTTTCGTTAAGCTGTGTACCACTAATAAAGAAATTAATGTATTTTTTACTATAAAAAATTGCACAAAGGTTAATAAACACAACTGGCTGTTGACACCACGAATTATTAACTGTTAACTCAGCAAAAAATAGCCAATAGAAAAATCCGTAATCGTAAATTTTCATAGCTAGCTCTGCTTTTAAATTTTTTTTTTTTGAAATTTTGGTTTGTTGCAAGATATTTCGCATAAGAACACGTACTTTTACTAAACTGTTCCAGTACCCCTGGGGTACGCGTATCACACTTCGGGAAACACTGGAATAGCCCATTGTTCTACCATTTAGTTTTCATGCTCCTACTGTTCATTAAAAAAATGGAAGTAAGATAAAAATATTTTTCACGAATAGGACGCATACTTTCAAAAAATGCATCTGGTATAGGAAATTTAAATACATGTTATTTCATTAATTGAAACAGTATTATTTTGTCGAAACAAAATTAAAAATTAAAAAATGTACTCCTTACAGTAATTGCCAAAGTAAAAAATAAATTAATTGCTTTATATTTAAGCTTATATTAATGATAAAATTTTAAGATAGAGCTATTTAGTTAATTACCAGCTTAGCTAATGCTTAGTTAATATTTTACCTATTTAAATGTCTAAAAATGAAACATTTCATTAACACCCATTGTTGAAAATATTCGCAACTGGAAGCTCTCCAGCAGCGCCCCCTATGTAATTGGTGTTAGTGAAATGCATTAGGTCTTGAGTGTCTGTGTTAATATGTATATGCATGTATATGTTTGTGTTACGTCCGAATAAATGTTTGTACAAGTAACAATTCTTTTCGCAAATTTGAGAATGGTTAGTTTCGTAACACCGATCTTTCCTGCAATACTTTTCTTTCTAACAAATGTTAAGCATGTAAATTCACGAAAATAAAATAAAAATCTTACATTCTTGATCTACTGGAAAATTATTTATTAATAGACTAATCTTTTTGCTGGTGGAGGAAAATATGGATATTCACTTAAACATTTGATTTATATAAAAACAATTTAAGCTGTAATTTTTCATAGCTTATTTTTGTAAAGGAAGCCAAAATAATAAAGCAATTTTTTTAAACAGAAAAATTTTCATTTAAGTTACTGAGAGCAACAAGAAATAGACCATTACAAGTAAATCCTTAGTTTAAAATTAGCATTAGGTCATGTTTGTGGGAAAAAAAGTTTCGTATCAATTCATCACCGTAGTCAACAGGCAAGAAAACAATAATCAAAATGTGGGATGCATAGTCCTGAAAATAATGCTGTGACGACGAAAACTAGACAGTTAAAGTTAAGGTTGAGAGATTTTTCTAGTGATATGTGGTTTGCAAATGATTGATGAGCTAAACGCTCCATTCAAAATTAGGCTTGAGAACTTTTTTTGTTTGTTTGTATTTTGTTTTGCCTTAATTGCACTTTTAAATAAAGCAGTTTGGCATAATGCTTTCATTATAAATTTTGAACATAAAAAGGTTTATATAAATCCTAAAAATTAATTGTAAAATGAATGCTTATAGCAAAAGATAAGATAGTAAATTCCGGATTGTTCGATATCAGATTGTAAGCTTGCCTTAATTGCACTTTTAAATAAAGCAGTTTGGCATAATGCTTTCATTATAAATTTTAACATAAAAAGGTTTATATAAATCCTAAAAATTAATTGTAAAATGAATGCTTATAGCAAAAGATAAAATAGTAAATTCCGGATTGTTCGATATCAGATTGTAAGCTTGCCTTAATTGCACTTTTAAATAAAACAGTTTGGCATAATGCTTTCATTATAAATTTTAACATAAAAAGGTTTTTATGAATCCTGCAAATTAATTGCAAAATGAATACTTATAGCAAAAGATAAAGCAGTAAATTCCGGATTGTTCGATATCAGATTGTAAGCTTTAGGATCTATTCGGGATCTAGTTCCAGGACATCATTTTTTGCCTTCGAAAAGTTATAGTTAATATTAGAACTTTACTCATAGTAAATTTTGCCTTGCATTATTTTATAATCGGGGCATTTAGTCTTCCTATATACAGGGCTGCCAATTACTACTCTTTTTGCAATATATTTTATTGAGTTTTACTGGCAATTAAAAACAAAAGCTTTCAAAATTTTGTAGTAATTTTGCAAACATTTTAAAGGCCAAGCCACGAGAGGAGCTGGAACAAAGTGGCCTTTATGAAGTTTTTTTCATGTAGAGGTATGGAAAATGATCAAATTACATTTATGAAACAACGAATTATATATTTGTTAAATTTAGCTGCCACTAGAAGAAATTTTTCCAAAAAGCGTAGAAAGTTGAAATCTCTCATAGGACTGGTCATAGGTTTTGTATTTATGGTATTTTAACCGTAGTAGTTGCAAACGATTTCAAAACAGTAAAGGTAAAAAATGTTCTCTAGATGGACAGATTGCCGCCGGTTATTTTACAGTAATTTTAGAATAAAAATTCTAACAGTGTTCAATGCCGGTTATAATATAAAATTGATATGTTTTAAAGTCAAGTTTGTTGTTCCATTCATACGTTAAGGTTGCATATCAGTATTTGTCTCGTAAATAAGGGTTTACTTAAAAGTGTTGACTTAAGTATTTATCTTCTTAAAATCACTGATAAATGACACAATGAATTTTTTTGAAAAATATTTGACTACTGAAAAACCTTTTTAAAAAAGGTTAATTTTTTTCTTAAAAAATAAAATTAATTGCTTTATATTTAAGCCGATATTACAGATAAAAAATTAAGATAGAGCTAATTAATTTTTTTTACCTTTTTTAAATGTTTAAAAATGAAACATTTCATTGGTACTTATCATTTGTAAAATGCTTTTCTTTTTAAAACGAATGTTATAAATGTAAATTGGTGCCTAAAAACACACATTTTCTAAAAAAAAAAAAAAAAAAAAAAAAAAAAAAAAAAAAAAAAACTCTAATAAAAAGTTTTCTTTTTTTTTATGCAGGTAGGTTTTCAATCAATAAATTGCTCAATAAGCAATTTTTACCAAGAAAATAAGAAATTCCTGTAAATGAGTTCCCGAATTTTAATCTCTCCACGGAATTCTTTTTTACATTAATAATACGTATATATTTGATATTATAAGGATATATATTAAATATATGTTATCATCTTCAATATATATTTAATATATTAAAGGAAAAACAAAAAAATATATGTATAGTATATTTCGTTAACAGTCTTTAGGAGGAAGATAACAAGAAAAAGCACCTTATCAAACTAATTAAAAGCAAAGTTTCAAACAAGTAAAATAAACAAAAAGATGAACGCAGCAATTTATGAAGCTCCACACATTATTAATAATATTTAAAAGAGTTTTACTTTTGTTTTTTTAAGGATATTAAATTTATAATTAAAATCCAACAGAATTAATGACTTTAATCCATTTTCTATTAACCTGCTAATACAAAACTAAATAATTACACAGCAGTTAAAAATTTTCAATTTATTGACTATCAATTACATTAAGCTGGTGCTCACAGATAGTATAGTGGACATTGAAATTAATGAATTTTGAAGAAACTGGTTCAACCCAAACACTCTGCAAGACACATTTCATAATCCTTTCCTTAATGCGATGTCATAACGGTGCATTTTTCATTTAATCAAAAATGCCACCGGCGGCGATTATATCAGCAGTGTCATTATCCGATAACATCAACAAACACTCCCCCCAGTTGAAAATATTTTCATATAATGTTTGCTAGGTCAGCAGTTTTTTTAATATTTATTTTAATAAAGAAACATTCACATGCACTTTGAAGTAACTTTTTGAACAAACGTTGAAGTGACACGGTGATAATTGGAATAAAATGTCAGCTTTTGTAATGTCTTTTATTAAATTATCTACGGTCTTTAACTTCATCCTGAACTCTTATAATTTTTTAATGCTTTCGAGCAAGAGAAATATTCATTTTTAATGTTTCCATTACAAGCCTTTTTCAAATTTCTTTCTGTACTTACTTTATTGCTTTAAATTACCTATTATTAATTGACTGTAAACTAACCGTAACAATAAGAAATATTTACAAAGTAACTTTTTCATTCGAAAAAACCTCTTAATGTTTCGCTAATTTAAGTGATATTTTTTT
Organism: Parasteatoda tepidariorum; assembly: GCF_982258835.1. Lineage (NCBI taxonomy): Eukaryota > Metazoa > Arthropoda > Arachnida > Araneae > Theridiidae > Parasteatoda > Parasteatoda tepidariorum. The sequence goes on from NC_141755.1 coordinate 81,327,739, forward strand.
CTTTTATTAAATATATATAATATATATTGTTTGTTTTATTGTTTGAATTACCTAAGATTTAGTAGTACTCGATTTCTTGGATTTTAGATTTTAATGAGTATGTATTTAGAATCAGATGTCAGATTACATATTTATTGACTGTAAACTAAACATAACAATAACAAATATTACAAAGTAAATTTTTCATTCGAAAAAAAAAACAAAAAAAAAACGTCTTAATGTTTCGATAATTTTAAGTGATAATTTTTTTTTTTATGAAATACATGTAATATATAGTTTGTTTTATTGTTTGAATTACCTAAGATTTTTGTAATATTCGATTTCTTACATTTTAGATTTTAATGAGTATGTATTTAGAATCAGATGTATGTATTAAATATTTATTGACTGTAAACTAAACATAACAATAAGAAATATTACAAAATAAATTTTCATTCGAAAAAAACAACTTCTTATTGATTCGCTAATTTAAGTGATATTTTTTTTTACCTAAGATTTTGTAGTATTCGATTTCTTAGATTTTAGAATTTAATGAGCATGTATTTAGAATAAGATGTATGTATTACATATTTATTGACTGTAAACTAAACATAACAGTAAGAAATATTACAAAGTAAATTTTTCATTCGAAAAAAAAAAAAAACTTCCTAATGTTTTGCTAATTTAAGTGATATATTTTTCTTTTATGAAATATATATATAATATATATTGTTTGTTTTATTGTTTGAATTACCTAAGATTTTTGTAGCATTCAATTTCTTAGATTTTAGATTTTAATGAGTATTTATTTAGAATCAGTTGTATGTATAGAAAATGGGTGACTGTTTTTGAGCATTTGAAACATGTCGACTGTTACTTCCTATCTATATACTTTTGAAGCGAATGAAGTTTTTAAACAGGCAATATTGGCTTACGTTATCGAAAAAAAAAATTGAAGCTTCACTGCTATTTTATCACTATAATTACTATTCATCTGCTACTACATTTATCATAGATTATATTTTTGTTCACAGTTGACATTAAAGCGAAAAAAATTAAAATATCGATGCTTGTATAAATATGAATTGCATTCGATTAGAAATTATGAATTGCATTTAAATCAAAAATCATGAACTGCATTCGAATAAAAAATTATGATTTATATTAGGATAGAAAAAATAAGGACGGCGTTTGTTTAAAAAAATACGAGAATTAAGGTATAACGAACTAAATGAATTGCATTAAAAATAAGAAACTGAGAACTGCATTTGATTTGATTCAAGATGAATGTCATTATTATAATTTTTTTTTCTAGTGGCAAATACTGAACTTTTATGTCCTTCACCTGTGAAGATACCGGAAGTGGTGCTCATTTAACGTTACCCAGTGGGTACCTGTGAACCTAAGTCACTGAGGCGAGCAACATTACCCACGCCACACTGCCGCAGATACCCATTTCATGGGGAGGGCCATAACAGAGATGCCAACTTGCTCCGGACAGCAAGTATATATTTTAAGGTGGTAGTTTATCAATTGTGATTCTTGGTTTAATAAATTCAATTAAGTAGATTTTTATCCACCACTATTTCTAAATAATTCGTAGGCTTATATAATTCACCACTTAGTAATACTAACGTCATGCTACGCCTTTTTAAACGCAAGCAAAAATAGTCAAATATTTGCAAAATTTACTTCCTAGTTATTTACCGTTTTTTTAATTATTTTGGCGTGTCCGGAGCAGTTGGCATCTCTGCCATAATCACACATCACACACAACAGAGTACAACACATAGAGAGAAACATCCATGCCCAGAGCGTGATGCGAACCCGCAGCCATTGACTTCGCAGTCGGGCACGCTAACCGCTCGGTCGCCTGGCCGGCCATTATTATAATATAATATAAACAATCAGAATCTAACCTGATTCTCGGCTATTTTCCATGTCTGCTGGTAGCAATGTGGTTTCCAAGGAGCTTTCTAGCAATGTGGATTCTTCCGTAGAATTCCTCATCTCTAAAATAAAAATGTATTCTTTCAATCAATGTTTTTAATTAGTTAGTTTTTTTTTCAGATACGATCTGTATTTGATGGGGTACTCATAAAGAATAAAATGCAATCAACAAATAATAAGCGTATGATATTTTTTCCACGTTTCTCAATCACATTTATGTATTAAAGAAATCGCGATAATAATTTAGAGTAATCATGTACTGTTTTTTTCCCTTTCAAGTAGTAATTCAAGTTATTTTTTAGGTATTTATTGTGTAATTTTTATATTAAAGAGATTCCATGGTTTTAAATCGTATAATTATTTCACCAGCAGACTAGATTTCATTGCTTTAAGGGAGTAACTTGCATTATCTTTTCTGGATGATATTGATGCAAGCTATATTATATCAACAAATACATGTTGTTACTTTTAAAAAAAAATTAAACTGAAAGAAAATTGCCACATTTGTAATTAGCAGAAGTTTTTAGGGAGATATCGTACGATAAAGATCACACATACGGTTTAGTTTTTCAAAATTTGTTTAAAGTACAGTGCGCAAAACAAAAAAATGGACCACCCTAAATAACTTTTGATCTAATGATCGGATTTTTACGTTTAAGGGCGCCCTCTTAATGGTTCAAGGAGGTGACTTCAAATATGCAGACGAGTTTTCAAGTTACTAAATAATACAAAGAAAAAAAAGCGTACTTGCCCTGAATAATTTTTTTTTGACGGATTTAAATTTTTGACCCCCAAAATAAAGGGGGTAGTCTCAATTTTGGAAATCTAGGAAATATGATCCTCATGGTTTCGTCAGAAGAGCGGTCCAAAGTATGGACCTCTTAATGTTAATTTTTCTTTTTCCCTATTCCGCTATATCTCGAGAACTTTTTAAGCGAATTTAAAAAAAATTGCCACACGATTACAGATTTGTTTATCCAAAGATAATTCCATACCAAAAATAGCTTTTAGTAAATATTTATTATTTTTTATTATTTTCTTATTTTATTTAATAATCGGGAAAATTTTGAACTGAAAGCTATAAAATTTTTTATATTATTTTAAGGAATGTAATTTTACATGGCAAAATACAAGACTCTAGCGAAATAGGTCCGAAAAGTTCTTAAGGTATCGACTTTTAACGACTCGTATCTCTGTAGTAGCATTATTATGAATGATTATTAATTCGATTACTAAGAGCAGTACTCAAAACAGATTTTTCTGAACATCAATAAAACCGAGAATTAATAAATAAATAAAATAAATGAAGAACCCAAACAACATCTTTCAGTAATTTTTCTCAAGAAATTCTACTTCACGCAAAAACTTCCGAAGCGACATTAGATAATCATCTCTTTCCATAAATGAAAACACAAGAAGACTTCAAAAATAATACACACAAATGACCAAGAGTTATAAGAAAATACACACTGGGGGGTCTGTCGCAACGGGAGATTACGTCTAAAACTACTTCTGTTGACGTCATTAGGATGAAGAAAAGAAAAACACACAAACCAGTAGCTTTAGTTGATGATATGACGCTATTATCTTTCAAGGGAGTTGCGCGTAGCTTGGAAAATATTTGGCCTAGGTATGATAGGCCGCACTGAGTGTGTTTGCTCACTTCAACGGGTTTTTCCCCCTCACCTTTGAAAAAGTGATAGGTTTTTTAATACGTGGGCAGAAAATTTGGGTTTGATTTGACGAAGCACTGGAAAGGAGTAACTGTTACGTGTCATGAAAACAATTGAGCGATATTTGGATTGGGGGTTCTTGATCTATCAAGTAGAAGGAAGAAAGAAAAAATAATTACGTCAGTTTTCGTTTGTTTTTTAATACTAGATAATAAACGATGTATATCATTCTGTTTAAAAAAATATTTTAGGTGCTAAGAAATGCACTAATCAGTAAAGCGGTCCTCAGACTTTAACTCATCTCGAGGAATAACAATGACAACTAAAAGCAATTTTATTTTATTTTATAACCGTCGTTGAACAGCAGACCCAATTTTATGAGTTTACGACTACTAATGTTCAACTTCGTAGCCTTGTAATTTTGAACTCAATCCAGAAGACAAACGGAACTCCTGGATCGAGTATTGGGAGAAATTTGCCATCGTGGAGGACTTTTTAATGGAACTAGCCCGCATTTGCGTTACATGGAGAGGAAGATCACGAGAACCTCCCACGGTTAGCCTGATGGCAAGGGGCTCTAACCCATTATCCGTCTACCACTGAGGATAATTCACGTCAGCACTGTGGTCGGTGCAAGCCGGATGCGGAATTCGTTTCGACTAAGATTCGAACCCGGTTCGCGTCATTGGAAGGCGAACGCTCGATCCCCTGTGCCATCGTGGCTCAACTAAAAACAATTGTTCATGATCCTTGAATTTTACCCTTCTTTTTTTTCTTCCATCAGATTTAGTTAACAACATCGTTTGGTTTTCATTGTTAGTACGCAATATTGTTACAGCTGAATTCGGCTGATTTGCTTTTAAAATTTACATTTATTTTTATAAATCTACGTTTAATAAATCTTAATGAATAAATTTAATAAATCTTAATAAATCTTATATACGTTAAATAAATCTTAATAAATCTTATATACGTTAAATAAATCTTAATGCTTTTCACTTAACGTGTAGGAAAATTTAAAAGTTTCACGTAGCATAAGTAATTTTTAAAATGTGATATAAATAGCTGACGGAATGCTTTTATAAAGAAAACAAATATATTTATAGCAAGATATAGAGCTAAATATGATTAAAAAAAGTTAAGTGACTGCAAAGACAAATGAAGAAATCAAAATAAAATGTCTATAAGAGAGAGATAAATATTCTCGTCAAGTCAGTTTCAGTTAGAAAAATTTTACTTTCACTGTGCATTTTTGGATTTTTTTGTGTGTATATTTTTAAAATAAATTACGATAAAACTGATTATGATCTTTTCATTTTCTTCTTGATTATATATCTTTTTATTTTAAAATCAGTCTATCGATTACAAACTAGAGCAAAAGCCTTGCATTAAAATATATAAGTTTCATTAAATTAAAAATGCAATTTATCATTTAAATGAGAGCAATTAAATAACACACTCAGGATAATATATTTGAGTTAACTTAAGTGCTCAAGTGTAAATTTTATTTTTATAAAAAAAGAATTAAAGTAAAGTAAAAATAAACTGCAGCTAAAATAATAATAGTTGAATAATGACTTTATTAAAAAAAGGAAATGAAACTAACAAATTGTCAAATGAAACTAACAAGTTTAAAAGTTTTGATTTTGAATTTCTTTCTAGTTTTAATTATTTACATTTTCAAAATGCTTGACGAAACTTTTTTTTAACATTATATTAATAAATTATTCTAAAAGTAAATGCATTATAGTGAAAAACGTTTTACCGAACTCTAATATAACATTGCACTGAATAAAACAAAATTATATTTGCTGCTCTCTGATGCTTTATTGATACCTCATAATGTTCTTTACTCACAATGTTCTGCAAATGTGAAAGTAGTTTTACTCAGGACTATTATAAAGTTCGGGATGAGCTTAAAATTGTACACAGATAAAGATTATTTGTACACATTACTATCCAACGTTACATTGTGAAGTACAGTCATATTACTTCTCCCACTGTTATTCTAAAATAGTAGGGAGTGAAAATACCTTTACTGAGATCTAATAAAGCGCAATAGTGGAGAATACAAGAATATATCGAACCCGCTACTCTTCGACGCTGCATTGATTGCAGCTATATTGCTTTTCCCACCTATAGAAGACTATAACAGTAAAAACAGTTTTACAGAGCTCTAACGTAACGTCGCACAGTGGGACAAAATCAGAAAAATGCGGCCAAAATTAGAAAATTAACTTCAATGTTCTAAAAATTGATCACCTATAGGTTTTTGGGGTGGCTGATTTCAAATATGAAGTCAAAATTTCAAAAAAACAAAATGGCGGATCCAAAATGGTGGATGATTATTAAAAAAATTGCAAATAAATAAATAAAAATTATTTACTAGTAGTTTTTGAGGTCCTTGATTACAAATTTGTGGTTAATAATTTCAATAAATAAAGTAATGGATGTAAAATCGCAAAAATTTCTCAAAAGAAATTTAAACTAAATAAATTGAATCAAAATATTTAAGATTGTTAATTACAAATTCGATTATCAAATTAAAAAAAAATAATGAATCTATTTTGCTAGATATAAAAAATTTTGAAAATGTTATAACAAAAATAATAATCTCAAGTTTATTTTTATAATTTTTTTTATTCATGAAGTATTATTTTTATTAAACAACGTTTATTAAAAATCGATATATCAGCCAAATTCGCAAATATTCGCAGCTAATTTTTTTTTAATTCTTGAGTATATATGCCAAACAAATGTACAATTTTTTTTTTTTTTACCTCGGCAACGTAAGGATTTTCTTATAGAGCACCTTAAAATTACAATTTCATTGTACAGGGCAGAAATAGGGAAATGGCTCTGGTTTTAATAGTATTTACATAAAATAATGAATTCATATACATCTTAGAATTACATTTATGTATAAATCATGCATAGTTTTAATATTTTTATTTACTATAAGGATTTATCATATTAATAAAAATTTAATTTTTTTAATTTCGACTTTGTTTCCATTTAATTGCTATTTCCATTAATAAACCAAAAAAACAAAATACTCCGTCATATTCTTTGGACATTTTACTGCAAAAAACCATATTGAGATTTTTTTTTCTTATAACTTCATTTTTTTTATTTTTGACCGCGAAAAATGATATTTGTTCCACAGTGCGTCGCACTGAATATCGCAGAATAATGCGAGCTACTTAACGATTCCATGTTATAGAATAGTACAGATGTATTGATATATTATTTTCTTCATATACAATCTCCAATGGCAGTGAAAATCACTTTACAGAATGCTATTGTAATGCACGTAGCACGCTTGTTTGCTTAGGCGACCAACTGGTTTGTTTTTAAAGGCGCAGAATTTCAAGGATTTAAAATTACATGGAAATTAAAAACTAATTTGTAGGATTTAATTCATACTGCATCAGTGACAGTGATTCTAATGTTTCATGTTGAATGTTCGCTCTTTCAGTTCTTTAAAATTTTTGCCATTCTTCAATTATATTTGTTAAAAAAAGTACTTCGGGCTGAGTTTTCTATGAAAAAATTCATGTTGTTTTGTACACTTAGATCTATTATTTTGGAAAGTTAAGAATAATAATTTATAATTAAAGCTATTTAAAACCATGAGTTTATTTTGTTTTCAATCATGCGATTGAAGCATCTTTCTTCAAATATAAAATATAAAATCAACGAAATAAAAAATGGTAGCATTTGAATTATCTAATCTAATATGCCAATTTATTTGGAAAACTTCGTATAAGTGGTACAGGCCCTGAACAAAAGCATAATTTTTGGGATCGAGTATTGGGAACAGATAACCCATCTTTAAGTAAGTTAAACCCCTAAAATATGTTTTGATTTAATGTACTGTCACCGGAAAGAAGAAGAAAAAAAAACTGAAATTTTTATCAAGTGCTAATTTATGTATTGGAGAATTCTTCAGAGGAAGGCATTGGCTCACATTGGGCTGTCTGGCCAACTATGATGATGAATTTGTGAGATAATTTGAAGTAGAGCTAGGAAAAAGTAATTTACAAGAGCAGTGAGTTAGATTGTCAAAATTTATTACGAAATTGTGATTTTTAAGAATTACGATTATGATTGCACCAAATCTCAAGAAGTGAAAGCAATGTGTAAAAATGTGTGTGAGTTTTCGTAATGATGTTTCCCTTTATAAAATGTGTTTTGATGAACCTAATAACACAAATTCACTAGAAAGGCCAACAAATAATTAAAAAAAATATGTATCAAGTTGAAATACAGCGAGATAATTTGTAACAGGGTAAAAAAGTGGGATTTGTAAAAAAAAAAAAAGAAAAAAAAAGAAAATAGCATTATATTATTCACGAAAAAGTTAATAACAGGATTAAAAACAGGGATCTAATAATTATTAACTTAATAATGTTAAGTTATCGGGAAGGACAACAACTAATGCAAAAATTGAAGTTATGGATAGAATGCTAACTCACCGAGATAAATTGTAGCAAGCCAAAAGAAACTGAATGATAATTGTCCTTCTAAAACACGTTTTTATAAATTTAATAATGTAAAGGCAACGGGAGAGACAAATGAGTACCTGTTTAGGGGTAAAATTTGAAACAGGATCTCCTTTGAGTTCAAGGAGATGCATAATAATTAACATAATAATAATTAACATACTAATAATTAACATAATAATTAACAAAATAATATATTTTTTTAAAATTAACAGGAATAATTTATAAAAAGAGCATAAAAATAAGTATCAGTTCTATCCTATCGCTCTGTACATTAGGAGAAACGAGATTTAAAATCGTAACCAAAGTTTTACAGAGTTTTAGATTAGCGTAACTGTGAAGAACATAATAATTTGCACAAAAATATTTCACTATACAAGTCTTCTTTTTGGTTTTTATGTTGTAAAGTACTTTTGTATTACTTTCACAACATATAGTCTCGCAAAGCAGTGCTATATTGCGCATGTTTGAAAATTGCATTGTTTGTTTATTCTTTTTCACACGTGAATTATTTCTTCAAAGACCGTAACTGAAGTGAAGAGATCAGTTGATGCAATGGTAGGAGGAGAAAATGATTATTAATTAACGGTCCATTTCAATACGAAGAACGTTTTGCAATTACAAATCTTTCTCCATCTGTATATAATCTGATAAATAGTCAATATTTTTTTTGTAAAATTTATGCACAGTTTAGGAATAAATATAATTTATCGTCTACAAGAAAACAAACATTCAGCGTTTCATAGTAAGTAGAAATCTGGTTTTACTCGAACTTTATGACTAAAGTTAATTGGAGTGGATGAAATGAAACAGGTACAGAAGTTTATCATTTATTATTTATTTTTGATTAGGCTTATAAACTTAACGAAGATACATTTACAAATACACAATATTTCGAAGTAAAAAAACAAAAAACAAAAAACAATAACATTAATGGATTTCAAATGATAAGGGGGGCTGTATTATCCTTTTTTCCCCTCCCATAGCTTATTTCCATTGAAAATATTTTAAGTGAAAATTTTTTTTTTTTAACTAGATTGAAAATGTCTCAAAAATACTAAAGTTTGACTCATTTTTTGGCAAACTTTTCGCTTCTTTTATGTTAAAATAATTTAATAATATTCAATATATAATGAGTAATTTAATGTAGTACAATATTAATCATTTAAAATTAAATAATATATATTAGTAAATAATATCTAATTATATATATTATCTAATTATATATATTATTTAAAAATATATATTATTTAATATTTTGTACTATTCCCCTTATATTACATACTATTTATCTCATAATATTTATTATTCATCTTATATTATGTGTTATTCATCTCATATTATGTATTTTTCATTATATCTTATAACTCTTGGTGTATTTAATAATTATTCGTGAATTAGTATTTGATTAAAGGAACAACGATAATTAATGAAAATATTTTAAAAGAAAATTTTATACCAGATACAAGAAAGGAAAATATTTAATAATATACAATTGAGTTTTAATTTAAAATTGATGGAGTTTCGTTCTTGTGACTAATTATATTTCAGATTTTAAATGCATGTTAAATTTGCATTTTGATTGAAACTTTAGCATAGTTATTTATAAGCATAGTTGTTTATAAACATAGTTATTTATATGCTATGTACATATGAAAATAACCATAGAAACTAGTCAAAAATATTTTCTTTGAATCATTTAAAATGCATAATTTATTTTTTTTTATAAAAAAAAGTTATAAAAGTTTTGAATTATTCCCCTTTTTAGTTTCAATGTTAAAAGCAGTTTTAGGCATTCATGATTTTCTTTTAATGTTTACAATTTCACGAACTGATATAAAATGAAAGATAAAAAGCGTTCTCCTCACCGCAACAAAACAATTTAACACGGTTTTATTAATAAAATACTTATTTGCACAGAGAAGTTTCAACGCCATCTATTAGGAAAGATACGTACGATTCTATTAGAAGTCCATTAGAAGCAAATAACTATTTGACTCTTGGTAAGGAATTCATAGATTATTAATTATTGAACAGGTTCACGTATTCTTTCATGCCAAATATAGAATAAAAAGTATAAATAAAAAAATAAGCCGGAAATAACAATGCAAAGTTTTTTCCTCTTTTTATTTTTAAAAGTTTAAGTTTTCTATTTTTTTTAGAAACTATTCAATCCATTTTTTTAAAAGTTTAGACTTCAATTTGAAAATGCTTAAATTTGCATTTTATAACACTTATTTATTTCGTAAAGTTAAAAGTAAAAAACTTTTTCAATTAAATTACGTAATAAAAAATTTATCATATATTGAAATTTATTTTTGTGTATACCAATTTTTTTATGTTATCTTTGAACCAATGATTTTTGAAACAATTTTCAGGTTCAATGGCAAGATAGATCATTTTCTTACGTTTTCATTTTTGCTGATTTTGGCTTTTAAAATGTAATAAATTTTCCATATATGTTTCATAATTATCTCACAGTACAAATGTATGAAAACTATTTCACCTAAAAATGCAACTCGCTTAATTATTACTAAGATTTAAAATCAAAGGATCAAACATTAGTTTATGCTTTGAAGTTCGAACTCTTTTTCGCAACAATTAATAAAAAAAGAAAGATAACAATGCATTTACTTTTTTTTAAATGCCTAGGAAGGTTGGTACTCTGTTCGCTTCGCTCACCAACTCCAGTGGTTGCTTACCCTTCATCAATGAATTGAAGATCAAAAATTAAGAACGACTTGTGTGTATTATTACGATTTACAAAATTGCAATTTGCATTCGGATTGCAATATTCAAATTGTAATTACAAAAATTGTAATTGGAATGCCACCTGTTGCATTTAGAACATTACTAAGTTTTGGCAAATCAAAAGGGAAAATCGATTCGTTCTGAGATTTATCACACAGTGAAGATGGGTCTTGCTGTAGAAAAACAAGTCCTATCAGAGCGGGAATTCGTTTCTCATTCGAATGAAAACTTTCCCCATTAATCTTCCTAAAAGTTTGCTTCTTTCAAAGTCGGTTAAAAAGTCATTTTATGTATAAAATATGTAATTATTATAATTTTATGTAGGCACATTTCACGAATTTGTTAAACGTAATGAAAGAAGAGCTAGATTTTAAAAATGATAGATATAAAAATTTAGGAAAACGGAATATGCAACACAAGTAATAAATGAGAAGAAATTTCTCTTGCTAACAAAATATAACGATAACCTTAATATCATAACCTATCGCATTGAAAACATTTTTTATGTCTTCAGGCCTTTATATTTTAAAAAAATTCAATATAAATGTTAAGATTTATGTCAGGCAACATTTCATCTCACTTATTTTTTTTATTTTTTATTCATTCATTTCTTCTGTTATTTTTGTCATCAAGTCAAACTTGAGTTTATAAAATGAGAATCTCAAGGAAGATAAATTTTTTATAACAATGGCTAAATGATTACTGAAAAAAAAAATAATAATAAAATTGCAAAATCTTTTGCAGAAATAGGAAATTCGTAAAAAAAAAAAAATTCTCGTTTAGTTTAGAATTCTAAATAGTTCTATAATCATGTCAAATCATATGGATTTTGTGCAACAAAATAAGATGTAACTCGAGCAAAAAAAAAAAAAAAAAAAAAAAAAAAAAAAAAAAAAAAAACAATAGATTTTTAAAATTGCGATCACTTTTAAACAAATTTTGAAAACTTTGCCAAATTCATAAACAAATATGATCTTTATAGCATGAGAAATTTCAACTGCATTCCTACAGCTTTCAGAGCATCCAGCATAGCATTAATTCTTTTTATTCTATCGTAGTTCTTGTACATTTTCTATAATACCTTTGTAATTACAAGTTTCTAAGTTTTATATTTTTTGCTCTGCAGCACAAAATGTAGCACTAAGTTAGTTGAGCCCCCAAACAGCAGGCCCTTACGATTTTTTAATTTAAAGATAAGAAAATTGATAAAAAAAAATGATGAGCGATTGTAGCAAATTTTTTATATAAAAATCACTTTAGCTGTAAATCGCAGCATTGATAAAAACTTTAAAAGTAAGAAAAATAGTTTGTGTTTTTCGAATTTAAATAAAAGAATCGTAAAAGTTTAAACAAAATTTTCCAGTTCATATGTGCGATGTAGTATATTGAATTTAAAAATGTTACAGCTAAATTTTAAACTCAATTATTTAGACACCAATTCCTAAAATTAACAAGTTAAATTAGACATATTTAGGATCTATTTCAACAAAAAATATGCACAAGTTTAATGGCATAAGAACTGAGAGTTTTAAGTGCGTCAAACACAACTAATAGTCATGTACTCAACATAAAGAAATTGTAGGATATTTAAACAAAGCACTATGTAGCACAAAACGAAAAATTCAAAAGAAAAATAAACATCACTTGAAATCACGACATCTTAGGACATGTATTTTATCCAAAGAAAGTAAACAATCACAGGAAAGAAGTATTTTACCAGAATAAGGCAAAACCTTAAGAATCATAGTGTGCGCTGTCTATCGGCTTTTAAATAAGTACACAAAAGTGTTTAGTTTCACGATGAAGGATTTAATTATTTCTCTAAAATGTAACCTTTTTTTGAAGTGGGTCAAATTAGCATCAGAGTTGCCACTCCACAGGAAGAACAGGATAAACCTGGAAAATACAGGGAATTTAAAAATCACCTAAAATAACAGGGAAAATGAAGGGAATTTTTTATTTTTTTCTTTACAAACTGGGAAAATGCAGGGAATTTTGTTTCTTATTTTTAACTTTTGAAAAACGGTGACCACTCAAAGCATAATCTATGGGATATTTAACCCTGATACTTCAGTTACACTATACCATTTATATTACTATAGCATTATTTAAGTATGTTCAGCTGTTTCTCCAGCAATTAAAACTAATAAATATAGTTAGCCCAATATAGCTCACACAAGAGCACAGAAATCGCTGTTTCCTTTTAATATATTGCGTATAATATGTGCTGGAAAAACAAAGGGAATTTTTTTTCCAGATTTGAGTGGCAACCCTGAATACAAACATTATATTCTAACAAAAAAAATAATTCACACGAAATGTATGAATAAAAATCAAGCTAAAAATGCAGTATTAAATGACTATCCTCATACTCTAAATACACCCACACATTCTACCTCTTAAAGCCAAACTGCCAAATACAAAGATCATCCAAATTCCTCATCCTTAATATTTAAGCTCCAGGTTATACTCATCGGACATTCTCATTGCTCGTTGACCCTTTTCCTTCATATCCCTAGTCTCCAAAGACCCCTTTTTTCCCTTTTTCTCTACCTACCACGCTATATGCCATTTCGAAAATTTAAATATTCTCTACAACGGGTTATTACCCTAGCAACTTTTCCCCTTCCCCCCTTCGCCTTACTTTCTTTCATCCTCTCCCAGGCGGTAATCCTTTTCTTTGGTTCTCCCACGTCATTTGCATGCCTTAAGGGGAGGGAAAGGGTTCCGCGTGCGTTTTCGCCCCCAATAGTAACCATGGTTACAGGATCCCAGCAGCATCACCCATCCATTTCCTCTAGATATATATTTAATAGATAAATTCCCCCCGGAGAGTACTAGATAGGGAAAAAGGAAGAGAAGATAGGGGGATGGGGAGAGAAAGAGAGAGATAGTATAATTTTGCGTTCCTTTTTTTTCTCTCCCCTCTCTCTCCCTATCATTCCTTCTTAACTTCTTTTCTTTCGTTCCTTTAGTGCCGTCTTTTCCTCTCTCTTTGCGTTCATTACCGTCGAAAGCGACACACGGCGGTGGTATGGTTTTACTGGAGCAGAAATAGAAAGAGAGGAGAAGTCAGTCTGGGGGTGTCCTCTCGGGAGTTCGCTTCGAATAGCTGGGCCCCCGGAACTTCCCTCTCTCTCTCTGCCATCCCGCTTCCACCCATTAAAACGTCGAGGTCCATAAAACTAATGAAAAGACAAATTCTTAATGACAGTGAGAATACCTTCAAATGGATGACTACCGAATAAGCCGTTAAAAAGGGGAAGAGCGAAAAGGTAAGAGAGAAAGAAGGCAGAAATATTAAAAAAGGTGCGAGAGACGGGAGGGGGTGGGGTGGGGAAGACAAAAAGCGGCACTTTTGTATGAAAGTGAAGCATACGCACACACACAACCTCTAGAGAGACTCCTGAATATTTCAAAGACTTCACTCCCGTTAACTGTAGCAGCGCATCACTCCCTGGGGGTTTTCCTAGCTCATCCCAAGGCGTTGTTGGGGATAACGCATGCACGTGTGCCGTGCTTCCACGCATACTTGTAATTCCATCGCACGCCGGAGAGACTGTTGTCATGGCAACGCATCGCATTCGGACGGAGAGGATGCTCTCACCTGTTGGAATGGGAAGGTGAAAAGGACCATCTCAGTTTGTGCGTGTAAAAGACCGACTTAGAGTGAATGGGGAATTGTGCACTACCCTTTAACATTCAGTCGAAGTCGTTTATGGATCGTTTTGAATGAGATATTCCTCCCCCTACCCCCTACTGTATCCAGGGATATTGTAATAGTTGTTTCGAGTTGAACAAAAGGTACTGATGCACCCATTGTCCCTCACGATTGTTCGGAGCAGAATAATTTTGTCCACGGGGACACGTCTTAACAAGAGGAAATAGATTGCGGTATTCATTTCATTTTCCTCCTTATGAAGCTGATTTATGCATACGTAAAGCATACTTAGATTTTTTGATAATAATTATTTACAACTTCTTTTCTGTTAATGTTTCGGAAATACTTTTTTTACAAAATGGAAAAAGAAAAATTTTCTTATATTATAAATATTCAAAATAATATTTGAATATTATATTGTATACATATTTGATTATTACATTATGGAACATTGGATAGCCTCACAGAAATTTCGATGCATAACGAAAATATGGCTGTTTGAATATATTTTCAACTTTTTCTGCAATTTCTTTTAAAATTAATTGCAAGTAAACTAATAATAATGATGAAAAAAAAAACACATCTTTTCTGTAATCTAAAAGTTTTTAAATTTTTATTTATTACTTTTCTACCAGATTTCAAAATGAAGATTTTGTGCAAATGTCTATGCATTTTAAATGAGATTTTTAGTTTTTATTATTGTTACTTAACTTTATTATTTACCTTCTAATTTATTTATCCATTCTTAAAAAAAGTACCTGAAATTATTTTATTATTGCTAATTATAAATTTTACTATTTTGAATATATTTGTAACTCCAAAATTTCCAAGATTATTTATTTTTCATACCGTTTTTGCATATAATAAGACATTGGTTAATACCATGAGCTATTTTTTTCTTGAAATTAATTAATACGTATTATATTTTATGCTAAAGCATTTTGGGAAGCACTTTACTCATTGCAACAGTCTGTGACTCAACAGGTCTGCCTCTACTTTTTAAAATTTCTAAACGACTTTCTGAATCATTAAAGTTATAAGAAAAATAATTAAAGTTACAGTGTCGAATATACCTGTTTTTTTAAATTTTTTTTCAATTCTATGTTTCTGCAATGAGCGATTTAGTGGAAAAAGCATAAAAAGCCATTCTTGAAGATTTTCTTCACATATTAATAACTGAAAAAATAAATTAACATAACCGGAAGCAAAATTTTTTAAACGAATCTGCAACGCTATCTTCACAAATCAAACTTTGTTTGGGATTCAAATCAAATAAACTGGACTAATATCATAAAAATCAGAATTACCCAAACGAATAGCAAAATTTAAATTTGAAAACGGCAAATAAAAATTATTTGAAAAAAGAAACGTTTAAATTTAATTTGAAATATATATAATATTGCTTAAAAGAAAGAGTGAATGAAAACTTTGTGAAATAATCTATAAATAACTAAATGATATGTTTCAGATTAATAACAATAATAATTCCAATAAATGTCCTTTATGGGAGTCGGTAGGGCATTTACCAATAACATTTTTGACCAATAATATTTTGACAAAACTGACATTTTTCGACGTACTTGCTTCAGCATCTAAACAAGATAGTGTTCCAGTTTTTCTTTTTTCACAGAATATTTACACATACATGTTTACACTTTGATAACTGTTAATACATCTTTGGCAGAATTTAAAAAGAAATAATTATAAATTAAAATCTTTTAAAAAAATTCAAAGTTAAAAATAGAAAGTTCATAATTTTTTAAAAAAGCTTCCTGCCAAAGATATGTATTAATCGTCATCGAAATGTAAACATGTGTATATGTAAATATTCTGTAAAAAAAAAAAAAAAGAAAAAGAAAAAAAAGAAACTGAACCAATATTTTATTTAGATGCCGAAAAAAAGATCTATGGAATACGGTCAGTTTTATATGCCCTAGCGTTAATATGCGCCCTAGCGACTTCCCTTAATCCAGATAAAAAAAATTCAGATTGTTATTGGAAACATTTGGCTCCCTCAAACAAAATACATAATGAAATTTGCACTTCTTAACGTTGGATAGATAAGAAATCTAGACATAAATTTATGAATTTTTAAATTTAACTTGATACTTACACAATAATAATTAAAAAGAAAAAGAAAATAAATCCATAAGCGTCTAATTATGGTCGAATTCTAGTCTAATTCTAAAATCAAATCATAATATTAAATCAGATTATCTCAGATTCAAATCTGGAAGAGGAGTAGTATTTGAAAATTTAGGTAAAAAGAAATTTAACTTTTTTCTTCAATTAATTAGAATATTTTTCTTCTCTATTTTTTAATTTTAAATATGTTTTCATTCACTTCTTTTGAACATATTTTAGTGAAAAAAATTTACCAGAGCCCAAAACGAAAGCTTTTATCACAAATTTAAGTTTTTGCTTCTGCGTTATCGAAGCATTGTGTGGCAGAGTTGGACAAAACATTTTTGATTTCGAATCACTTACTGATTCTGATTTGGACCTGAATAACTTACTGGTTCAAACCAGAGACTGATTTATAATGAAATTGATAAAACTGATATAAACATGATTTATCTATTATTATTTGTTTTTGCATTTTTTGCAGTATATTATGAACAGTAATATCACTTTATTATCTTTTATGAAAAAGCATAATTATTACCTCTATTATTTGCTTTTCTTTTTAAGGATTGATGCAACATTATTTTTTTCAATTTAGGAACGAATAAAGAGCAAAAAAATTAAGATAAGCTTCAGAATTACAGAAATTGAGATTAAACCCTGCTCGTTACTTTCACCAACCCCAAGAATTGCTTTTGTAATTCCTTTCAAATGGCTTGTAGCAGTCCGGCTCGCTTATTTAATGCTAACATATTTTAGCCTAACTTTGTATGAATGGTAGAGAATTTTTTAAACTGAAGTTCTAGAAATGTGAGACATATACATCCTATGAAACCATTGGTTCATATACATTATGGTTCTATTCTATTTCGGTGGGTCGTAAGAAACCCAATAGTCTTAATACCGCCTTAAGCATATCATTTTCGCAAGAACTAAATTAGTTAAGCATCCCTAGCATCAAAAATAGATTAGAAAACCCGTTGGGTTAGAGCACTCGCCTTTCATTGAAATGACCCAAGGAGGGTTTCGTTATTTTCCTCTCCATGTAGCGTAAGCACCCATGACCACTCTGTCACAATCATATCGTTAGTCACAAAATTGTGGAGCCTTAACCTTCATAATCATTACTGATACGAATCAATTGATTCGAATCAAAGGATTCAGATCAGTGATTCGGATCTATAATTCGGATCTATAATTCGAATCGATTGATTCGAATTACTATTTTGAATCAAGTGATTAAAATCACAATTTGAATCAAATGATTTGAATCACTGATTCCAATAACATGATTCAGCGAAGCAATTGAGCGTCATGAGACTCGAATCAAATGATTCAAAACACTACTCAGCTTGGATTCTACGTATCTAATATTCGTTTTCCTTTTACTAAATGTCGATTAAAGAAAAAGGTACTAAAATGTCAGACTTCTTTCAAGTAAGCAAATATATTTCGTAATTATATTACATTTGTTGCTAAACGTTATAAATTCTTTAAATTGTGGTAATTTTCAGAAACTGAAAAAGAAATGGATTACTATTATTTTTTTAAATTATTTTTTATATGTGAATTTATCAAAAGGAAAATCTTAATGGAAATAATGAATGCTTATCTGATGACTATTTAATAATGAATGTTTAATGATGAATGCGTTTCTAAAATTTAAGAAACAATAATTCATTATAATTTAAATCTATTTCTATAAAATCAACTAATTGATTCGAATTAACAAGTGATCTTGAATCATGAGTCGAATCAACTGGGGAAGAAGGTTGAGGTAAAATATTTTGAAACGTAGGGTTTCTTTTCATTATTTAAGAAAGAAAAAAAAAACAAAGAATACTATTAATTATCTTTAAATGATGAAAAAATTATTCTCGTATCGGAATTATAACGAGTTAGAGAAGCGAAGACTTTAAATTTCCTTTCTTTCTTCCACTGAACTTCGCGTGACGATGTGGCTTTCAATCCGTATAATTTTTTTCTCGATTATCCACAATAATAATCCACAGTTAATTTTTTATAGTTTTTTTCATTATTTGTTTATTTAGCACGATGTATCTCAAAACAGACAAAGTAAAAGAAAAAAAACTTTATAAAATTTGGAATCTATAAAATCTGTTTTCAATATGACTGCTTAATTACTTCAAATTTACTGTAGCTTAACCATATATTTAAAGCTTTTTTTTTTTTTAAATTTATGATTTTAAAGTGACCTCACTTAAACTACAGTAATTTTGCAGACAATTGCTAAAGGTTTTTTTTAAAAATAAATTACAAATGACTTTACGTTAGCTGCAAAATAACTGCAGTTTTTTTACAATTAAGATTACAATACAGAAAATCTACAGTTAGCTTTAGAAAAACTACAAAACAACTTTAGTTCTGTAGAAAAACTGCAGTGTATTTTCAGCTGTTTTTTCTGAAATTTTTTATTTTATTTTTCAAATTAATAAAATATCCAATTACAAATTTAAATTGCTAGTAGCAAGGGAAGCTAAAAGCAAATTGCAGTATGGAAAGTTTCAGTCACAAAATTAAAAAAAACTGTTAATATTAAAGCATATTTTTAATTTTATCAAATATTAAAAACTTCTTTTCTGAAGTTTTTGATTTTTTTCACATACTCTTCTTCAATAAAAAGTTCCGAGGTAGTTTTTGGAGCAAACATTTTTAGACTTATCAACTAGTACAATAGCAAAAAAATTAAAAAAAAAAAAATTTACACATTTTTAAGGGCATAAGTAATGCGTTTCACATTAATTAAATTATAAACCATTAGAAATCGTTTTTAAAAACCATATGTTACTTTTAAGTTTAAAATAAAAATTTCAATTTCAATGATTTGATGATTGATGATTTTTCAATGACTGGATGATTTTTTAGACTATGACTCGTATACGAGTCATAGGTTAAAAAATAATTGAAAAAATACTAATCTTTTTTTTGCTAAAAGCATCTGAGGAAAATAGCATCTATAGGAAAATAAAATAAATTAAAAGAGCCAATTTCTTAAAAAAAAAAAAAAAAAAAAAATTCAACCATAATTTAATTTTAACCAAAACAATAAAATGTCTAAAAACAAACTAAGTTGTTAAATTTTTTTCGCCGATTCATTAAATAACTAAACTATTATTATCAAAGCAATTTCGTCCATGACTTTGAATATCCGCAGTTTTCACGCATAAAAAATATTACGTCTAAAAGTCACAACAAAAGAGATCGAAGGGAGATTAATCTCCCATTTTAAAGTAAGGTCTTAACTCCACCATCCCTGCCATAAATTCCATCGTGGGTATATTTTTAATACATACGTCTTCTGCACTGCTGTTACCCCCTATGGAATAAAGATATATATGCATCCTTCTATCATATTGAAATAAATAAACTCGCCCTGGTGGAAAAAAAAATTATCTTAAAGACATCTTCATGAAACTTGCGCTTATACCAACGAAAGTTCACTACGTCTCTTTTTCTTGCCACATCAGCGACATGTCGCCATACGTAATACGCAGAGGATAAATATGATGAAGAAAAAAAAAAGAGGAAGAGAGAAAATTCTCCTATGCGCTCGTCGCCCAGCATGGGGCAGGAAGGCATGCAGACGCCCCATGTTGCAGCAGCCCAGGGTGCCCTGGAGAGAGTTGAAGACTTCATTTTCTGTTGGGAACCTTGCTGTGCTGTCCAGAGATGGGAGATGCATGCAAGAACATGAAAAGGGACCCTGTAGATTTATTGACTGCTCGGCCCCCTGCGAAGCTATTCTGGCCCGTACCACAAGCGCATGTTGACATTTCTTCTACTGCTGTTGTTGGAAAAATCGTTAATCTTAAAGAGATTGAGTTTCTAGCAGAATTACGTTGTCAGGATATAATTGAGTGAATTTTTTTTCCTCTCCAAACAAGGACCTTCTGTTACTTGAAATTAAGAAGTTGGTTATAATGATGGTAATCAGCCTTTTCAAAGTGACCTAATGTTTAAAATTGATATAAAAAATCATTTGTTTCATATACGCTGGGAAATAACTAAAATGTTTGCGTCTGCGATGGAATGCTCTATTCCTGATTGAAAACTTTGATGGCCGCAATTTTTTTTTCTTTCTTAACAGTTGAAGAAATAAAAACTTCCATGAAAATATTATTTCATATCTGATAATGCTGCGGTTTTGACCCGTATTGTCACTAACTTGGCGAAGGTCACTAACCACTTTGTATAATAAAAAAACCCTATGAAGGGTTGAAGTTCTCCTTTAGGTGGTCGGAAAGTTACCTCAGTTTTGATTGACGATAATATGGTGATGAAATCTGTTTATAGTAGGCAGGAAACTATTGAAATTTGCATTGTGATCAGAGATAGAGCTTCAGATGAAATCGAGCTACTTTAGCTAGTCGAGCTACTTTAGTGAGCTACTTTACTTGAGCTACTTTAGTTGTTAAAAGTAGTCGAATTTTCAATTAACAATGATTCTTATTCGCCATTAATATCATGTCTTTTGCTTGAAGTAAAGGCAAAACTTGCGAAGCCATCTAGCACATAGCTTCAGTTATACATTTAATGCTCGAATTAGTCTTTAAGCAGTTGGAATTTGAATGATGATGAATTCATTTTTGGCGATTATGTCGCGATAAAGTTTACTTGTAGTGATCTGGAAACGACAAACTTGCTTTGTCAATGGGTATGGAGTTTCGTTAAGAGATTTTCGTACTCTAGTTAATCGAAGTTCAAAATTTTATTTGCAAAATTCCAGTTTTACAGAGTCGAAAGTGAATTAAAATGCAAAAATAAAAATTTTCATTTTTGGTATGATATTAATGAGGTTGAATAAAAACAAGCTTACTAACAAAGGAGCGACTAACTATTTTCTTGATATTATTAAACTGTAGGGGAAAAAAACTTTTATGAACATGGACAATATTTTCCTTAGAGGTTTATTCATGAATTAAAGTTATAATAAAAAACTATTGTTTTGACATTATTAATTTGAAAATTCATCTATGAAAATAAATTGGTACAACAAGATAAAGTTGAACCGGTATAACGAGAGTTTTGAGAAGAAAATTTGCAAGCAAAATTTACTAGTTTAAATGCAAGTTTATTATTGCGTCTTTACAAGTGTGTACATACACATATGAATGGGGAATTATTGTATGTAAGATTGCATATAATGAATAATGTACAAATTATATATAATATTGTGTACGATAGATATAATATTTTCACGTGACCGTATACATTTAATTTTACATAACTTGCATATGAAATATTTTCTATAAGTTGGATAGTGTGGTCTCTGACAAATAATTCATTTGCAGGTATTCCCAAAAAAATATCTTAAGATTATTGCTCACTTGAAAACCTAGAATGTTGAAATCAGAGAGTGTAGAACGAAAAAGTGATTATACCAAAGAAAACAGAATAGTTTCTCTTCCAAGTCAAAGTACCGAATATTTTGGGATACTAATGACAATTTGAATGAATTCTTGTAAAACGAAAGGTGCACCCTTTTTGACATAATTCGCATAAGACCAATGGCTGGCGAGCTTCACTTGTTCAAGTGTCATTAGAAACAACAGCAACTTTTAAAAAAGCATATTTTATAGTAAAACTAAATATACTTTGTTGATTGGGAATATTTCCTTTCCCTCCAGACCTATGTCTAAATTGAAGTGACCTCACGAATAAGTGGTGCTGCCATCTATCCGTAGGACTCTGAACTAATATGTACTATCTCCCTTGCGGAGCCTTCTTGTAAAACGAAAGGTGCACCCTTTTTTGACATAATTCGCAAAAGACGAATGGCTGAATAGCTTCACTTGTTCAACTGTCATTAGAAATAACAGCTACTTCTAAAAAATCATATTCTATAGTTAAACTAAATATACTTTATTGATTAGGAATATTTCATAAAATGTAACTGCTGAATAAATTTAATTAAAAGTAAAGCGAATTCCTTCCTATAAAAGACTAACATCTGGGGGTATAAGTTTTTATCGTGATTTTTAATGACTATTATAGCTATTATACTAAAAATGCACTTAGTGTCATATACCATGTAGGTTATACTTCGCCAATAAAATCTGCAATTCGAAATTAATTTTACTGGGAAAACCTGACAAACACCCAGTATTTCAATGGACATTTAAAAAAAATCAAAATACAAAAAAGGTAACATTGGCCATAAAATAGTTCTTACACTTCTTCTGCATCAAGTTGAAGTTCTAAGTTTTTAAACTAATAATCATTTAAAGCTTAAACTGAGATTTCATTTCACAAACTTAAAACAATTGATTTTTTTAAAAGTTTACTTCATATACTACATTCACAGAACTTCCCTTTTAGCCCCCCAGGGTATGCTCAATTTCCATAGTGGAAGACCAAATTTCTGTTAATCAGAAGTATGACAGAAGTAATCCTAACAGAAAAAAATATTCAGTCGAAAATCTTTTATTTTTAGTTCATTGAAAGAAAAGAAAATGAATATCTCAATACCATTAAAAAATTCCCCAGTTTCTGAAGAGAGTAAAAAAGCGAAGAGGGTGCGATGCATATATATACATGAACTCAGTCGGTAACGACCCCAGTTCGAAATTATTTCCCCAGGGGTCGCCCTGTGTTACAATGATAAGACCCCCAGCCCACCCGTTTCTTGCCACCAATGCCTTCTTAGGAAGGATCTGACATTTTATTAGTTCTTTTTGAGTTATCAGAAACATTTGGTTGAAAGTGGATTATGTCTGAAGTTCAATTTTCAGATTTCTATTTCTTTTTCTGCACATTCGTAAGGTTCATGTAAAATAAAAAAAAAAGTACTTATTGAAAATGTTTTGGAAAGAAGGGGGAAAAATTGGATCATTTTCGGATCAAAAGACAATCAAAAAATCAGAAAGTATTTTAGGTAAAATTTTGGATGATGCAAACTATTTTTTTTTTTAAGTAACGGTAAAAACTGTGTTCTTTTTATTGTTTTCTTCCATTGATTTAAAGAAAACAACAAAAAGTTTAGAGTTATATTTTATGAATAATTATTTTAATTTTTTTTTTTTTTTTAAATAACGACAGGCACTGAACTTTCGTCCTTTCGCCTTCGAAGATGACGAATGTGTTGGTCATTTATGGTTACTCGTTGGGCACTTGTGAGCCAAATTCACGGACGTGAGCCACATTCACACAACAGAGAAACATAAGAGAAACATATGTCCTGAGCGGGATTCGAACCCGCACCCAGGCTTCGCATTCAAGCACGCTAACTACTGCCACCTGGCTGACTTTAAGAGTAATTAAAATCTTCACAAGAATGATATTTTAATTGAAAAGGGAATTTAAAAACGAAAAAAAAAATTATTTAATGGTGACAGAAATAATTCGTAATTATCTGTTAATGGAAACATTTTTCTTTCAAAATCTTCTATTTCAATCAGCATAAGTTTAAAAGTTTTGTATTATTATTCTAGGTTGTGTAGTTTTAAAAATTAATGTGAATAATAAACAATTATTCATGACTAAAAAAAATCAATTATTAAAATATTGATAACTAGGAGAAGATAAAAATGAAAGAAAAACAAGTAAGATTCCTTTATATGCCTTTTTAGAGCTTTTTATTTTTAATTCGCATTTGAGATTTGAAATTAGTTCTTTTTTTAAATTTTTACTCACTGTATGTTAATATGTATATTACTACGAAAATTTATGCAGTTATTAAAAATTACAGCTAAAGTAATTGATACAAATTACAAGCTTATTGCTTGATTTTCTGGCATAGGATATTCAAAAATACTTGTTTTCTTCTTTAATTTATTCTCCGTCTCTTAAACCTCTGACGACTTGAAATTTTATTTCTAAATATGAAAAATCACAGGAACTAAATAACTTTAAAGTTACAAAATAATCCTTTAAGTGTTTCTAAAGAAATTCTGGAGAAATAAATTAAATTCTCTCTCTCTCTCTCTCCATCTATCTTTCTCTATATCTCTCGCTATGTCTCTCTCTATCTCTATCTCTCTGTCTCTATCTCTCTGTCTCTATCTCTATATTTCCCTCTATCTCTCTATAGCTCTCTCTCTCTATCTCTATATTTCTCTCTATATCTCTCTCCATCTCTCTCTCTCTATAGATCTATATCTCTCTATCTCTCTTTATCTATCTATATATATATATATAATAAATAATAGTATAACGTATAATATATATGATATATAGTATATATATGTAAGTAATTATTTTATGTAGAGATGCTTTAGAGTGTTTATTGACTACCCCAAAATTAAGTTCATTCTTTCACTCTATCCTGTCATTTTTAAAATATTTTTTACAAACGTTTTATTTAGAAAAAAATCTTAAAAGTATGATACTTTTGCATAGAAATTTCAATATTTTCATGGTCCTTTACACCAATCTAAATTGATAATAAGGCGAAGGAGGGTTCTTTCTTTTCACCACTTCCTCATCCCATTTCAGCTCTAAATAGGTTTTACAAGAATGTTCTGGAGAGGAGACATTCCAGGAGGTAGGTTCGACATACCTTCGTTTCTTGATTACGTTTTCCGATTTTTGTATAAGAAGAGGAACGGAAGCTTTGCTAATCGAATGATAGCTATCCGACTCGCTTTCTTCGTTCGATGGAAGAAAATGCAGATCCCATGAGCCCACTCCCTCCCCATCGGTGCCAGGGTCTGAAGTTCATTTAAATATTTCGCGATTTTTCTCTTTACTGTCAGATGCCTTCGTTACATTAGTTTGTCGAATGTTTTTGAAACAAGGGAAAAGTTTTGTAGAATAAGGCAGTGAACTGTGGATAACAAGACACCAGAAATTATTACATTTTATGCCTTCTCCTTTGTATGCTATTCCACGTTTGACTCTCTCAGCTGAATACTAAGTTGGGAAGTAGATCTTCGGCTTCTTATGAATAAACAGTCGAAGAAATTTCCAATCCCCCCTTTTTCTTCTAATTTTTTGGTATATGACATTGATCGGCTAGAGCTAGAAGAGCAGTACTATTTCTAGTACACAATTTTTAATATCTTCTTCAAAATGTGCTGTATTAAAATTATTCTTTTCATGCTTCCAAATTTAAATATGTCACTATGAAACTTGGTCGCAAAAATTATTTCCTCAAGAAAAAGTTGTATTTTTTTATAATTTATTGTACTTCTTATATATATTTGAAATACACGAAAATAAATTATATATATATATATATATATATATATATATATATATATATATATATATATATATATATATATATATATATATATATATATATATATATATATATATATATATATATATATATATATATATATATATATATATATATATATATATATATATATATATATATATATATATATATATATATATATATATATATATATATATATATATACGAGTATATACACATGTATATACACCGAAGAGTCATTAGATTATGAGCACCGCATTATTACCCACGCCATACTGCCGCAGATACCAGTTTTTAAGGTGGGCCACATTCACACATCGCACAGCAGAAAAGAACACACAGAGAAACATATGTCCTGAGCGGGATTCAAACCAGCACTCAATGGCTTCTCATTCAAGCACGCTAACTACTGCCACCTGGCAGGCTTTATGAATAATTAAAATCTTCACAAGATTGTTGTTGTTGTTCACTTACATCGCACTAGAGCTGCACAATGTGCTGTTGGCGACGGTCTGGGAAACATCCCTGAGGATGATCCGAAGGCATGCCATCACAATTTTAATCCTCTGCAGAAGGGATGACACCCCCACTTTGGTAGCCCAACGACCTGCACGCGAAGTCGAGCACTTTACGGTAGAACAGCTTAACGAGGACCCATACCGCACACCCTCGGTCCCTAATCAGACTGATCCAAGTGGTCACCCACCCTCACACTGACTGCAGTCAGTGATGTTTGACTTCGGTGATCTACTGGGAACCGTGTCTTAACGATCAGTCCACTGCGGGACATCTTCACAAGAATGATAATTTTATTGAAAAGGAAAATTGAAAACGAAAAAAGAAACGATTTAATGGTAACAGAAATAATTCTTAATTATCTTATTACATAACTTGTTTCTTCCTAAACAGATAGAGCCAATCTTATCTCGATAGCATTTTTTTTAACCCAATGTCCACCTGAATATTCACTTTTGTCATTCGGGTATCAGAAGGGCAGATTTGTTGACCACTCTTTCAAGGGTCACTATATTAGGTGGGCCCACGTTGTTCCCACAGAAAGAAGGATAGATAGTACAGAGAATAGAAGGGAAAAAACATCCATGCCTTATCCGGGATTCGAACCCGGGACCTTTCTAACTTGATATCAGCTCTCTGACATCTCGAGAGCGTAATAGAACAAAATTATAAAAATATTAATTTTACTTTTGCGGAATAAAAAATATAATTTGAAATTTTATTATTTTTTAAAAATATTTAATTTTATAAGAATAAAGTTAGATGTGATGAAGACGAATTTTATAAAGATTAAGAGAAATTTGAAAGCAATGCCTATTTCAGTAATAAGTCCATCCTTAATTTAAGCCAGGTCTGTAAGAAAAGCGTGTCAAAATCTTTTTTCAAGATATTATTAGTTAGATATTCAGTATATAGCACAGACAAGAAAAATGGGCATGGTTTTGAATATTTATATAGTTTTATTTAAAATTCTTTAAACTTTCTTTTAAACTTTAGTTATGAAAAAAAAGCTTTTATAATTTTGTTGAAGCTTTAGAAATTGAGGACTAAAATAAAGAAAAAGGCTAAAAGTATCAAAAATACCATTTACTTAACTATTATTTATAAACAAAAAAAAATGAAAAAAAAAGTGAAAAATTTAATTTTTACTTTAATGGGACATTTTTAGGTTAGTTGGAAAACGTTAAAGGAATAATTGAAATAATTGTTTACAAATAATATCAGGTATTTAAAAAATAAATGATAGGATAGTAATTTTAAATTCTTGACTAAAAAGCGCCTAAAAGAGTGAAATAAAGAACGCTGCCTGAGAAAACTAAGTTAATATTTTCCCCCGCACTTTTGAGCAATTTCCTCTGTAGATCTTTTAGCGTTTTCAATATTTGGTCCTCAAATTTAAAAATTTTAAGGGATTTAAATATCCTCACATTTAAAACTCTGCAGTATCACCACTAAGTTTACATTCTTTTGTCACTTTTAAGTGATACTTTCTTTTATATTAAAAAAACTTGGAGCGACAGAGAATTACTTTTTTATCTGGCGAACATTGAATGTAGCAGCACAGTTTAAAAATTTGCTATTGAAAAATAAAATTCATAAAAGTGTCAAAAATGTTAATATTTTAAAAAGATGTATTATATCATATTGAAGCGAATTGCTTTAATAAGATTTATCTTTTCCCGACAACATTTCAGACATACCTCAAATAGATTTCATTGGATTTTCAATTAATTTTTTCACAGCCTTTAATAGGCCGCTTCTATTTCGCGTCATGGAGGACATTTCAATTAATTTCCTTCCTTTCCAATCATGGTAAAAAAAATAGAATAAAAAAATAACCACCAAATATTTACATACCGCGATAAGATTTAATTTAAGGAAATAACATTTGTCACTCGAATCATCATTAATAAACAATTTTTTTTCCATCGATCAGTAATAAGAGCCGCAAGGAAATAATTTCCTAGATCTCCGTTGCATTGCTTTAATTCCTTTAATCAATCTATCATTAATTAAGCGGACCAATGGGAGGGGAGATTTTGAAACCTGATCAGACGATATCAGCACTTTTGAAGGAAAGGTTTCATTAATTGGGCGTGAAACATTACGCTTGGTGATAGCAATTCTTAATTACTATTTTTAAATGTGTTGCAAAAATTTGTTGTTGTACTTGTTGGCACCTAATAACCCCATTATTAAACTGTAAACGCATTATTTTATTCATCAACGCAATCTGTTTATATGAAAAATAATTTGCACATGCATAGATATGAACTCAATGTTTGAATTAGTTTTGATGTTACAGCCGAAGTTCTAGCTGTATTAAAAAAAGAATATATCTTAGGCGGTTGTCTTAAAATTATTTAAGCAAACTTTTATGCTTTTTGAATATTAATTTTGCTTAGCGTCAAATATAAAGATTTTTTTTTCGAGACACACATCATGATTTTTTTTGGATTATTAAAACAGCAAATTGTATAATGTGAAAAATTAAAAAACTTAATCTAATTTAATGTAAAACATAAAACTTTAATACGTATTTTCCCCATATTTTAATTTTGGAAGGCAATAGCCATAGAAAATATGATTATTGGTTTAGAATCGAATAAATTGTTAGATAAATTTTATTTACGTAAATTTTTTTACAGCTTTCGTTATAAAATATCAAGTAAAAAAAATCTGTCTTATTTTAGTAGTCTCCAAAATGTTACTTTTGAAAGGAAAATTTTCATATTGGTGCTAAAATTATCTCCAAGTTTTGGCAATAGCAGTGACGAAAAAATTATCGATGATTGTGATTTGCAACTATTTTTCTTCAATTCATTATGCATATTTTTTTTATAATAATATAAAATGCTGCTGTTTGAAGAGTCCAGGCAATTGCAGTGGATGTGTGAATAGTTATCGCTGTTCGAGTATATTCCTTTTAAACAATGTGAACCTCTTTTTTTTAAAACCGAATCTATGGCTTTATTTATTCATCTATAAATCTCTAGCCATATTTTAAGGGCAGGATTTTTTAAAAAATAATTTCTCATGAATTATTTTCCCGATTTCCTTCAAATTTTGCATGTAACATGACATTGTTTGAAATTATGTAAAAAATTGTGTAGCTTATATTCAAAATTTTTCGACTATTATTAAATAAAATAATAAAAATTAATTTTTAAAAGCTTTTTTTTTACCTAGAATTATATTTTGATAAACGAATTTTATAATTGCGCGAATTTTTGTTTTCCAATTTGCTTTAGAAGTTCTGGAGATATGGCGAAAATCAGCAAACCAAGCTTTCAATCGCTCTCTTGACCATTTCTCCCAGATAGGGGCTTTAAACGCTTTATTTTGGGGCCCAGGAGTCATAACCCATCTAAATAATGCTGTTAATTTAGAGAAAGTATGTTTTTGTGCTCGATTTCCTACTTTAAAATATTGTCTATGCTAATTATTTAGCATATATGAGGTCTGTGACCTCATATATGCCTATCTCGATCCTTGAAGATCGAATCTTAGTTCGCGAAAATCCGATCCAAAAGTATGCAGGGTGTATTTTTTTTTTTTTGCATTGTTGTATATTTGGGTTATTTTCCAAACTGTCATTCGTGTCTTTTGTCTTTATTCAATTAACATTAAGGGCTTCTTACAATGTTTCTTACAAAGAAAGAAGTTTTAAAAGTTTCTTACAAGGATTCCTTTTTTTCTTCTTTTTTTGAAAAAAAAAAAACTTTAAAGTCTTTTAATTACACTTTTTAAAAGCGCTAATTTTATTATAGAATAAATTTTGATTTAAAGCTGGGTGAATTTGAATTCGTAAAATGTTATTAACTTTATCTTTTCGGTTCTTGTTCGTAAATTTGAATCTTGAAAGTAAATTTTCAATTCAATTGCAAAATATGTTAAATATACGTAACACAAATTTTTGTTGCTGAATGATAAGGTTTTTAGAAATGAATATTATGTTTTCTTTCAGCCTTTTAAATTATTATAGTTTAAAATGTGATGAATGAATAGCTTGCACCCCTCATATGGCACGACTTATGCTGGTGAAATGTAGCAAAATTTCAGATCAAAAGTTAAACTTCCTTTTTCAGTAAATCAGCTTAACACTAAACATACCAACACTTAATGTATACCCATTTCTACCATAGCCGGCCAAATCACCAGACTTTATGTTTCTTGACTGAATGTATCAAATATGGATGTTAGGAAGGAAATAAACTAAAAAAAACTTTATTATAATTAAACAAAATTGTATATTGCCAATTTTTATGCATTACAAACACAAGGAATAAGAATTTTTAATTCATTGCTCAACTCATTTTTTACATATACAGGGTGTTTCCATTGTAGATTTTGCACAAACATAGTTCCTTTATTATTTCTATAATTCTTATAATTATTCTTATAGTAATTAGAATATATAAGAATTATAATCCTTTTATTCTTATAATTAATATTATTTCTAAGAACTTGTGCCGCCTTGATTGTTTCGACATTTTTCTGATTTGAAACAAGCAGTTTGTTAGAAATAAAATAAAGATATCAAGATAAAATATAAGCTATTTATCAAAACATTTAGTTTGTGTCACCTTCTCTTACACAAAAATTTCAATCTAAAATTTTTGGTACTTTCTTGAAATTTGAATTTACAGTTATTCTGAATGAACTAACTGCGCAACAGTCTCTGCAGAAATGTGCAACTAATTGAATGCAATACGTCGAACACGTATTAGATCGTAATTTCTGATCCGATAACCTTATAAAGCAATAAATTGTTCTCCCGGTCAAATGACCAGTTGTGGTAGAAATTGGTATACGACAAGTATTATTCGAAACAAACAAAATACAAAAAAATAATAATAATAATAGTATATTAACTGTATATAATTGTTAGAAAAAGTCATGAAGACAAATGTGTAAAAACGATAAGATGATAAGCGTATTTTCGATGGAAAAGTTCCTAAACGGTCATTTGACCGGCTATGGTATGTTTAGTGTTAAAGATGTTTGTATGAATCATCACTACTGTCCCCTATTTTACATATTATTTAATTTAAATAGATTAATTTAATAATTAATAATTCTTCTAAGAATTATTAATTATTATTATTAAGAATTATTAATTAAGAATCATTAATCTGAAGAGCTAATTAAAAAAACAATCAAAGTTACTAACCAACTAAGTTTAGGTAATAATCATTTAGTTAAAATACTATTTCTTAAGATTTTGTCACTTCTTCTGACACTACCGTTCTCTTTCCTATGTTTTGAATAAATTTCCATGCTTCAATTAATATAAAGTGACACCGAATATATGTAATGTGTATCAAATTATATCCGTAGATTAATTTTACCAATACTACCAATAATTACTTGATTGATTGATACTACCAATGTCAAAAATAGTAATTCATAAATCATATTTTATGCTCTTGAATATCACACTTTCTTATGAGTCACCTATATGCATTCAGAGTCTTGTCACGATTCACTAAAAATCGACTCGCAATTCACCGTTGTGTCATGACCTGCTTATAGAGAAGCGCGTTTATTTTGTTCAAACGTATAAGTTCAGAATTGAGAACTTAAAAAAAAAAAAAAATAAATAAAAATAAATAAGCGAAAATAAAAATTGAATTAAAAAATAAAAATTAATAACGATCTTAATTGTTATTTATTCACTGATTTGCTCAAACAATCCTATTGTTCTCCTTCTATTAGATACATTAGTTTTGAATAAAATGAGGAACAATAGAAATAATTTTTGGGAAATAAATCATAATAAAGATAAATTTTATCAGTTGTCAAAAGCATTATTTTAGTTATAAACTGCTGTTTGTAGAAAATGCAACACCATGAAGGAATCATCAGAATCAAATGAAATTCGCAGCAAATGTCAATTATAGGATATTATGCAAATTAATAAAGTTTCAGAGCCATCGCGCGTGCGTGGCGCGCGCAGCGCCCTCTGAATTGATGCTGAAAGCGTATAAATAAAGTGCTGTAGCGGGACGTTGAAAATAGTCTATGATTATTTGTTAGTGGCAAACGTTTAGTGAGACCTGAGTATGCCTCCACGACGGAAGAATAAGAAATTCAAGCAACTTACGGAGTTTGAACGAGGGAGGATAATCGGCCTTCGAGAAGGAGGATTTTCCTATCGCGCAATAGCAGCTCGTATGCAGCGGAACAGTTCCACAGTGATGCGAGTTTGGAAGCAGTGGACCGACGAGCACCGAACAACTCGAAAAACAGGCACTGGACGACAGAAGGTGACGTCAGAGCGCGATGATCGACACCTGCTCCGCATGGCGGTGAATGATCGCACAGCTTCCTCCAGGCAGCTGGCAGCACATTGGTCTACTGCTACAAGTGTACAATTGTCGGCTTCGTCAATTCGTCGTTGTCTGCTGCGCCGTGGATTGCGTGCAAGGGTGCCATTATACAGGATTCCCCTCACGGCGGATCATCGACGGCTGCGTCGGCAGTGGGCTCTTGAGCACAGAGACTGGCGAGCTGATTGGCACCAAGTTGTCTTTTCAGATGAATCACGCTTCAATTTGTGGACCCATGATGGCCGTGTTCGTGTTAGACGTTATGCCGGTCAACGCTGCCTTCCTGAGTGTATTATTGAACGACATAGTGGTCGAACACCCGGAGTTATGGTCTGGGGTGCGATTTCGTATCATGGACGATCCAATTTGATACGAATTGAGGGTAATCTCAATAGCAACAGATACGTCCGTGAAGTGCTACAGCCCGAAGTCGTTCCTTTCCTTCAAGGCATCCCTGGAGCTATCTTTCAGCAGGATAATGCACGTCCACATGTTGCGCGGACTGTTAGAGACTTCTGTTCAGCACAACGCATGCAACTTCTTCCTTGGCCTGCTTATTCGCCGGATATGTCGCCTATTGAGCACGTGTGGGATATGGTTGGTCGGCGTCTCACTCGTGATCCGCGTCCTGCAGTTTCCAAAGACGAACTTTGGTTGCGCATACAAGTGATATGGAATTCTCTTCCTCAAGCAGATATTCAACATCTGTTTGACTCCATGCCACGTCGTATAGCAGCACTTATTGCAGCGCGTGGTGGCTGCACCAAATACTGATTTCGGACGCTTAATTTGTTTCTTTTGTTTTGAAAATTTCATCATTTATTTGTATCAGTACAAGTCGTTTCTGCATTAAATTTCATTTGATTCTGATGATTCTTTCATGGTGTTGCATTTTCTACAAACAGCAGTTTAATAATTTTAAATTTATCGCAATTTATCGGCAATATAAATGAACAGATCTTATCTAACTTTTGGTCACACTTTTTTTTTTAATGTGCATGACTTTTTTTACACGTATTAGAGGTAGTTGTGACAGCTTTAAATGGAAATTTTTACTTTTAAAAATTGACAAAATTTTAGTAGATTTTGAATAAATTATCTTAAACTTCTTGGAATACA
Source organism: Parasteatoda tepidariorum (assembly GCF_982258835.1). Classification (NCBI taxonomy): domain Eukaryota; kingdom Metazoa; phylum Arthropoda; class Arachnida; order Araneae; family Theridiidae; genus Parasteatoda; species Parasteatoda tepidariorum. The sequence continues at coordinate 81,361,533 of NC_141755.1, forward strand.
AAGTATTATATCATGCAAATTGTGAGATTAAAAATAAAATATATGCAACAAACGTTCATAAATAACTATGACCTAGTTTAATGAGTATAAACGCACAGTTCCTCAAAAAATCACAAACGATTTGAAAAATAGATTAACGATGAATGGAAAGAAATAGAAAATATAAGACTTGTTACATTCGACTTCGAAAAACAGTTATGTATTTTCACCAAATTTCAAAATTAGTTACTTAGTTGTAGCTTGCTGATTTTTAATTTATTTTATAGCCATTGTAAAACAGCAGACCCTATTCTGAGTTTACAACTATCAAGGTTCAACTTCGTAGCCTTGTAATTTAGAACCCCTCCCAAGAGATAAAAGAACTCCCGGATCAAGTATTGGAGCAAACTAGTCTTCGCAGAGGACTTTTTGATGAAACTAACCGGTATTTACGTTCCATGGAGTGGAAAATCACTGAAACCTCCGACAGTTAGCCCGGTGGTAAGGGAATTATAACCTATGGTTCGTCTACCCCTGATGATATTTCAATGCAGTATTGTGGTCATATGATCCAAGAGCAGAACTCTCATCAACCAGCCACATCTGGGATTCGAATCTGAGCCCCCGGGAATAAAAAAATATTAAACGATGCTTTCAAAATATCCACCATTTGTAGTAAAAATAAGATGCTGTCTTAAGACAATTGACCTCCGTGTAAATACTTCAGTGGAAACGATTTCCACCTAATGCCTCATTGGTCAAGCACAAAAAGCATATTTTAATTAATCTCAAAAGTAGCAACTTGAATCCCGTTGCTCAGCTACCATTTAACCTGCTCGAAAGAGTGAGGTGTCGGACCGAACTGATGAACTGTTTGGTTTTCTTGGAATAGCAATCAGTTTATATCAGAATTCCCGAGGAAGTGCTCATGTGTGATATACTTCAACTGATATTTATGCGTGAGGCGAACCGGGTTCGTATCCCAGTCGATACGAATTACGCATCCGGCTTGCACCGAGCACAGTGCTGACGTGAAATATCCTCAGTGGTAGACGGATCATGGGTTAGAGTCCCCTTGCCGTCGGGCTAACCGTGGGAGGTTCTCGTGGTCTTCCTCTCCATGTAACGCAAATGCGGGTTATCTCCATCAAAAAGTCCTCCACGAAGGCAAATTTCTCCCAATACTCGATCCAGGAGTCGATCTTGTCTTCTGAATTGGGTTCAAAATTACAAGGCTATGGAGTTGAACATTAGTAGTCGTAAACCCATAAGATTGGGCCAGCTGTTCAATGACGGCTATAAAATAAAATACAAAAATAAATGCATTTATCTTTATCATTTTCTGGTGCCTCTTTAAAACCTACTTATGCTATATATAAGAGTTCAGCGCAGAGGTAGGTTCTGAATATCTGAAGTATAGTTGTCACGAGTGAATAATGTCCTATAGTCACTAGCCTCTCTCTACGGCCGCACTTTAGATGAAATGATTTCAGCATAATGTCTCATTGGTCAGGTAACAAAAAACATCGTCTTATAGTTCAATCAGCAAAGTCTTTCCTTGATGAACTCTGTAACTATGTTTGAAACTTGGGAATAAATTAATCTGTCTCTAATAGTTTTAATTGATCAAAAATTAAAGTTTCAAATAATTCAGTTGATAAAAGTATTTAAGATTCTGAATGATTGGCACAGAAATGTGAAAATATTGAATTGAAAATAAATAAATGATTTACTCACCCATGGGTAATGATGTGTTATTTTCTTTTTCCCCGTTTTCAGTCATCAAATCTATACCTAATTCTTCTGTACTCTCATCTGGAAAACCATCCACATCTTCTCCTAAGGAATAACAATTGTAAGTTCCATTTCTAATTAAAAATTTCTATTTTAATCTTTGATTTATTTTGATTTTTTCAGCAAACTTTTTTCACGTTAAAAGTTATTCTCACAAGTATAACAGGTATATTTAACAAATGAAAGTCACGAAGTCGACATGTTTGCATTCGAAAACGAATACATTACAAAAAAGAATCGGTTTATTATTTATTTTCATTACATTTTTAATTTGGATTCATGAGGAACTATATCTTACCAAAAATTGGCAACTTGAATTATTTTTTAAAGTTGCAAATGAATAGTTTGCATTGAGAATATGAATAGTTTGCATTGAGATTTTTATAAATATATAAAACGATTATCTATAAAACTATTTATTTGTTTATCTTTATATTCAATTAGAAAAAGGATTAGCATTTGTAATACTACAGTAAAAATATAATAATTCTAAAAATAATAAAAAAATAACATAAAATATTTTATTGTGATCTAATGTTAGCCTAATTGTCAATTATTATTTTTGAAAGTAAGTTGCTAATTCAAAGTGGAGCCCTCTAGCAATTCGATAAGGAAATGACAAGTTGATTCTGTAAATTCGAAGAGGAAATATTTCACAATTTAGTGTCTCTGTCATATTTTTATTGACTCATTTGTATCTCTTCTTTTCCTGTAATTCTGTTTCCATATTTTACCATAAACAGAGAAAAGAAAATCATATATTGATGATTTATTGAAAAGCATTTATTAAAAATCAATTATTTAGTAAGTATGAAAAATAACACTTATCTTTATTTAGTCCTGTTAGTTTAAAAGGATTATTGTCCACTCTAAACGTATAAATTGGCATTATATTCACTATAGAGATAGATAACAAGAAAAAAAAATAGAGAGAGATGAGGAAACATTTAAATCCTCACTTCAGGTATTAATCATAAGAATCCTTTAGGTACTAAGAAATAATGCGCTTATTTAGTTTTCATTAAAACTAAATATCCATTAAAAGAAAAAAAAATATCCAAACATTTTATAAAATTGAAGTAGAAAAAGAAGAAGCGATTATAAGGAATTTCATGAGTTCTGTTGAAAAATAACAATAAAGAAAAAATAAAACTGTTTATGAAAAACAGTATTTTAGCTAATTACCGCAGCGGGGCGTTGGTGTTTCGTAATCATCAAATTTAGTTTATATATTTAGAATCCTTGTCAAATGAAGTAATAAAATATACTCATTAAGTGTCGCAATCAAAAATTAAAGTTAAGGAAAAAGCCAAAAATTTTATCAAAGTCTGTCAAATTACAATTGAAGAAGGTGAGACAAAAAGCAATTTGATTGCCGGTCAAAATTAGTTTCTGATAGTCGTCTTTCAACTCCTTTTTTGCTTTCTTCGATAAACAGGTTTTGATGTTTTGAGTTCAGCCTTCCTCGTTAAAGATTTATTAGGTTCTTGTGACAATTGTTTTTGGCTAAACTATTGATTTTCGAAAACCCTGTTCATAAATTTCTTTACCTAATTTTTCATAAGGATTTGAAGCGTAAATAATAAGGGCAGTAATTATGGAATGGCCTGTATAGTGCTCGTTTTTGACAAAAATATATTTAATTAATTAGTATATTTTTCTCAAGAGTTGGTACGTTAAATTCTAATACCTCTAAAGAATATATCTACTAGTTATATCTACTGGATATATCTACTTTATATATCTACGAGGAAATATCTCTAAAAATGAATACATCATTGGTTAAAGGGTCTCGATCGTCGGATTGAATACGTAAAGTTTCTTTCTCCATGCAATTAATTGTTAATTTCTTAAAACATCATCAACGAAGATTTTGCCTCAATTCTTGATCCAAAAGTTTCCGCGTTTTTTGATTTTGGTTCAAAGTGTGAGTTTTCGAAGTTAAATGCCATTGCCTGAAATTCATTACTTAATATATTAACGGAAATAAAATTTTATTCAATGCAGAATTATTTCATAATAACATATTAAAAAATTAAATGGGCTGCTGAGTGCGATGTTTAAATGCAGCTTGCGCTCAGCTTCGGTTCGCACTGCAATCTGGTGGTGCAGTCGGTTAGAGGGTCTCTTACTTCGCAGGTGGTCGGGAGTATGATTTTGCAGAACGGCTAAACAACCAGCGTGTGTTGTATACACAGTCACTTGCACATTATGTCCTACGTGGTTGAAAGTTCTCTAGTTGGGGTGGAAGTTGGGAAAGACGGGTACCAGTTCAGGTGCTGTTTACGTCGTCAGACCGAAGTAAAAATTGGATGGTCGTTAAAAAAAGCCCTGAAAAATTGGGTTAAGAGCTTGGTGTCATGATTGATTAGAGTGTGTTGAAACTCAGGAATATCTTTCTACCGCTGAAAAACATCCTCAATGGTAGACGGATCAAGGGTTAGAGTCTCCTTACCGTCAGACTAACCTCGGGATGTTTTCATGGACTCCATGTAACGCAAATGCGAGTTAGTTATAGTTCGATCTAAAAAGTTATCCCCTAAGACAAATTTATCCAAATACTTGACCCCGGTGGTCCCTTGTCTTTTGGATTGGGTTCAAAATTACGAACTACGGAGTAAAACATTGGTAGTCATAAACTCAAAATTCCGTCGGCTGTTTTACGAAGGTTATACAATTAAAAAAATACTGCCACGATGGCTCAGGAGATAGAGCTTTCGCCTTCCAATGACAGATCTCAGATTCGAATTCACACGTATATCGAATTCACGCACCTATCATAGTGATGACATAAAATATCCTTAGTTGTAGATAGATCATGAGTTGGAAGCCCCTTTCCGTCGGGCTAACCATAGAAGATTTTCGCTGTTTTCCTCTCCAGGTAACGCAAATACGGGTTAGTTGCATCAAAAAGTCGTCCATGAACACTAGTTTGTTCCAATGTTTGATCCAGGAGTCCTCTTGTTTTCTGGGCTGGGTTCAAAATTATAAGGCTACGGAGTTGAACATCGATAGTTGTAAACTCAGAATTGGGTTCGGTTCTTCAAAGCCGTTTATAAAATCGAATAAAATAAAATGCTCATGAAAAAATCTAAAAACAGTACTGGATGTATAAATCAGAACTGTAGAGTCGGTATTTGAATTGTTCGATTCCGATTTCAACTTATACTCGCATGAAATCTTAGAAGAAATTACTTTTAAATTTCCAAAGAGAGTTTTCAGATTTTTTTTAAAAACTTTTCGAAGTCGTGTAATAAAAATCTCACATAGTGTTTACATTGCGTAGTATATACATACATGTTAACAATGTAATATTAAAGTTATGTATGCAATAATGTTATGTTATTTAATCTATGTACTCTTAGGATATACATATATTGTTTCATTACTACCTTCAAACTTAAAATGCATAAAATTATATAATTCACAGTCTAAATATTACAGTCCTCATTTTTCTTTTGTTCTGAAACTTTCAAATTTATTCTGATTCTATTACGTTGTTGATTTTAAATCGGATAATAACTTTTATTTATAAATTCGAATTTTACACTTAAGGTATGATATTATTCCAGATCACTATCTTTCAACAGAAAATGTATTAAATTATATGCTTCCCAGTATTAGAATTAGTCCTCAAATTTTTGTCTTGAGCATTTCAAACTGATTTTGGATGTATATTTATTAATGTTGATTGCTTTTATATGTTGAGTGATTTCATTTATGTGTTAGGGGGTGAATCAGATTTAGTCTACAGGCTTAAATTTTAAAAAAAATTGGTGAAGCTATGTGAAAAATAGTGAAATTTCTATAATTTTACAAAACAACTTTTTCTAAATACTATGAGACGAAAACTTTAAGGTGTGTAGTACAGTTATTTTATTACGTTTACTGGCAAATCTTTGAATCTTTCAATAAGATAAATATGAAAAATCAGGAAGCAAATTAAGTCAGAATATAATTTTAACAAGAAATTTCTCAGAAATGGAGAAACAATCGAAAATAAGTTTCATTCAAGCATAGTTTTCAATTGATTAGTTCTAGTAAAAATTTTGTGAAAAATAATAAAAAAGATGATTCACAAAATGATCTAGATAAGTTGATCTAGATAATGGTGTTCTGTTCGAACCTAAGGGTTCCGTGTAATAGTTAAAAGGGTTCCGATTAGACCTGAAAATATTTACAAAAGAAAGTGGCGATTTAAATAAATAACTGGTCACTTTTTACCATCGTTTTCTTTTTGAAAATCGCTTAATGATAAAAGTACATCAATGGAGAAAGACTCTCCAAAAAACAGAATTTTCATTTTAATGTCTAATATCTCCATTCAAAATCTTCCAGTATCCATAACTTTGTGATGGAAAAATTCATGTGGAAGGAGAATTCATAAACAATTCACATATTTCAAAATAAGGTATACATTAAGTGTATTTTTCTCCCTCAAATATTTTAAAATAATTTTCTGCAAGCTTATTTTATTATTACAGTATGCTCAACTAAATATTATCATATATTTATATTACGTTTATTGTTGAAAAAAAGTTTATAGCGGTAAATTATTTCTTTAGTGATTTTTTAAAAAATATAATTTAATCCAAGCAATAAAAAAGTTTGCAAAAAGTGGCTATTAAATGAAAAGGATATCTGACACCGACTCATTAGGTTTGAGGAAAAATTGGCTACTAAGTTATTAGCGTATAACGGCCACTGGCTACTAATTGAAAATATAAATTTAGTTCCGAGATTTGAGATTTTTTTTTAAACAGTTTTTTTGTAGCATTTTTCATGAATAGTATTCATTTCATGAATAGTAATTACATATAGATCCAGTCAATAATCCATTATTTTGATTGCTTCTATTAAATTATATTTAAAGTAAAATGCCAAATGGAGAGAACTGAAATGAAAATTTATGTATATCATTTTTCTAGCAACAATTAACAATTATGAAAGATTATAAAAAGGACGTGCATTTATAAGAAATTGCAATAGTATTTCACATTGCGCTTTTCATATCAAAATAAAATAACTGAATTCTTTAATAAAGAAATATGTTTCCCAAATAAACGTTTTTCATTTTAAACAAATTTTAACAGTTTCTTTTTATATAGCAATATAGAAACGAATTTTTTGCTATGCTATATTCATCTCCAAGGCGAATTCAACTATCGAACATAAAACCTAATTTAAGAGTATTAATGATAAAACGATTAAAAAGTTTCATGAATACTTTCAAGTAAAAAAAAGTAGAAAAGTCAAAATATAATAATCTTTTAATGGTTAATACGTACACAATTCTCTTTATTTACTTTTATTATAAAGTTCAAGTTCGGCTGGATGATGACTGATTATTTAGGATTCCGTAGCAAAAAAGAATTTGGGAACTGCAGATCTAGACACACATCTACATGCAAAGTAGACTTAAGACATTTATACGTGCGCAAGAAAGAAATTTATAAAGTCATCATTTTTCTATACTTAATAATAAAGCAAATCCGTTATTAAGTTCGGTGTTGTAATGAGGCAAAACGTAACTCATAACGAAGTAGTATCGTCACCCAAAAAAATAATAATTAGAAAATATACAATACAGTATTATTATCTTATTTAAGAAGTAACTAAGAAATAACTAACTTAAGTTTTTTACTATTTCAAAACTGTAGAAAAATTGGCGACGCAAAATTGCCTTTATCCGCCCTGTTATGATTTTCAAGAACAAAAATTGAAACTTAAAAAAAGTCATCTATAAAATCGTTTGCTTAAAAAATAAAGTTCCTTTTCCTACTATCAAACATTATTTTTGAAAGATTAAAGTTATCACGATACTTTTTAAGTTAAAAACTCTCAAATGTTTAAATGAAACTAAATTTAAAATCGAATTTCAAATTTCAAATTTTTAAATTTCAAAGAATCCGTCATCTATAAAATCGTTTGCTCAAAAAATAAAGTTCTTTTTCTTACTATCAAACATTATTTTTGAATGATTAAAGTTATCACGATACTTTTTGAGTTAAAAGCTCTCAAATGTTTAAATGAAACAAAATTTAAAATAGAATTGCAACACATTTACAAAAATGTGAATATTTAGTTTATTTAAAGTTCGTGGCAACAATCAAATAGTGTATTTTTTTCCCTTAACAAGTGATTTTGTTTGGCGTTCAATCACAGACTAGAATCGCATTACGCAACATGCTTGTTAAGCATAGTTAATCTTCCTATCAAGTTCGTCTGGGAGGGCTTTTATCTTTATCACATAGGCTAAAATAGCTCTAATGCCAACTTCCTCACTAATGATTTCAAGTGAATGATGTTTCCATTGATAATTAATTTATGATCTCATCTTAAATAAAGTATTCTGATCAGAAAATATTTTATGAATCTCAATTAAAACGAATCAAAAGTTTTTTTCCGAGTAATTTTTATCTTGGTTTAAATTTACTTTATAAAAAACAAGGAAAATACTTTTTTTTAAAAACAATTTCCTTAAAAAAAAATAAAAAATCTGACACATTTTACTCAGAACTATCCAAGTTATGAAAAATAAATATCTGCCAACGAATGACGTTGTAATTGCAATTTAGTAATAAGAAAGGGGAGGGGACTGGTATACTTTCTTCCCTGCTTATCAGAAGAAAAACTTGGAACGAGTTTTGAAGTGTTAAAAAAAAAAAAAAGATTGAAAGTTGAACTCACTTTTAAGAGCTCGTGGTTTCGCTTGTTTTCTTCTGGACATATTATCGTCTGATTTGAATAAAAATTCTCCAAACGATATTAATCGTAAAAGATCGTGGATTGTCCGAAAACGCGGGAAATTGCGTCGATCCGACGAACACCTGAACGATACTCCCGGTTCTCAGTTGACGTCTCATCTAACGGACTAAAAGCGGTCTCTTGCAGACGATCATCTGTCCGGCGCGATCGGTGGTTGCGCACATCCCTTTTCCCTTCACCTTTCCCAGAAGTCTCCCTCCACTCCGCACCACGTGCTCAAGAAACTCTTTGATTTCAATTATATTTTGATGAAAAAAATTTGTTTATAAAAAAAAAGAGAAAAATAAATTGTTTTGAAAGTTTTTCACGAGAAACTTAAATTGACGGAGTCGTTGGAAATGTTCTTTTTTTTGCAGATTTTTCTTTTTGATTTCCTTTCACCTCAGATTTCATCATTGACCAAGTGACATCATCAAAAGAGAGTTTTGTCATTGGCCCTTTTATCTTACAGTTCAATGGACCATTATAAAATTTTGTTTTGTTCTTTCTGATTGATTTTTAAGTGGATGTTCGAGTAGTGGATGTAAGACAGTGGACGAGAATTTTTTTTCAAATAATATATTTTTTTTTTAAATTGCAGTTTTGAAAAACAATTGTGACCTTCAATTTTGATAAATCCTTGCTGTTTGTTGGCTTAGTAACTTCAAATAGGTTTTAACAATATTTTGGCTTTTTAACAATGTTTGCGAATGAACATAATTTGATAAAAAAAATCTATAAAATCGATGATTAATATATTTAATAAAAATATAAAAACGGAATAAATCTTTTAACCATAACTCGAATAGTATTTTAAGTTAATGAGACAACTTATTTAGCTAAAATAATATAAAAATAAGAAAGTTTCCGAAAATTCTTTATTATGAGGAAATTTGCAATTTCCCATTATTTTATTATAATTAGAAATGCGGTTACTGACATTTTATGAAAAGGATCGTGAATGATTATGCCCAAGTATTTTGAATGATATTAACTAAATGACAATGATATGCAACATATCCGAGTAACTGGATGGATTTTGGCGATAACATCCTGTACTTTGAATGCAACTCAAAATACAGCGGATGTCAAATAAATGGACTAATCGGAAAACTGTTTCGAAGAAATAAATCCGATTTATTTATTTATTTTTTGACTCGGAGGAAAAAAAACACTAAAACTTCTTACGATTAATTCTTTAATAATTTACTTTTTAACACTTGATTCACCAAACGCAGTGGATATTTTATGTCTGTGCACGGTGTTACGTCAAAAAATATAAATACACTGAAGGTCTATATCAACCTGTTGTAACAAATATGGATAGCTTGGGTTGAAATCGAAGATTATGGATTCGACCATCTCCCATAATTCAAACTTCAGAATGAAATTGCGGAGTAAGAGACCTACAAAAATTGATTTTCGGAATGATCTGGGGGAGGTTGACTATTAATTATTATTTTTTGAAATGGAGAAACTCTTAAGAATTTTATTTGCTTGACAACAAAATTTAAAAACAATTTATGAGACCATTTATTTATCTGCATTCATGAAAAATTATGTTACACCTTATATGTTAGATCATAAAGTATGAAATGTCTTCGTAGTGTAACGGATCAGGCTATATTAAGAAACAGTTCTATGTTTTATTAAAAAGAAAAACATTTATTTCACACAACAACAAATACAGTAACATGTATAAAGTACCCGTAACGGGATAGTTAAATCTTATAAAACAAACTAGAAAAAGTGCCCGTAACGGGATATATGAAAACTCACCTGCAACGGGATAGATAAATAGTATAAAACAAACTAAATAAACCTGAAACGGGTTATATGAAAACCCAAATTCCTCAACAAAACCTAATCTCTAAGAAATCAACAACTCTCTGTTGTTCTACCAAAAAGTCTTCTAATTTTATCGTCTGCTTTTATTTTATCGTTTATCTCTTTCTGTGTTTATTTTATTTCATTCATGCTTTTGCTAGCCCGTTATTTTTGAATATTTTTACTTTTATTCATGCTTTTGCAAGCCAATTATTTTTTCAATATTTTTAGAGTATGTAGTGTATGTGGATTTGGTTTATCATATCTCAGTGCTTGATTTATTAAAGTATTCACCAAAATATTATATAAGCTTTTTTTATTTTAGTTTATTTTTGCCACTTGCAAAAACGCAAACTATGTTTGCAAATTTTGTTATTTCTATAACGTTACTCGTCCCGCTGTGGACTGATCGTTAAGACACGGCTCCCAGCAGATCACCGAAGTCAAGCATCACTGGCTACGGTCAGTGTGCGGGTGGGTGACCACTTGGATCAGTCTGCGTAGGGACCGAGGGTGTGCGGTATTGGTCCTCGTTAAACTGTGCTACCGGAAAGTGCTCGACTTCGCGCGCAGGTCGTCGGGCTACCGAAGCGGGGGTGCCATCCCTTCCGCAGAGGATCAAAATTGTGATGGCATGTCTTCGGATCATCCTCCGGGATGTTTCCCAGACCGTCGCCAATAGCCCATTGTGCAGCTCTAGTGCGACGTAAAGTAACAACAACAACTATAACGTTACTCATGTGACTTATTGCTGGTTAGTCCAGTCCCTTGAAAGTTAATTTTTGTTCTATACTCACTAATCTTGCGTGACTGCTTAATCGAGTATAGAGAACTCCTAGATCGAGTATTGGGGGAAGCTTGCCTTCGTGGAGGACTTTTTGATGGAGCGAACCCGCATTTGCGTTACATGGAGAGGAAGACCACGAGAACCTCCCACGGTTAATGGAACTCTAACCCAGGATTCGTCTACCTCTGAGGATATTTTACGTCAGCATTGTGGTCGGTGCAAACCGGATGCGGAATTCGATTCGAATCCGGTTCGCTTCATTGGAAGGCGAACGCTCTGTTCCCTGAGCCATAGCGGCTCTTGACAATCATATTATAATTATCAGACCAAATTCTAAAATGCACGTTTGCGATACAAGTTACACATACCGTTTCCTAGATACTGAATATGAGTGGTACAGCTAGGTCAGAGAGGACCCGCTATGCATTGAATATATGGTATAATTTATTTATTTGGTGCCATACTGTATATGCAGACTTGTGTGCTCATTACAAAAACACGGCTTATAAGCCCTAGTCTTGTTAAAGTATCGTTTTCAGATCATCCTATGGAATGCGTCTCGTACCGTCACCGATAACCCGTTGTGCAGCTCTAGTGCGACGTACTACTCCTTCACTTTTACCAGAAGCTCCGGTTAGCCTGTTTTTTGCTTTATTTTTAAAATACGAAATTTTTTATGATTTGTACTTCAATTACGTCGCGTTAGAGCTTCACAATGGGCTATTGGCGACGGTCTGGGAAGCATCCCTGAGGTAATCCGAAGACACGCTATCGCAGTTTTGATTCTCTGCAGAGGGGATAGCTCCTCTGCTTTGGTAGCCCGACCATCTGCTCACGAAGTCGAGTACTTTACGGAAGAACAGTTTAGCGAAGACCGATACCGCGCACCCTCGGCCCCTACTCAGGCTGATCAAAGTGGTCACCCACCTATTTACTGACAGCAGCCAGTGATGCTGGACTTCGGTGTTCTACTGAGAACCATGTCTTTACGATCAACCCACTGCGGGACCAAATTTTTAATGCAATTTCTCATTCCGAATTTTGCCGATAGTCTAGAAAACTTACAACGCAAAGCCAAATGCTACAAATTTGTCGCAAGTTTCCCGTTTATCTGTCTATATTTTACACGTTAAATTTTAATCACTTCAAAAATTACTTGGTGGGTCCATCCTGACCAATCAGTCATGTCTAAACGCCAAGAGTTCTAACGCCATTGAGTTCGAATCCCACAGTAACCTTGGATATATCTTTGTAAAGTCCTTCTCTAATTTGTACTATCTGCTCTTCGAATTCATAAGGGCTTATAAGCTGTACTTAGCTAAGATCATAAGCTTGCATATATATGTGTAACTACAAATACAGTAGACCCCGATTAACCGCAGAATTGGGTGGCAAGGGCACGGCATGAATAATCCCAAAAGACTCAGTCCCGCAGTGGACTGATCGTTAAGACACGGTTCCCAGCAGATCACCGAAGTCAAGCATCACTGGCTACGGTCAGTGTGCGGGTGGGTGACCACTTGGATCAGTCTGCGTAGGGACCGAGGGTGTGCGGTATTGGTCCTCGTTAAACTGTGCTACCGTAAAGTGCTCGACTTCGCGCGCAGGTCGTCGGGCTACCGAAGCGGGGGTGCCATCCCCTCCGCAGAGGATCAAAATTGTGATGGCATGTCTTCGGATCATCCTCCGGGATGTTTCCCAGACCGTCGCCAATAACCCATTGTGCAGCTCTAGTGCGACGCAAAGTAACAACAACAACAAAGACTCGAAAAGCAAAGTGGAAACACGAAAAATAATTTTAAAATGTATTCGTACATGTCGATGTATTTTAAACATGTAACAGAAATGTTTGTTCTACGTCTAAATCACTGAAACAATGAATTATAAAGGGGAAAAAATGATATACATGCTACATTAAAGTGCTCGGTTACATTTCTACTAAATTAGTCACTCGTTTTTGCTTTGGGTTCTACTAAAAAAATTTTCTGCAAGGAACAATGGAAGTGGATGTATCTTCGAAATATGCAGCAGCCTGATTGAGAAATTCACTAATTGAGTAAAGTTGTATGAGTAATTAGACTCATTATTAAATTTTTTAAAAATCTAATTGTTATTGTTGTTAATTTACGTCGCACTAGAGCTGCACAATGGGCTATTGGCGACGGTCTGGGAAACATCCCGGAGGATGATCCGAAGATATGCCATTAAAATTTTGATCTTCTGCAGCGGGGATAGCACCCCCGCTTCTGTAGCCCGACGACCTGCGCGCGAAGTCGAGCACTTTACGGTAGCACAGTTTTACGAGGACCAATACCACACACCCTTGGTCCCTACGCAGACTGATCCAAGTGGTCACACACCCGCACACTGACCGCAGCCAGTGATGCCTGACTTCGGTGATCTGCTGGGAACCGTGTCTTAACGATCAGTCCACTGCGGGACTTTTAAAATCTAAAATTTTAAAATCTAACAAGATTATTTTATACGTCATTCATTTGTTTGTTTTTCTTTTTTCACTTGGTAATAGTTTCAAAGACGAAATATTTTACAAATTTGTACACGAATGATATGTATTTTAAAATTTAAAGTTAGATTTTATATTACAACATATTTATCCCTTTTTCTTTTTTCCTATTTATGTTCATGCTTTTTTTATTTTATTTTTTATTTTAAAAAATTTGTTTTTCATTGAAGGAAAATTGTTGTAATATAACGTTCTATTTCACTATACTAAAGAGACCTCTACACTCGCCATCCTAGATTTTAGTTCAGAGTTTTAATTTTGGGTTTTCTTGATATTTTTTTTTTCGTATTTAACAAATTTTTGATGATATAGTAATATTAGACTGCCTAACGACTTTCAAAAAGTTAGAAAATCAAAGGGTTGCTCTTTTAGATTAGGACAAATAGCGCTTTAAAAGTTTTAGAATATCTACGAATTTAATTTAAAAGCTTCAAAGCTATAAAAGGATGCTATCTGTGGTTTTTTGTAAGTAATTTAAAACTACATGTTTCACTTTTTTTAAAAATATAATTTTATTACTGTTTGAACTGATGAAAACCGATTTGAATCAGGCTTAAAATTTTTTTTAACCTTCATTGCATAAAATCAAAAATACTTATAAAAATCTAAAAACGAGAAAATCTAAAATATTTAACAACCTATCAAAAACTGTTGATTGCCGAATCGTATTGGCATAATTTTGTCACAAAAAAACAATAGAGAATCTAAAATATCACACGTTTTTTTTTAAATCTTAAATTGTGATTGGATGGGAAGTTTGTATTTTACATGCATCAAAAGATGCTGCCAAATAGAGTCCATCATCAGTTTATTTGTGAAAAAAAGAATCAAAAGCATATTTAGAATTTTCCTTCTCTCTCTCCCCACCTTTGACAGTTGAGTTCGGTTGGGAAAGGAATGGCCTCTTAATTATTGCATAGTCGTAGGGCTGTGGTAGCCCAGTGGTCAGAGAATGGAACAACGGTCAGGGGTGCGTTCCTCTAATCCGCTAAGACCCACAGAGTACACGCTATATACGTGCTAGGAAAATCTGCGGTGAACAGTACCAAAGGTACAGAGATCTCTTCTAAATCTATTTCCAAATCGTGGAAGTGGTCTTACAAATAAGTGCTGCTGCTGCTATTTATCGGGGAGGTGAAGTCACACTTTCACCTTAACGGTGCTCTCATGTCAACCAACAGGCGCACTTTCCTGGATTAATTCTCACAAGGCCAATGGCTGACTGATTGGCAAGCTTGGCTTATCCAAGTGTCATTGGAAACAGCATTCCATAGTCATAACAATATATTAACGCATTATAAGAAAATTATTTAACGTTAAAAATTTTTGATTTCATTTGTTTTTGTTTATTGTTTACAAAACAGAAATAACAAATAAAAATACTTAAAAAAATAATAAACAAAAATAATAAGTAAGAAAAATACTGTAATAGTTCAAAATAATTATTTATATAAATATTTCATAATATGCATACTTTTAGTTCCAATATCTTTTTAATAGAATACATATTTCATATAAAATATATTTTCATTCAATGTTTTGTAATATTTTGCTTCATTATAGGTAGCACAAAGCATACCCCATCTTTATCAGCATATTTTATATGTATTATATGCAATGTAGTTTTGAATCCAATTCATTTTGGTGGCGTGTCAGTGGCAAATTTGGAAAGTTAAATAGGTATCAAGTTTGCCCGTTCACAAGAAATGGCAAACCATAATTTTGTTTCATTTATTTATTTGCAACGACAACATGATTTTTATTACGATTTAACTGCCATTGAGGTTAATTTTTGTCAACAATTGGGTTTCAATTTTTGGTTAGTTGGCAACAATTGAGTTAATTTTTTTTTTCATTTATGATAGAATATAGTAAGGTTATTTTTTTCATTCATGGTAATTTTTTTTCATTTATGGTAGTTCTGCTGTAATTTAACAAAAAAAAAAAAAATTCATGTACGTACTTGAGATTAACTACATACTGTTCTCCCAAATAGAGCGATTAATCCTAGTAATTACTTGACGAATTATTTTAAGCATAATTTCTTAATTCCCCTCCCACCCAAAAAAAATTATCATGAGTCAGTGAACACATAATTTATGATCTTATATCTATCAAAATAATTTTTCCTTTTTTGGTTAGATGAGATGAAAGAAAACAAAGAATTGTGGCAAACCATGCTAATCTTAGAGCAACTCATTCTGTTTTTACTTTTATTTTCAACACAGAAGAGCGAGATTACACAAAATAAAAAATTCGGAAGATAAATAAATTTTTCAACTTCTCTTCGCAACAATGTCTGGATGGTTGTTGTTAGTAACAAAAAGGAACAGAATCCCGACAAAAACAAAGCACTTAAAACATCATTAACTTTGAAAAAAAAACTCGTTTTAAATTCACAAATAATAATTTCAGTACGTTTAACTCAGTATTTGTAATTCCGTCTACAGAGTATCCCGTTTGGTATTGTTACTGCATGCTTAACGATTAATAATTCTTGAATTAATAATTAAATGTTGATATGTTTAATGACATCATACTTTCCGTATGTCGTGCTGTATAGCTTCATATTTTAAAGTTAAAAATTTTTTTAGCTTTTGCGAAATAAAATAAATGGCATCGTAAAGTTGAACATCCATAATGATTTGCTCTTATGATTTTTTTTTAATATAGAGCGGTTTTAGTTAAAATTTATTGCACCTAAATGCTGCTTCCTTAGTATGTCCTAACAATCTCTTACAAGTGAATAATAATGATAATAATAATAATTAAATGCTGATATGTTTAATTACATCACACTTTTCGTATGTCGTGCTGTATAGCTTCACATTTTCAAGTTTGAAGCCTTTTTTAGCTTTTGCGAAGCAAAATAAATGGCATCGTAAAGTTGAACACCCATAATGATTTTCTCTTATGATTTTTTTTTTAATATAGAGAGTTTTTTGTTGAAATTTATTGCACCTAAATGCTGCTTCCTTAGTATCTCCTAACAATCTCTTACAAGTGAATAATAATGATAATAACAATAATTAAATGTTGATATGTTTAATTACACCACACTTTCCGTATGTCGTGCTGTATAGCTTCATATTTTCAAGTTTAAAACTTTTTTAGCTTTTGCGAAGCAAAATAAATGGCATCGTAAAGTTGAACACCCATAATGATTTTCTCTTATGATTTTTTTTTTAATATAGAGAGTTTTTTGTTGAAATTTATTGCACCTAAATGCTGCTTCCTTAGTATCTCCTAACAATCTCTTACAAGTGAATAATAATGATAATAACAATAATTAAATGTTGATATGTTTAATTACACCACACTTTCCGTATGTCGTGCTGTATAGCTTCATATTTTCAAGTTTAAAACTTTTTTAGCTTTTGCGAAGCAAAATAAATGGCATCGTAAAGTTGAACACCCATAATGATTTTCTCTTATGATTTTTTTTTTAATATAGAGAGTTTTTTGTTGAAATTTATTGCACCTAAATGCTGCTTCCTTAGTATCTCCTAACAATCTCTTACAAGTGAATAATAATGATAATAACAATAATTAAATGTTGATATGTTTAATTACACCACACTTTCCGTATGTCGTGCTGTATAGCTTCATATTTTCAAGTTTAAAACTTTTTTAGCTTTTGCGAAGCAAAATAAATGGCATCGTAAAGTTGAACACCCATAATGATTTTCTCTTATGATTTTTTTTTTAATATAGAGAGTTTTTTGTTGAAATTTATTGCACCTAAATGCTGCTTCCTTAGTATCTCCTAACAATCTCTTACAAGTGAATAATAATGATAATAACAATAATTAAATGTTGATATGTTTAATTACACCACACTTTCCGTATGTCGTGCTGTATAGCTTCATATTTTCAAGTTTAAAACTTTTTTAGCTTTTGCGAAGCAAAATAAATGGCATCGTAAAGTTGAACACCCATAATGATTTGCTGTTAGGATTTTTTTTTAATTTAGAGCGTTTTTAGTTAAAATTTATTGCACCTAAATGCTGCTTCCTTAGTATCGCCTAACAATCTCTTACAAGTGAATAATAATGATAATAATAATGATAATAATAATAATAATTATAAAAATAGTAACAACAACAAAAACAATAATGATTATTTATAAATAATAATGGCAAAAAACAATGAAAAAAACTTCAATGTGATAGACTGGAAAGAAACAGGGTGTTTACAAACTCTTGAATACGAAGAGACGTTGATTGCACTTTATTTTAAAAGTTAATTTAAACAATGCTATATTTTCTCAAAATAATAATTTGGGGAAACATTCCCATTAAGATTTCCTGGAACACTTCTATTTTTAAACAAACTAAGTATGTTGCGTGAAAAAATTTCTTTTTTCTTCTGTTTCAAGAAACTTTCATGATAATGATAGAAAAGACGGAACTCAAAATTGGAATAAAAAATCAAACCATCCACGATAGCCAATACCTGGAAAAACTTTTATTAAATTAAAACTTTCCTATCATTCTTTGGAGTAATACTTTGCTTATTATAGAAGACTATTCTATCTTTTGATTTTTCCATTTGGATAATAGACATTTGTGCTAGATAATTACATTGCTTAAGGTGCCGGGAAGCCTATTTTCCCGTCATCGAGAATTATGACGAATGGAACAAAATTCGTCGCTCAATTCATAACTCTAATTGGCAGTTAATGTTCGTTCATCATTTATAAATCTCAACCCTTATCAACATCTCATAACTGAAATATGTTGGGGTATTTATCTGTGGGTTCATTTATTTATATTTTTTCTTCCTTCAAAATAATAGCCTCATAAATGGGTATTTAAGTATAATGATGAGACGTAATAGGTTGCGGATGTAGCTTTATTATTTGAATCTTTACTCGCAGAAAGGTTAAATTGGGGGATTTTTGTTATTATGTGATTGTCTTCCTAAAATCCGTGAAAATTGGCTGATTGTTTTATATACATATTATATTACAAGCTATGCATTTGAAAGTTTAAGTATTATTTTTTTTTGCATCTCGTTTAGAATAATGCGATAAAAAGATAAAATTTTACTAGGTTTTAATCTTTATGAATAGAATGGAAGTTGTTTTTTTAATACTTTCGAAAAACAATATCTGCTTTCCATAGTTCCTTTTAGTAAGACTAATCAAAGCAATGTACTTATAACAGAGAGGGTGAACTTACAGCGCACGTGTCACTTGGTGATACTTGATAGATATTTGCATAATAAATTGCATATTAAATTACTTTTATTCACTAATATTCTTTTAAAACAATATAAAAAACAAACGTATCTAATGCTAACTGAAGATTCAGAAAAAAATAGGCTTCTTGGTGTTATTATGGCACTTTTCAGGATTTAAGGCAGAAAATAATACACCTTCCATATTGGAAGTCTATGTTGTAGAAGAGATATATAGAAAATTTAAAATATCTAGCATTTATAACCCCAATTGCATTTTATTGAGACATGAAGGCTCAAAGGATAGAGCGTTAATTTCCAATCAGGTGACCCAGGTTCGAATCTCAGCTTTGGCTGGTTGATATGAACTCCGTTCCTGACTCACAACGACCATAATGCTGACGTAAAATATACTCAGTGGTAGAGGGATCATGGTTTAGAATTTCCCTGCTATCGGAATGTTTTAGTGGTTTTTCTTCCCCTGTAACGAAAATGAGAGTTAGTTTCACCAAAAAGTCCTCCACGAAGGTGCAATTGTTCCAATGTCTGATCCAGGAGTTCTTACGTCTTTTGGGTTGGGTTCAAAATTACAAGACTGCTGAGGGAGTTGAACATTGATAGTCGTAAACTCAGAATTGGTCGGCTGTTGAACGCCTGTTATAAAATATAAAAAAATAACATTGCATTTTATTGCTCATTAGAAAGGATGCTAGCTTTAAGATATTTTACCTTAGATCAGTGGTCGGCAAAGTGCGGCTCCAGAGCCGCATGTGGCTCTTTGGCTCCTTAAGTGCGGCTCTGGCACAAATATCCACGGAAGAGGCAGTAATATTTTGATTTAAAAAAAAACTTGGTAATTTTCTCCTTTTGAAATTGACATTGGTAGCTCTGAAATACAATTGCTGGATTTAAAAAACAAGGAGATATGGCGCTCTAAATTCGAACGTCTTTGTGTTGAATTGGAAATATTGGAGAAGAAAAAATTTGATCTTAGTTCACAACGCAAGTGGTCTGCTTTGAATGACCTGGAGAAAGAAAACATGATCATTTTCAACGCTTGGAATAGTATTCCTGACTCTTACGATCAGGGGAAAAAGCTCGCGTTTGCTGTTCTTTCTCTTTTTGCGACAATCTTTTTCAAGCATGAACATTATCAAGAGTAAACTGAGAAGTCGTCTTATTGATGAGAACTTGGAATCATGCCTAAAATTAAAAACAACAACATACAAACCTGACTTACTCAAACTTTCCAAGGAGATGAAAGCGCATTGTTCGCATTAATAGGTGTTTATTAAGTATGAAATTTAGTTTTATTTAGTGTACTACTTATTTAGTGTAATGAAAGTTTACTAAACAAGTAAATTTTTCTCCCAATCTTTTTTTAAAGTGTTGTAATGTTCATATTTGGCTCTTTGTCTAATAAGTTTGCCGACCACTGCCTTAGATGAACATTAAACTGAAATATTTTAAAAATAATGTTCATTAGATTTCAATTTGTAAGCAAGTTAATAATTGGAACAGCAAATATAGTCCTACCATGTAATTCAATAATTTAAAGTCAATATACATCTATTTAAAGATTAATTTTTAAGAAAAAAAAATGGCACATTAAACATTTGAAAATTAATAAATCTAAATTTAACACTAATCGAAGAAGGTTCGCCATCTCTGACTTACAGTCACTTGAAGTCATTAATTGAATTGGAGTTACTAGAACTTGAAGTCAGTGATGTGTGGATGCTTGGGGGTAACTTTCTTGGTTAGTTGCCAGTGAAAAGAAGAGTGTAATAATGCAATCACTGGATGGGGTTAAAATAATTTATTAAATTAAACTGAAAAAAATAATGTAATTATATATATATTTCGATCAGCATTATTCTTTTGAAAAATTTTATTGTTTCCAATAAAATATTTAGAAATTTAAAAAAAAAATTCTTTAAAATACGACAACCTAAAACTTCATTATTAAATTGATTTAAAAGCCATATTCATTCTTTATAAAATATTTCACTTAAGTAAATCATTTTTCTTCCAAAAAAATTTAATTTTATCCTAAAAATAATACCTATAACCTTTTAACCGATTTGAGGTTTTAATATGCTTCTTCAAAGATTGGATTATTCCTCTGAATGTATGCCTGGAGTCCATTGCCCTTTTTATTCTCCTATCTGCAGGCCACTAATAGGAATATAAACCAGATGATATTCAAGCTCCATATGGTTTGTTTCACATAAATTAAAACAAAAATATGTTATGTCAATGATGCACTTCCGATTTAAAAGAATGTATCTGAAACCAAGACGGATTTCAGCTTATCATATGGTTATAAAAGTGCAGTGTTACACTATTGTAATAACTATTGAAATATAGGGAAAACTACTTTTAGTAACGTAGGGGAAACTAATATTTTTTATGTAGGCGTGACTACTATTTGCAATGTAGGTGAAATTTTTATTTGTAATTTAGTTGATACTACTATTTGTAATGTGGGGGAAACTATTGTTTTTTATGTAGGTATAACAACTATTTGTAACGTAGGTGAAATTATTATTTATAATTTAGATGAAACTACTATTTGTAACGTAGGTGAAATTATTATTTATAATTTAGATGAAACTACTATTTGTAACGTAGGTGAAATTATTATTTATAATTTAGATGAAACTACTATTTGTAACGTAGGTGAAATTATTATTTGTAATGCAGGTAAAACTATTACTTATAATGTAGGAGAAACAACAATTTGTTAGGTAGCTGAAACTACTGTTTTTTTATGTTGGTGAAACCATTATTTGTAATGTAGACTAAACTTCTATTTGTAATGCAGGTGAAACTACTATTTATTATGTAGGTGAAACTCTATTTGTAATGCAGGTGAAACTACTTTAAGGTAAGGAAGTTACAATTAGAAATGTAAGGGAAACTACAATTTGCAGTGCAGCTGAAACTACTATTTGTAATGTAGGGGAAACTACTATTTGAATGGAAGTGAAAATGCGATCGAGGTGAGTTTGGGCTCTTTCGAAATCCGAGCTCATCTTTATTTATTACTTCTTTTTATTACCGAGCTCATCTCTATTTAATACTCGGACCTCTAAAGCGCTTTTAAAGCTTTAGAGGTCCGAGTCTGCCTGGAGTCGAGGACTTTGAATCTGAGCACAATATTCACAAGATTTTTTTAGTCTCCGCCTGCGTGAGATATGTATTGATCAAATAATAGCCAAAAACCACAAAGAGGAACACCTTATAAGCTATATTATTAGAGATTTCGGATTATTGTATGAGATTTAATACTTCTTAATTTTTTATACTCAATAGGAACGAAAAAAATTTAAAAAATTTCCAGCAGAATTTTTGTGGTAATTGCTTATCTTGGAAGCATAAAAAATTTTCGTATAACATAATTTTATCACTAGAACGAGTTCTTTATCAGGACATTTTTGTTGTTTAAAGAGCCTGAGGTAATTTTGAGATATGAAATGAATCTTTTGAAACTATTTTCTACTTGAATTACTTGCTTTTTGGTAGTAAGCGTATTTTTCGAGATATTACATAGTTTCCGTTCCTTTTGTACAATATATTCTTTGGTATAAACTAGTTCTCCCTCTCTCTCTCTTCCACGTAATTTTCGTATGCATTTATCTAACTGATTCAAGCTTTATTTAATTAGTTAACATTTATCTAACTGATTAAGCGCGATTTAAGTTTTTTGTTTTCGGTCGGACAAAAATAAAGTTACATTCTTCTCTTTAATCGATTTAAAAACGATTTTAAAAACTTACTTTTTAAATTCTTTATTTCATTATATTATTGATTTCTATGTAGAATAAGCTTGATTTTTTTTTTGCAGTAAAAGGTCCTTAGCTCCTGCTTGTATAATATTAAAAATAACTACAACTTCTACTAAATGTTAAATGAAATTACTTATAACTGGTGCGCAATACAACGTTTTTAATTAAAAATAAATACTAAATATATTTCATAAAAGGCTGAAATTTTTAAGTGTTTGCTTGAAAACATTTCAGAAAGTTTGGATTTCTGTATTAGAAAAGTATTTTTCTTGCTTTTCCGACTTATATGCCTGTTGGTCAATCCTAATTATGTTTTCGAAACATTAACACTCCTAACTATTCTAATGCGTCCTTGAAAGAAAATAACACATATTTTAACTTTAAAAAGCTACTGCTGTAACTAGAAACACATTGAATTCATTTAATGGATAACTTACAAAAACATAAAAAAAATAAAAATAATTAAACACGGTTTTATTAGATTCACACCTTCGATTCTATTTCAGTATATAGAGAACGAAATTTAAATATTGCAACAAAGCTTTAATATAGAAACACATAAGGCGTAAATGCAAATGCATTTTTGAATATAATAATCAGGGTATAAACCAAACACTGCGTAGTATAATGAGATATTTTAAATGCATTAGTTAAAAATGGATTTTCCTCTTGGCTGATTTTTTCTTTCTAATATTTATGGATGAAATATTTACTTCTTTTTTTTTATCTCATTACAAAATGGAAGAACAGCTTCAAAATCGAACTACTTAGCTAGTTTTGTATTAGTTTCCTTTCTATTTATCCATACAAAAATAGATATATCTGATCACATCAGCTGAAGAGAAAACATTCGATTTAAACTCAAGACAATGCTTTAAGATAATGGCTTTGAGCAAAGAGTCTTTGTCAAAATAGTTCGAAAGAGAGAAAAGTAGTAAACAAATAGAAAATACATTCTAAATGTTTAGAGGCATTGTTTGTGGATTCAGTATATCAAAACTCGTTCCATTATTCATTGTTGATTTTTCCTGCCATTCAAAACATAAAAAAAAATACCTATCAAACAACCTCCGGAAAAATAGGAAATGCACTGAAAAATTTGACACTCAAGCCTCTTGCGTTCATTAAACAAGGATTATTAGCTAAGCTACCGACTCAGCCTCAAAATTCCCAGCAGACGATTTGCAAGTTTGAGGTGCCCGCAGGATGTTAACAACACAACCCGAGCTAGTGTCGTATTCCCCAGGGATTCTCGCCAAAATGATAGCAAGGCCTCGATCCTAAAGGAGTTCTAAAACCTTTTCGAATTTTTGAAAACTCCTTCCTTTTGCTACAGTAATTACTAAAGAGTTTTCCTTGCCTATGGGCGAAGATGTAACCAGACTCTTGGGGTTTCGCCGGGATTACAGTAAAGATTATTTTTGTTCTTCTGTTTGAACTAATATCAGTAAACTGACGTAAACGAAAAAAGAATATTTAATAAATAAATAAATGCCTGATAGGGCCGGTATTAGCCATTCTCTTACTTAGCTTATTTTAGAGACCAAAAGAGTTTGATCCCTTGA
Organism: Parasteatoda tepidariorum; assembly: GCF_982258835.1. Classification (NCBI taxonomy): domain Eukaryota; kingdom Metazoa; phylum Arthropoda; class Arachnida; order Araneae; family Theridiidae; genus Parasteatoda; species Parasteatoda tepidariorum. The sequence continues at coordinate 81,385,728 of NC_141755.1, forward strand.
GTTTTAAAAGTTCATCCAGCTTTGTAGAGTAAATGATTAATTAGAGAAGGAAAAAAAAAAATTGTGCCTCCAAACTCTAAATTCGGATTTGGAGAGAAATATTTATTTGTGAGTTTGTTTCAGTAAAAACAAATAAGGCTGTGGCTTTGATTTATATAGCATTTGAAAATAAATCTTTTATGCTCAGTTCCTTATTATACTCATTTTATGAGAAATGAGTCTTTTAGTTTAATTTTATTTTAACCACTAGATAAGGGTAATAATGTTATTTTTCTTTGGAATAATATATTTTTAAATGATTCTTTTAATAAATGCGTTGATTCTGATTTATATTTGTAAAATTTGTAAACTAAATATGGTTAGAAAATTAAAAGTTTGTCGATGGAAATATTATCCCGTTAAAAAAACTGGAATCGCATTTTATTCAATTTAAAATGAGTGGTGATATATATGTTTGAATTAAGTGGAATAGATATTAAATGGCATACGGTCAATATTAAATATTTTTTTTATCTATTCTCATATTGATAAACACATAAATAGGGAGGGTTTAGGAGGGTTTAAATAGTATTTTTTAAAAATGTAAAAATAAATAATTTTAAAAAAATCAACAAAACCGCCTGTTTTTTCCTTATTTTTATATTTTTTAACCCAGAATATTTAAAAGTCAACCTCTTCAGCATTATAAAATGCTATAGGTTTTCAGCATTAAAAAGGTTGTTGTTGTTTATCATCCCAGATGGTGTAGCTTAACTACACCATCTTCATAAAACCAAAAATCTCTTAAAAGTCTAAAAACAAATACGAACCCCTTAAAATCTCAGAACCATTAAAACCTAATCTTTTCGTCCAAAGTATTCAACCTCAATTTACTGTGCATTTTACGAACAACTTCAATTCGCTATCTATCAGGGACAACCGTTGATATTCTTTAGAATTCAAAAAGTTGCTTCGTGTTTATATCAGTTGAACTGTAATAACTGCTATAAATATAAATGTTTCACTACACAAAAAACGATTTGGAACAACAATTAAAAGTTAGAAAAGTAGAACTTTGGGAATCTCTTAAATCTTTACGTGAATAAGTCTGAAATCTTAGTGAATTCTAGTTTCAATGAAATATATTTACAGCGAGAAATAAACACGGTTAAATGAAAAAATATGCATGAAATAAAATAAGTTTGAACTCTCAGTCATCGCCCGGAATCAAATCTAGAAAATTTGATTGACGAGTTCACCAACTACTGTGCCTGGTCGGTAGGGCGCTGGGCCCATGCCCGAGAGTTCGTGGGTTCGAACCCCGCCTGCCGAAGACTCCCCGTGTAGTAAAGTGACTGATGCACGTTAAATCTGTCGCGTCGCAAAAGTCCTTCATGTTCCCATAAGAAATCAATACCTCTGGGGGTAATGGATTGGAGATCGATCGTTCTCTGATTCAGGTCAAAATTACGATCTGTGGATGAATGAATGGATGTATGAATGGGTCCGCCTTATAAACAGGTGTGACGTATGATGTGGCGAAGTCGATTTCTTGGCCATAGATGGCGCCACTGAAAAACAAGAATCGCACATTCTGCCTTAAATTTGCTCGGTTTTACCAACCAACTAATTACTGTGTCATCCCGTCCCATCGTACAATGCAATCAGTTTTAGAAATCAGATTTAAAAAAAATGCTGGTGAACTTCCAGATTTCACTGGGACGTTTATATGATACGAGTCTCATCAAATTTCACTGAAATCATCAAAAATCGCGAGATGATTGTCAATAATGACGAAATGATTGTGAAAAGTAACGAAATGCAATTGACAATCGAGCTATCAAATACGCAAGTCTTATATCTGCGGGTACGTTTCCAAATTCACGATAAAATCCACCTTAAGAAAATTTAAAATCATGAACAAATTTATATTTATAATTAAGTCCATAATTAGCAAATCTAACTGACTTTTTCTGTGAAATAATGGCTAAAAGAAAAGAGAAAAAAAACTCATTTCATTCAGCATTAACGAGCCAATAGATTTTATTCAACTCAGCATTGAAGCATGCATTAAAATCCTTCCTTCAAAACATGCCATGATTTATTTTAAATAAAACAAGGAATATCCGCATTTATTTCAATAATGAATCTGAATGAATCTCGGGAACATTTTTTAAGAGATTTCCTGATAATTCCAAAGATTTCCATTTAAAACGACCTTTCATCACCTTCTAAATCGGAAATAAATTCCTCTAAGCTCAAAATCTTTTCCAAGAACAAGAAAATAACTGCAATTTGCAAGTGATAATTTATTATATTTATTATTACAAGAAGTAAAAATGATAATTTTAGGTTGTTCATTCATAACAATAGATAGAACAATTCAGTGAAAACATTTTTGGATCGAAATTTAATGATGCTGTTCTTATCATCTTTGAGTCAAAATAAATTCAGAGGGAAGACATTTTTTTTTTACTCCAGCTATACATAAATATGTATTTAAAATTGACGAGTTCAAAGTTATCGGATTTTAAATAATAAAAGAAAACGAGCCGTGATGATTCAGGGGACAGAGCTTTTGCCTTCCAATGAGGTGATCTGTGTTGGAATTCCGCGATGGCTGGTCGATACGAATTCCACACCAGGGCTGGCACCGAAAACAGTGCTGACGTAAAATATCCTCAGTGGTAGTCGGATCATAGGTTAGAGTCCCCTTGCCATCAGGCTAACCGTTGGAGGTTTTCGGGGTTTTCCTCTCCATGTAACACAAATGCGGGTTAGTTCAATCTAAGAGTAATCCACTAGAGAAAATTTCAATCAATACTTGATGCAGGAGTTCACTTGTCTTCTGGATTGGGTTCAAAATTACAAGGCTACGAAGTTGAATATTAGTAGTCGAATGCCCAAAGTTGTGTCGGCTGTTCAACGACGGTTATAAAATGAAATAAAAGTATTGATGACCTCACTTTAAATTTAAATGCATTTCAAGTTCATTGTGAATTAAGTAATGTATAAATAAACCTTGAAAATTTCAGCGAAGCTACATTCAGTGCTGTTGAACAATATCTAAATGACGCATTTTATGTATATATTTAAAAAATAAAGATCTTGCAGAGTTTTTTTTATTAGAAATACTATTCGTTTGTTCAACTTCTATCTTTACTTTCTGAAACTTATTTACGTTTCAATTTACAAACCAAGTAACAATTGCATTTTTTATGTCTGAAAACCTATAAACAGGATTCGGATTTCTTTTGTTGAGAATTTTTTTATTATTTATTCATTTAGTTTTATTTAAGGGCGCGGATCCTAACATTAATATTTCTAATATTCGATCCGTATAATGCCTTAGACAGAAGAGGCAAACTACGGTCTGTGGGCCAGTTGCAGCTCACCTGAAAGTCATATTCAGCCACCAATCGGCTGAATTATCTATGCAGTAAAACCAGTTAAGTTGACCACTGTTCGTTGATTACCTGAATAAGTTGATCTTAATGGTCAAGTACAAAAATGTCCCCTTTTATAACTTGACTACTTGTATAAATGGACCATCAAAATGTTGTCCCAAACAGCTACGTTACACAGGTTTCACGTAACATCAATTGGCCACGTTACAAGAATTGGCTACTTTTCTCAGGTTTTAACATACTTGAAAGATCAAAATCTTCTTTGGCTTCTTAGTTGAAATGAAATGAAAGTCGATTGTTTCAAATGTTCGAAGCGACGTTTATTGTTAGGATAACAACAGTTAAATGGTGAAAATAGGTGAGAAACAAGAAAAGGCACCTTTTCAATAAAAAGGAAGAGAAATAGATGGAAGAAAATCCATGACAGCCGAGAATGAGGTGCCCGAAGAGGGCAAATAAAGGCAGAATGCATTTCCATGCTTAGAGCATGACCGGAGCAAAGTGCAAGTCATTTACGAAAGATAACTTCAGAGGGTTTCTTCTTTAGAGAGATACAAAAGTAAATGACGTCAATCCATTCATTTGATAACTTTGTTTATAAGGATTTATCCAAATTGTTTATTTAGGTTATAGCAATATGATGTGCTACATGCCATTCCAAAGAATAGTATAACGGTACTTTGGAAACATAACGGCATTGTAATACACAACTATAAAGATTAAGTAATACCGTATATCCTTCACGTTCTCGTACGTATATTCTGCGCAACAGAGTTACTGCCGTACAGTTTCTGTTCTCTATCGAGGCACATGGCCAAAATGGCGTCATCAACATAAATGAAAATTTTTTAAAAAGTTATGTTAAACTGTCCCGATTTAAAAAGGCATAATGCATGATAATTTATGAAGTCAATATCTCAAAAGATATTAATTTCTTCCGTGATTTTTCTTTTTCAAAACTTTTTCGATCTTCATTTTTTCTACTCATTTTGAGGACATTGATGCTACATTTATTTTGAAACTCTACTTAATTACGTTGCCTTCTAAACTGAGCATTAAAATATACATTTATATAACTGAACAATGAGCTACGATGGCTTAGTGGTACTGATCTGTCACTGACCCAAAGCGGCTTGCAGCTGAACTTCCGACTAGCTTGTTTGAGAAGCGTAGGCAATCAGCCTACCCCCAATGATCCAACCCCAATGAGCCAATTTACCCCCAATGAGCAGCAGGAAGGCATTGCTTTGAAAAGGAAACAGTGGAAAATCAGTTACAAAGAAAATTTTTTTGGCAGCAATATTGATTATGCACTGGTATAAGAAATTAAGAGAATTTGCAGACTTGGTCGATTACCTCTAGAACTACTAGTCCGATTTTAATGAAATTTGATATATGTATACATTGATACAATACAAAGCAAATAACAATTCAAAAATTGTTATACACACGTATGAACGTGCGTAGCAGTCGCTGGAGTCAGAAGGTATGAAACAGCGGTGGAATAATAATAAATAAAAAAAATTGGAGTTAATAGGGGGTATGGTCCCCTCTTACAGACATGCAGGCTTGGCCAAAGGATCCGAAAGGAAGGATACTCTTTGTTCGCCAAGTATACAGGCCTTGCGACATGATTTTATACTTAAGGCAGTTTATATTAGTTCCTGTGGCAGTTGGCCTGAATTGTCCTGTGGCAATTTCATACCTTCCGACTCCAACGAGTGTTACTCACGATCGTGCATGTGTATTACAATTGTTGAAGGGTTAATTGTTATGTATTGTATCAATGTACGCACATATCAAATTTCATTAAAATCGGTCCATTAGTTCTAGAGATAATTGACCAAGTCTGCAATTTTTTTAAATTTCTTATACCAGTTATACTTTTAAATATGACAAAAATTTCTGTCTAACTTTCAGTTGCAATAAAGAATCCAAAATATTCCTAACATGTTGTGAATTCTTTTGCTATGACCAAAAGGATTCAATCTCTTATAACAAATATTATTTTTATTTCAGCACTTTTATTCCCAGACAGTCAAAAGTGGAAATAGTTTTTATTTCGGAAATTGTTTTAGAACGTGAAAGCACCCCTTGCTTCATTTGCAAAAGCACCGAAGCAATGATATCATATTCATTCTGCAATGAATTGTGAAAGCTTTGTGGTATGGGTGTGTTTCAGAAATGGAGCGGCATCTCAGAATGAAGGGGTGCCGAGAATTTGATGGGTGTTTCATGGTAGATCATGATTAATGAAGTGTGGGTTTATGAAATTCTACTTCGGTCGTGGCTACCGATGAGGGAACGTCTCGTGATTAAATATTTTTATTCATAGGGCATTTATTTCTAGTGTACTTCGTTAACAGAACAGTTAAATGTTGTTCTCGACTTATGTATCGGATATCTTTGAACTTATATGTTCTATGAGAAAACTGTATGACTTATGTATAGGATATCTTTGAACTCATATACTCTATGAGATAACTGTATGACTTATGTATCGGATATCTTTGAACTCATATATTCTATGAGAAAACTGCTTACTTATGTATCGGATATCTTTGAACTCATATATTATATGAGATAACTGTATGACTTATGTATCGGATATCTTTGAACTCATATATTCTATGAGATAACTGTATGACTTATGTATCGGATATCTTTGAACTCATATGTTCTATGAGAAAACTGTATGATTTATGTATCGGATATCTTTGAACTCATATATTCTATGAGATAACTGCATGACTTATGTATCGGATAGCTTTGAACTCATACATTCTATTAGAAAACTGTATGACTTATGCATCGGATATCTTTGAACTCATATATTCTATTAGAAAACTGTATGACTTATGTACCGAATATCTTTGAACTCATGTATTCAATGAGAAAAATAGCAAAATGACCTTAGCAAATATAACAATGAATTGCTGGAGAGATTTTTTTATCTCCAAGGTTGTCGGGGAGAAGAGGATAATGTGAACAGCTGGTATGTTTCCGTTAGTTATCACTTAAAAGTTTTCTGTGCATTTTGGTAGATTATCAAAACAGTGCTGCACTATCCTGTGCTATTGCATAAAGACACACATGATTAAATTAATAATCCCATGAAACTGAAGCGTTTTTTGATATTATTTGATAAAAAAACTTCATTCGCTTTAAAAATATGCAGACTGGAAATAACAGTCAACATACTTCAAGCTCCTAAAACTCGGTGCACATTTTCAATACTTGCCAGACGGAAATGAGAAGAAACAAAAGTGATTTGAAATGTAAAACGTAAAGTTGGCAACGAAAAATGGAAAATTCATTTATTTCCAATTTTTGTTGGCAACTTTACGTTTTATGATCCCAAATTTGGCTACTCTTGAAAATGGAAACCTATTTTTTAGCGCTTGAAACATTTTGACTGTTATTTCCAAACTGCAGAGTTCTGAAGCGATCTGCATAGTTCAAACAAAACTAAGTTGTTACTAATAATTTTTTTTTCTTTGGGTTCAAACATTACTTAAAATAAAAATTGTTAAAACCATTGATTAAAGGATTTTATTTTACGATTAAAATTAGTAACATAAGTTAACATAAATTTTTCAATATTAACAAAATATTTAATGGTCAAAAACTTGTATATACTAACCTCATGTCAGAAGGCTAGTAACGCTAGTTTTTTTTTTAAAAAAAGCATAAATAAAATAGTATTAATCGAAATTAGCTTAGGTTTCATTTGAAATGTATGATAAACATTTAAACGTTGTTGACTAAAAATTAAGATAAACGTTGAATTTTCAATAAAAAAAAGTTTAGGTACCTTGAAAATGTTTAGTTAATTTTTTTAACAAGTTGACTAAACTAATTCGTATTAGTCCTTTCTCTCCTGTTTTTAAAAAATAAAAATTCGAAATTTAAACACTGTCAAAACTATATCTCAAATTTTGTAATTTTTTATAATGTAATTTGAGTCTTCGTGTCGTCCCTTTGCATAGTTATCAACATTATGTTTAGTTTAAAATTAATATTATTTCTTTTCCCAGTAACTGTTTTTTCCCTAGAACAAAAATTACATTCTTCAACAACAATACGTTCTTTATAAAATTAATTTAAGAATTACAATTATTCTATACAGTGTTTTTTAAAATTTAGTTTTGAAATTACGTATGTTAGGTCAAATGCATACAATCATATTTAAAGTTCAATAAAATTTATTTAAAAAAAATTAAATTTCCGAGAAAAGAAATCGGTTGAAATTGTTGACATTACAAAATGTACTTACATAAGTGGTACATCCATCAAACTGTCCTTATAAATATTTCATATTCCCTTAAAATCATCTAAGGTTATTTGAATATTTAACTTCAATATGTGTAGGTTCCCCTTCTTGCTGCAGGGAAAGTTGCTCCTGGAATAGGGAGCATCACCTATTTTCATTTATCACTTATCGTTCAGAAGTAACTCACTGCATATCTTCACGTGCTTCATTAGTCGTGTGTTCCACAATATGCGCTACACAGTTATTCCTTCTCACTAGATTTCTTTCTTTCTTTCTTTCTTTTTTACTCAAGTTTATAACTCTTTAAGATGGGCAATAAAGGAAGAGCAAAGGAATAAAAACTCGAGGGTAATTTAGAAAAAAAGAAAGAAAGAAGCAGATTTAACGTTTGGAGAGAAAGATTTATTCGAATGGGTTTTAAGAATATTAGAAATTTAGAGAGTTTAGTTTCTTCATTTTTTTGATGAAGGGATGTCGTTTAAACCAGTAGTTCGATATCGATTATGATTTTTATGAATCATCGATTAAATTCATCTTTTTAATCGTGTGGGCAAAGTTTGAATAGTAAATTAATTACACAGATGACTGACTTGGTTTTAATTTTAGTTCATAAATATAAACGAAAGCGTAATTCAACTTTATCTGTTGCAAAAAAGTAACCTATGAGTTTTAGAAGTATTAAGTGACGACCTAGCGCACCAACCACCTTTACTTACCAGACAAGTCGGTACTCAAAGATCTGGGTAGACTTCAAGACGCCACCAGGCATATAATTTATCTGCCATCAGGTCCTTTACAAATAAACTCAGTCAATGACACAGTTAACCACTGTGCCATCGTGACTCCAAATCTTTAATTACAAGAAGAATATATGCTGAAAACCATATTTACCTTAGCAACGTGAAATACAGCAAACAATAATCTTTACAATAATCTAACAATATATCTAACAATAATCTTAAGTTGGTCTCTACGCGCTCTTTTAAAACAGTCCTTACATTAGAATGAAAATGTACTGTAAGAAAATGTGTATAGTAGATACAAGAAAATAAAGTTTTGTTTATTTATTATTTATAATCTTTTTAAATTTATTTTCAGTTTTTGTATTTTACTTAAATACTAAAGAGAATAATGTTAGTTCTGTTACTCATGCACGAAGCATCGGAAACAAATGCATCCCTCTTTTATTGAATATAATATTAAAATTTTCCACCCCTGTGCTAAAATTATAAATTGACTTATAAAGTATTTTTTTCTTTTTATTAAATTGCTTTAAAAAATTAATTCAAAGAGAAAATGTTTTTAAAATTAACATGGAAGTCAGATTTTCTAAGAAAGATGAATGTTTGATATATACAAATTTAAAAAAAAAAGCACATATTTTTTATAAAGTCTAAAAGGTACATTCAAAACACTCTTTTAAAAATACTGATTCCATTTATTTATGAAATAACACTTAGAGCAAAATGCTCTATTTTAACAACTATCTATAACATAAAATTATTTATATCCTTTTATACGCAGAGAATAAAGAAAATATGTATCCTCGCAGAATAAAAGATCTTACTAAATTCATAAATATGAGCGAATAATAATAAATAAAAACTGATGCTTTGATATAAACTCTCAACAATATCATCAAAATTCTAAAACACGAGCTATTTTAATGACGCGAGTAATCTTTTCGATATAATTATTTTCAAAAACCCTGGTATTCTTCCAATTTTATAATTCCTTTTAAAAAGCAAAGTATTTTAACCAGAATGTATATTATTATGAATATTTCAGAATTTTTCTAAATTGCTTTTCTTTCATAATGTGAAATATAAATGAACTTTCTATAGAGATTTTGAAGACAAAGGCTATTTATATTCCTTACTCGGAAGATTATTCTGAAAATTCCTAAAAATTAAATCACTACAAATTACTAAGCATAATGAAAATAATAAGTTTTAGTATTGCTGTAAAATGTTCATAATACTGACTTAAAGCATTATTCATATTCACTATTTTGAATTAAAAAATATTATTGTAAGAGATTATCTGATATCTAAATAAAAATATCAATTGAAATAATGCCGCATTATTCAAATTTATAAGCTGTTAAAAATGCAGAAATTGCGATTAAATATTTTCTCTAGACTCGTTTGGCGTAAAAATTTGTGCATCATTTGGTGAATACTTGCTGATTTTTTCGTAGAAGTTCTTTTAGCCATTTTATTTTTTGAAAAGTTTTTAACACATTTGTTTAAATGGATGCCATTATTTGTACTAAACAGATTTATAATATATAAGAAATCAAGGCAATAAAGCAATCATATCAATTGAATATACCAATCACTTTGAGAAACAACAGTTAATAAAGAATATTAATGCATTTTGTGTATAACTAATATTGATTATGTCCTTTTTCCGATTTTAGAGCCAGTTTCACTCGTTCTGGAGTAGATTTCATGAGGCGTTTACAATTTTTGACAGCTTATACATCCCTTACTACGCTTGAGTATAAATTAACCCCTTCCTTCTCGCTCCCGTGAAAATGATGGGGTGAGGTTTCGCCCTCTATTTCTCGCTCCCGTGATATTTCCGGGCAGGAGTGTTCAGTAGTAACGTGCCCATAAGAATAAAACTAATTCATTTCTTTTGCCCGGAAAACATTTTATTTCCCATTTTATACACCAGATGGCAGTACAAGGATATTTTTAAGGTACTTGTAGATAGTTTATTTTAAACTAGATGTCAGCACTAATCAGGGATACAGGCATAAAAAATAGGCACTTTTATGACCGTTTTCTTGTAAATTAATCGATCGTTAAGGGGTTAACAAATAAGGCAATTTTTCGTTCTTCGTTCCATTTTCACTATTTTTCTTCAGATTTTTTACGAGATTAATGTCCGTAGCATTTAATACACTGCAAAAGATAAACAGAGAAAAAACATATTTTTTACAGAAAAAAAAATTTGTTTCAAGATTATTACATATTTTGTAAACATATTTTGTTGTAAACGTTATCCGCGTGCTGTGAAAAATTCGTGTTATTATTATTTTTTTTAATATTTTTTTACATTCTTTCTTTCTATATTTGACAATTTAAAGCTGTCTTTCACTGCTTTTCACCCTAACCATTGATGGAATAAAACTGTCTATTCAAATTCTAGTTTTCGCCATACAATTTCACTTATCGTACGATAACTTTACCTTTTTCCAAATCATTTTGCGATTTTTTTTTTCTATATTTGCTCGTAATTTTCAGAAATTATTTTATGGTTTTGAACATTGCATAAATAAAATTGCCATTCGACTTTATTGCCGAATTGATACTACTATCTGATTATGATCTGTCTTTAGATCTAATTTATACGGTTATAAGGATGGGCCAATATAGTTTTAAGCACTATTACAATAATAAGATGAAGGCAGTTCAGGATTTTTCCTTATAACCTAACGCTAAAGCTACCGTTGCTCTGTGGACAATGTGGTGACCGGGATTCGAATACCGGTGTGGACTGGTCATGCAAATTCTACTCTTGGCTCGCACCGGCCCCAATGCTGATATAGTTATTTTATCGAGTTTTATTGGTTAAAACAATGGAGTTTGTTTGTTGAAATGAAAGAGTTTGTTTGTTAAAATAGCAATCTACTTAAAAAAACAGACATCCATTTTTAGATTACCGTATTTTTCTGTAAAATAAAGGGAAACTGTGAAGGTTTATTGTAAAATAAAAGTTTTTCTATAAATAACTGTCACACTAGCTGAGATTTTTTTCCGTAAATTAAATTTTTTTTTAAAATTGTTAAATTTAATTTAAGCTATTTTGAAATAGCCCCTTTTCGACAAACTATTCCTCCAGAGCCGCGATGGCTCAGGGGATAGAGCGCTCGAATTCCAATGAGGTGAACCGGGTCGAATCCCGATGGATACTAATTCTGAATCTGGTTTGCACCGACCACAGTGCTGATGTGAAATATCCTCAGTGGTAGACGGATCATGGGTTAGAGTCCCCTTGCCGTCAGGCTAACCGTGGGAGGTTCTCGTGGTCTTCCCGTTCATGTAACGCAATTGCGGGTTAACTCCATCAAAAAGTCCTCCACGAAGACAAATTTCTCCCAATACTCGGTCCAGGAGTTCTCTTGTCGTCTGGATTGGGTTCAAAATTACAAGGCTACGGCGTTGAACATTAGTAGTCGTAAACCCATAAAATTGGGTCAGCTATTCAACGACGGTTATAAAATAAAAAATAAAAACTCTTCCACCCTTTTTTACATTTATTGTAAGAAGCCAAAACTTTTTGAAAAATTCCCTCGTTGAATGGAAACACTGTGTTTATTTCACCATTCTTATTTCCCATGCTAACCTCTTCCATTTTATTTCTTGAACAAAAACGAGTGTTCCTATGGCGTCGTATGAGAAATACCCTCAAAACATTTGCTTTCACTAAAACTAGAAAATTTACTCGGTACATTCACTGATTTATCTGAAACCAAATGTTAAAAAAAAAATTCCCTTTCATAGTAATAGGATTAAAAAAAAAAGAAGTAGAATTTTTTAAACAACTGGTAAAAGAAGCAAGAAATATCCAATTTGAGTTATTAAAAACAATATTTTCGCAATCATGGGGGCAGCTAATCCTTTGCTTTCAAATTTAGCTCTAATAATTTCACCCATTTCAAACTGAATATAAAATATCACACGAAACCTCTAAGACATTATTTGCAAAGGTCGCTCTACACACGTAAGACCCTCTCTCATTACAAGTGAAAACAGTAATAGGGAACTTCCTCAAATATTACAAAACAAGGCCTTCTTACCCTTTTCTTACTAAAAATTCCTTGAGAGATTTCGCAAGGGGTCCTATTAACACCGCCAAAAGACAATGTTCACTGACACATACACAAAAAAGGTTGTCCTAAGAATTTTCAGAAAGGCTTAAATCTCCTTCTACGCGTATATTTTAAAAGGCCCTCCTGCCTTACCCATTCTCCCATGTAAATAACTTGCAAATTATTCAAGAGAAGGGTCTGGAATTTTTCCGATGCAAGTTTATTACTTCCTTTGCAAGTGACTAAGAACAGAAATGGTAATGAGAGAGTTGAGACGTTTTCTTACAACAACAATCTTCCATGCCCATACTCCTAATAGTCTCTAGTCAGGTGTAGTAGCAGCACCTTGTCTCTGCTGCTTTTTAGAAAACTAATTTCTCCAGGGCCCAGGGGCGTTAATATTTCCGATAGAGCTGTTATTATCCTAGTTTGCTTGGCGCTTCTCTTTCTCCTTCGTGTTGCTTTTCCTTGCGAAAAGCTTTAATATCTATCACCTATTTTCTTTTTTTCTCACCCAAAAAAAGAAGCATGTTTAATAAGAAGATATAATAATGAGAAATAACTTTTTTTTTCTTCCTTTTTCTAGTCATTTTTGCTGCAAAATTGCGATCCCATTATAAAATGTACAGAAATAGGCTTGATCTGAGGAAGGAAAAAAAAAAACATGAAAGTAATTTACGAATTCGAGAGCTTTTTGTTCGCAATTCTCCTAAGTTGCATTGTCAAAATCCCATGGGTTCATTGGTTTCGAAAAGAAAAACGGCGTGCATATAGGCATTTTTGAATTGCATTTTTTCGGAAAATTGAAGGCCCCAATTTCGAAGATTAAACAAATGCTTTATTTTGAATTTTTTTGGCCCCCTCTCATCGTTTTATTCCCTAGAGTCCTATGCTACATTAGCTTCGTTTTGATTTGAATTTTTCTTGAAAACGAAAATTGTGTGTGAAATATTAATTTTGTTTCCTAGATAAATATTTCAAATAATAGAATTACTTGAGGGAAAATAGTTTAATAAAAGAATTTCTCTTAAATCTTCTATTGTTCGTTTTTGAAATTGAATGTAAAAAGCCAAACTCAACAAATGAATTTTTTTTCCAACTATGTTAGAAACGCGCACTATACATATATTTCTTTGTTTCTTAGAAACAATGTTCAGTTTCTTTTTACAATTATTTCCCGTCATTATTTTGTTTAAGCTTTATGTTTTATCAAAGAATTCCCGTGAATAAACTTTTTTAATGCTGACTAAAGACTAAGTTTAATACTAAACATATGACAAGAATCATATTTAATTTAAATTTTTATTTTAAAATTTTCTATTATATATTTAATTTTAGGATTTTGATTTTGGAATTAAAATTGCTGGATGTTTAGTTTATTTCTGATGCTTGATAAGTACAAAGAACTAGTTTGTATGAAAAGTTCGTGGTAGTTTTGGCGAAAAATTGAAACACAGAACATTAAAATGTTTTCGTACATTTATTAAATTGTTCGAATTAATTTATTTGTGAGTTTATTAAAGTGTATTAATATGAGAATGTGATGAAACGTCGTAATTGTGATTTAACAAATCTCGAGGAATTGTCCCTTAGAATTCTTTCAGGTGGAATATCGGTATTCAACGGAGGATGGAGACATTTCATAATTTCGATATTTCAAAGTAATACACTATGATTGAACTACTTTAATATCAACATTGAACGAATGATTGTAACAATTTATAACTTCAGTCTTTCAAAGTAAGAAATATAGAATATGAGTAAATTATTATAGAAAAAGGGTTAAGGGTGGATTCGTTTTTTTGAAAGAAAATGGGAAAATATTATGTGCATTGCATACTCATTTTAAGTGTTAGGAAGTAATACTAGTAAGTTTAAATAGCACACTTCTGTACTCGATTGTAAAAGTTTCTAAAATAATTTCTAAAGTCTGCTTTCGAATGTTTGTCAATTCTGACGTTTTCTTTACGTCATTGATATCAGTAAACCTTGTTCCCTTAGCAATTTTTTCAGATCCTTAGATGTCAACAGGAGAATTTGTTTAAAGATTATGGTGAATGATTTCTTTACACAATTCTGGAAAAAATTCTGGTAAAAAGTACCGATTCTCAGGGTGCAAGCACTTTTTACCGTAAAATCTATTTTTACCAGAATATGTTACAAAACAAAAAATCTTATATACGGTAATTTTTACAGTACTGATTACTTTTTTTCATTTTTTTTAATTTTTAATTTTTTTATATTTTATTTTATAAATGTCGTTGAACAGCTGACCCAATTTTCAGGTTTACTATTACTAACGTTCAACTCCGTAGCCTTGTAATTTTGAACCCAATCCAGAAGACAAGGGAATTCCTGGATCAAGTATTGGGAGAAATTTGCCTTCGTGGTGGACTTTTTGATGGAACTAACCCGCATTTGCGTTATATGGAGAGGAAGACCACGAGAACCTCCCACGGTTAGCTTGACTGCAAGGGGACTCTAACCCATGATCCGTCTACCACTGAGGATATTTCACGTCAGCACTGTGGTCGGTGCAAGCCGGATGCGGAATTCGTATCGACCAGTCGTCGCCCGGATCGAACCCCGGTTCACCTCATTGGAAGGCGAACACTCTATCCCCTGAGCCATCGCGGCTCCAATATTGATTACTGTAAAAATCAGTGCATCACTCTAAATAAATATTACTGTAAAAATTACAGTATAATATTTTACGGTGAAATGGATTTTACGGATGATGCACTTACAGTGCACTCATACTTAATGCCGTTCTAAATGTCTTACAGGGTAGTTTGCCGGGCAACGTTGTTTAGTTGTTGAATATCAAACACCGGCGTCTGAATTGCAAAAAATTCCAACAGAGAATTGTTTAGAATTTTTTACAACCGAGTACAGATATGCATCAAGGAAGATGGGGGTTACTATGAAACATTGAATGGGTATGTAGTAAACATATTATTTTCAGGACTTATTAAATCAGTTCTGAAAACTAATTGCCGTAACATTTAGTTTTAGGCGATAACTAACGTTATTTATTTGGTTACGAAATCATAAACCTTTAAATGATTATCAAATAGTACCTAATTTACTTCAATTCAGCAATATTTAGACGAGTTTCGCAATATATAACGACATATCTAGTATTCAAATTACACATTTTTGCGTAAGTAATGATTCACTTTTGTAAGTTGTAAATTTGCTAATGCATACTTCCCTTATATTTTTCATATTTAAGACTTTAACTTCTTTTCTTTTTTCGCAATTTATTTTTCATGAGATGAAACAATTCGTGAAATCTATTTATTTTATGCCTTATTTCAGAAATAAGCAGATTTTTCTCAACTCTTGTTTATTACGGGCATACACCTAGCTTCTATGAAAACTAATTGACATGAATTTTGATTCATTAATTTTGAACAAATAGTGTTAAAAAAAATTTAAATAAATTTTTTATTTTAATCTTTGGTTTAGAAAAAATAGGTTGTTTATTTTTTTCCGATTTAAAATTTTACAGGTGATTTTATTTCACCAAAAATTATTTTATTTCTCACATATGCTCAATTTCTAATAAAGTTATTATTTTTTTCTGAAATTCGGTACCCAATGTTCATTAATGTTTTAAAGTTTTAAATAATGCTCTGAAACTCTGTCTTTCCATGCTTGGATTCGTCTAGCACTATTTTGAAAGACAAAATGTTTTACGCAACCTTTAATATTTCTGCGGAAAAACGAGTAATTAGCGACTACAAAACAGTTATGAAAAGTCGTTTTATGCCTCTCTATATACCCTACTTCTAATTATTTTTTTATTCTAAAACAGCATTACATTAAAGTGATTATAAAAAAGTTTCGAAGAAAAAAATATCGCAAAAATAATTAATGAATGAAAATTTAATTCAGAAATGCTTAAGTATTCTAAAGTTATTATTTTTCATAAAATTTTCTACCTTATCATTATTTATGTTTCAAAATATAAAAAAAATACTCTGATTTCCTGTTTTTCCATGTTTGGATTCGTCTGCCACCATTTTCAGAAACAAAAATGTTTTACAAAATGTTTCTATGGAAATACGAGTAATAAACGACTACAAAACTGTTATGGCAAGTCTTACACTAAAACTGCATTATCTTTTAAGTGATTATGAAAAAGAAAAAGAAGCTCAAAGAAATAATCACGACAAAATTAATAAATAAGCAAAAATATAATTAAGAAAGGCTTAAGTATTCAACGTTTTGAATTAAGACCAATCTTAAATCTCGCTGGAATAATACAAATATTTGACGCAATAGCTAAAATAGTCATGTTTCCTCTCCCTTAGGTAAAAACCAAAAGATGGACAATTTTTTTCCCTTCCAAATATTAATTCACCTCATTCGAATTTAATCAGACGACAGGTTTGGGACCACACACCGTGATCAAAAAACCTGTGGGCCATTTTTAAGGGCCCCAAGTTACTGGACCTAATCATAGGGTTTATCACCTACCTTGCAATATGTCACCCCGACCTTATATTGCACCTCATTAAAAAGACCTCAGAAGTCGGCTTCGCCTCAGCGGAGAGGAACTGATTAAAATTTTGTCCTGATTATTAATATTCTATTTTCTTTTACAAGACGTAACTGAGCAAAAGCATATCTCTAGAGGATTTTTTTCATCTGTAATTGCGAGCGCGTATTTGAATTGCATGGTTTACACTTTAGTTAAAAAAAGCTAATCAGAAAACGTTTTCAATCGAATATTAGTATTCTAGGTTTAGAAAAAAAATAGGAATTTCGCTTGGGTGTAATAAGCGTTTATATTTGTAATCAATCATATATTATTCTATGCTTAATATTTATGCATAATGTATGATTAAGAATAGCGTTCACTTGTCTAATATCATAAAAACCTTTTTTTCGAAATTCATAACTTTATATTGATAAAACTGTGATCACAGTGTTCTATTTAAAATAGTTGTTGAACAATTATGATAAAAAAAAATCCCTTTTGATTACTACAGTAGAGGTAATAAAATTTAGTTCCGAAATTGAAGATGGTTTAAATTAAAGTGATACCTGAAAATTGAGTATTTTGTTAGCTTTAAATTAAATTAAAACTTTTTTCAAAGTAAATTGGCTGGAGCAATTTAGAATTTAAAGTGGTGTTGCTAGCACTGATAACTGCAACTGCAGTCAACATTTTATTTAATTGGGCTTTGTTCAATCGAAAAATATTTAGATTAAATCCCGGAATAATCTCTTTTTGGGATTAAAAATGGAAAATTGAGAATTTGTTTAGAAGCAAAATACGAAATAATTTTTATTTTTTTCAGAATGTAAAATAACATTTGAAAAATTAAATATTAAATGTAGCATTTTGGTCGCCAGGAATATATATAGAAACTGTAATTTTCATTGAAAAATACCCATATTTTCACCCAAATATTTATATAAATATTTTCGTAGTTTTGATGAAACCTCAATTTTACATTTTATGTAGATGTCTTTTTTATATTTTGCTACTGCTCTTTTAAATTTCATATTCTTAAACGTGAAAACTAAAATTTGTTACATTGATTTGATGAAAAATTTTTTGCGTTCTTTTTAGTCACACGCTCTTAGATTGACCCTTGGACTAACAAATAACAGTTTACAAATAAATAAATAAATAAATAAATGAAACAAATGTGAGTTTTGTTAAACCGTACAGTATTTACAATGAATTTCATTGTATAGAAGAGAATTAAAATGAAAATAAAACAACTAATTGTTTTATTTTAATTAAAATTAGAATAAAACAAAGACATGAAGCAACCATGAAATAACTGTTTGAGAATCTTCTTTTAAATGTTTATGAGGAGTGCAACTTAAAATTGCGAGCCTGCTGATTAAAGTAAGGATGCGAATAAATTTATTTTGAAACTATCTAAAAGATTAATAAAGAATAATTAACATTCTTTTTTAAACACAGAATATAAAAATATGTGATCCAAAACTCAACTAAAAATTAGAGACTTATTACATTAAATTAACTTCATTAAAAAAAAATTTTGTTAATACCAACGTCACTTGCACGGTTAAAGATTTCGGATAAAATTCCGGTAAAAGTACCGGCACTTACGGTGCCGGTGCTTTTTACCGTAAAGTTCTTTTGCACTGGAATCCATTTTTTATATTACGGAATAAAAAAGATGATATATCGTCATTTTTACAGCAATAAATACAGTAAAATCACTGTATAATAAAATAAGGTTTAATACTTTACGTTAAAAATAGATGGATAATGCACCCAAATTGTTAATACTTTTAACAAAAATTTTTTTATACCGTAATTTGTTCTGGAGTTTTTTATAGTGCAGCGAAACAAGTCTTAAGTTAGCTCGGTGATCTAAATCACCCTGGATGATAGTTCGCTAAAATAACTCAGTTATATACTTTGTGTTGCAGAAAAGTACATAACAAATATATATATTTTATTTTTGAAATATATATTTTGAGTAACATAAAAGCAATTTTCAAATCCTTGAATACTATATCGTATTATAGTAAATAAAAATAATAATAAAAAAATACTAGAATTTTTTAGTTTTTAGGGTCACGAAAGGTATAAGCTTGCTATTTAGAAATCTCGGAGTTCATCTAAGTTTCTACATTTAATAAATTCCCTACATTTATTCAGTTTTTTGAAAAATTATTCAAACAAGTGATATTTTAGCTTTATAATTTTATAACTGTCTCTGAACATCCAATCAAATTTTGCTAATCAATTACGGCTACCTCCACTCGAAGCTACCGGCCATTGTTCACCTCCGTAGCCTTTTAATTTTGAACCCAATTCAGATGACAAGGGAACTCCTGTATAAAGTATTGGGGAGAATTCGCCCTCGTGGAGGGCTTTTAAGGAAACTAACCCTCATTTGCGTTACACGGAAAGAGAAAAACACGAAAACCTCCCATGGTTAGCCCGACAGTAAGGGAACTCTATCCCATGATCAGTAAACCACTGAAGATGCATTGTGGTTGGTGTGAGCCTGGTGCGGAATTCGTATCGGTCACCAGCCGCTGGGATTCAAACCTGGTTTACCTCATTGGAAGGCGCATGCTCTATCCCCTGAGCCACCACGGCTCAAACTAGTGATATTAACACGTTTTATTTTAATAAAAAATAGTTAGGTATTGAAAAAAGGAATTTTAAAAATGAATAATATATTTCCCATTGTTTACGGGGGGAAAATTTTTTGGTGATATTACCATACTGTAAAGTAATGACATTTCTGGTAAAAAAAAAAAAAAAAAAAAAAAAAAAAAAAAAAAAAAAAAACATAATTGTAAATAATTAAACCAAAATATGCGATATTTAAACCATTCATTTGATAATTTTTCTGCTCTTATGGTAGTGGTTAACAATAAATTCTGGTTTTCGAAATTGTAGTTCTTATTAACGCACATTGAGTGAAAAAATATAATACTGAAAAGCAAATGTAACCGAATTAATAATTTTTATGCCATGTTCTAAGGTATCATGATAAAATTATCAAATTTTTCCACATTTACCGAATCTAATCACATATTATAAAACCATATTTTGCTAATTTTTCAAAAATCATGACAAAAAGAGCTTTGGTAAAAAATTACTGAGCTTTTTATTGCAAAAGCACGGTAAATTTTACCATATTCTGTAAGTTTTAACCGTACTTTTTTCTCCCTCCATAATTAACATAAATTACTCGAAGTTCTTGGTTCATAGATGAAACAAAAATATTGTTTCCTTAACATTTATTTCATCTAGTAGGTTTGAGATTTCACATCTATCTGAAAGCATCTTAATTTTAACATCATATCATAAAAGAAAACGCATCACATAATGTCAACTGTCTAAACATCAGTTATATACAACTGAGCACATTCTAATTTTATACTTTAGTTACTTTATTTGTTACTTTAAAAAAAATGATGTTTCTGAAGAGTAATAGATTTTTTTTCGCCATAGTTTTCATCGTTTCTTTATTAATCGAAAACAGTAAGTTTGACCCAACTTTGCTTTGCTTTTAAAAACTGTTAATAATATTAATCTGTTATTTATATGTAGTCAATATCAACTTGCGTACTTAAAGTTTTTACATTATGATTGAAGTACAAGAATTTTATGAAATCAAATAACATATAATAAATATAGATTTAAAGGTTCTGTAAAAAAATAATCATTGAGGGAATTTGAAATGCTTGATAAATATGGAAGATTGAACCAACCAATCTAGTTTTGTTGAGAATGTCATAAGTTATTACATCTTACAATTTTTTAACTTAAAAAAAACAACTTGAAGTTAAATTTTACGATGAATTAAAGTTAAAGGTTTTATTTGAATTATAGTTAACAAACATTGAATTTAAAAATAAAAATGTTTGCTGCCAATTTTTAATGGAAAACTGTAAGTTTTCTAACTATTGATAACTCGAAATTAATATCAAATTTATTTAAAATTCCATTTTGTTAATAATTAATGTTATAATTTAATGCAATAATTTTATTTTATACATTAGTGCATAAGTTATTCTACATTCCTCCGCATCTTTTTCATAAAAATATCATCGATGTATAGATTGAAAAACAACGTATTTACATAATTAAACACATTGCATTTATATAATTCAGATTTCATGATTCATTTTACTGTAGGAAATGTATGTTTGCTGAAATGTTGATTATTCGATATTCTCAAATCTTCTATAAACACTAATAATTCTAATTTGTTATATATCAAGGCAATTATGTTATAAATTAATAAACTTATATTACAATTGCTGAGCGGTAGCGCTTCGCGCTGTCGTGCCACAGGTCCTTGGTTCGATCCTTGGGCCGGGCAAGGCCGACTCAGCTTTTCATCCCTTCAGTGGGTCGATAAAATGAGTACCAAGCATGCTTGGGAACTAACACTGGGGGTTCCGCGTTCGGCTGACCACCTGACCGGAACATATGCTCCTGCACCCCAGAGCCCAAGGTCAAGAAAACTGAGATGGGCACAGTCGGCCTTGGCCCTCTTAATGGGCTGTCGCGCCACTGAGTTAGTTAGTTAGTTTATATTACAATTAATTAGTAAAATTAATGAAATTATTTTATGAATTAATAAAATTAATTCATTAATTAATACAATAAAATTATTACACAAATTAATACAATAATATTGATATTTTTTATAAATTAATACAATTTTGCTATAAATTACTGACTAAATCTTATAGTAGTCATTTATTTGCTTTGATTAAACACTAATTGAACATTTTCTGCCTTAAAGATGAATGTAACGTAGTTTTAAATTTAAACATAAAAATTCTACAAGAAATTATCAACCGATTTAATAAATTAAATTTCAAATAGCAGATGCAATAATAAACGTTAAATAATCAGTTTTATCTCTGTTTTCTAACGTTTTAATTAAAAAATGATTAATGAAACTAATTTAATATCAGTTTATAGTATTGCAGAATATTTTTTTTACTATGCATGCAATAATTGAATTGCATAGAATTGTAGTGAAAGAATATCAGTTTACATGAGCTACTAGAATACCATAAAATATACAAATAGATAATACGATTAATATATTAAAAATCGACATAATAGATAAATTAAAAAATGATAAGCAATTTATTATAAGAAATTCCTTAAATAGAAATTATAATTTTTGTTATTTTATGATTTTCATATGCATTAAAAACTAATTTTTCAATATTTTTAAATTCATTTCTATATTTTCTTATTTTTAAATTTATATTTTTTTCACTAAACTAACTTTTGACAGCATAAAAATCATACTAAGAGTATAAAGTGCAAATGGACCCTTCTATAAAGAACTAAAAAAAGAATGAATTATCTAAGATTTTGTGAAAAATGTTAAAAACTGATTTCGCTGTTCAGTAACTTCACATAATTTACCAGAAATTTTAATCCATCTCCCTACAAGCATTCATATAATGCTTATTTTTCAAACACTGTCCTTCTTACTTAACTGAATAAATGTCCTATTCTGTCATTGTTTGAATTTATTGCAAGAACTTATTGAAATTATCACTCTTTTCCAATTAATGGAATATCATTACCCATCTAGCATATTGTTCGGACTTCGCACCTGGTGACTACCATTTGATTTCTAATTTTAGATGTAAGGGAAGTTAGCTCTATGAAGTTATGTAATGTGAGGTTCAGTGTTTTTTTAAAGACATGGCAGGGAGCTAGTATGGCATGGACATGCAAAAATTTTCACACCATCTTCAAAAATAAATGTCTCAATATTGAATTTTGATAGAGGTTTAACCTGCAAAATTATGTAAATATTGCAGAAATTAAGTGAATTTTGTACTTTTTAAGAAATACAGAGGACTTTACTTATGAGATTTTCTTTTCCCATTACATTAAACGAGAAAAATTTAATGTGTACGTATAAAATTGTTTCTCTTTTAAAGTATTATTAATCTATTTCTTAAATGTCTTACAGATGCTGCTGATGCAGGTAATTCTTTTTAACTTTTACAAACCAGAAGCTGTCATAAATTTTTATTATGATAATCATACTTTTATTTTGGCAACTTTTCAAAAGGTAATAGTTTTTCAAACCGTTTATTTTTTTATATCAATCATACTTATAAATTGTTTGTTTTCCAATGACAAATCAATCTTCTTTAACATTTTTCATGTGTCCTATGACGTGAAATACTAACGAATGTCAAAGGTTTTTTTATTGCATTTCCAATAAATTACAAATATTTCTTTTTTTTAAATGTAATAACACACTTCATGACTACGACAGATGTATACACATACTTTATGAGACAATCTAACGGTCTCGGGAGCTTTTAATATGATTCTGTTAGATACGATTTAACTTCACGCCAGAGTCTAGAGTGCAAAAAATGAAAAAAAAAAAAAAAAAAAAAAGAGGAACACCCTAATAGGTAATAACGCAATGATTTCATTTTCAAGTATTATGATAAAATCTTAATGATTCGAACAAATTGCCTTAAATATACACACACACACACACAAAAAAAAAAAAAAAGATTTAAGAAAAATTGCGCAAACGATATTTGAAGTAACGAAATCAGAAACAAAAATGCACTTTCTCTGATTCTCAAAATAAGGGAGATAAACAGACTCGGCTAAATACGATGGTTGGCTCTTAATGGATGAGACAAATTTTTATGGCTATGGAGCCCTAAATGATCAGCATTCTTCCAATGGAACCCTAGCTCAAAAACTAATAATAAGAGCGTATTTACAAATAAAAGACTGTCTTACTTTGTTGTTGTCTTGTCGAAGTAGTGCAAAGGAATAAAATGGCACCAAAGCCTTCTAAACCAGTTCTGGTAATATCATAGACCTTTGCCTCAAAGACTTTAACCTCTCGAGGTACTGGATTGGAGAAAATTACGATCTGTGGATGAATGAATGGATGTATGAATGGGTTCGCTCTATAAACGGGTGCGACGTATGGTGTGGCAGAAGTCGAATTCTTGGCCATAGATGGCGCCACTGAAAAACAAGAGACGCACACTCTGCCTTAAATTTGCTCGGTTTCACCAAGCAGGCTTTACCGTGTGGCAAGTGACATTAGAACCAACTAACCAACCTTTGGCGAGTAGAGCAGTTGGCAGTTTATTTGGATTAGGTCTACACTGCTTTACTTTGGAAATATTTAACAAGAAGAACAGCATTTTTTCCCCAGTTTAATCACGAGACGTGGTGGCTCAGGGGATAGAGCTTTCGCCTTTCAATTAGGCGAGCCGGGTTCGAATCCCAGTCCATACGAATTCCGCATCCGGCTTGCACCGACCACAGTGCTGACGTAAAATATCCTCAGTGGTAGACGGATCGTGGGTTAGAGTCCCTTGCCATCAAGCTAATCATGGGAGGTCTTCGTGGTTTTCCTGTCCATGTAAAGTAAATGCGGATTAGTTCCATCAGAAAGTCCTCCATGAAGGCAAATTTTTCCTAATACTTGATCCCTTGTCTTCTGGATTGGGTTCAAAATTTCAAGGTTACGGAGTTGAACACTGGTGGCCGTAAACTGAGAATTCGGCCTGCTGCTCAACGATGGTTATAAAATAAAATATTTTTATCATTAATAATCTCAAGTTAGATTTTATATCTGATAAATGACTCTAAATCCAGTCTTGTTATGAGTCTGTTATTTGTGTATTCACATATACTTAAAATGCATGTTATATGCCGAAATATGGTTTTCGTTGAAACTAAAAAGAACTGCCGCAAACGTTTAAAATCACTAATAGGGGAAGATATTTCTGCATTTGTTATTTAGTTATTTTATTTCAGTATG
This sequence comes from Parasteatoda tepidariorum, assembly GCF_982258835.1. Taxonomy (NCBI): domain Eukaryota; kingdom Metazoa; phylum Arthropoda; class Arachnida; order Araneae; family Theridiidae; genus Parasteatoda; species Parasteatoda tepidariorum. The sequence continues at coordinate 81,410,520 of NC_141755.1, forward strand.
AAAAGCATGATAGGAAATGCTAATGCAATATTTTATAAATGTATGCTTTTTAGTTTATTCAATGGAACGATTCAATTCTTTGAAAAATTAGGCATTTTTTTGCTTGCAAAAAGATACTTAATTTTTTTTATTGGCATTTTATTTTGAATCATGTCGTAAAGACAACCAAAATATTCTGTAAATAAAGGGTTATTGATTGAATCTAAATATAATTACAGATTAAAAAAAAACCTAACTCTCGTAACCTGTTTACCCCTTTCACGGAACCCTAGGGTTCCGCTGAACACTAACAGGGATCCTCTGGTTAAGGCATCAGAAGAGTAGTCAAAAGTTTTGCCTTCGTAATGTCACTTTTTGTGTAGTTCACCATATCTATAGAACTATTTAAGGTAATAAAATGTTTGCGCGCAATTATAAAAGTCATTTACCTAAACATAAGTCTTAAAAAATAAATTGTTATAATTTTTCGCTATTTATAATTTATTTTATAAATTTTAACAAAATGTCAATTTTTTTTTTCGATTTATAATTCTTTTCTTATTACATATTTTTAAATGAGGAAATCTGAAATTTAAACAGAAGCTGTTCTTTTATTGTTCTGTTCTATGTGCAGTTACGGTTTTCAAATAAATGTTCATAAATAAGTCTTTAGTTTTATTACAAAATTAGTTATATGTAAAGAGCTAACTGAGATTTATATTTGTAATCAAAGGTACTTAACGACAATTAACACCCAACCTATCAACATTAATCCTAATTAACCCAGACAACGCCTATTAGCACAGAAGTTCACAAATATTTAAGCATTTAAACTTGGCAGCATTCAAATTTAAATAAAGGCTTCTCTAGATATAAAAGTACTAAATTTAAGTACTAAAGTACTAAAACTAAGTGCTTATCCAAACATCGTTCCGAAAGACAGGCAAAATAATCCAAAGTCATTATGATACATAATACAGTGAAACCTCTCGAGAGCGACCACTCTCTGTTCCACAGTAAAATGACTGTTAATGGCTGGTTCTAATGCCACTTGCCACACGAATAAGCCTGCTTGGTGAAACCGAGCAAATTTAAGGCAGAGTGCGCGATTCTTTTTTTTCAGTGGCGCCATCTATGGCCAAGAATTCGACCTCTGCCACGCCATACGTCACACCTGTTTATAAGGTGGACCCATTCATACATCCATTCATACATCCATTCATTTATCCACAGATCGTAATTTTGACCTGAATCAGAGAACGATCGATCTCCAATCCAGAACCCCCAGAGGTACTGATTTATTATGGGAACATGGAGGACTTTGAGACTCGACAGAATTTTAACGTGCATCAGTCACCAACTACACGGGGAGTCTTCAGCCGGCGGGGTTCAAACCCACGAACTCTCGGACATTGGCCCAGTGCCCTACCGACCAGGCTATCCCGGCCTATGGTTGTTAAGGGAGGTTCTTAGGGGTTACAGCCATTGACTTCAGAATGTTATCGAAGGTACGTGATTTTTCGCAAACGATTTTATTTTCATCAGTGCCCTTTTTTGGTTCTACCTGTTATGGCGTTACGAAAAACCGGATCAATGAAAAAAAATTGGCGTCAATAAAAGTGATTCTCAGTTATATAATCATTGACTAAAACCAAATTTACCAATCATGAATGATAGAATTATTTTAAATAAATAAAAAAGTATGTTTTTCTGTTTACGTTTGTATATAATTTTATGTCATGAAAATTTGCTTGTTTGAGATGCTTAGTTTTTTCTGGAATAAATTTTTTTCTAAATTAACTTTCAACTCTAAAAATAAATCATAGACAGCATCATCTTTAGTGCACTCTGACTGCAACTTAAGGTTATGTTTGGCTTAACCCCGTCCCGCCTCCTGTGGGAGGCATCCGGGGAGGCAGATGATCCATTGAACAAACATAGTGTAGTTTTTACAAGTGAAAGATGATAAATATAAAGGCAACAATGAACAGAAGTAAAGATGATCAGCAAGTATAATATTTACAGGAGAATGTTGAAACAGATGTGAAGATGATGGGCACGGTGGTAATCAAGAACAGAAGTAAAGATGTTCGATTACACAAACAAAAAATGGTTTTTATATGGGGGGGTTGTGTGACGAATCTACGGTTTCCAATAAGGTAAGGTCTAATTGGCATTATATCCGCGAGCTGTAGCAAGATTTCAATCTGTGTAGTGATTGTTATGCATAATGATTTGACGACTGTGAGAAGTGTTATCTGTCGATGATTTCCGGCGTATGTCTCTCGAAGTGTGACCTGATTATTTCAATGATTCCCTGTTTAATCTGTTTGTTTCTCCAATTTTGTCTCAATTGTTCGTAATTGAACCCGGCAGGGAAGAAGCCTGTTCTTATGGTTTGGTATTCGGGGCATCTGGTTAGTATGTGGTCCAAGTTATCGGTGGTGTTACATGAGGGGCAGTTAGGATCTTTATGGTGAAAGCGGGCCTGATAGGTGTGCTGGGTACCGTGATCTGTTAAGAATTGGTTGAGATAAAAATTACTGTTTAATGTTCTTGGGTTTACGTTTTTAATTAGATTATAAGTGTGTCGACCCTGTTCATGTTCTTCATCCCATCTCTTCTGCCATATGTCCAAAATCTCGTCTCTCTTTTGCTGCCGAATGGTTCTTCTTGATGGGGAATTATAAGTATCGATTTTTTCTAGTTCGCAGGCCTTTTTGGCATAAATGTCCGCTTTTTCATTTCCTTCGTGTCCCACATGGGCCCTTATCCATGACAAGCCAATGTTGTTTTTGTGGTGCATTTTTATCATAGTTACGAGATAGTCCGCGTCTTTCGGCCGCTCAAGTGCTTGGAGGCCCGAAAGTGAGTCTGAGAATATGTTGACATGTTTACTGATCCCGTTCGTGTTTATGAACATTATTGCCTGAAGAACTGCCCACAGTTCTGCTTTAAATACAGTGGAATTTTCACAAAGTCTGAATTGGCATTGGTCAATCTGGTTACCATTTTGGTAAACTACAAAGGCGCAGCCGACTCTGGTCTCGTTATTATATGTCATTCTTGACCCATCAGTGTAGATCTCCATTCCCGTGTTTGTTGGTGGGTTAAAATTAAAAGAGATTTGATAATGTTCTGCGGGGTGTTTATATAGTAGGTCAATCTGTCTATCAGTAGGTTTATCATGTAAATAGATATTAGAGATGTCGGCTTCTGTTCTGACGATCAGGTCAAGGGGTATAGTTCCTGCAAGAATTTGTAAGGCCGAGGTGGACGTGGTGCTATAAGCCTTGGTTATGTTTAGCAAAGGTAGTCTCTCTATTTTCCTAATCTTGTTAAAAATTTTTACCTTCTCACTATACCAGATCTCAGCTCCATAAATTACGATTTTTTGAGTACACTGTAAGTAAATCAGCTTTCTTATTTTTGGATCTAGGCCCCAATCGGCTCCCGATAGTCTATTTAACTTGTATTGTAGTTTTGAAGTTTTTGTGTAGAGTTTCTCAAGATGAGGGAGCCAAGACAATAGGTTGTTTAAGCGAAATCCGAGGTAGTCGATTGTATAGTGTACTCTAATGGTCTGATTATCCAGTTTTACGGTTGGTTTTCTTGTGATCTGCTTTTGCTTTGGGAATACGATTGCCTGTGTCTTGGTAGTACTAAATGTTAATTCATGCTTTTTAGCCAAGTTTTGGTATTTGGTTAGTATATTCGACATGGTGGGCCCGAGGCGATCCACCCCCGTGCCCACCACCGTGACCATAAAATCGTCAGCATATGCGATGGTTGATTCTCCCTCACTGTACGACTGTGTCAAAATGTCATTTGCGATTAGGAGCCAGAGAATCGGTCCAAGGCTAGAGCCCTGTGGTACACCTTTATTTATGTGTTTTCGCAGTGTCAGAGATTTTGATTGATGTATTATAGCTCTATCTGTTAGGAAACTCTGAATAAGACAGGTAAGTGTCCATGACGTGTTGATATTAACCAGTTGCTCCATAATTCTGTGTTTCCTCACGCTGTCGAAAGCGCCTTTGATATCTAGTGAAACTCCTAGAGTATACTGTCCCTTGTTTTTTGCTGTTTCTATGATGTTAAGTAGTGACCTCATGGCCGTTGCAGTAGATCTTCCTGTTCTGAAGCCGTGCTGATTTGTGTGGAGATAATTATTATCCTCCAGATAGAAAAGGAGCCTGTTTGTGATCAGCTTGTCTAACAGCTTTCCCCAAGTTGCAACTTAAGGTTATAGATTTCTTTCAAAAATCGTCAAAAAGAGCTCTCTAAAACAAGAACCTCACACTAATATTTTGAATACATTTAATCTACATATTTGTTTAGTTAATAAATTTTAATTATATATTTTTTCGTGTTTTATTATTTGACCTATTCCGCATTTGGTGCAGAAGTTTACCCGGTAGCTGGGAGAGGTTTTGGTGATCTCTCTTAAAGGTTTTCGTTATTACGAAGTCTATTAAAAAAATTCGGTGTCTCCTGAAAGTAAATATAGGAGTAAATACAAAAGTAAATATAAGTTAATATCCCTCGTAAATGTAGGAGGTCTCTACTTAAGGGTGGTCTTTCCTGGATGTTTCACTGTTTAACCATTTTAATTAGGAGGTTTGTTTGCAAAATAAACAACCTGACACAAAGGTACTTCATTCTATTTAGGAACAATGTTACACCAAACAATGACTGTAGTATGATAGATATTGGATGATGTTTCAAAAATTAAGAATTTATGAATTATGTTCTTTATAACACTTGAATTGAAAAAATTTGAGCCAATATTTTTCTGCTAATTCAGTGTGTCATCTTTTTCAAAATTCTTCAGATAGGTCATGCTAACTATTAAAATTATTTTATTTTCAGAGAAACTTCACAAGAAGAAGAAAGTTAAAGACGAAAAAAAAGGTCATTAATTTTCTTTTAAAATTTCTTTGCTTTATTTAATTTGAATGAGGAAAACAACTTCTAAAAAGGATATGCACGTTTCAAAAATTTTAAACTTTAGAAATAATAGATTTTCCATGGGTTCTGTTTACTTTATAAAATAATCATCTAAAATAAATAACTGTCAGTGTTTGAAAAATTGCATTACAAAATTTCGAGTTTTTTTCCTTTCTTTTTTTTCTTTTTTCCTTTAATTCTTTCTTTTATTAATTCCTTCCATTTTTGTTGAGGAAATGAAGGTTATTCCTCGAAACTATTTTTTCATGAAAAATAAAAAAATACACTGCTTAAATTCCTTAAACTCGAAACAAATTAAACCCTTTTGATGAAAAGAATTGTTGGGACATTAAAATGGATTAATGAATTAAATATTAAAAAAGAACTATCAATATTTTTGTAAAAAATAGCCAATTTTCTTAGTTGAAAATCACTAAAAAATCGATGAATTAATTTTTGCATACTTTATGAGCATTTTCTTATTTTATCTAAATTTTTCAAATGTTAAAAAACTAGATCGCGATCATTTCCCCTCTTAACTTTTATCTTTCTGAGAAATGAAATTTTGCACAATTTTACTTATTAAAATAAAAGAGCTTAACTATTGCTAATGCTGGAATTGGAAAAACAAAATTTTTTAAAGGAACTCATTTTTTACAGAGTATATGTCATAGTAGACTGATATTTATAAAGCCAAAAAAATTATTAGTTTAAATTACTTGGCCAGCTTTAATTAAAAAAAAGTAGACATTTATTTTAAATAAGGGAGCTCGCTACTAATTTTCATTTTTATCTTTAATGCATTCATCAAAAAAGCTATTGATAAAATAATTGTCTAAACTATATAAATTTTTATTAAATGATTAAGCCCACAATTATTCTTTATCCCTTGAAAAGTACTATGTACTATTTATTTGTTAAACACATTTTTTTGCGAGAAGGTAAAATATGTATGTATGCATGTTAGCAAAAAGGGATACATATTTGTTTTTGTTAGAGTTTAACAATAAAAGAAGTTCTCATTTGTAATTATTTATGTTACGTACTATAAATGTGTCTTTATTCAAATAACGAGTGAGTGAGCTCTATCAACTCCTCTTTTCTAATTGCTTGAATGTAATTATTTGCTCTTAGACTGGTTCCTTTGCCTACCAGATTTCAAAATATGTAAGACAGTGTTGTAAAGAAAAATAATCCCATTGAAAATTCAAACTTTTACAAAATTCGTGAAAGTAATTAAAATTAATTAAAAGTAACTTCATTTAAAGATTTTGTCCCATTAAATACTGGTAAATGTAATTTAAATACTTAGTTTGATTACTTAGTTTTTCAGCTACATCAAAAATTTTAGGCACTATGAACATTTACGAAATTAATTTTTTTTAATAGGACTATTCTCATTGCGTCTGTTTACAGACGAGCCTAAGAATTGCATGAATCAGATTTAAAGGCTCACTTGCACTTTCGAATCTGATTAGTGCAATTGGCACTTCTGTTAAAGCGAGAAAAAAATTTTCCCAAAGCTAAGCAGAAGTTTTTCTTCACTTCGTAAAAAATAAACAAATAAATAAAAAAGAGGAAGAGTGAAAGGGAGAAAAATTTTATTGAAATTTTTAAATATGTAATTTTTTTTTTTTACTCAGAAAACCAAGTATTTCGGCGAACTGCGTTCCTCTCCAACTATAGCACTGAATGTTACAGTAATAAATATGGAATATTTTACTCTGCAAAGCATTATTTCATGTAGGAATTAGTCTCCTTAATTAGTATAAAACAAACCTTTTTCTTCCTTTGAAAATAGGAAGTAATTATCTACGAAATACTTATAATAGAAAACTGTTAATATTTAAGAAAGTGTAACTTATTTAAAAAATATTACACTATTTTAATGCAAAAATTAATAGAAAACTGCTCTACAAAAATTTTTCACATTGTGAAAAAAAAAATTATGTAACCCTTAAATTATCTAGTAAAATATTTTGCTCTGTTATATATTTCTAAAACACTTTTAATATTACTAGTATTATATATTAGGAGATTTTTCAAGCATTTTAAAGAAAAACACAATTTAGGATAACTCAAATTTTTACAAAAGAATTCAGTATGATAAATTTTAAAACAAGAGTGGACCCATAAACACACATTACAGTTTTTACATTCAAATTCATATTCTCGTGTTTTTTGGTTTGCACTGCAAAAGATGCACTTTCTATTTCAGTTTTTTCCCCCACCGATTTATTAACCGAATGTCTTTTGACTTGCAAAACATAATAAGCTCCTTTAAAATATACGCTTAGTGGCATTAATTCAATATTGGCCAATGGACTTTTAGCCAGCTTCAGTTTGAAGCAGATTGGGCCGGTTAGAAAATGATATCACGTCGACACGGGCTAAATAAAGCACTTGTACACACAGGGCATTGCGTGAATGCTGGCTAAATACAACGCTCGTAACGAAAAAGTTAAATCTTTATATCGTAATACAGGTAATTCAATACAAATCGTTGATTAGTATTAAATTTTTCTATTGAATAGCATTTTAACATAAGCAGAAAATAAAAATAATATTAACCAAAGAATTCCTTACAGCCGGCACAAATATTCAATTTTTGTATGCACTGGATGTGAGAAAACGAAAAAGTGCTTATGAGGGGTTTTTCCTAAACCTTGTCCATTGCTTAATGACTGTATTCAGGCAACACGATTTCTTTTCATTAGATGTAAGCAAATTTTTCATGTAACAAATCTCATGAACCATTGACGTTATGAACCATTACTTTGATTATCTACATTATTTAAGTGTTGGATAGTTTAACGATTACCATTTTCTTTCTTTACAGGCAACAGCTCAATGACAGGTAAACCATTGAGGAAAATCCTTAATGGAGGTATCTTTTATTGTAATAATACTAGCCTATTAAAATCTAATTTACTGGCACTGGTGGAAATAGAAACTGAAAAACTTAGAACAAAAACAATATTCGTTTGCATTTGTATTTATTGCAAAGATTTATATTTGTATATACAGTAAAACCCCGCTATAGTGAACACGGTTTATAGTGAACTCCCAGATATAGTGAACGAACTGTTCGGTCCCGTGCCTTTACTATACACGCATGATGTTATTGTTCGTGGATATAGTGAACCAAAAAAGTGAGAAAGTTGGATATTATGAACTTTTTTCTGTCCTCGACTGATTTTTCCTCTTCATTTTTTGGTAATAATTTTGAAATGTCTACTTCAAAATAAATACTTATACTGATTTTTAAAACCATCTATAGAGTGAAATGTAGAGATAAGCATCTTTTCTTGTTTGCTTCTTTTATCTCACTTAAATAAGGCCAACCCAATAATTGTAGTATTATTGGGTATTATAATTGTAGTAAGGACAAAATTTTCCCTGAATCAGCTTCGCATCAGCTGAAGATTACTAATTATTTTTTTTTGTACACAAGACGAAGGATAATAAAAATAAGTTAGCCCATTTTTTGTTACTACGTATTATTTTTCAGTCATTTTTGTATTTCATTTTATTGGTCATTTATTTAAAAAATGTATAATAAAAGGAAGGAGTTCAGAAACATTAATTAAACTTGTTTGCGGAACGGATATAGTGAATTCCCGGTTATATTCACTATAGCGGGGTTTGACTGTATATATATATATATATATATATATATATATATATATATATATATATATATATATATATATATATATATATATATATATATATATATATATAATTCAATAAAGTTTTTCAAACATTATATAGCGTTGAATAAAAAAATAACTATAAAAATATTAATAAAATAATTAACCCCACTGAAAATAGTCATGTGCACGAGTTTAACATCCCTCATAAATTAATCAGGTTGATTAAAATGACAACTTCATCTACTAAAGCGAAAGTAAAGGTACAAAACAAAATGTCCTGGGAATTTGATATTGTAACTGGATTGAGACAGGCGGTGACATTCTATCGACCTTGCTGTTTAATATATGCCTTGAAAATGTGATGCGTAACACAGTATCAAATTTTTGGACCTGTCAAAGAGGGTGATATGTGGAGAAGGCGATACAATTTTGAAATTGCAAGGCTATTTAAAGAAAAAGATATAATCAATTATGTAAAAGCAGAGAGAATTCAATGGCTAGGACACCTTGAGAGAATGGAGGAAAGCAGATGCACTACGAAGATATTCAAGGGGCAGTGCCAGAGCCAAAGGAAAAGAGGAAAGCCGGCCAAGAGATGGTTAGACGAGGTGGAAAAAGACCTTAAGATTCTAAAACTCCGAAACTGGAAACAAAGAGCTAAAGACAGGCGACTTTGGAGAAAAATTGTTAGTGAGGCCATGGTCCAACATGAACTGTAATGCCAGGGAGTTAGTTAGTTCGAAAATAATCATGCGGGTGACTGACTTAGCCTGTGTTTCTATTCCATAAAATAGTAATAAAAGTACTTCAATCACCTTTTCTAAGTATCACTTAATTAACATTATGCATAGTTTATGCGTTATTTTAAACTTTTGAAAATTTTGTGTTTCCTAGAAGAAATGAAGATATTTAAATCAAAATGTCATTTTATTCTAAATGAGCTTTTAATTTATTCAATAGTAGGAGATATTGGTTTGGGTAAGTTATTAATGTTTTTTTTTTATTTAAATCTCCCAATATCTAACGAAAAGTCATTTTGAAAAATTAAAAAATAAAAAATTCTTCAAAAATGAAGCATTTAAAAATAACAATAATAATAATTTAATAATCTTCTTTAGATAGCAATGAAAATAAGTAAATTATTTTTTAAACAAAAGTAACCAGGTTTTGTCCTCTGTTAAAATCAGTATCATTGTTAAAACCAGTATAAAATTTAAAACTGCATTAAAACATTTTCTGAAATGTAGGTGTTTCTGCCAAATTAAATCGTTTTACTATTATATGTATGACAAATTAATGAAAGTGAATTCATCTGCTTTAATTCTAAGCGGATGATAATATTCTTAAGCATGCTATTCAATCTTTGGTCATATCTTTTTTTCCCCAATTTTGTCAAACAAGTATTTTATCTCAAACAAGATTCTAAAATTAAAGTATCTTTTGAAATTATAATACTTACGTCTATTTCCGTAAACACTTTTATTTGAAAAATTCTCAAAATTCTACTGTTTCTTGAATTTTTAATATGGTTTAATTCTAATGTTATCTTTAGGCTTAGCAAACGAAATATTTTTTAAAAAAAGTAATCATGGTTGTTTTTATTGAAGGTTACTCTATTTGTCTTTAAATATTCGGAAAATAGGAAACGATAATAAGCAATTATTAAAAAATAAGAAAAAACAATTTTATAAAAAAAATGCAGTAACCAAGGTAGTTTAAAATCGTAATTTCGTAAAAAAAACTATTTGGAAATCCTTAGAATATAAATAAACATATTTAGTTTTTAGTCATAATAAGCGAATATATTAATAAAGGAATAGAATTTTTTAAATAGATTAATAGATAGTGTTAATTAAACATACAAGCAAGTATATTTTATTAAAGAGCCCGGGATTGTTGACGTATCGGATAATCACTCTAGGTGTAAAAGCATCTGCAATCAGAAAATATAATCAGAAATATTTAAAGCATTTAAAAAGTTGAACAAATTGTATCAAACTAAATTTCATAAGTGAACAAAAGAAAACTAAACTAGCATGTTGCATATACTAGATAATGGTATTTTACGATAGTGATGTAGTATTACTGATGTAATAGTAATGATGTGATGATCAAGTAAATATGATGTAAATGATGTACTATTGTATTATTACTGATGAAATATTACAGTGTTATTACAGGTATTTCTATTATTGAAAAGCTCCTATAACAGCTTTCCGAGTTGAGTAATCTGCACGATGAATATCAAAAATGATAATATCGATATCGTTATCTCCAACGAGAAACATCAAATACAATGGTATCGCTTTGATTATCAAATAATTTAATTTTATTACTCTACTTACGTGCCCATGCTCATGAGTTCATTATAATATAGTCTCTTTATCATAAGTCCTTGTTAAGTTTAAGAAAATATAGCACAAGTTAGAGAAAGACATCACCAAGATACATTGAAGGTTACGGCGAGATTCAAACAAACCAACAATGATGAATATCGTCATTTGGGGCTACTTTGTGCAGGATTTCGTAGTTTTTGAACTTTGACATGTAAAAAAACTATGTCAATTCAAACTTTAGTAAAATTTATCGATATTATATTCATAACTGGACTCAGACGAGTGAATTTAATCAATATTGGCATTATTTGTATGTAATATTTACGAATAATAAGTCAAAACATACCTTGCACAAAGTAGCCCCCATATGGGGCTACTTTGTGCAGCGATAGGAATTCAGTTTAATAATCATGTTTTTAGTAAAATATTGATATAAAATTGTTAAAAAAGTTAATTGTTGACATTTTTAAAGACAAAAACATCAAGATTTGTAAAGATATTAGTTTGAAAATAATTTTCAGCGTTAAAAAACCATTTTTTTAAAGAATTTTTTCTTAAAAAGAATGTTTATTTCAAAACATTTGAGTTTAAACAAAAGGACACCATATACTTTTTTTAACATTGAAATGGATGATATTTCAAAAATAATAATTATTACATATTCATTAACATTTATAATATTGATACATTTGAACATAACATGCTTGAATGAACATGTCAGAACTTGCTCTTCAGTTTCTGTCAAAATCACCTGATGTCCTATAAAATATATTTTTATGTGTTAAATCGTTTGATTAATTCATTAGAAAACTCTTTGTAAAAGAAAAATAATAGTTTACCAGCACGTTTCATGTGTTTCTTGTGAATTTTATTAGAGATAGTATTTCTGTGGATTTTGTACATCCGAGAAGCTTCTGCAATCGACATACCACCGGCAACTGCTTGCAAACACATTGTTGCAGCTTTTCTAAAGTGTAATCTCGGTAGTTTCTCATTCCAGGTATTTTTTTATAACGTCTGACCATTTTTCTGTCGAAAAAAAAAACGAATGAAACTTTGCACAAAGTAGCCCCAAAGTGCATTTTTTTTCATTTTCCGTTTATTTGTTATTAATTTTCCAAATTTTTTAACGCTAACATGATATAATTGTTTATTAATATATAAATAAAAAATTTTGCACTTAAAACAATTGTTTAATCAACGTCTTTGCATTTCACAGCTAAAGTTTCCGCGCACACTTTTTGACATCCGACGTCCTCGGAAAGTTGTTGACATTGGATGAACGAAACACACTCTGAGATTGTTTTAAAATTCGAAAAAATGCTTGTAGTAATAGAAGAGACTTCTATCTTCAAATTCCACACATTTTTAACGTGAAACAAACATAATACTGAATAGCAGCACTTGAAAAATGCCAAATTCGAATTTGCACAAAGTAGCCCCCGCTGCACAAATTAGCCCCGAATGACGGTACATGCATCTCTATCATTATCGACAATGATAAATAGATGCATCTCTATCATTATCGATGATGATAAATAGATGAATCGTTATCATTATCGACAAAGGTTTGATTTTATTGTTATACATAAGCTGAATTATGAGCTCATTAATAAGTACGCATCATAAGCCCTCGTCATGTTGAACTAATAGCACAAATTAGAGAAATAATTCATTAGGATACATTGAAGGTTACGAAGGGATTCAAACAAATCAACAATGATAAATATATGCATCTCTGTCAATATAGACAATGATAAATAGATGTATCGCTATCATTATGGTTTAATTTCATGAATAATTTCTCTAACTTGTGGTTTGAGAACCCGATAATGGTTTAATTTTATTGTTATACATACATATACAGGATTGTGAACTCATTACTTAGTACGCATCATAAACTCTCGTCAAGTTGAACTAGTAGCACAAGTTAGAGAAATTATTCATCAAGATACTGTCAAGGTTATGGAGGGATTCAAATAAATTAACAATGATAAATATATGCATCTCTATCAATATCGGCAATGAGAAATTTATGTATCGCTATAATTATCGTTAATGATTTAATTTTATTGTTATATTTTCGTTTTGATAAAATTTTGAAAATTAATGCAATAATTCCGCAAATTAATTGATGATTTTACAATTCCGAAACGAATGTGGTAAGTGTTGTTTTAATACTTGTCGAAAATTTATCAAAACATAATTATTTTTTTAATTTTACAGTTAAATTAAAACATCACAGATTTCATTAATTGGTGCCTTGCACATATTGCTTTTCTTTTTGAGTTTAATCCCATGCTCTTTAGTAAAAGTTTCCTTGTAACTATAAAATGTTATGAAAAACAATTCATGTTTTAATAGTCCTAATTTTAATATATTAATATATATTTAATATTTCCTATTACATCAAAAGTTATGTATAACATACATCTTTTTGCAGGTGCAACTCATGCAGGTAACATACATTAGCTCTTTAAATTAAAATCTTAATTTCATGAATTTGAAACAAGAAGCCTAAATGAAAAAAGAAATAAGTTTAAAGAAAGAATCATTATTTCTTACTTGATAAAGTTGTTGATTCTAGCTCACTATGCTTAAATATAAATTTTTAGTTAAATTACGGACTTCCTTACCTTTTGCCTACGGCTGGTACCATCACATGTGAACCACATGTGATGGTACAACATGGTACACCATAAGCAAATGGTTAAAAAGCTTTGAACTTGAAGATTGAAAAATGTACCTTATTTGGTGTTAACTCTTTTCTTTCATTTTTCCAGTAAGAGACTTAGTACATGGTAAGAAATCTTTTTCTTTCATCTATAGTGAACTATCTTCATAACACAATCAGCAAATGAATGAAAGTAAGTTTCGAAATAATAATCCCTAGGACTAAATCACAACTAAATAGATAGTAACAAAATCGCAAAGATATACTTGTCAATAGATAAACTGTATTGCTTCAAAAATTACAGGGAAAGCAGCCGAGTACTCAAAACAAGACACTCATTATCAAATCCAACGATTTATGGAGAAAATAAAATCGATTTGAAAAAAAAGCGCTATGTTTTAAAAGAAAATGGTTGCGAAAGCGGTGCCCAAGTGGAACAACGGTGGCTGAAAGAGGCGAATCGGGACATGATACAGTTCTAAGTAGAACGAACGGGTGCTGAGGACTGTCGTCATTAACGAGGGAATCAACTTGCATATGAAAGAAGCAACATTCAAAAGCATCAAGATAAACTGATGCAATAGAAATGTAACAATTTTGGCATTATCGAAGTGAAATTTACGTCCAACTTTCCAACAATGTCGAAGTGGAATTCATGTCCAACTTTCCAACAATGTGCAGAAATGGAAGATTTATCTAACTTTGGATGACGGACATATTAGTCGTGTACTCCTAAATTTAAATTTTACAGCTCGTCTGGTTTGCCTTATGTAATCAAGGTTCAATTGAGTGCAAGGTATGTGGTATATTCCACAGTGATTATCGTTTTTATTAAGATCTTCAATGGACTTTAATTTTGCTAACAGGCCTGAAAACGACTTTAATGCCAAAACGGAACAGGCTATTATCATTTGTTTGAAGCAAACGCTAGAAAAATACTTTCGTTTGCTGCAATTGCAATTTTGTTGCATTATACGCATACTAAATACGCATATCTACACTTTTCTAAACAATCCGTATTCATCAAAAAACGATGTAAATAATTCAGCCATTTTTTTCTCATATTCGTGTTTGGCTCATTGAATTAATTAGGATTGACTAAGTCATTTTCAAAAGTAAAATCCCTTTTAAATTTTTGTTGTTGTTGTCCGGTCAGTGTAATTCGCCTGAATCAAAATTAATAAATGTTTATAGACTCTGAACAACTAACTAAAGTGATGAAAGCATACTATTATGACGAATATCTAATTTTAACAGAAAAATGCTCGATTCACTATGATTTTGTAATAAATTTCTCAATTAGCAATCTTTTATACTTTTAGTAAATTTTCTCATGACGCAACATGTTTACTTGCGTTGGGGATAAATTTACGTTGAATCAACGTTATGTGGTACTTTTCTCTTTTCAGATTTAATTATAACTAGGAGTCTGTGCTCGTTACATTTGTCATACCAGCAATTGCCAACCTTCGCTGTTCCTTTCAGATTGCTTTGAAATTCGATCTTACTTCTCTCGTTTATTGGATACTTTTGTATTTCATTCTAGCTTTTGTATGCATGCTGATACACTTTTGCAATATGGAGTGCCAAAAATATGTAACACATACATCAAGTCAAACAATTAATTTATAAACATTTCCCTAATTCTTTATCATTCATTCATTTTATTTCCATTCATTCAAATTACGATTTTATGAATATTAAATTACAAATTTCAGTGTTTAGGGATGCAGCATTTCTTTATTTTTACTCAAACTCATAAAATGAGTGATAAACCAAGGGAAATTGTAAGAAAATGAAGAAGAAAAAACATAGCTGTCTGATCATCTACGATTAAACGCATCTATCTTCCTCTGTAGCAGATTTAACGATAAAATATAGCTCTAAATTATTATTGAAAACCAAACTCAGTGGCGCGACAGCCCATAGAGGGCCAAGGCCTACTGTGCCCATCTCAGTTTTCTTCACCTTGGACTCTGGGGTGCAGGGGCAAATGTTCCGGTCAGGTGGTCAGCCGAACGCGGAACCCCCAATGTTTAGTTCCCAAGCATGCTTGGTACTCATTTGTCGACCCACTAGATGAAAGGCTGAAATTATTATTGAACATTAGTAAAATATTTTTTTAAAAAAAGTTCAGGAGCTCCATGAAATTTAAGCATCATCAAAACTAAACGTACTAAGTAACGGAAGTCAGTTTCTGTAAAGGAAAATCTCTAAATTTCTACTTAATTTGCGTAAATTGATAAGCATAATTAAGGCAAAGATATATTATCTGCCTGTTTTCTTAAAATAATCTTCCCTTATTGCTTATTGTTTGCTTTTTCATGCTTATGACTGCTCGCTCTGTCACTTGTTGTTTCAAGCTGGTATTCTTTTTTTAAAACCTGCAAAAGTTCACAAATATTGAAACTGTTAATTTTTCATTTCTACTCAACTCATAACATAGTTCGCTTCTGTTTTTCTGAGCCCATGAGAGCAAAAATAGTTTTTTTTAATTCAGAAATTTGTGTTTTTTTCTTCATTTTTTTGTCGTATGCCTGTTTAGGCAGTGGGGGTGTTATTGCTCTTGTTTTTCAGTGGCGCCATCTATGGCCAGGAATTCGACTTCGTGCCACGCCATTCAAACAACCATAACCCGTTTATAGGGCGGGTCATATTCACACATAAAAGAGAAAGGACATAGAACACACAGAGAGAGAAAAAAACATCCATGCCTTGCCCGGGATTCGAACCCAGGACCTCTCTGATGCAAGGACAGTTCCCTGCCCCCTACACAGGCCGGTCGGCAGAAATGTGTTTACCTACACGTAAAGCATTCCTGCTTGGACTGCTTACTTACTTAATTCAGCTCCTAATAACTGACAGTGTAGGCACTGGAATCGACAAATTGAAACAACTCACCGAAACTCGAGACGTCCACTTACAAAAGATCCCATCCCATGTTGGTGTCCCTGGTAATGAAGTCGCAGATAATCTGGCTAAAAGTGGCACCACTGAAGTTGCAACATCTGACTACCCCATTACCTATCAATAGATTTTCTCTCTGAAGAAAAGCTGCCACAATCAAATATGGTTAGCCCTTCTTGTTCACCACTGGTTTGGCAGAAAAAGCCCTGGTGGTTCTCAAGAGTTTAAAGTTGATGAATCGGATCAAACGACTGCTTCGCGAATCATCAGTGACCATTTAAAATGCTTAACTTTCAAATTAAGGTACAAAGTCTTCCCAACATGTAGCAAATGCAATTTGAAACCAACTTCCCCCGAGCACATCGTCGATTGTCTGGAATTTTCCTCAGAGGACATTCTCTTGCATTTTTTGGTGAGTGATTTTGCCAGAGCTTTTGGAGTCATGGATTTGATAGAACTGAGGCTATACTATGAAGGAGTGGAAGCAACAACAACAGTTCTTTGTTGCCAATGCCAAAAAGAAATTTCACCCATTTTCTTAAAAACAAATCTACATGTGTTGGGGGGGGGCGACCATGTCAACCTTCATCTATCAAAAGGTACCTCGTGATTGAATCAAGTTAGCATGTCTTATATACCAGTGAATTGATGTTTAATAACCGTAGTGGTAGTTGCGCCACAATACTCCACCACCAGAATTTTATCAGGGATAGAATTCGATGAACAGATTCCACTAGATGCTGTACTTGTGAAAGATCGGGAGAGCTGCAATTAAAGTCACCGAGTTTTTGAGTGCTGAATGTGAGAGGTGTATTAACTTCACAGTCGTAGTCCCTCCTGTGTTGGCTTTAGCAGTCGAGTATATGCAGGCTGACGTTGTGTTTGTTTGAGACGAGACTGAGCAGCAACAGCGGAGGAGGTGGATAATGTCGCAGTCACAAGTAGCAAGTCAACTGTTCAATGTGGACTATCCATCGAAGTAGGCGTTACTGTGAAGTTATTTGCGAAGTGGGCGCTACTGCGTGACGTTATTTGATAGATTATTTTTAAATGAATGAATGTAATGTTTTTTCTTCTTCAAGAGAACGAAAAAATAATTCGAATATCTTATTTCAGGTCTCCTAAATTTTGGTAAGATTCTCTCTCTTAATTCCCATTAGCTGAGCAATTTTCATTTTATTACTACTGTTGTAACTAATTTCGATTGAAAACATATTCCATTACTTATTAATGCTAAACAAAAGTAATAAAAGATGTGCGATAACTATCTGACCGAATTTGCTGCGAGCTCAAGGTTATAGATATAAGATAACTTGAAGGTAATCATACACCCTATTACATATGGTTTTCTCTAACTGACAAGGGTGTTGGTCAGTGATCAGTTTCTGTGCTGGACAAGTGACCAGTTTCCCCATTTAGGGTGCAGATTGTACCGAATTTGGTTTCACATATATTGGTCTTGTATCAGATGATATTTTGGCCAGATTTAGTTTTATTTGCTTTGTTATTTACTATTATCGCCAAAAAGGGAAACATTTGCCCCTCCAATTGTTTCCCCCAGTGTAGTTTATAAGTAGGTGCAGAAACTTTCAGATTTGTGCAATTATCTCTATATAATAACGAAAAACGTAAAAAGTTTTGCACACAGTCTTAAAACTATTAGCTATACCAGAGGTCGCCAAAGTGGTCTATATAGACCCCCAGGGGTCTATTTAACCAAAGCGGGGGTCGATCTGAGACAGGGGGGCGAATGGGGGTCGATCCGAATCGGAAGGGTCAATTGTGGATCGAAAAAAAAAAACAGTTCTCAATACGCAAATCACACATACCTAATTAAGTATGTGAAATTTGTGATTTTTTTTATAATTGACTCAATATCAGTTTCTTTATAAAGCATAAATTAATAAACGTATATTTATTGGGGTGAAACAAGTATTTACGTACCACCGCTCAGTGGCACGAACTCAGCGCAGTTTATAAGTCATATGCATATGTGCGCTTGTCCAAATGTCACGTGTGACGAGCATTGACGTTACAAATGCAGATATCATACGCAGTTTCAGCTATCTTTGCAAACTGTGTTGAATATTTGCAGTGTCATTATTAAAACTTTTACAGTTTTGGATAATTAGTTATTGTTTCGATAAAACCATTCGTTTGGTTTAGATATCAATTTTAATTATCAATGCACAAAAAAGGTAAGCATTAATAATATGGATTAGTACAGCCCGCGACAAAACAATAGCACACTTTGTATTTTTTTACAAAAATTACAAAATTGACCAATTTTGACGAAAATTAAAATTGACCAATTTTGAACCCAATATAGCGAACCTTGCAAAAAAACACCAGGCGCACCCATCTCATTGATGAAGAAGCAGTAAATCTTTAGTTACTTTACTTATTATATCTACTTATGCATAACTACTTATTATTTAATAATAAGGTATTTAAATTTCAATATTAATATATTTTTCATGAAACTATTGTTACACAATGTACTATTACTTTAATAAATGTTTAAAATCATAAAGTAAATGTACAAACACAGTATCTAATATTGTTTTATTTTAATTAACAGAAAATTACTTTTGCGGGGGTCGATGGAGATTTCGAAGAATTATATGGGGGTCGATGATCAAAAAAGTTTGGCGACCCCTGAGCTATACTATAAACTATTAAAAGTATTATTTAATCTTTCTTAAATCTCTTAGTTATTACATTTTAAAATTGGTCATATTATTTGAATTTTGCCCATCTCTTAAACCCCCGTAGTTGCTGCGCATTCATTGTTTTTTTCCCCTAAAGATTTGTAAAAAACATTTTGCACATAAAATTATTATTATCATAATATCAGATTATTTGAATTTTCCTTTGATAACCATTATAGATTGCTCATCTCTTAAACCCCAGTAGTTGCTTCGCATTCATTGTTTTTTCCCCCTAAAGATTTGTAAAAAACATTTTGTACATAAAATTATTATCATAATGTTATACAAGCGCATTTTGTCAACATGTTAATCGTAGAAATGTATGGAGATATAAAAAATATTCAACTGTACTTGAGAAAAAGATTACATTTAGGAATACAGATTGAGTGTCACAATATGGAGAAATACGAGAGATTTTTTAAAAATTTTGATACTGTAAGATTTATATCTGGCAACAAATAAGCTCGCACTCTCTTTTTTATTACATATATATACAGTACAATCGTTACTTTTGAGCGAGCTTATAAAATGAAAATCTTGAAATAGATAAATTTTCTTCAACAATGGATTAGGGCTATTCCATGGTAATTTACGTTACATTCACAGAAACTTTATTGCACTGAGAACTTAGAAGCAAACAAATAATACTAATACACAATCTAAAATAAAGTGATTTCTTAAAATTTCAATCAAAACCAAAAGGAAACTAATTAGAATAATTAATATTTTTCAATTTAAGCAGTGTCAAAACCTAAAACTAGTGTGGTAACTTACGTTACTGAAAAAGGAATGGTATAAATTTGCAATATGCTTGAAGGCAAAATTCTGTTCTTATACAAATGTTAATTGATTAAGATTATATGTATCATTTTACTGACATGTTTAAATATTTATTATGCCTAGATTTAGGATTTTATTTCAAAAGTTAAATTAAATATAATTTTTTAAATGGGTAACTTACGTTACAGTAACTTACGTTACGAAATTCTCTTTGCATCAAACTTTTACTCCAGTAATGTACAAATGCAAATTAACATATTTAAACAGTAAAGTGCAAGGGAGAAAAAGTGTACATGAAGTAAACTCAAAAAACTTTTGATTTACACACTTGATTCAGACATTACTATGCACACTTATAATATCCTCTGTTATTAACTAGTATAGGGGCTCAATTCTTTTCACCATGCTTTTTTTCTGGTAGAATATTTCATCTCTTTTTCCTGGTCATTTCCAATAGATTCCCACAGCAGCCATTACATTGACTTTAAATTCTTGCTCTTCAACAGACATTATCACACCAGGATATAACATTTTCTCGTATCTAACCATATACCAATCTCCAGCTTTTATTTTGGATTCATCATTTTGTTTTTCAACATCTTTCACTTAAAAAACCCTTCTGGTATACCTTCTTGAACATTTAAATGGTGGATCTGCTTAATGTTTTTAATCTGTGGAGCTTTTGAGAATAGACTAGACAGATTAACTTTTTCTGACGCTTCTTAATATCTTCTGGTGTGATTTCTACCATATTTATTTTTGTTCAATGCTCTTGTGTTGCTACCCCAAACTCAGAGGCATTGATGACAATATGTTTTCCTTTCTATACGACATTTCTTACACTTCCTTTAATAGATCCACCTGTCCCATCAACAGGACTCTTGCCGTGTGACGTGGCAAAATAATTCCACATCAATATTTTTCCATGATGAATCTCAAAAACAGGTAAGACCGGAGTTATATATCGATTCTTGAACCAACTCCTTGGCCCATCTGACCAGATGTGAGCACTTTTGATATCCACCGGCACACATTCTCCAGACCAGCACTCATCTGTTTTTTCTGAACATAAAAATAATTTTCTGAAATAATGCGTAAGATGGAACATTATGGAATTTTCTGAAGGCTTCAGTAGCTTATCCGAAGTTTTCGTGATACTTACAAAGACAAACATTTCTAGTAGGTTTGCTACTAAGCAAGACATGCTTTGGACGGAGCTCAAAGGACTTAGTCTTCCAATTTTGCATTCTGGATTTTTTTTCCATAAACATTTGGTACATTTCTCGAACTGAATGAAGAAGATAACGTGCTTGTACTTTCTTCTTGCCACCATTAGCTTGTAGAGAGATTTCGTCCAACTTTGAAAACATATGAATGCCAACACCCAATAAAATGACTTAATGCAAAGATTTTCAATAAAATTAATATCCTAAGGCAGTGTTTATTTATTTAAACTTTGTTATTGTAGCTGGATACATCTTATTTAGTTTATATGCCAATTTTCAAAAGAAATGAACTCATTTCACATTGGTAACTTACATTACATGCAAGTCAGTAACTTACGTTACATATATTGAATAGTGCACAAAACAATAAATAAATAATATTTAAAAAAAAAAACTATTGCTACTTATTTAGTGCTAGCCTCTAAGAAAGAAAAAATAACATTCTTACTTTTGTATCACATGTTTTTTTTTTGCACATAAAAACTTTTCCTAGTTTTTGGTAACTTACGTTACATGCATTAATGTTTAGTTGAAATTTATATAATTAAGTGAATTTAAGAACAAAAAGTTATTTTAACACTGCACAATATTTCAACTAAGTGTAATAAACAATATTTATTCTTTGGAACATTTTGAAAGGAAGATAATGTTAAGTTACTGATTTTCAGAATCTGACCATGTTCTTCACCCAAATCAGGACAAGCAAATGCCAATGTTCAATGGGCTACCAACACTAAAAAACTGAATTCTCAAAAATTTTTTTTATAAATTATCAAACTTCAAACCTTTCTAATTCAGAAAAAATCCAAAATAATAACATTATTCTTGTTTGAATTTTCCGATGCTTTTCCCCTTTTTCATGGAATCGCCCATTAGTATTAATTATTTAACTAAAAAAAATTACATAAAATTGCAATTATTTTCAAACAAACCGGAATTTCGAAAAAAAATTAGAGTTTGTAGGTAAAAATGGCGCATTCAGCAAATTTCAACTCTGTAGTTGTATTCTTGTCGCCTGCAAAGCTGCACCTTGGTATTTTTTATTAAAAGCAATTTTTGGGAAGCAAAACAAAATGAAGCTCTAAGTTGAATATATATATATATATATATATATATATATATATATATATATATATATATATATATATATATATATATATATATATATATATATATATAATGATGTGAATGACATTGGGACAATGCAGGAATTCAATCTTGCCCAACAAGAAATATGAATGCTAAATAAAGAGTTGTTAAGTAGTACTAACTATATTTTTTGGGGAAGTCTTAACTACTATAGTTCCTTTTTATTTTTTCATAAATATCCTAAACATTTATTTCAAAAACACATTGCAAAATATTTGTTTACATAAACTTTTTTTCTATATTTAAACGATTAAGAAATATAATCTAAGATGTATGAATAATATCATAGATTTCTATACTCTAAAATACTTAATTATCTTATTATCTATACAGTGGCAACAATAACTGGTAAGTAATTGAGCTTTTGTAAAGTTCTTTACGTCACTCGCAGTAATTAAAACATCTATTATTGAAAAAGTACAATATTTTTTCTTACTTTTTTGTAGTAGTGCTTGGAAAAGGTAATTATAATTTAATACTATATATACATGTTGCCGTTAAATTGCCTCTGTCAAAAATGTTGCCATCAAATTATGAAAAAAGACTTTCTATATAAATGCCATTGTAATAACAAATTTTTTTTTTATAGAAATTACTGTAATAATAAATTTTCGTTCCGATAAAAAAAATTTTTTGCTAATAAATTCAGTGAAAAAATATAATGAACATAATTTTTTTTTTGGAAGAAATTTAAATGAAATGGCTAAATTGTTCAAAAGAATTGAAAATCTGAATGAACACATTTACTATATAAATATTTTTATAATTAATAATAATTACAAATTAATAATATTTTATATTTAATATTATATTTTTAATTAATAATATTATATTCATAATTATAATGAATAATTATAATTGCATTTCATATTTATAATTATCAATATTTTGTATTTATATTTAAATTTTTTCCTCTTGCCACAATTTAAAACTGCAAAGTTCACAACGACAAGTATGCTACTCTAGTTTAAATTTTGATCATCGCACTGCCAACAAAATTAAAATAATTAAAACTTTTTTTTTTAATTACTACTACTTTTGTGATGAAAAACTCCTTTAAAAAGCTACTTTTATATTAAATAAGCCATTGTTTCATATTTTTTTAAAAAAATTTAATTAATATGTGCAGAATCTTAGAATCAGAAATATTGCATTTCTATACAAAAAAATTGAAAAAAAAATTTTTCATTACTATTTTTTCGTTTTTCGACTAATACGATTGAATTAAAATAAATACCCCTTTCTCAACAAATAAATTTTCTTTTTGCTTATCTATTTTAAATACAGTTACTAAGTAGATACGTTTTTTTTCTTCAATAAAATAAGGAACTAACGCATTTACAATAATAAGATTTGCCTTGTATTAAGATTAGATCGACTCACACTTTAAATCATAAATTCCTTTACTTTCTATCACTTAGATTAAGCATATAAAATGCAAGTACATATTTATTCGCTGAATAATTTTTATCTTATAGATAATCCTCTGACAAGTGAGTAAATATTTGCTTTTCTATTAAAATTCATATTTCCAAAGGCAAAATTAGATTATTAAAGCCATATTTAAAAATCTAATTAAAATTATCCAACATTTTAAAAGGAAAGGACAATATTTGACTTTGTTTCTGACCAAAGCACGTACTTTTTTGTTAACCTATCGAAATTATGTAAATAAATAAATAAATAACGCGTAAATTTGATAATTCCGAATCTTTAGTCATAGTACCTTTAATGCGTGGCAGAAAAAAATTATAATTTTACGGCTATTAGTTTTTCGTTAATATCAAAAAATTCAAACAAAATAGAAGAACATCAAAAGTATTTATTTCATTACTCAAAATCTAATTCCAAATTTAAACAAAGCGAAACAAATTACTCAATTCCAACAAATCAATATGATTTCACAGCTGCAAAAAAAAAAAAAAAAAAAAAAAAAAATTCAAATTACTGCAAGTAATTTCAAATATATGTACTGAATTACTTGGCCCAAAAATATCTTTAACTTTGATGTAAAATAACTCTAAAATAATGATTGCATTAGTAACATTTTTGATTTCAGAATGCTCTTTAAATATATCTCTATCAATGTAAAAAATTTCCTATTGTTTCTCTGCCAATATTTTAGAGTTATGACAGTGAGAAGCATACTCTGAAAAAATTTCCAAGCAACGGTGAAACAGCAGTGGCTCCCTTTTTTTTTTTAAAAAATTGAGAAACATTATTTTAGTTGCTTTTTGATATCAAGAAGGCTTAAGCGTTTGATTAGAGTAACAATTAATTCAATCTGTCTAAATGAAGACATTTTATTTCATTTTATTTTATAACTATCGTTGAACAGCCGACCCAATTTTTTGGGTAATTGCGACTAATTATGTTCAACTCCGTAGCCTTGTAATTTTGAATCCAATCCAGAAGACAAGGGAACTCCTGGATTAAGTATTGGGAGAAATTTTGCCTTCGTGGAGGACTTTTCGATGGCACTAACCCGCATTTACTTTACAGGGAGAGGAAGACCACGAGAATCTCCCACGGTTAGCCTGACGGCAAGGGCACTCTAACCGTCTAACCCAGTGATTATCAAACTTATTTCTTTCACCGCCCCCTTAGAAAATCAATTATTTTTCAGCGCCCCCCATTTTTTATACATCCCTAAAACTTAAAAACCACAAATTCATTACTTTAATTAATTTAGTTTATTAGTCGGTTCTAATGTTTAAACTTACATTCTAAACTCGAACTTTTTACCAAAGAGAGCAAATAAAACCCAACTTTATAATATTAATAATATATTTTAATCAAAAAATAAAAGATATAAATATGTAATAAATATGTAATCAGTTTTCGTTTTTATACTAATCTAATGAGAATTTGATGATATTTAATAAGTTTGTTGATATCAGGCTCGATTTTACTCAAAAACAGTCGTAAGTCACCGCGTTTGGTAACTTGCAAATGATTTCTCTTTTTAGTAAGCAGCGTTGTCACAGTACTAAATCCACGTTCACACAAATATGACGATGGGAATGCTATCAAAAATCGTTCGACCACAATCCAGGATACAACTGCTGAATTGAGCCAAAATTGTTGGTAGCCATTTTTGTATTTGATTTCCTCGTTCGTTCTATAAGTTCTTCTTCCAACTTGGGTGATCAATGACAATTGAAAAAGGTCTGGTATTTCCAATTTCAAAATATATGTTAATATAAAATAAGATTCTCATCACAAGATAATTAAAATTTTATATTTCGACTAGCAAATAATGCTACTAACAATAATAACTTATTTAACTACAGAAAATAAATTAATTTCGTATTATAGATAAATATGGGTAATTTTTCATAGAATTTTAGTTTATAATTTAGAACTGGTTCATATAAAAACCGCCGCCTAAGCCAGCGTTTTGATTATTTGTAATATTTAATATGTATAATATATAGAAATAGTAAACGATGTTTACAATAAGTGAACTGTTTAGGCTTACTATACTATTTGACACTGGACGGTAATGGGTTAATTGTAAAAAAAATTTTTGAACACAACTTTTTGAACAATAATTATATACGTATTTCCATTTTATATAAAAATGATGATTCCTACATCAGTAATTTCTTTTAAAATGCTAGGAAAATGCTGTAAAATGCCCTTATGTTAAAAACAAGAAAGAAAGTAAAGAAAACTTCAATTTATGTTAGTTTAGGTATGCATAATATTTTAAAACTCTGCATCGTAGTTTTTTTCCTAATGTTTAAAATAATATCTGGTGCAATGTAATTAAGGTAAAATTGCTCTAATTTTTTAACTATCATCGATCATGTTCCTTTAGCTATTCGCAGAAACTTGTTACAACTTGATTGCGTACGATGTGCGGGCTATCCTACGAAATCTATGTTAAGTATTTTAAGTTTTTATAGCATCATACAGGGTAGAAATATAAACTAATTATTCGTTATTGTGTAGTAGGTGGGTTTTAATTTTAGTGAAATTTAAAATACTATATAAAGTAAATGAAATTACAAATTATACATCGCCCCCCTAACCCACATCAACGCCCCCCAATTTTTCTGGGCCCCTTAACGCCCCCCTCTAGGTTTCAAACGGCCCCAAAAGGGGGCGTTATCGACCACTTTGAGAAAGATTGGTCTAACCCATTATCCATCTACCACTGAGGATATTTCCCGTCAGCCCTGTGGTCAGTGCAAGCCGGATGCGGAATTCAAATCAACCAGTCATTGCGGCTCCAAAAAAAAAAAAAAAAAAAAAAAAAAAAAAAAAAAATGAAGGCATTAAAGGTTTTTTTGCTTTTTTTTAATTGATGATAATTTTCAAGTTTGTATTCAGTATTTTTGCCCCTTTTTATTATTTAAAGGGCCAAGTTTCTGATTACTTGTTGGATGAAAAGTGAATAGTCAAAATATTTTTACTCAATTTCATAGTAATGATATTTAGCAATATGAAGATAAATTATCAAAATTTTGTTATTGAAATTGTAAAGGTATGTCGGGGGGGGGGAGAGGTTAAATCTGATTCACTTCAAATCTTAAATATATTATCTGCAAAATCAAATTTAAAAATTTCTTTTTACAGTTAAACTTCTTAAGAGAGCTAAAAAGAGTTCTAAAACATAAACAATTATGCGAAGGGAAAGGATTCCCCCTCCCTTAATTTGCAAAATAAATTATTACAAATTATCGTGTTTTTTCTGAAATTCTTTTGCAAATTTTTAACTTTTTCCTTCGTGCTCTAGATTTCAGCCTTCCTTTTTCTCTTCCAAACACCCTCTAATAGAAAAATTATTTTGCTGCAATTTTAGAAGATCAGGAAAACATCAGATAGTGAATTTACCAAACATTCCCTCAAGAGCACGGAACCTCTGCAAAGGGAAGATTTTTTTTCTTTCTAATTTTAATTTTTCTACTGGGTTAGAGGGGAAGAAAGTTCTCATATAGCTAGATTTGCAAATAAGAAGAGGTATTTCGAAGAGTGCAATTTTCCCAATGCAATTTTTTAATTTGAAATTAATAGTTTATTTAGAATTTTTTTTTTTACTTAATATCTATAAACACACAAAACTTTTCGGCAAATAGGCTTCCATGAGCCGTGGTGGCTCAGAGACTTCAGCGTTTACGTTGACCCAGGTACGAATTCTAGTGATGGTTGTTCGATAAGAAATTCTGCTCCAAGCTCGTACCCATCATAATGCTGATGTGAAATATCCTCAGTGGTAGACGAATTCTAGTCATGTTGCCTCCAAGGTAACTATAATAGGTTATCGGGATTTTCCTCTTCATATAAGGCACATGCGAGTTGGTCTCATCAAAAAGTCCTCCACAGAGGCTTATTCGATACAACGATTGATTCAAAAGTTTCCTTGTCTTCTGGGTTGGGTTTAGGATTACAAGGGCACAGAGTTGAACATTGGTATTTTCATACCCAAAAAGTGGTCAGCTGTTCAATTTCGTAGCATTGACCCGTTTCGTAGCATAGTATTTCGTATAAATAAAATGAAATCATGCTTTCATGAATACTACCTCGAAATTTTAAGAATATGTGTTTTAATTTATTTATTTATAAAAATTCATGTAGTGAAATGATTTTGTTCCTTTGATCTTTTTCAAAATTTGTTTATTAAATCTAAATAAATTTTTTATTACCAATAGACTGCCGATAATACCTAAAAATGTTCTATTTACATTTTGTATCTTTCAGCTAATGAGTTCAAATTATTCTGCTATATATTTTGCTATACTTTTAACTATTTTTCATTATTTATACTTTTAACTATTTTTTTGTCAGATACAATTGATCGATGTAAGAAAAATTTTGCTTTCTGTTTTATCCATTAATAAACTTTAATTTAAAAAAAAAACATGATAATAATTTATACTGAATTTGTTCTTAATATGTAGAGCCTACATATGTAGAGCCTACACTAAGATGTGGACTGCTATTTTAGAATTGCCCGTTTAATCGCAGAATCTCCATACAATTTCTATTTTTCTCCAAAATGCCGTTGCCGAATAAACTTGTATTTATTGCTTTTTTTGAATGTAATTTCGCGTTCTTTTTTAATTCAAGAACCTATTTAACAAGTTACCCCGAACTATCTTTAGAAGCTTAGTTAAAATGAAAAGCGTATTTTTTTAATTATTATTTTTTGTTCTGCTTTAGTTGTTTTTTAAATCTTAAGGTTTTTAAAAATTACCACTTCTTTGTAGTATAATTTTCCAAAAATAACTTAATTATGTAATTTACAGTGATTTTGTATTCAAAATTGTTTCTTTGCATGCGAAAAATTTCAATTAAAATAAATGTAATTTCTAACAAAATTCTTGCATCAAAAGTATGATTTCTGTTTTGTAATCTAATATCATAAATGTGACGATTTACAACAATGTTTTCTTAAACATGTTGTTATCTTTATCCAATTGCAGAGATACATTTCTCCAGTACTCGGGAGAAAAAGTTCATCATAAAATTAAAAAAAAAACATAATTTAGATTAATGATCTGAGTGCTAAAAATAGTACTTGATATTGTAATTATGTTAAATTTAATAAGAAGCTTCTTTTAAATTTCTGTATGATAAAACGAATTCGTCAGAACGTGTAAATTACAATTAAAAAAAAAAGACATAGCCTCTATCTTAAAATGTGCAACAGGTGCCTAACTCTTAAGAGAAAAAAAACTTTATAATTACATTCAAATTTACAGGTGCAAGTTTTTTGGGCAATTGATTTAGTTATAAAAAATTACCACTCTCTGTAACTTTTTCAAGCCAACAAATTTTCCAACAAAAATGATTTGATAACCAAAAAAACAAAAAAAAAATCCTTATCTAAGAAAAAGCTCTTAAAATTGTTTTATAAATTTATTTTTAGCTTATCTATGTAGCTAATTTTTTTATAATTAATTTTTAATAGAAAATACTTTGAGAATTTCAACTATAGATTTTATAAGAGTTCTATTCAAACCTGACAATGACCTGTAAGAGCTATACTCGATTTAATATAAATCATGCTTTTCCGTTAAGATGTATGCTACTAAATAATTTATGAACAAAACAATCATCAGATTGCAACAATCATCTACAATGAACGTCAGCTATCAAAAATATATGTTGCATGTAATAGTATGATCAAAAATATTTATGATCATTATTATTTCTGGATATTTCTACCACACTTTATATTTCTTTCACTTTTTTTATTATCTTCATTATCTTTTTATCATAATTTATTTATTTTTTTATTTATTATTTTCTCTTTGCACAGTAAATGATATTGATGATGGTATGATTCTTTGCTAAGTTTAGTTACTGTTCTTAATGTATCGTAATTACTTTATTTTATGCTATTTAAACAGAAATCATTTTCAGGGGAACATGAAATATTTTGGACACGCAAAATACAAAGCTTTAAGGATTATTAAAATATTTTGATCAAACTCCAAAATAAGCATGAAAACATGTAATATATTTACAATTTTTAAATTTTTTAGTTAAACCGTTTAACTTAAACCCAAATTTTCTATCATTATCAGCAAATCACCAACTGATATTTTGTCTTTTTTTGGAAAGTGTGATTTAAAAAAAAAAAAACCTTTTTGCTTGAAAAATCATAACATCTCCTAAAAGAAGTTTGAGATATACTGAGAAAAAAAAAGTTTAGTCAAAACTATCAGAATATTGTAAAATTTACCATACTTCTGGATATACGGGAACACCAAAAGGCAGAAAATTTTTTAACGAAGCAGTTTGGTAATGATTTTGGTAAAATTAACAATAATATATGATTTTCTAAAATAAAAACGAAGCAGTTTGGTAATGATTTTGGTAAAATTAACAATAATATATGATTTTCTAAAATAAAAACGAAGCAGTTTGGTAATGATTTTGGTAAAATTAACATTAATATATGATTTTCTAAAATAAAAACGAAGCAGTTTGGTAATGATTTTGGTAAAATTAACAATAATATATGATTTTCTAAAATAAAAATTTTCTCAAATAAAATTTGAGAAATGTGGTGAAATTTGGTAATTTAATTACGAACCCTTATAAAAACCATTTATTCAGTTAAATTTACTTTTCAGTTTTCTATTTTTTTACTAAATGTGTGGTAATACGAACTATAATTCTAAAAGCCAGAATTTCTAGTAAACCGTTACCATATGAACGGAAAAAATTTCGAATTAATGGTTCGAATGTTTTTGGCTTTTAATACCGTAATTATGTTTTTTTTCTTCCAAATTCCTTTTTTATACAAGAAATGATGCTATTATACAGTACGGTTATTTTTAGCAAAAATTTCCTCCTTGTATGAGGCTATAATAATACTTGGTTTTAATTATTAATTTTAGTTT
The DNA here is from genome assembly GCF_982258835.1 of Parasteatoda tepidariorum. NCBI lineage: Eukaryota > Metazoa > Arthropoda > Arachnida > Araneae > Theridiidae > Parasteatoda > Parasteatoda tepidariorum. The sequence goes on from NC_141755.1 coordinate 81,441,248, forward strand.
TTATAATTGTTTTTCCAGCCATCCTGTAATTATTTTCTTGACCAAACATGTTTCTTCCTAGGGATAAAATATAGGGATATATATTAATACATAGGGATATATATTAATTGTGCATGATTGCGCATTGCATGATTGAAGTTTCGAATTGAGTATTTACATATCTACAAAAAACAACAAAAAATATTTGAGCAAAATTTATTCAATTAAATTCTTACAGATTTTTCAAAATACTAGAAAGACTAGTCTTTATATAAATCATCTTTTAGTCCGACACAAAAGAAAAATCAATATATTGTAAAGTAATATAAGAGCTCACACAATTAACTATTAAAGACGCATTACAGTTCCCAATCTTACAATTTAAACATAAATTTTCAAAACTATATTAAAATAAAAAATTTCAGCGTGTTGAGCATGCATTATATGTTACGAAAATCTAAATATTGAAATACAAATTAAGCCTGTCATATTTCATGTAGATTGAATGTATTATATTAATTTTAAATGTTAATTTACTTTCAGCTCTTTTCTAGAAAAGTAAGAGCAATATTTTTTATAAATATAATACGTTTTTAAAATAACTGTATCAAACTTTTACTACGTTTCTTCTTTTTTTAAAGTTAAGCAGATTTATTTATTTATTAAGATATTGCAAAACTATAATCTTCATATATTCTTTTCTAGAGGAAACTTTAAAAATAAAAGAAGACTGAGAAAGAAATTTCTATAAATTCTCTGAGAAGAAAATTCATTTTTACTGCTTATAAAACGTCCTAATAAATTATTTATCTATTATATTTGTGTTAGTTTTTATTTTGATTATCACTAAAAATAAATTTTAAAATAGTTTTTTTCATTGATGACTTTTATAAAAAAATGAAAAATAATTAAAGTTTTAAATAATTAAAGCATTAAATAAAACAAGCTTTCGGAAATTTTTTGTAAAAATTTTTTTTTTATTGCAATGTCAAATGATCCCGTAATTGAATAAATTTAAAATCAAAATCAAATTATCTAATCTTTATAGTCAAAGTTTAGAAGCATGTTCACGATTTGAAATATTTCAGCTTGAGAGAAAGTTTTGAGATAAGAAATTAAATAAAGGATCAGTGATTATGAAATATTACGTTAAGCAACAACCGGAGAACAATAATTGAATTTTAACGAAAATAATATTCAAAGTAAGATAAGATATTTCCATTTCTCGATGGAAATATAATAAACAAATAAGAAAAATGAAAAATAACTTATATTAATAAAGAAAAATTACTTATTAAAGAAGAGTATTTCCATTAATTAATGAAAAATGTAAGCAAATACGAAAAAGGGAAAAAATAACTTATCACATTATTATAAGGAATTTACTTATTTAAAAAAAATATTTGTTAAGGAAGAGTATTTTTATGAATCAATAAAAAATATAAACAAATACGAAAAAACAAAGAAGTAACTTACCACATTATTATTAAAAATTACTTATTTAAAGGAGAAATATTTTTAAAGGAAGAGTATTTCCCTTATTCGACAAAAATATAAGCAAGCAAGGAAAAGCGAGGAATTATTTTATCACATAAAATAAATAGTTATTTAAAGAAGAAATGCTTATTTAGGAAGAAAATTCTTCAAAGAAAAATGTAACCAAATGAGAAAAAATGACGAAGTTACTTATCACATTATTATTAAAATTTTGTTTTGTTCATTATACAGTTTGAATGATGCAGTATAAAGCTAATGAAATTATATATATCAAAAATAATTTATGCATCCTTCATTCCAATATTTTCTTCTCTTTATCAAATTAAAATTTTTCTACTAACTTAAAAAATTTATTAATAAAGAATTTGGTTTAATAAAACATTCTAGTAACATTGTCATTTCTTTTTATTTTTAAAAATCAGAATTTATCTCGAGCTACTTGCATTAGGGTCACGTTTCACTAGTTGGAAAAAGTCTAAGCTATTCAGCTAATTTGTGTTAGAAAGAAAAAACCTTAACCAAAGAAAAGAAAAATTAACCCAAATGTCCTTCATGAGCATGCTTGAGTGACTTACTGAAAAAAAAGAGTTAATTTTTCAGCTCTCCTAATTTGGCGATCATGGTCATTTATTTCGACACCAAATGTACGTGATTTGGTGCAATGGCGAACGGAAGAGAGAACTCTGGTGTACAGTATGTACAATGAACTTACGGTAGAGCAGTTTAACGAGGACCGAAACCGTGCACCCTCAGACCGTGTCCTTACGATCAGTCCAGTGCGGGACCAATACAGAGAAGGACAGCACGAAGATACATCCTGGGTAGTAGTGGGATTCGAACTCACTACCTCCACTCTTTGCACAGAGTTTGGTGCCACTCGGCCAGGGAGGCCCTTTTAAATTATTATTATTTTATTATGGAATTTTAAGTAGTAGTTCTCCATTTACGTCTCTATAGGCTTGTCTCAATAGGCACACAATAGGCTATTGGTGACGGTTTGAAAAACATCCCTGTGAATGATCCGAAGACCCGTATCCACTGCAGAGGGAACGGCACCCCGCTTTATTATCCAGATGAACTACTTGCGAAATCGAGACTTTTACGGTGGAACAGTTTAACGGGGATCTATATCATGCTCCCTCGGTTCTTTCACGGGATCAAAGTGTTCACCCACCAGCTCACTGATCGCAGTCAGTGATGCTTGACTTCGGCGATCTGCTGGGTAGCATGTCTTACAATCAGTCCAAATCAAATGCAACTTAAAAATTTATTACTTCCATACGTGTCCCACAGTGGACTGATCGTTAAGACGCTGTTCCCAGCAGATCACCGAAGTCAAGCATCACTGACTGCTGTCAATGAGCGGGTGGGTGACCACTTGGATCAGTCTGCGTAGGGACCGAGGGTGTGCGGTATGGGTCCTCGTTAAACTGTTCTATCGTAAAGTGCTTGACTTCTCGTGCAGGTCGTTGGACTACCGAAGCAGGAATGCCATTCCCTGTGCAGAGGATCAAAATTGTGATGACATGTCTTCGGATCATCCTCAGGGATGTTTCCCAGACCGTCGCCAATAGCCCATTGTGCAGCTCTAGTGCGACGTAAATGAACAACAACAACACTCAATTTGTTACTAGTCTGGATAGTGGTGGTAGTGGGTTCGAATCATGCCTTAACCCTGCATGTATAGTTGTGTTGTCCTTTAATAAATTGTTCTGTCCCGCAGTGGACTGATCGTTAAGACGCGCTAAGCGCTTGTGCGACGTAAATGAACTGCAACAACAACAACTAAATTGTTCAATGTTTTTTTAATTTAAACTAACTAGGGATTATAAGCCGTTTTTCGTATTAAGAACACAAGCCTTCATAATTATATGTGTTACAATATAGAAATAGAGAACTCTTACCTAACATTTTAAGTTCTGATTCTAATTTATAATGGGAATATCTTGCAAAGAGGGATTATAGGCTCATCTAACCTGCTTCCCGGGCCATTCACACTTCATGCGTAAAGATCCCAAATGCTAGTTTCAGAGATGCGAGCAAAAGACTGATTGGTGAGTTTTGCGCAGAAAAATGTACTAAACCAATCAATTCTCGTTCGTTCACAACTCGAATGTGCTCATTTTTCGCATGCAGTGTGAATTGCTCTTAAGGCTAATCTCAGAATTGTGATTCTTCGTATAAGAGAATGAGGTTCGAGAACGATTTAGTTGCATAAGTTCAGAGGATTTAGAAAAATATTTGCCAAATCGCTGTATATATACTAGAATCAGATCTGTTTCCGGTTTTAAGTTTACTATTATACAAGGCTCAGATTTATCGATATATATTCATTATATATTTTTAAATTTATTGTTACGCAAGCATACGCAGTCTTGTGTGCACATTACAATGTACGGCTGGTTAGGATTCAGTAGTTTTAGACTGTCTCTTTAGTGGTTAGGGGCCTCCCTGGCCGAGCGGTATCGCCGGTCCAAACGCTCTGTTAAGCGTGGAGGTAGCGGGTTCGAATCCCGCCGTAACCCTGCATGTATTCTTTGTGATGTCTTTCTCTGAATTGTTCTATCTGTATTTTCTACTTGACAATGACTTATAAGCCTATATATTGAGCACACAAGTCAGCAAATGTATGTAATTTCAATAAAATAAAAATAAATAAATACTTTAGTGGTTATCGCTTTGTTGTGTGTGGTTTTTAGAGTGCTCACGTTCAATAGCTCTTAGTTCGTTGCATGTCAACTCTAGAAGGCTCAGATTATACAATTGCTAGATAGTACATCAACTGTAGACGTCAAATGCAGATTATATGATTGTTGGTATATTCCATTACAGGTATTTAAAATTATTTTTGACTCTTTTAAGCTCTTGTTTCTTATTTTAACTCTTTCAATATATGCCAGTTTTAAGCAGCCTTTTATGAACAGGAACAAATCGAATAACCGAATAAACCATATAACATTAAAGAAAATTTCTGCGCAAAAATAAACCATTATATAATGTAAACACATATTTTGCGCACTGTTATAGAAAAAAAATCGAAGCGCATTATTCCATTAATATTTGTATTTTATGAAAACAAGTCTAAATGCGTAGCTGCATTCAATTAATCTATTTTTTTTGGAACTGTTATGACAACATTCTGCCACAAAATTCAATTCTCTTAATTGAAATTGCACGGTTGTGTAAAAAGAGTAATGGTTTTTCCTCGAATCTGTTCACAGTTTTTCAAACATAAAACTCACCTTAGATTTTTATATTGGACATAAAAATTTGAGAGCCTCCATTATAACGCTATATTTATTTAGTAGAATATGCGGCTAACTGTTAAAAAATAATTTCTTTCCTCTTTTAACATCTTTCAAAAGAAATGACTATCTGCAAGATCAAGGTGACTTTAATCACAGTATTTGTTATTTCTGTATTGATTGATCAAAGTAAGTTATTATAATTATCTGTATATTATTTAAATATCATTATTATCTGTATATTATTTAAATATCATTATTATCTGTATATTATTTAAATATTATTAAATCGATCGCAGTTTAGATAAACAATGTAGATTTAAAAAAATTGAATGAGTTCAGAAATAAATAAAAGTTTTTTTCATAGAAACTTTAACTTTATAGGCAATAAGAGAATATAGTTTTAAAAAATAAATATCTATTGAAGAACTAATTATTTTAATTATACAGTATGTTTTGCTTACAATATATGAGCTCTGTTCCAATTCTTTAAGTTATGAGTAACAAACTATAACACATGTCCTATTATTAACGTTTAATGATTATCGTGCTAACTTTAAGTTTTGCAATGATATTAATTTGTTTCATAATTATTCATATTTTAAGTCTTTACATGGTAAATGCATAACACTTAAATAGAAATGTTTCCTAATTTAAAATCTAAGTAAGGAATCAGAAATGTTTTTATTTGCGTCACAATGCGTATTATATATAGTTATCTCTTAAAAATTTTTGAACTTGGTTTTTCTTATTGAAAGATTTTCTTATTGAAAGATTTTCACCTCTTCAGAACCGTGATCAGTTCACGGCCCAAAATATCATACATGAATCGAACAATTCTGATTCTAATGATCACTTTGCAGCACAAACTTTTTGAAGCTATTTTAATAAGTTTTCATTGTTAATAAATGTAACTAGCCAATCCAATGGTTTTGAAACTTGTGAGGAGTAATGAAGCAGAAGGATTCGATCCAAACAAAATCCAATATTATACTTGTACTATTAACAATAGAGCGTGTTCTTTCAGTTTAACTTTCAATTTCAAATTAACAAGCAAATTCGAATGACTCCACAAACAGTCCCGCAGTAGACTGATCTTTAAGACACAGTTCTCAGCATATAACCGAAGTCAAGCATCACCGGCTGCGATCAGTGTGTGGGTGGGTGACCACTTAGATTAGTCTGCGTTGGGACCGAGGGTGTGCGGTATTGGTCCTTGTTAAACTGTTCTATCGTAAAGTGCTCGACTTCGCTCGCAGGTCGTCGGGTTACCGAAGCGGGGGTGCCACCCCCTCTGCAGAGGATCAAAATTGTGATGGCATATCTTCGGATCATCCTAAGGGATGTTTCCAAGACCGTCGCCAATAACCCATTGTGCAGCTCTAGTGCAACGTAAATGAACTACAACAACAACGACTCCACAAGCATGCTATGATGCTACTCAAGAAGCAAACAGACAGTGATATTATACGCAAATATAGCCGAACACTGGTTTATATTCAAAACATGGCAAATCTTATGATGTGTTGTGATAATTTTCTGAACTTTATTTATGGCTCATGACCTTTTAAAATTTATAAATTGCGGAAAACTTTGATGAATGGTAAAATTACGTGTAAATGTAAACGTAACTCACAGTAATAAAAGTTCCAAGAATATGATTGTTCAAACAGAAGAACATTAAATAAGAGTAGCAATAAATCGGAAGTTTTTTATATTTCTTCCGATTTCAGGAAGCTTGTTATTGTTTACATTCAGTCACTCGTCCACAGAGTGTTATTTTATTCTCAAAAATTGGAATTTTTTTTACGATGAACAATCATTGGGCTGTATTTTTTCTAACAACTATAATGTCACTAATTCGCGTAATTTGTTTTGCGAAACTCGAAGTGGTCAGAAATTTGAAAAAATTGTCCTTACTCGTGTGTCATCTTAGTACACTCTAAAAATTCTCCAGCATTTTTACTTCCAATTATAAAACAATTACCCCGTCTAGCAACTTAATGCATAGTTTTGCGCGCTCACTTAGCTAGCCAACTTACAAGGTTCAGCACCTATCTATAGGTTTTCTTTCATAATTCTTTTATTTTAAGTTTTATTCTCTAGCCGATTGAGTTAATATATTTCTCATGAATCTGTATCGCCAGAAGAGAGTTTTGTAAATCTTGAGTATGCCTTTTTTCTCCATGAAAAACTATTAAAATAGATTCTATGTCTGGTTTTGCCATTTACATAAAGTATGCTTAAAAAAATTAACATAACCTACATTCTCTGCTCTATTTTAAAAAGCAAAATCAAGCTTAAGTGAACATACTATAGTTTCATTCCATAAACAAGAAACTTCATCAGTGTCTAAACGTTAAATCCTTGACGTTAAATCCTAAACGTTAAATCCTTGACGTTTAGACACTGATGAAGGTTCTTGTTTATAGAACGAAGACTATAGGGTATGTCCATTTATGTACTTTCATTTGTGCTCTATTTACGTTTTTTGTCTTATTATATATATATTTGAATGATGCTTGTGCCCGAAACTTTTTTTACTTTTTCCTCTTGAGGCAAAAAAGAGAACACTTTGCTAACTCATTTTAATATCACAAATATACTGAGTTTTCAATTCAATCTCATACCTTATAATCACGATGCTAAAATTTTTATCATCTATGGTTTTCATGTTAACGTATTTAAAATTAAAACGAAAATGACTCTTATTTTTACATATTTATATTTTGTAGGTTATGCTGCTCCTGGTAATATTTCTTTTTATTTTTTATTTTCTATTATGTCTGAATTGACGTAATATTGAAGTAAAACTCGCTTTAAATGTTGACAGCCTGTTAATGGTGAAATAAATAACATTAATCTTACCGAAGTCTAATTTTTCTATAAATAATAGCGTCAATAATCGCATAAAATGAATAAAAAATAATATTTTTAGCATTATTTTTTATTTATTTTCCATATTTATTTTTATTATATTTAGTTTTTAGTATATTTATTTTTTACTTATTATTCCAAGAAATAAAAGTAAATAAAAAGAAAAACTTAATTATCTATCTCTACCTCTTATCACACCATAGTCCGTGTTTGGCAATAACATGGTAGTAGTTTCAGAAAAATAGCAGAAAGCCATTATTAATGTAACCAAATGTGAAATACTATGGAAATCGAGGGAGATTTGTTATAAACCGATCAAGTAGCAATGCAAACAATTTTATATTTAAATCCTGAGATTAAATTTAAGTTTAAAACTAAAGATACTTAATGCCTGTCTGAAGTGTATAAAGAGCCTATGTATCTAACTAGGTTAGCTTTAATGACATAACATATACACAATGGTTGTATGTAGTACATGATTTTAGTTTTCAAATTCATTAGCAAAGTATGCTAGTTTTAAAAAAATATTACTAGCAAAATCAGGGTTAATACAAGGATTTTAAAAGCAGTAGCGCAATACATTTATATGGTGAGAATAATTTAACATAATTATTGCTGTGTGACTTATTGCAATAAAGCGATTGCCGAATGGTAAATATTAAATATTTATATTCGCATAACAATTTAAATTCTCAAATGCGCTATTCCGAATACGGTTGTAATATTGTATTTAAAATCGAGATTTTAAAAACGATATGGAAATTGCTAGACCGGAAGTAAGACAACTGTAATAACTTGAGCCGTGATGGCTGAGGGGATGGAGCGTTCGCCTTCCAATGAGGTCAACCGGGTTTGAATGGCTGGTTGATACGAATTCCGCATCCAGCTTGCACCAACCACATTGCTAACTTGAAATATCCTCAGTGGTAGATGGGTCTAGGGTTAGAGTCCCCTTACCATCAGGCTTACCGTGGGAGATTCTCGTGATCTTCCTCTCCTTGTAACTCAAATGCGGGTTCATTCCATCAAAAAGTCCTCCACAAGGGCAAATTTCTCTTGATCTAGGAGTTCTCTTGTCTTCTGTATTGGGTTCAAAATTACAAGGCTACGGAGTCTAACAATAATAGTCGTAAACCCAAAAATGGGTCGGCTGTTCAACAATAGTTGTAAAATAAAATAAAAAGAAACTGTAGCAACTTCCGAGAAAAAGATTAGAAAATAATGTTAATTTACGACTACTTAGACACAAATTGATATTGACAAAAAGTGATTTTATTTTATTTTATAACCGTCGTTGAACAGCGGACCCAATTTCATGGGTTTACGACTACTTACGTACAACTCCGTAGCCTTGTAATTTTGAACCAATCCAGAAGACAAGGAAACTCCTGGCTCAGTACCCCCAGAGGTATTGATTTGTTGTGGGAACATGGAGGACTTTGAGACTCGACAGATTTAACGTGCATCGGTCACCATTTACTACACGGGGAGTCTTCGGCCGGCGAGGATCGAACCCACGATCTCTTGGATATGGGCCCAGTGCCCTACCGACCAGGCTATCCCTGCCCGACAAAAAGTGATTAGTCAAATTTGAAAATCATAAATCGGAATAACATCATATTAAATATCTTTATATGAACATCTTTGTGGGAAACTAAAAATAAATGCCGAGAAAATGGTCGGAAAATGATGTGGATTGACAATGGAATAGTAGCGATTAAAGCACATAAAAAGTGATTTCTCAAGTTCGAAATTCAGGTCTCGGAAGTAAAATTGCCATAAAAATGTCGGAATTTGAATGACCATATAAAAATACAGTAAAAACGAAAAACAGCTAAAATAACTACCGTGAAAACAACGCGGATTAACGACGGTATCGTCGTTAACCGAGAGCGTCAAGAAGTGATAACTCTGATTCGAAATTCGCGTGACGTATTAAAAATATTGGAATTTAAAAAATTACGGATAAAACGATCAAAAATCCAGATCCGTAAAAGTTTTCAATAAATTTTTGCTACTGCGTTTTTCTGTTACTACTAGCAATTTGCTAGTCTATGAAATCGCGCCATGGTTGAATGTGTCCTAATTGTTTTGATTAATAAAATACTTATAGTTGTGATGTTTTTGTAGAAAAAAAAGTCATTCGCATTATATCGATTAAAAAGGTATGATTTATGTTATAAAAGAAATTAACAGACCCTGCAACTCACCGCAGCTTTCGAGGCACTGCTGAAACTAAATAGATCACTGCTAAAACTTTGAAGATGCTATCGCTTTCTCAGAAATACCGTTAGTTTTGTAGTTTGCTTTTCCATAATCTAGTCACAATATTTCCAGAAAGACTACCGCAATTTTTTAAATAAAATACTATATAAAAGATTAAAAATCAGTTTCCACTTACGCAAAAATTAACGTTATAAAAGATAATTGGGATTTTTAAAATAAGTATTTCAATTATGATTATATCTTAATGTAATATTTTGAATTAATGCTTTTTTCCTTTATTTAATTCCATATTCATTATAAGAAATAATTCGTCAAAGGTTTAAAACGATCAATTCAAATACTCTCATTCATATTTTTAATAAATTTTCATTAACTTAGTTCAGTAAAAATTTAAAGATTTCTCTGTAAGCACATTTCAGATAAATGTAAATCATAGCTTGGATTGTCTTTATTTTGTATGTGTAATCATTTTGTATAGAATAATAAAATTACCTGCTATCTTATACAGGGTACGTAGCCAAATTATTCATCAAAAAATAAGCCCATTTTAAGCACTTTTCAAGCACTCAAAAAATATTTTTAAGCACGTTAAAAAAATATCATAATTAGGCAGGTTTGGAAAGTTTTTGACAATTGACGGTTTTAGCTTGTTTTAACCGTCATGTCAAAAATAGAAACCTTTTGGCATTGTTTTTGACAGTTGTCAAAAATCATGAAATTTTGAATCATGCAAAACGAATGGCGTTTTCATACGCTACGGACTGATAATACGTCGAAATAGGTTGGGGTTGAATTAACGTTGAATAGAACAATGTGAACTGTGTCTTTTTGCATAATTCAATGCGAAAATCAACATGGTAAAAGGAAAAATCTCATTTTGAAAAAGGGAAAATTAAGCACTTTTTAAAAACACCCAATGAAAAAAGCACCTTTAAGGGTTTTTAAAAAACGAAAATCGAAAATAAGCACCTTCAAGCACTTTTTAAAAACGCTACTCACCCCGTTATATAATATAAAATAATATAGTTTTTAAGATCTCAAAATATTTGTAAATAAAATAAAAATGTCTACTTTAATTCATATTTAAAATATTTTAAGACATAAATATATAGTGTCCTAAATTCGAGGAAAAAACACTTTTGCAGCAAATTCATGGGAGATGCAATAAGTTTTCACCCAGAGTTATTTTTCGAGATATGGCTTTGCAGGTATCAAACTTATAAATCAAAGAAATACAATTAAGAATCACATCTTACTTTTTAAATTAATGAAAATCGCATTACGATACTCTTAAAATGTTCACACACGACTTTATTTGAGGCGATACAAAATACAGTAGATAAAATGCAATAGGTAGTTCCTTAGTATATGGTGTAGTGAAATAGCAGAAATGTTCCTTTTCACTACTTTTGGCGTAAAATAGTGGCTCCGAGTTTTGGTGTTCAGTAATACTACATATAATACACATAAGAGACAATGCAGTTATCTTTTACGATACACTTTAAAGAAAGCACAATAAGTTTAGGATGCATAAGCACTAATTCTTAAAATAAAATAAGTTTGCGACTCAAACATACGAATATTACAGTGAGAAATTATCAACACGAACTCACGCTATTTCGTTATCTATTGTAAAAAAGCTACTGAAAATATTCAAACTACGCCAAAGAGCGCCGAAATTTTTGCCTTGAGAAGCGAAAATAATTCACGAATAGTGTGAATACGCGTAAGTTTGTCGTAAGCCTTCCACACTGGTGTAAGAAATTATGAGAATTTTGCACACTTGGTCGATTATCTCTAGAATTATTGAACCGATTTTAATGAAATTTGACATGTACATACAGTGCTACAATACAAAATAAAAACAATTCAACAATTGTAAAACACACTCGTGATAGTGCGTAACACTAGTTGGTGCATGAAGGTATGAAACAGCGGTTGCAGAATAAACAAAAACAAATGAGTTAATAGGTGGTATGGTCCCCTCTTACGGATACACGGGCGCCTTGCAGCGTGATTTCATACTTGAAATAAGGAAGCTTATTATTTCCTCTGTCATTCTGGCTGAATTGTCCTGCGGCAATTTCATACCTTCCCATTCCAACAATTGTTACGCACGATCACGTGCGTGTATTATAATTGTTGAATGGTTATTTGTTTTGTATTGTATCAATGTGTGTACATATCAAATTTCATTAAAATAGGTTCAATAATTCTAGAGATAATAAACCAAGTCTGCAAATTCTCATAATACCTTGCACCAATGTGCATTATTTGTGTCTTGTTTTAACACCTTTTAAAGTGTGCATGATAATTATTATAAGTTATAACTTTTAAGTGGTAAAAAATATGTTCGATTCGATAAGGTTTAATACGAATAATAAATTAAATGAATTTATTTTATTGTACTTTTAAAAATTTATCAATTAACATGAGCAAACTTTCATTATCTTACTCATTTTTTTCCATTATTAGCGGCGAACCTTGGCGGTAATTATGCTTTGACTAGTATATTAATTTATTAAAAAAAACTGAACAATTAAATAATGTTTTAAGGTGTAAAATTCTATATATTAATAAGAATTTTCTGTGATTGTGAGTCAAATAACCTTTGTTCTACAGATCGGATTTTCACGTATTAAGTGCCAATTTTAATGGTTCAAATGCTTGAGCTCAAATGTGTGAGTTAATTAGTAATTAAAATACGAAATTAGGCACAACAACGTACTTCCTCAAAATAGACATACCATTCTTTTCGATGGACTTGGATTCTTTATTTTTAATACAAGGTGTTAACCTCATTCTGGAAGATATGGTCCCAATAAATTAGTCAAGAGTTACAGCTCCTCAAGAGAATTGATTGCAAGAAATAGTCTTTTATATTTTTAAAAATTTTATTTAGTTATGGTCAAAAGAAAAATTAAGAAAGAGGCGTCCAAATTTTGACGTTTTAAACTATATAATTTTAATCGTCCAAATGCAGAACTTGGACGCAATTGGTTGAGTAATATAAAACGTCTTAATTGAAGTTACGTTATTTGACTGATTTGAATTTTAACCCTTATCATTTCGATCAGCACTTAGTTCATGAAAATCTGTTCAGTTTAACGGAAATCATGCAAGGTTGTTTCTTTGACTCAGTGGTATAAAATGAAAATATACTGATGAAATGTTTTTTTTTATTTTTTATTTACAGATTTGTGGCACAATGGTATGTAAGCCTTAATGACACTGTAGTTTATATCAGAGATACATTTCTTACAAGTAAATTAGTAACTAAAACTGTTTTTCAATGTAAAATTAATTTTTTTAAGATTATGCTTTCAAGAACTTCTCACCAAAAAAATAATTTTCCCCCGAAATTTATTAGTTATTGTTTTAGTTTCCTTGGACACTAATTTCTTTCAAATAAAAAAAAATTTCAAAAATTTCAAAAATTCATAATTTTTTTGTATCACATTAAAAAATATCGCTTTCTTACAATTTTTTAAAATTGAAATATTTTTTAGATTTAATTACAAATATTTAATTTTAGTATTACTTATTTTATCACTTATTTGTTAACACGAAGAACTTTAATCAAGGCTTATTGCAAAAGATACAACAATATTTTAGCTATTTTTCAAAAGCACCACAGGAATTTTAGCATTTTTATCATTTGCTATACACCGTTTTGTTAGTTTTTGTATGGCAGTATCTTAAAATCTGCCGCCTGGGAATCGAGTCAACATTCCATAGCAGCCTGTACGTTTTCTTCTATAGAAAAGTGGCGCTCAGACAGTAATTTCTTAAGATACAAGAATAAGTGATTATGGTGCAATTTCAGGTATTGTTACACAATGAATTCCACAAAAAAAAAAAGAAGAAAAATAGTTCTCTGCGAGGTTCTCTGAAAATTGCCCTATAGTTCCGATCTAACTCCCAGTGACTTCCTGTTCTTGCACTAGAAAAAATTCCCATTCTGTCAAAGCTTTAACTCACGGAAACATGTCGGCAGCTCTCACGGATCCAGTACCAGACAGCAGACATCTATGATATGGGATTACAAAAACTATATCACTATCTCATGAGTGTTAAAATTCCGGTGTTTTTTTTTTTTGAGATATATAAATATTTATGTATTTTTTGCAGTAAATATTCTAGGGTATTTGTGCTTTATTTCTTTAATTTATATCACATTTTCTGGGAATACCCTGTTTACACTAGCAGGTAAGCCAGCTTGAGATGCGATCTTTCTTAAAGTGGTGGCAACACTTGAAAAGAACGTTCTTAAGTTTTTAGGCTACTCATTTTCCCAAGATGGCTGACGCAGAGAAGATGGCTATGCATGAAAAACGAATAAATGAAAAAAAGTAATTGGACCGATAGCGAAATTCAGACTTTAATTTATGTTTGGAGGAATCAAAAAATCGATTTACTAGGCCAGAAGAGAAATAAAAAAGTTTATGAGCAAATGGAACATGATTTGTCTAAAATTAATGACAAAAAAAAAAGCAAAGTGATGTTTTTGTACTCAAAACAAACAACAATGCCCAGTTTTAATATATCCCCATATCCAAAAAAAGCTTTAGTTAAGCTGTCTCAAATATCTGTAAATGGAAACTGATTTAAGCTCTCGCTGCTTAAAGTTAAGCTTTCTTTGCCTTAAGCTAGCTAAAACTTACTAGTGTAAGCAAGATATAACTCTCGTGTATTAAGGGTGTTTTGATGGATATATATTTCATAATAAATAAAATATTGTCAAAGCCAGAAACACTAATCTTCGTAACTTATAACTCGGCTCAGTAGTCAGGAACTCTGTTGCCTCAATTCTTGTACCAAATTCGCCTTTGTGGAAAAGTGTTTCAGTTAAATTTGACCACATATTAATAGCAGGAAGTAAAAACCATGAAAATATCTTACAAATAGCTAAACTATAAACGATCCATGAATATTCTACTAACTGCCGACCAGGTGGCCGAGTGGTTAGCGTGCCTGACTGCGGAGCCTATGGTTGCGGGTTCGAATCCCACACAGGGCAGGGATGTTTCTTTCTCTCCGTGTCCTATGTCTTTTCTTCTTTCTTCTGTGTGATTGTGTGACTGTAACCCGCTCTATAAACTGGTTTGTGGTTGTATGACGTGGGCGACGCTACTCCACCGCCGTAGCTTTCGGATAGGTGCCCACTGGGTAACGATAAGAGAGTAGTAATTCTGGCATTTCTGAGTCTAATGGGAAATAGACCCAAGTGCCCGCCATTAACCAAAAAAAAAAAAAAAATTCTTCTACTAATTTGTATATTTTACGTCAGTATTGTACTCTATGCAGTATCAGTGAGCAATATACGAATTCGCAGTTACATTATCGCAGTTACATAATAGCATTCACATTATCGCAGTTCAGAGCTAAGTTGTTGGAGTTAGATGCACAGTGAGCAAAATAAAAAAGGACCACCCTGAATAACTTTTGATCTAATGATCGGATCGTCATGTTCTAGGACTCAATCTTAATGGTTCGAGGGGGTGATCTGAAATATGTTAATTGATTAGTGCAGGCGATATTTTTAGTTACGAAATCAGACACAAAAACATACTTTCTCTGAATAAACATACCTTTATATCGTCGGATTCGGACTCTTGAGCCCCAATATATATAGGGGAAGCCGCAATCTGAAAAATATGGTCCTAATAGATTGGTCAGGAGATCGCAGAATGTTAATTTTACTTTTTGTATATTTCACCATATCTCGAGAATTCATTAAGCGAATTGAAAAATATTTGTCCACAATCATGAAATTCGTTAATCTAATGATAATTTCATACAAAATATAACTTTTAGCAAATATGTATTATTTTTTATTATTTTATTTAATAATAGTCGAATAAAATTTTAATGTATGGGCATTTTTAAAGTACTATAAGAAATGGAATTTTAAATGGCAAAATACAAAGCTTTATTGAAATTGATAAAATAGTTAATGAGAAATCAAATTTAGAAAAAAATTGCAAGTTCAATATTCAATTTCTCAGGAATTATTGGTGATCAAATTTTACATTTTTTCATTTAAAGTTGAATTTTTTAAAATGATGTGAACATTTTTATACCTTACAGTTCAAAATTTTCTTAACTGTTATTAAACAAAATAATAATAAAAAATAATAAATATTTACTGAAAGTAATATTTTGCATAAAATTATCTTTGGATAAAAGAATTTTATATTTTTATTCAAAAGTTTTAAATTCACTTTAAGAGTTCTTGAGATATGGCAAAATACGCAAAAAATAAAATTAACATTAATGAGTCCAAACTTTGGACCACTTTCTGACGTTATGCGTTATATTAGGACCGTCTCTCCTAGATTGCAACTACCCCGTATAATTTTGGAGTCAGAAGTCCGAATTTGTCAAAAAAAGGTATGTTTATTCAGAGAAAGTGTATTTTTGTCTGATTTCGTAACTTAAAATATCGTCTGCACTAATTAATTAGGCATGTTTTAGGTCACCCCCTCAAATCCTTTAGATTGAGTCCTAGAACGTGAAGATCCGATCATTAGATCAAAAGTCATTTTGGGTGGTCCGTTTTTTATTATTTTCATTGGTATTTCTAAATTTATCTGAAACCGTATTCTTAACTTGTTTATAGCTATACTTTTAAAACGAGTTTTTATAAAACTAAATTTTAAAATCAACTGTAATTGGATGCCTGCAAGTGAAGTTACGGTAAGTATCGAACTTGATTGGTTACTAAATCGTGACTTTTGTTTATGCCACGTTTCTACAGCCAATCAGGTTCGAGACCCATGCTAGGTATCGCTTGCAGGTAAAGTTTTGAATCATTCTTGATTAAGCGCTTTGGAAAATTTATTTAACGTGATAATAAAATCAAGCCTAACTTTAACACGCCGTCTGGTTTAAACGCGATCTTCTTATGTTCTGAAAAGCAACACGAATGGAGGAATCGTACTAAATCATTTAGATAGATAGAAAAATCTCTTACTATTATTGATAATGCTAAAGATTTTATTTAATTTTAGAAATAAGTACTAATTGAAATTAAAATAATAAGCTGCGCTCTAAAAAGAAAAACAATGGAGAAAAGATACTTATTATATGAGGAAAATCGTGAATAATTGCCTTACCATTATTAAGGAAAAAATGCTTAAATTTAATATAAGTTAAAATTGAAGTAAAAATTAAGCTATGAATTAAATACCAAAATTAATGGAGAAAAGTTATACATTTTGTGGAACCGAAAAAAACCACAATTTTATCAATGACGCCATTGAGGCTTTATTTTGGTAATTGATACTAAGTGAAAAAAATAAGCTATGTACTAAAAAGTAAAATTAATGGAGAGATTGAACTAATTTGCATCGGAGATGTAGCAAAAAATTGCCATCTTACGATTAACGCCATTGATGCTTAATTTATTTTAATATTACGTGCTAATTAGATGAGTTGAGTTTAAATAATGATACTGCTAAATGATACTGAATAATAGTTAATCCATATTTTTCTGGGATAAACTACTAAAATGTGTTTTGCTCAATCTAATAACGTAAAGCCACTGGAAAAAGCAGCAATTAATAATAATTTTTTAAAAAAAGGAATGGAATTATTTCAGCATTAATTTTTGTGCTGGTATATGTCTCTCAATTTTGTACGTAATTTTGCAGTGTTGATAAATAATGATTTATTGATTCTTTTTTTTTTTTTTCACCCCGTACGAGAATGGGCTAGTGCTCTATAAATCATGTATCTTTCTCAATCCTGATTTGACGAATTGATAATTGGGTTAATCGTTCCATCGACGGGGCTAAAATTCTAACTGTCCGTGTATTCTTGGAAGGTTCAGTTTATTCTTCGTTTCGTCATGACACCCCGCATTTATTTTGGCTAGTTTAATAGCATTGATAGCTGATATCGTTATACTTTGAAAATTAACTTTCTGAATGACTAAAAGATATTAGCTTCTTTTAAAATATTAAGTTATTAAAAAATTTAACATTTTTAAAATTTATGTATATTTTTAGTCGGAGATTTGGCCAGGAGTGAGTATAAATAGTTCTTTAATTTAAATTACGCGAAAGAACTTAATTTTTTTTTGAAACTGTGTCTTCTTTCAATTAAACAAAAATATACTATCTGTGCATGTAAATGAGCATATTAATAACTAATTAAAATTATAGTAAGTTAATTATAATAAACAGTTTTTTGTAATTCTGTAGTAATTATGCTTACTGTTCGTTTAAAATAAGAGGCAAGTTGTAAATTATTCTTTAGTTAGAAAAGAAAAGTAACCCCTTCCCTATGTTCTATGGCATTGTCATTTCTAAGCATGTACCTGATGTTCCTTAATATATATTTTTATCAACTTTAATATAAACTTGGACTCATAACAAAAAATTAAGTCATGAAAAATTATCTACGAAAAAGGCGCAATATAATATTTAGGAGGAAAAAAAGGTGATATCGACAATGTACAAAGTTATTTAAGGCAAAAATAGGACAGCAAATAAATAAAAAAAAATAATAAAAAAACTCAGTTCATTATTCGGATGGAATCAGGACTTTTTGTTTTTCGGTAAGAAGTGCCAAACACAGTTCTTTTCGGCAAATACATTCTTTTATTTATTTATTTTTAAGTTTATAATAATCTCCTTTGCTCTAATTGACCTTCGTAATGATTCGTCAAATTTTTTTGACAACGTTTTTTTTTTCCTTTCCTTTTGCTATTAAAATGAAATCCGCAAAGGTTTTTCTGAATCTATAAATCACGAATGGTAATGAGGGTCGCTGTTTTTATAAAAGCTGAAATCTTTGGATGCCTTAAAAAATATTATTTCAAATTCATCAATTAATCATATTGGATATTGTTTAAAACTTACTTCAAAATCACTTTTTTAATCACATTTAAGCAGTAAGCTGAAATAAACTTTATAGTGCATGATATTCCTAAATCTTGATCAAGTTTTTCTTATTTCTCCTCATAGAGAAGAGCAAGACAAAAAAATTTTAACACAAGGTGTTCTGTAATCTCCACCCTTAAAGTATATTTTTAGAATCCTTTTTATAAATAACGGCAAAAAATTTAACTCATTGGGAGTATCATAATAAGGTTCAAGTAGGAAAAATACGTAGAAATGCTATCAAAATCTGAGAAACTAGTTCAGAAAGCGGATGTAGAAAGCATCGAAACATGTTTGTTTGATCGAAATAACAAGAGTTACATACAGGAGGAAAATATTGTAGAGTCAATTCATGAAATTTTGTGCAGTTGAAATTTTTTTTAAATATTTTCTAAAATTTTTGGAGAGAGATATAAAATTTGACGAAAAAACAGCGATGCGCAGAATATGATTGGTGTGATATATTTATTAAATTTCCTCTAAATAATAAAGTTTTATTGAATTTATGAAGTTTTACTGAGTTTTATCACTTTTATTAAACATTAAAACTTCGATAATCAAATTAAAATATGAGTAAAATCACCCTCTGCTACTTTATTTTCAATAATTTTTTTCTAGCGATCACTGAAACAGGTAAATGCAATCTGTTCTTTAAACTTTCATACACTGAATACTGCAAATTCTTGAAAGAATTGAATGGAAAAATTTGTACAATGATATTAGTTGATTCAAAACTTCGCTTCAAAAATATATAAATAGAAAAAAAGTCAACATGTTTCAAGCACTTAAAAAAAGGCGCCCATTTTCAAAACTTTCCAGACCCGAATGAAAAGAAACAAAAGTGATTTAAAATATAAAACAAAGTTTCCAACAAAAAATGGAAAAATAAAGGTGAGAAGTAAAACTGCGACCGAAAAGGAAAAATCGGGGTAAAATGCATTTCCACGTGCTATGGAGGGCTGTTGAGGAACTAATGTCTTTAACAAGGGAATCGGCATTTATATGAATAAAACAAGATTCCAGGCCATCAAGATAAGATGATGAGACTAGGTTGGAAATAATCTCGGCATTGTCGAAATTGAATTTTTGCCCGATATTGCAACATTGTGCTACAATTGGTGATTTCTCGTATTATTGATAACGGGTACATCTATCGTGTTTCTTAATTCCAAATTTTAAAGAGAGTCTAGTTTGTACGATATTTGACTATTCATAAATTTTTGAATCACAATAACTTTTTAATCAAGTAAAATCTTACCATTTCAGTTTCTTGGGATTATTTATTCAAGTGTTTAATGATAGTTCAAAACGCGTGCTCTATGTTATTTCTAAAATACTCGTTCACTGAACATTTTTATAACAATTGGTACCCGTTTCCTTGTTTTAGTAATGTGTAATTACGTCAAAATTAATTGTTGAGACTAAATCGAGGTTTATCACTAAAAAGAAAAACTCCTCAGCAGTGTCTAGGGATGATAATGTTGCCTGTACCAGTTCAGGTGGATCCTCGTGTTGCCGAGACTGCCAGGAATAGAGATGCCTTAACTTATCTGAAATATAAGGATGAGATGTCACAGCCTTATGTCAAATAGTTCAGATATTGTTGGTTCCAAGATTCTTTTTGCGGATGGCAAACACGCGTCCATACAGGTCTGGTTGAGAAATGCCATTATGTTTATTTTTTATAACCGTCGTTAAACAACCGACTCAATCTTATTGACTTAACTACTACTAATGTTCAACTCCGTAGCCTTGTAATTTTGAACTTAATAAAGAAGACAAGGGAACCCATGGCTCAAGTATTGGGAAAAATTTGCCTTCGCGGAGGACTTTTTGAAAGAACTAACCCGCATTTGCGTTACATGGAGAGGAAAACCACGAAAACCTCCCACAGTTAGCCTAACGGCAAGGGGACTATAACCCATTATCCATCTACCACTGAGGATATTTTACGTCAGCACTGTGGTCAGTGCAAGCCGGATGCGGAATTCGTATCAATCAGACATCGCTGGGATTCGAACCTGGTTCACCTCATTTGACGGCGAACGCTCTATCCCTGATCCATCACGGCTCGAGGAAATACCATTAGGCCGAAGATGTTCAAAGAATATAGTGGCCAGACAGATTCCTAGATCTGAAAGAAAGGGTCTAAGAAGCACTGCTCTTGGCAGAAGAATTACAGCTTGTCACAACCTCTCAAAACTAAAAACTTCTCTTATGAAGAAATTATTTTATTGTCTAAAGACCATAGGTCCCGAAATATTTGTCAACCTCGTAAACAGCTTGATGTAACCTGCATTGCTGTTGTCGATCATACACGAATCATTCATGTATTTTCTTGCTGTGATTACCATTGATTACCATCGAAAATGGTAGTCGCTAATTCTATTTTAGCTTTTTGGTTCCCCTACCCTCGCCTAACTCTAAATTTCGCACATCAAAAAATTTTTTTACGAATTTTCAAAATTCGTTTCAAAAAAAATTATTCAAGCTTTATCAGATTGTTTATAACAGGAATTATCTTAATTTAATAAACAGATATGTTTGTATATTGCGTAAAATGCTTTTAAATATTTAAAAAAAAGATAAAATTTTACTTATTTTTGTGCACTTTACAGTGAGGGACACTGCTCACGGTAAGAACTTTCTGATTTTACAAATACTATTTCTCGTGACCTAATCTTTATTGTTAAAGACTAATAATTATTTTTAAATTGGTTGAGAAAAAGACTATGAAATTTTAGCTAAGAGAAGAAGACTATGAAAATTAAAATAAGTTATTAAATTATTCTTTGATTGTCGATTAAAAACCTTACTAAATTTGCAGATATTAGAATATTTACCTGCGATTAAGTTAACTGTCTTATGTTCGAATATAAAACATATCAATTTGGTAATTAGGACAGTATCATCTAGTTGAATGATAAGGGGAAAAAACTTATACAATTTGGTAATGACAGTCAAAATTTAACTGCGAATAATAATTGATTTCATTTCAAAATTCTCTAATTTTGTTAAGTCCCAAATGGCAAAGATTAAAGTTGATACAAAGATTAAAGTTGAACAAATCTTGATAATGGTCCTAACAATTTCTACTTTTTTTTAAACAAAAAATTATTAAAAGGAGGCATATTTTTTATGTTTTAGCCTGTGCACAGAACAGTTCTTAAAAGTTTCTAAAATGAATTATTAACAAAACATTTTAACATTTAATGACAGAGTGGCTTAACTATCATTTATGAGCGTAGAGTTACGCTACTGCTAGAAAAATCGTAAAACGTATTGCACTAGAATGGACTGTATACAAGACAATAAAATATTTATTCAAAGTAAGAATTATTGTTTTATTTTAACCTAAAATGTTTTTACAAGTATGATAATTTCGACAGAATTTTTTTCTCTGCGTGAGAAGGACGGATCTAAAAATAACAATCTTAAGAAACATCCTTTCGTCCTCTAACACTTCCTTTGATGTTTTGAGTCCTGACTTTACTTCCTGGGGAATAGCGTTTTTTTTTCTTTCGCCGTTTAAATACTAATTAGTTACCTCTAACGAGTGCATGGATTTGCTTCACTTTTGACAAAGAATGTAAAAAATAGATGTTAGGGGTAATGTTTATGGAACACCCTTTATATATTGTAGATCTCGAACGCAGTCTAGTGTTTATTCAGTGAAGAATTATAACTTCATTTTGAATGGTGTTTTCTTTTAATTTTTTTCAATGCATTTTCATAATAAAAATTTAATTTTTCAGGTACTGTAGGTCTTGGTAAGCATGAATCACATGTATTTTCCTCAATACAACCCCAATTATGAACATTTAATTTAACTTAAGCTGATAAATTAATTTGTTTCAGATAAAAAAAGTTTATTTGGTGGATAAATTGAATTTTATAAAATTTAACAAGAAGTTAATTTAACATTTCTAAAATCATTGAAAGTCTGAACATGCTGACTTAATTACGAAATACCAATTATTCGTTTAAATATTGAAATCTACTAATAAATTTTAAATCAAGTAATAAATTCCGAAAAATAATTTAAAAAGTCCATGCCAAATTAATGAATAGTACAGTTACTCTCTAAATAGATGACATACTTTTGAATTTTAATTCGTAGTATGAAATAATTTTTCTGAAATAAATTGCTTTTCCTTTTTATTACTTCTTTTGCGTACGTAAATTCGCAGAAGGCTTTATTTTTGTGAATTCTATGCAAGTTGTCAACATGCAATTTTCTTATTAAGAATTTCAAATTATCCATGGATCTCATGTATTTACTGAGTGTTTAAATCTTCGATTTTAATGAATGCTTCATACCAGACCCGTAGCCAGGGGGAGGGGACCGTCGGGACAAATCCCCCCCCCTTTCGAAATTCTGGGATTCAAACTTTTTAGTCTTTCTTTGAGCCTCTCAGTAAAAAGAAAAACAAAAACTGTCGAATCAAACCTTTTATAAACTAACTTTATTAAGCATATTTCGGGATATTCCGGTTCGTCCTAAAAAAGTAATCGAAAAATTTCTTCAAATCCCCGTCGCATGTCTTTGTAAACTTTGTTTACAAATTGATTATAATTATTATGTAATATTAATTGAAAAATAATTATTATGTAATATTTTTTAATTACTAGTTTAACTTTTGCAAACAACAGAATAAACAATATTTGTTACAATGTTTTCCACCTACTTTGCATGTCTGAAACCGTCCTTGCTTCTTACCATATCCCCCCCCCCCTCCGAAGAAAAATCCTGGCTACGGCCTTGCTTCATACTGTTTGGCCATTTCGAGACGAGCCTCACTAAAAGCAACCTGACTAATAAATATTTTGTAAATGATTGTGAGACAGTGCACACAGAAGCTTGCGGTATCATACAAAAGTAATTGATAATTGATACTCTGTCGGTATCAATTATCAATGAAATGTTTTCAATCCATCGAAGAATAAGATTTAATAATAAGATAATGAGTGAGTATATTTGTTTATAGTAAACCACTCTATTTTATTTATTTTGTTATTAACCACTTGCGCTGGCAATAAATTTACAGACGCGCTTACCCAAACATTCAAGTCATTGCGAGATGTGTTCAATAACAAATAGCAATAATAGCCTAACGAAATGGCAACAATCTTTTAAAGCTGTGGTGGTTCAGGGGATAGAGCGCTCACTTCCCCATGATGTGACCCAGGTTCAAATCCCAGCGATGGCTGGTCGATATGAATTCTGCACTCCGCTCGCACCGTTCTGACGTGGGCTAGAGCCCCCTTGCTCTCCGATGAACCATGAAAGATTTTCGTAGTTTCTTTCTCCACGTAACGCAAATGCGGATTACTTCCATCAAAAAGTCCTCCGTAGTGGCTAGTTTTTTTTTTTTTTTTACTTTTTTTATAACCATCGTTAAACAGCCGACTCAATTTTTGGGGTTTACGACTACTAATGTTCATCTCCGTATCCTTGTAATTTTGAACCCAATCCAGAAGACAAGGGAACTCCTGAATCCAGTATTGGGAGAAATTTGCTTTCGTGGAGGACTTTTTGAAGGAGCTAACCCGCATTTTCTTACATGGAGAGGAAGATCACGAGAACCTCCCACGGTTAGCCTGACGGCAAGGGGACTCTAATCCATGATCCGTCTACCACTGAGAATATTACACGTCAGCACTGTGTTCGGTGAAAGCCGGATGCGGAATTCGTATTGACTGGGATTCGAACCCGGTTCACCTCATTGGAAGGCGAACGCTCTATCCTCTGAGCCATCGCGGCTCGTGGTGGCTAGTTTGTCCCAATGCTTTGTGTTCTGGGTTGAGTTCAAAATTACTAGGTGCGGAGTTGAACATTGGTAGTTGTAACTCAAAATTGGGTCGGCTGCTCAACTCCGATTTTAAAATATTTTCTATTTCTGTGATACTAATTTCGAGCGTCTTTTTCCTGTGATAATCCTGTGTTGATTCCCTGTCGACGTGTACAGCAAGTCATTGGCTATTTCATGACAAACATGGCGTTATGCGTTTTTCCAGTGCTAGTGGTTAGTAAATCATTTAAAATCTGCATGTTATAATTTGACGAAAAATATTTTCTCTGTAGCGTCAAGAATTACTAACGGTAAGATAAGAATTATTTTATTCCTTAAGAACAGTACGATAGTCTCTTTAAAGGTCTATTTTATTGCCTTTTATGTCATATTATCACCGTTAATATGGGATAGTTATTTGTTTACTCACATGTAACTTATATGAATTTATTACATAAATTTAGTTCCTTCCTGTACTGAAACTGCAAAACTGCTAAAAACTTTAGTAAATAAATTTTATGATGTTGATGTCAATAATAGTGCTATTAATTGTTTTTTTTAGTTCTATTTTTAAGGTTTTGTCGAAAAATAGTGAATAGTGAAATATATTTCAAATAAGGTTTTTTGTATAGCACACTTAAGATTCTTAAATAAAACAATAATAATAAAACAATAACATTAAGAAAACTACTCTTTGACATTTGTGGCGTTAATTGACTTTTTCAGTTGTTATCCGGCTGCTGGATCAAGAAGTAAGATAGGTATACGATTTCCATTTCGATTACAAATCGAACTGGAAGAATCCGTTTTGGATTATTGTTTAGTCCAGTCAAAAGTAAACAAATATTTTTTTGAGACTTCGATATAGTTTTTAAAGAAAAAATTAGCTCTTTTTCAGCGAAACTGTTAAGGCTAGTGATTAAAAAAAACATTAACAGATGAGTACGTTTTGAACATGCTTCCAGCATTATGTATGAAAATTCGAGAAAATATTTATCAAATGCTAAATTTTAATATAATATCAAAATTTCGTATTTTTTATTATATTCCATCTTTTATTTTGTAGCTGTCATGCTAAAAAGTAAGCATTTTGGTTGTTTTTGAATAAATATTAACTTTACGTATTTTCAGTGTTCGATGATTATTAAATTATATATTAACGAAATTTAAGCTACTAGATAAATAGAAAAATATACTTAATATATTAAACATTAATTGAATCGTGATTTTTATTTATAATTAATAGATATTTGTTAATGTTTTAAAATATGAGCGTACTGTGATTATGATGCAAAATAGAACAATTTTATGAAAAATTTTTAAAGTTCCAGAAAATATTTAGTTTAAAAATTAGGCAAGATAGGTAGAACTCCGACCCATCCCAGGGGGTATACGGAGATAAAAAAAATTTATTATTACATTAAAAAATTAAGCTAAAAACTAAAAGTACAATATATTTTGCCAAATGACAGTGGCGGTGATCCGTTAAAAGTGAATTAACAAAAAATATTGACAATTAGAAACATGTTTTAAAATCAATGAAAGCTAAAAGCGCCGGTGTAAATGTCGAGAATTAAATTATTATAATGGTCGTGACGAATGGTGTGGCAGAAGTCGAATTCTTGGCCATAGATGGCGCCACTGGAAAACAAGACCAATCACACCCCCTCTGCCTAAACACGCATACGTCAACAACAACAAATGATTATAATAATAAGGAAACAGGAAATGAAAATAAACGCTTAAAACTAAAATCAATGAGAGCTAAAAGTCCTAAGTGTAAATGTCTAAAAGTAAAAGTCTGAATACAAGTCGATGAAGTCTAAAATCATAAGTAGATAAAATTTCAAAATGTGAGGCTAAAAGTTGATCCGTATAAAATAACGATGACATGTTCTATTGTTGGTTCATGACTGGGGTCAGTTGATCTGGGGCTAAAATGTCCCCGAGGGTTTGTTTTATAATTTGAGTCACAATTTTCCTGCAGGTTAATTAGCAAAGAATTGGTGTTCCTCTTCGTAGTTATTCATGTGGGTTCCACGAAGTGCCTGGAATCTTGGACAGTGCTTAATTAGATGCTTAATGTCCTGCCTCGCTCCACAGTAATTGCATGAAGTTGATTTCCTAAAATAATTAAAAATAAGACAAGCTGAAATTGTCAATCACCAATTCAGTTTAAATTCTAATTTTTCGTTGTTTATTTAAAAATCCATTCAAAGATCGGTTTTTGTCAGTAAGCAAAAACATTAAAATGTGTTATTATCATATGAACAAATTTTTTAATTTATGGCAATGTTAATAATTTGTATTTTTAAACTCAAATAATTATCATAATATTTACAGAAACGTAATCAATTCTATATTTCTTTTTTAAATAATTAAGTAAAAAACCCGAATGAGCTGTTTATGCGCTACATTTTATTCAAGTTAATCTAATTCTTGAGAAATCAGTTACTTTATTTTTTTAAAAATTTAATTAATTCGTTTTAATTATTCTACTACTAATACTACCAATTCTTTCAGAATAATTGAAACAATGTGGAATCTGAATATTGTGCAAATTTATTACTACCTAAATAAAGTGTTAAACTGAACTTCGTTTTCATTTAGGTTGAACTATACTTTTGTGCAATAAAGTCTAAGAAGTATAAAATGGCTCAATTATATCGTTTTTATCTTAAGGTTACAGCAAAATTGAGAGATGTTATTCTTCAACATGGACTAAAATTTCAAACAGTATACGTTAATGTTCTAATCCTTTTTAGACATCTGTCATGAATTGAGAGAAACTTTTCGGGCATATTTATTTTTAAATAAATAAAATCTAAATAAAATAAATTATAGAATCATTTCGTGCTATAGATCATTATTCTCTAATATATAGAAGAAAAAATTGAGCTTATAATTTGAGCAATATTTTGAGCATTCAAAGCTCCGTAGTTGCTAAAATTGTATAAAATTATAGTGAAGAATGCTTTAAAATTTTTAACATTGTTTTGCGTTTGAAAATGCTTATTTTGATTCACTCACATGTTTTTTTTATTGTAATTCTTAGCAAATGGATTAATTGATGGTATGTTATTCTTTTATTTTTACTTAAATCCTTTAAAAATTAATCAATGATTTTATCCTTGATCAAATTTTTAATAATTCCTGTTACACATATGTTCTTGTTTTAAAAATTAAAATTCAAAAATTTAAAACAGTTAAAAAATATCAAACAAAAAAAATTATTTTGGGTTTAATGGTTTGGAGGAGAGTGTTTCTTCGCTGCTGGCAGGATTCGAACAAAGGAGCTCTAAGACCGTGGTAGTATGCTCTGACTACTAATGCTTTATATAGTGGCAACTGCACACTCCCCCTTTAGTATACTTTGAATCTGACTCTCTGTGGAGTCTTCTGCGTTTCATGAGACATAGAGGCCACATAGCTGTGAGCGAAGTCACCATTTAAGAGCAGTTCAGACTTTGACACAGTGGATCCAAACGATTTGTTTGTCGATTCAAGACGAGGCGCCGAATAAGAAAAGCTATTGTAGTGCTGCCATCTGTTGAGACGTAAAATAACTGCGTTGCGTGTTCGATTGTCCGTAGTCACCAATTGGAGGAGAGTAGGTGAGAGAAAGAGATACACGCCCATGAGTCTGTTATATTTACGTGGTTATTATACAGTGAGTCTTAACATTTCATACTGTGTTTCGTCCATTTGCTTATAGTATCAGAACGGTTGTCGTTGAAATTTTTTTAGTCGTGATTTTTTTTGTTATTATTATTTACTTGATTATTACGTGATTATTTATTTTATTGTTTCTATGTTTTGTGAATGTCTATACTTCATATAATTTCAAAATATAATTGTTTTTTAATAATTGTTTTATAGTCTTATTATGAGGTTTGTAAAAACTTGCCTATTTTTAACACTAATTATTCAGTGTCAATTTAATATAACTTGCTATTATGATTCCAATTTTTAAAACAAAAGTGTGTATTTTTGTATCTTGAAAATACATTTTTGTTTCTATTTTTATATATATATATATATATATATATATATATATATATATATATATATATATATATATATATATATATATATATATATATATATATATATATATATATATATATATATATATATATATATATATAATATTTATCATAATTTAATACATTTGATAGACATTACTATCTAAAGTACTAAAATCTGTACCTGCACATGCCTCGGAATCGAGGACCATGATCTCAAAAAATGAATATGAATTAGGCGCATTTAAAAGAGAAATCCTTTTAAAGTTGGCGTCCAAATCAATGGACTATGGGGAAGGAGATGCAACTGTGAACTTTACCACCTTTATAAAAAACCTGATATTACTAAATATAACGGAATTCAAAGGATGAAATGAACTGGTCATCTAATGTGGTCACCTGATAAATGTATGACTTGAACCCAAGAAACCCAACTAGAGGAAACCCAAACTCAGATTGTCCGATTCTATAGATAAGGACTTCCTCGTACTGAACTGTAAAAACTGGAGAAAAGGTCAGGATAGGATAGAATAGAATTTTCGATAAGACCAGGACCCACCCGAGGCTGTCATAGCAGTTTTGTTGAGGGTAGCAGATCTTATTTATTTTAAATGAAATATGTTGAAAACTCTCTTCAATTTGTTCATAGTTAATTAGTACTTATTATAAACAGTACTGTTCAAACAAAACTTAAAATTACAGTTATACCTCATAATTTACTCTTTCATACATATTTCTCATACTTTAATAATGAGGGAGAACCGAACATTCAAAGCATTCAAGCACCATCTTAACACTGCAATAAGCAAATACAATTGCTCTTTTTTGCCACTCTGTCACATCCGTACACTTACCGATATTTACACGTAATTTCCGCTTAAAACAAAAATATCTCACTGATGGCTACTTGCCTTTGATCACGAAGTGGCAGTGCGCACGCAGTTGAGCACGTTACTTGACCACTGCGTCATCTAATGAAACCCATATTTTGTACTAGACAGAGATAATTTAAATTTAAGTTACGTGTTTCTGCGTTATTATGTTCGTTACACGTCAAGTTGTAGCAAATTTTTACTTCATTCAGTATTTTGGAAATTCTTTAATTTCCTCCTAGTTTAGTTTCATAAGAATTAAAACTCATAGTTCCCTTGTCAGTTACTCACAATGAGCAGACTCAATATTATCAATAAACAAATATTTATCTTCAGTTTAAATAAACAAAAATAATTATAAGTATTTATAAATAAAATATAAATTGTAATAAAAATCCACAGTGTTCAGTTAATTCGATTTTAAGAGAAACGTAAAAGAATATCTTTCCTGGGCTCTCACAAGTTCACCCTTTGTTTTTGAAACGTTTTTACCATTAAGTTTACGTTTATAATCCCAAAAAATTAACGTAAATATAACTATGCAACAAAGCGTCAATTGTCCGTTAATAAAACATTTTTAAAAAACTGTCAAAAAATGGGTAAAATGTGCACGTTAAAATAACGTATTTTTAGTACGTATTTTTAACGAAATATTTAAAGGGAAAAATTTATAACGTTAAAATACCGTCATTTTAACGTATAAGCTTTAACGAATGAAGAACTGGTAAAAATCATTACGTGAAAATGACGTAATTTTAACGTTTATTTGCCCTTTCATGCTGCATGGGTAACGATTCATCGGTTGTTGCGCACTAAGGTGACTAATTTTTTGTCCGGTGAGCTTATCAATAACTTTTAGGTAATAATTTGTAATACTAATAACTCAAGGTCATAGTCTACAAAATATTTCGCTTCGAAAGGCTCAAGGATTATGCATTTTTAAAATTTAAACTGCAGGCGAAGCTTTTGTTTTCAGTTACTTACGAAGCATTAGAACCCCCTGTTGACTTAAATAGGATTTGTCGGATAGGATTAATATGTTATAGGATTAATGGGATAGGATTAAATAGGAATGTTTGGAGCAGCAATAAGATGGGCTAAGCAAACAGAGGATTGTTTAAATCCACACAACACCCTTTTTCTCTCCTCCCTCAGCTAATTTTGAGTTTTCCTGCCCATTGTTTTTCTTGTTGAAAGAAAGCTATTAAATAGATCTTTTTCTTCACTCTTTGGGTTTTGATTACTTTTGAGGTATTTTTACAGTATTTTATGTGGGTAAAAAACTCAAAATAACACATTCTGTTTAAAAGAAATTTTTATGACTTCTAAACTATTTTTTTATGAACATGTGTTCAGTCTCATTCAATTTCACGCAAAAAAAAATCCATTGAAAACAATACTTTATTTGTCTAGATCAGGGGTTTCCAACTTACACGAGACCGGGGGGGGGGCCACAATTAAAAACATCAGTCAAATGGCGGGCCGCAAATTTGTCAAAATTTTATTTAGGACTCTTTTATGTTTGAAGGAACACCTAAATATTACTGTCAGATTTTTTATCAAGTTGTTCAAAACAAAAGTATTAAATTACAAGTAATAATAAATATTTTCTTGAATGCAAAACCTGAGAAATAATTTTTTTTGCACAGTTGGTATGTTAAATTTTACAGAAATGAAGAAATTAGTTTTTTTTTTAACGAAAGAAAAGTATTTTAAACCCATATAAATTTTTTACGAAAATTGTCCGCAGAAAAAATGAAAACTAATATTTTAGTTCGTGGGCTACAAAAAAAAGACTTCGCATTTCGTCAGTTGGTAACCACTGGTCTAGATAGTGATATAGTGA
The DNA here is from genome assembly GCF_982258835.1 of Parasteatoda tepidariorum. Taxonomy (NCBI): domain Eukaryota; kingdom Metazoa; phylum Arthropoda; class Arachnida; order Araneae; family Theridiidae; genus Parasteatoda; species Parasteatoda tepidariorum. The sequence goes on from NC_141755.1 coordinate 81,472,495, forward strand.
TATTTAAGTAACCTTTTATACTAATTTGTGCCCATTCCCATTAGTCATAGGTCACATATCTTCCTCGTCATTTTTTTTTTTAATTTTACAATGCACTAACAATTCTTAATCGCAAGAATTGTGGTAGTTATAAAACTTACTAACGAAAATAACTGAAATAGTTGAAAAAAGTTTTAGATGGGATACGTTTGAAAGGTGATTTTTGGCCTTTTAATCCAAAGCAGCATTCAATGCAGATTCTTGGAGCGGAGAAGTGGACAACTGCAAACAGAGCCACTGAAGAGATGCTACAGAAATAAATGGTGTAGTTTTTATTTTTCGGAGAAATATCTATTATACAACGAAAAACAAAGATGACCGTGAAGCCATCATGCTGGTTTGAAACATCTTGGCGTTTTTTTAAAAAAAATCTGCCAAATGACTTGACTTACAAGAAAAAAGAAACAAATTATAAAAATTGAAAGTTAATTAAATTTGTTTGAGAAAAAAAATAATAGTATTTATTTATTTCAAAGAAAAGAGATATAGAACTAGAAGGGGCGGAAATTATTTAATTCTTAGTTAAGGTTATTCAAAAAATTTATAATTTTTTATTAGCTTTATATAACTATCTATTATGAGTAATTCCTTTTTTTCTTCTTTTTTTAGCTTGGAATGTGAAACGAATCACTGTACAATAGTTATTGCGATAAATAGAAATAAAAAAATACAGAAGTTTGGATTATCTTTTGGACTGATTTATTATTGTTTTTAATGTAGTGTTAGAAAAATTAATTAAAATTAAGTAATTAGCAGTAAGCAACAAATTTTTTGCCGCATTTACACAAATGCTTAATCTTGCTTAATTCGGATGTGGGGATTTCAAATATGGAATTAGTTTCACTCCTAAAGTTGCAGACTTTTTAAATGTAATTTTTTATCCTTTTTCTTTTGTCGAAATGTACAAATTTAAAAACGTTATATGAAACGGAGGGGGAGGTTATATAAATGTTGCGACCACTTTCTGGGGGAGTTAGGGTACATCATCAGAAACTCATGTCCTGAAATGACGTATCGAAACTCATGCCCTGAAATGACGTCATATGTAGTCGCTTCTCTATAATGACCTGTTCAGAAGCACACGAAGGAACAAATCATAATAGAGAAGACCAACTAGCGACCTTTCACATTTCCGGGCACGAGTTCCTGTGAATTTTTAATCCTGGCGACGATCCTAGAAGCTTTTCACAACATTTATGCGACCCCCTGTTACATATAACGTTTTTAAACTTGTAAAACTCACAAAAAATTTCGTTGCAAAAACTATAGCTTGTAGAGAGAAACTAATTGATTTAAAGTCAGCGACGTGAAAATTTGCAAAATCCGATAAAAATCTTATGCAACAGAAAAAACAAAATTATTCCCCAATGTATTCCTGTCAATGTCATCGCAAAAAAATCATAAATGTTCTTTGCCGGTACTGTTGCAAACATTAAATTAAAGTAACGTTAAATCAATACTCGAATTAAAATTTTAGTTCAACATACTTTTAAAAAAAACAATCCCCTTGCCGTCAGGCTAATCGTGAGTTTTACGTGGCTGTCATTTTCATGTAACGCAAATGCGGGTTAGTTTCATCAAAAAGTCCTCTCCGGAGGCAAATTTCTCCCAATATTTGATCCAGGAATTCCCTTGTCTTCTGGATTGGGTTCACAATTACAAGGCTATGTAGTTGAACATTAGTAGTCATTAACATAAAAATTGGGTCTGCTGCTCAACGGCGGTTATAAAATGAAATAAAAGTATTCTATTGATGCTATGAAAAGTTTAGATCTCAATCTCTCTCTAAAGCAAATGCTGGTTAGTTTCATAAAAAAAGTCTTTCGCGAAAACTAGTTTTTAACAATGCTTGATACAGAGAGCCGCGATGACTCAGGAGATAGAGCGTTCGCCTTCCAATGAGGTGAACCGGGGCAATGGCTGGTACATACGAATTCCGCATCCGGCTTACACCGACCACAGTGCTGGCGTGAATTATCCTCAGTGGTAGATAGATCATGGGTTAGAGTTACCTTGCCGTCAGGGTAACAGTGGGAAGTTCTCGTGGTCTTCCTCTGCATGTAACTCAAATGCGGGTTAGTTCCATCAAAAAAGTTCACCACGAAGGCAAATATCTCCCAATACTTGAGCCAGGAGTTCCCTTGTCTTCTGGATTGGGTTCAAAATTACATGGCTGCGTAGTTGAACATTAGTAGTCGTAAACCCAAAAATTGGGTCGGCTGTTCCACGACGATTCTAAAATTAAATCAAATCCTTAGAGGAAATTCCACTGAGAAGCGAGTGCGAATTATCAAAAATCACCTAGTAATAATTATTACAATTTTTTGTTAAATATTTATAAAATTTACTTGCTTAGCATGGAAGTTCATTCATTCAATTCTCAGAAGCTACTCTGAGAATTTCAATAAATATTTAGCGCATGCAGAAAATTTGTTGAGCTCTCACTTCCACAAATTACAAGAAAAAAACATCTTCCAGTAATAACCACTGACTATTTTCCAACCATATTTGACACGTCTTCTGTGCTTAGTATGGTATTCACCCGATCTCCGAATACTTCTCTCAAATCTCCATTTCCCTATTCAAAAGGGAATTGGGTGTATATCCTAAGTGTTTGCGGGATAGTGCTAGAAAACAGGGGGGTGGGGAAGAAGGAATAATAAATCGGAAAATAAAACAAAGGCATCCACCTTACATTCACGAGAAAGAACACCATCTTCTAGCAACATACTTTATTCATAAAACCTCTCAAACACCCCCGATCTCCGTTGACCAGCCCTTCTATACTTTCCCCAAAGGAGTTCCATATTCCCCCTCTCCGCCTATTCACTCTTCAAACTCACTTTTTTTTGTTTTCACAAAGAGTTTTGATTTTCGTTTATGAAAATATACTTGGAGAAATCGTGGAACTATGGAGAAATAGTTCAGAAACAAAGGGGAAAAGTATTGGATAAGCAAAAGAAGAATCTACCTTGATTTTTATTTTATTTTATATTATAGCCGTCGTTCAACAGCCGACCCAATTTTTTGGGTTTACAACTACTAGTGTTCAACTCCGTAGCCTTGTAATTTTGCACAAATCCAGAAGACAAGGAAGCACCTGGATCAGCAAATCAGATAGCAAATCAGAACCTCTGGGGGTACTGATCAAGGTGTTTTCTTGTCTTCTGGATTGGGTTCAAAATTACAAGGCTATGGAGTTTAGTATCAGTAGTTGTAAACCCAAAAAATTGGGTTGACTGTTCAACGACGGATAAAAAATAAAATATAAAAAGTAAAATCAGCATTTACTATGCTTTCGTATTCCTTTCTCTCAATAATTGATCCAGGAGTTCCCTTGGATTGGGTTCAAAATTTAAAGGCTACGAAGTTCAACATTGGTAGTCGTAAACTCAAAATTGGGTCCGCTGTTCAACGATGCTCATGAAAAAAATAAATAAAAAATTGTGAACGAACGGCTATTATTTATATTGAAAATAATGAATTTTCGTTATGTAGAAAGAAGAACAACGAAAACCTCCCACGTTTAGCCTGTAGGCAAGGGGACTCTAACTCATGATCCGTCTACCACTGAGGATATTTTTCGTCAGTACTGTGGTCTGTGTCAGCCGGGTGCGGAATTCGTATCGACCAGTTATCGCTGGCATTCAAGCATGGGTTCCTCAATTAGACGGACGAATCTATTCCCTGAGCCTCCATGACTCCCGTCTAAATATTTTAAAACCATCATTGAACAACCGACCCTAGTTTTTGAGTTTACGACCACTAATGTTCAGTTCCGTAGCCTTGCAGTTTTAAACTTGTAATTTTATCCAGAAGACAAGTGAACTCCTGGATAAAGCATTGGGAGAAATTTGCATTCGTGGAGAGCTTTTTTTGTGTAATTAACCAGCCTTTGCGTTACATGGAGAACAAAAATACACAAGACCTCCCACGGTTAGCCTGGCGGTAAGGATACTCTAACAAATAATCCGTCTACCACTGAGGATATTTTACGTCAGCAGAGTTATCAATGCAATCCGGGTGTGGAATTTGTATGTATATTGACCAGCCATTACTGAGTTTCGAACCCTGTTCACCTCATTGGAAGATGAATGCTCTATCCCCTGAGCCACCACGTATCAATATTTTAATGTTGTAACGTTTCAAAGAATTCATTTTCTTGTTGTGAAATGAAGTTAATTATTATGAAGTTCAAAGCTGAAGATAATCTGAAATATGTGTATTTTTATTCACCTTTGTAATATTTATAATTTTAAAAGCATCATTAAAGTTCAGGTTTCGTCTAAAACAGATAATTGCAATAAATGAATTTGTAAGGAATCTGTCAAAACAAACTATAAAGAATTTCTCTTTACAAATCGCGTAATAAAAATATACCATCATCATAAATAATCTTTTTTTATGGTAAATGAAATTATAGAAAAGATGAAGATGAGCTTCCATAAGATTTGTGATTATTTGATTGCGAAACCTGATATCTTTGAAAATAATTATATCCACAAATATTGCAAATTAAAATTTCTGTTTAAATATAGCATGTACTATAGATCTTCAAGCTATAAACTCTTTGCATAAGTGATTACCGATGTAGCGATTGACATTTGAATATGTAATATTCTTTGTTGAAATCTGCTAGACCCTAAAAAAAGGACAAATATTTAAAGCTAATTTGCTTTCAATATTTTTGAAGACAAATAGTATCAGATATTTAACTATTTAAATAACTTGAAACAAAAAATACCTAAAGAATATTTGGTTTAAAAATAAATAAAAAAACCTCCTTTGTAAGAGTGATACATCTATTACAATGCCACAAAACCTCACTAACTGTGATCTAGCTCACTTTTTTCACAAGAAAAGCCTCTGAATACTTAAAAACAACGCAACTTGATCGTCCTTTCACTCAACCTCGAGAGCCCATCGACGATAGAGAAAATGCAGGAAGGAAGAAAAAAAGAACAGAACTTTGTCGTGACACGTAATGATTTATCATCTCCAGTGATGGATTCTCAACAGCATGTTGTGCCACTCTCTGTGACTGCTGCCTCTCGATATGCCTTTACCCTATTCCCAAGTATACAAAACAGCAGCATCAAAATACAAACAAGAACGATATATCGAAGGATGGCAGCATAAAAAATTCACGCACCGAGTTTTTTTTTTTTTTATAATGTCTTCTCCGCTCTTCGCTCTTTCCACTTGTTTTTATTAGTAAGCAACCGGGCAAATATATCCGCTAACTGGAACCGGGTGGAATATGAAAAGAGGATAAGAAGTGGGACGGGGGTTGAAAAAAATAGATGCACCTAAAAAAAAAACACCGAAAAACGCGTCTGCGAAGAAGCTGATACTGCTTTTTTGAAAGATCTGCATATACGTTTGGAGCGTTCAGGGATCTGGTCTCTGGGGCTTCCGTCTGAAGCTCTTCACGATGGCCCGTCCATCCGATGTCCTCCCGAGGGGTCTCCAAGGCCTGGGCCTTTTCCTGCATGCAAAACCTACTTGGCAGTGATCGATTCCTTTTGTGATCCTATGGGAGATGTAGCTGAAGAGCAATTTTTGCGCAAAACTGTTTATAAATGAAAGAATATGGAACTGGAATTTTCTCTTTTTTTTGAAGGGAAAAGAGTGGATATGGTAAAAAAATGAAATAAAAAGAATAATAAAAAAATGGCCCTGAACAGCTTGGAAAGGACACGTTATCGTCCTCAGGCCAGTGATGCTTCGTGAAAAAAGAGCAGCTTGGCGAGAATTTTAAGACTTAGTAGAAGAGGATGTTTGAAAAGTGAAATATGTTTTAGCTTTTTAGTTCTTGATCTCAGTGCGTATTGTAGATATTTGTATGTATTGTATTTCCAGCATTTTCTTTTTTGAACTCTTATATGTTTATGTAATTAAGCAATTGCTCAATTTTGTGAATAAAACTACTGATAACGTGCTATCAAAAATGAGAAATTGTGTCCGTAGATTTTACGTACCGGTACATTTCTAATCACGCTCTGGAGTAGGCTAACATTTTTACTCATTTTCCTAGTTTAAAAATACCGAAGTCTTCAGCGTATTTTTATTTATTATTGTATTTTGTTAATTTAAAGAACATTTATTTTATATTTACATACATATACGAGTGTCTGAACTCAATACAATGAAACTGCTTGAGCTGTGGTGGCTCAGGGGATAGAGCGTTCGCCTTAATATCCCAGCAATGGCTAGTCGATACGAATTCAATTCCGCACCCGGCTCGCACCGATCACAGTGCTGACGTTAAATATCCTCAGTGGTAGACGGATCATGGGTTAGAGTACCCTTGAGTCTGATTAACCATGAAAGGTCTTCGTGATTTTCCTCTCCATGTAACACAAATGCGAGTTAGTTCCATCAAAAAGTCCTCCACAAAGACAAATTTTTCCCAATACTTGATCCAGGAGTTCCCTTGTCTTCTGGATTGGGTTCGAAATTACAAGGCTACGGAGTTGAACATAATTAGTCGCAAACCCTAAATTGGGTCGGCTGTTCAACGGCTGTTCTAAAATAAAATGAAAGGATTTATAAACTCATGACAATACAAGGCGTAGAAGAAACAGAAAACCCAAGTTGGAGGAGTTCACAGATCCATGGTTACGGTGGTATTCGAATTAACTGTCTAACCACTCTTCAAAGCATTTGGTGGGTGTAATGTTAGAGATTAAAAAAGGTGGCGTTTTTATAAAGTGCATCAGAAAGGTAGCTTTAAGCAAAATGGTTTTAGCTTCGCGCTACGATGGAAAGCTTATCTATAAGTTAAGCTTTCTATTAAAAAAAGTTCTATTATTTCTGAATTAAACTATTTTTTAGGAGTATCATTTTCTATTGTTATTTTTAATTGAATTTATGAAGTTCAATGTAATCCTTCAATTGTTTAGGTTTTTTTCTTTTCAAGCTCTATAAAGTGCTTAGATGTTAATTCTATAGGAATGTCGAGTTATAACGAAAAAAAAAACGAAGAATATATGCCGAATAAAATGTTAATTTTTCTGATAAAAAAAATAGTCATCTTTACTAAAAAGTTGTTTTTTGTGGACAAATCGTTAGGTTTTCATATTTAAAGAACTTAATCTGCACATCAACAATAGGCGTAGTTTTGTGTCTCTTGACTGGGTAAAGATAAACGAAACATAACTCAACAAAATATTGGTACTATATCAAAAAAGAATTCGTCTTATTTGTGCTCACAGAACTTCAAAAAATACCTTTTATTCTCTAATTTTAATTAATTATGATGTTTTTTCATCATTTTGATTCATGCATCGTATTTATCATTGTTTTTGCTTCTATAAAAGTTGTTTCCATTTTAAGAATAGAAATTTGTGATTAAATGACTTGTTATAATAGAATAGCATAAAAATTTAAAAAACTGTAATTTTCCAGCGATATATAATCGATAAAAAAATTTATTTTTTTGCGGCACCTAAACTACATAATTTTTCGATTATCAGTGATGATGACGTGTATTACGAAATTAATGTCCCACATGGTTTTTGCTTTGAATCTGACCAATACTTTGGTGTATTATGTTTTAAAGCGATCGAAATTTCGATTGCTATACATTTGCTAGCATAATTTACAAAATTGGTGAATTTTCATCATGCACAAAGCTCCACTTGAAGTTTGAGCACTCTATCTAATAGGAAAATGGTCAAAATAATGATTTACTGTAAATTTTATTTGATTACATAAATTATGCCTGTTTATGTCAAGAAACTATTAATACTATCATAACCATCCGGCACAGTTTACTTTTAAGCACTTTAACTAGTTGGAAAGTTGTCGAAATTTAGATTTTTTTTTCCAATGCCCACCCGGATCACGACCTAGGTCATGCCTGAAGGACAGATTTGCTGGCCACTCTTTCAGGGGAACCATATTAGGTGGGCCAACGCTGCTCTGACAGTAAGGGAAGATAGTACAGAGAAGGAAAGAACATCCATGCCTTGCCCAGGATTCAAATCCAGAACCTTTCTGATGCAAAGGCAGTTCCCTAACCCGTACACAGGATTTAGATTGCCAATAAATTCTTTTAGATAATAATATGGCTATATAATCAGTATGTAATGACCAGGAAATGATTGAAACTTGTGATATCCTCCAGAACAAAGCCTCATTCTTAATGTAAGCACTCTAGATAATCGGACAGTAGTTGACATTTCGATTGATTATAAATTATCTCTTCTGATATACTGTGATAAACACTGCTAGTTTCAAAATTGCCAGGATAAACTAGTTATTTGGTTTGTCATCAGGCTCGGAGCTCTAGTTGTTGTTTAAGTACTCTCGTTTTTTCCTTAAAAAAAATGGTTGACATTTTTACCAATGATCAATCTTCGCGATATTTTGTTCGCTTAGAATTTATCGCTTCTGAATTATGAATCGCTAAATAATCACTTATTTCTAGTTATGAATCGCTTGGAATACATCCCTTCGTGATAAATTCTAAATGTAGTGAACAGGAAAGGATTTAAAGTTGCATTGTCATCAAGTGCCTTTATATGCGATCACTCTAGTAAATCAGAAAGTGGTCGGAAATCTGACAAGCGTCAAATTTCATCGCAATAAATTCTGCTTGTAAATAGCAGTCTGGAAATTATCGCAAATAGCATGATCTGTTAACGTAGAGCTTCAATTGAAATTTGAGAACCCTAGCTTGATTAAATCTGTTCAGAAATTTTTAGTTGATGACAAATTCTCTCTTTGACGTTTACATCTCTACAAATTCTGCTGGTAAGGACCGGAAAATGATTGAATTTTTCATTGACATCGGATACACAGCTTTAGCACGGTTTTGAGTGATAGAGCCAGTTTGGAGATAAATCTAAAGTTTGACTGCAAGATTCCATCAACATAAACACGCATTCATCGAAATTCCATTGCTTAGATAGCAAGATTTGATTTAATAAAAAATTTAGAAATATAAAAAAAGTATTTTTACTAAGATAAAAATATTTATTTAAGTGATAAAAATTTTGTTAATAATAATGTTAATTATTTGATGAAATCCCACATATTTTCTTTATCCGGTCACTGTTAAGGAGTTGTTATATTGGCCATAATACTTTTCAAATATTATTTCAAATATATTTTGACTGCAAGATTCCATCAACATAAACAGGCATTCATCGAAGTTCCATTGCAAAGATAGCAAGATTCGATTTAATAAAAAATTTAGAAATATAAAAAGGGTATTTTTACTAAGATAAAAATATTTATTTAAGTGATAAAAATTGTGTTTATAACAATGTTAATTACTAGGCAAAATCCCACATATTTCTTAACCGTTCACTGTTAAGGAGTTGTTACATTGGCCATAATGCATTTCAAATATTCTGGAAATCTGTCCGATAGAATATCCAACAATATAATTAGTTTTGAGAAAAATAAAATAAAAGACAAGCAATGTGTCTTAATTCCATTAGAATAAACAGAAAAGCCTTACTAAGCAGATAAAAACATAGAATTACTAAACCCTTTCTTCCGTCCTCACTAAGTATTCATTCATTTCCCATAATTCCTCTCAGAAACTATCATCCAAGACGATAACCGGACGACAAATCAGTTCTAAGCAAAGAACGCTTAGAAAGACAGACATCACTGACAGACAGACGTATGCACACAATATTAAATCTCAATTCCCCGGGGTGGACGGTCCAGACTACAAACCGTAGCAATTCCTCCAGGAAAAGAAGTGGACCAAGTCATTCTCCGTTTGGGAATCTACGATTCTCCAGAGAAAGAAAGCAAAAAAGCTGCAATTGCCGCTAAGGAACGAAAAATAAGGGAAGATATACTAGAAGAGCTAAACCAAGGGTCAAGAATTGGCTTAACCATTCCACCCGGAATGATCTTTGGTATTGTCTGTTGTATTTTTTTTTCTTCTAGTGCTTGGTCCTTTGAGACTTCTTGGCCTTGCGTTTTTGGAAGAAAGAGTATTTTGGGATTATAGTTGAAGATACGAGATGTAATGCTTTGCGAATTACTTTTACCGTAACGATGTTAAGCTATAGAACTATCGCGTTCTTTAGGTTTTTATGATTTATTTGTGTTTACTTGAAACTAGTCATGCATTTTTAATTTTGGTAATTATGGTTTTTATTTTTTTAAGAGAGTTTTTCTCCATACTAGGTAGAAAATATTGAAACACGGCATCCATTTGATTCTAAATATCACTTAAGTGCTCTTGAATCAGAACTACAAGGTGTTTTTCCACTTTTTATTATTGGGCATAAAATTTAAAAGAAAGTTTCAGGTGTTTAATAATTGTAATTTTAATCACTTTATTGATTTAATTACACTTGCGTGTGCCTGAATATTGCACACTATGGTGCAAATCCGGAAAAAGCCTACATTAAAGAAGAAGGAAAAGAAAAATTGTGACATTGGTCTTGTTTTTATATAATCGTTATAAGTATATCCTTACCTAATTATAACTTTTAGTAAAAAACAGAAACTTTGGTATAAAGTAGAGTAAGCGAGAGAGTACTTGCCAATTGAATAGTTTTCGATGCAATTTTTATTTGCTTATTTGCTTTTCTATTTTTATATAAAATCACTATGACTGAAAAAAATTCCAACATGCATTAAAGTTGTTATAAGAACAAAAAAAGAGAAGGGGAGTTTGACGTAGCTATATATATAACGGGATATATACAGTGTACAAAATAAAAATAAAACGTGAACACCCTGAATAACTTCTAACTTCAAATCTCGTTTATTTTTTAAAACGAATCGGACACTTTTTGCATACTTTCATGAAATTTGTTTATTCAAAGATATTCCCAAGCAAAATATAATTTTAAATAATTATTTCTTATTTTTTATTATTTTGCCTTTAAACAGTCGAAAAAAGTTTAATTGTAAGGTGTACAAATTTTTACATAATTTTGAATGGCAAAGCATAAAATTTAAACAAAATGATAATACCTTTTCTGTTAAAATGAAATTTTCATTTTACGACATACGTATTTTACGTATGTCGTAACATACAAATGTCGTATTTTACGTTTTTTACGTATTTACGTAAACGTATTTACGTATTTCAAAATCGAAAGTTAAAAATCTCTGATTTTTAAAATGACGAAAGCTTTGTTGACGACAACTTAGTTACTAGTTATTTATTTATTTATACTAAAGGATTCCGCCCCCTGCTCGCTATCGCTCGCCTACTCCCAATAAATCTCTAAGGTGAAAAAAATTGAAAGTTTATATCATTATGCAACTTAACTCATTATGCATTTTACGTAAAACTTATTTTGCATAAAATGAAATAATTGCTAAAAATTTTTTGGTTTAAATTTTGCATTATATCTTTAATATATTTTAAGTAACTGTTTCTAAATTTTTTCAGCATGTTCTTTTCAATTCTCTAACAAGGGGCGGTATAAAGTGAACATAGTGTGGGGTACAGTTATATTAATCGAAATAATAAGCCAAAACTAATCAATATTTGATCGAAAATATTTTCGTATTAATTTAGAACAGCTTAACTATCTAATTGAAGCTAATTAAGTTTCAATTAACTTATCAGAAATTTAATAAGATTGAATAAAAAAGTGTACAAAACGTTATAAGCGAGACAATTCTGAATTCAAATTCATCAAACTATTAAATAAAATTTATCAGTTCAACAAGTTACCTAAACTGTTTCTTAGAGCCCACAAGGCCCCGGGTCTTTATTTTTATTAACTACTTAACATAAATTACAGAATGACCAAAAAGCACTCCAATTATGAACTGTAATATATCGAAAATAACTGTTCATAAATCGTTTAAACTTTGCGAATGAACAATTCCAACAACCAAATTTGTTTTGCGCATAATGTATTTACTGTAATTGGAATAAAACTATTTGTTCACCCATTTTATTGTAACTCCATTTTTATTTGGCGAGTTTTTCTGGCCACCCTGTATAGTACTATACATTGTAATACTACAAAAGAATGTTTTACGAAAAAAAAATAGTTATACCATGCAGAAAAATAAGAATTTCAACAATTAATTATTACTTTCATATCCTTTTATCGTCAGCAACCGATAATTAATATTTCTTAGTGTATGAAAATCCATAATTTTATTCATTAATCATGCATTCATTTATTTTGCAAAAGTTATTACAGTATCTTTTAATAGATGCGCATGTGCAAAAGGAATCTATCACTAATACAGTTTACGAAAGAAGATTTAGAGCGCCACAAATCACCGTTCCGCTTCCATTTAAGGCGCAATTAATCCCACAACCCTTTTACCTCATTGGTATTCCTGTCGAAATTTCATGCTCTAATTTTAACCACACCTTCGTTAGCAAAGTCTTCCAAGAACCAAAAACTTATTATGTATATAAAAAAAAGAAATAAATAGACGCCAATTCCATAATATCATCCACTAAAGGCGTTACAATTAAGAACTACTATGAGAAACGTTGCGAGTTAATGACAAAACCTCCCATCTTGTTGCAACCCATCCCCATAATGTGTTAATACATGGGAGAAATTGAGACATAATAGAGTATAAATGGGTGAAGGAAAAAAAAATGGTTTAAATGCGGAAATATTGGGCTGCGTACTGACCCATCCTGTTTCTTAAAAGCGTTTACACCTCTAAAATAAGTGGCAATACACATTTCTTATTATTTTTTTTATAATGATCTATGTTTTAAATATTCCCCAAGTAGACTTATTACTGCTACGCCTGTATCAGTTTTTTTTGCCGCAACCTCTGGGTGGTATACCATAAAACCATATTGAAAATACGCTTCCGGTATATTTTTGATATGAGTTTTTTCTCTCTTTCTTTTCTCTCAATTTGCGCTTTAATTTATTTTTTTCTAGTCAAATTGTAAATTTAAACAAGTACTGCATTGCACTTAAAACCTGCCGTATTTTAAATAGTTAAATTATACCTTATATTTAAAAAATAAATAAGCCAACATCATATTTAAATGGGTAAAAGAAAAAAACAACGTCAACAAAGCACAAAGGTAAATATATAAGTTATTGCACTTAAAACCTGCTGTATTTTAAATAGTAAAACTATACCTTATATTTAAAAATAAATAAGCCAACATTATATTTATATGGGTTAAAGCAAAAAACAACGTAAATAAAGCACAAAGGTAAATATATAAATCCTTAAACCTGCACTTAAAACCTGCTGTATTTTAAATAGTAAAACTATACCTTATATTTAAAAAGAAATAAGCCATCATTATATTTAAATGGGTTAAAGCAAAAAACAATGTGAATAAAGCACAAAAGAAAACATGTAAACGTGCATAAACGTCAAAACATTATAATTGTGCTTTATTAACGTTGTTTTTTGCTTTAGTCAACATTAATATAAAATATTACCCTTTCCTTTGTTGGATATTATATTTAAACATTGCACAACGGAACCCTTTCACTTAAAATATGAATTAACCACACTTTTTTTTAACTTTTTTTCAATATTTTGTATTAATTTAGGTGGAAATAAGTGAAAAAATATCATATTTACCATTTTAATAATTTCTGATTAGGAAATACAGCATTTAACACCGGTGATTTTTTTTACATACAACTTCCAATCAATAATTTTTTAAATTCGAATTTATTTAGAGTTATTTAGATCTAGGAGAAACAGTTATGTTATTCATCATTGAAATTTCTTTAATTTACAAGATCAATTATTGATAAATTTTATAGTGTGAATAAAAAGATAACTATTTTATTTAGATTTTCAAATGTAATTCCGATAATCTAACAGATTTTTTAAGTAACTATTAAACTAATTTTTATAATTAAAAAATACCAAAATATATTTTTGCTTTTAATTAATAATTGTAATTAGTATCAGAAAAAAATATATGAAAGGGAGACCGGTGTCCTATCCACATCAAAGGGGTTAAGATTCTTACCTTGTCTTATATATTAAATTAAATTTTTGATGTGTAATTTTTTTGTTTCTTTTATTGACATTTAGCATCACTCGAGAACGGTATACTTTCGAGAAAGGGAGGAAAATAAATTCGATTATTTTTACAACTTCTATGGGTTTTTTCTTAAAAATTCAGACCATCAAAACTTAACGATCAGTCATTACAGATGCTTAAATTTTCCATAATGTGTTTTTAATGTTGTTCAAATAAAAGGAGATTGATTTTTATGACCCTGAAAAATTTCTTTATGTGAATTACTCAAATAAAAGGATGCTTATCAAACATCTAAAAGCAGACTAATTTATTATACTTAACTTTTTGTCACAATATACTAATTAAAAAAATAGAAATAGCATAATTTTGTCAAAAAAAATTATAAAAAATTCTGTTTTGAAAAACGCTACGAAACGACAGATATTGCCTAGTAAATAATTAATGCATAGTAATATACACCAAGGAGCCTTTACATTATGACCACCCTCTATCTATATTATGGATTCTATAACAATAGGCTCATGGGTTTTCACGGTTTCGCGCCCGGGAACAATGTTTTCATGGGGCACATTAGGACCATAATCCTCATAGAGCAATCCCTGACGTCTGTAAGCTACTAAAACAAAGTTGCAGACCAGGTTCACCCATTCATGGCAACAGTTTTTCCTGTGGGGGATGGTGTTTACCAACAGGATAATGCACCATGTCATAAGGGTCAAATCGTCGAGGAACATTCCAGTGACTTTCAAATCATGTCTTGGCCCCCAAATTCACCTGACCTTAATCCAATAGAGCATTTGTGGTCCTACTTGGAAAACCAAATTGGTGCTGCCACGCAACCACCTTGCAATGTGAGGAAATTGCAGGACCAGTTGGTGAGCGCTTGATACCAGATACCTCAGACTACCTATTAGCACCTTGTGGAATCAATGCCACGACGGGTGCTAGCAGTTTTGAGGGCTAAAGGTGGTCCTACATGTTATTAGCAAGTTGGTCATAATGTAATGACTCTTCGGTGTATAATTAATGAAAAAAACGGTGTATAATTAATGGAAAAAAACGGTGTATAATTAATGAAAAAAACGGTGTATAATAATTAAAAAAATATTTCGAATTTGATCCCCTCCGTCTCGGTTGATCTGGGGGGAAAAGTCACCTTGAAGACTAGTACTAATGAAAATATTACAATAAAGAATAGCGTGTTTTTTTTTCTCTTCTTTTTTTTCTTTCTTTCTTTTTGAAAATTTTTTTTTCATTATTTAGAATTTGAAAACTATGCTTTCAAATCTATCATTCAACAAATCGTTTGCTAATTTTTTTTCCTTTTTCTCCATTAAAGAATTAAGTTTGACGTAATTATTTTAAGCCTTATTTAAAAATTCGTTGCTGGAATGTTTCGAAAACCTAACATTCTTTTTTTTTGGGAATTATTCCGCGATGATGGCAACTGAATATATCGTGCCGATTTTCTATGACAATGCAATAACTTCTTTTCAATAATGTATAGGAAGTTCTCAAAGAGCATAACACATATCAACTTAGAGCTCTGACAATAAATAAGTTTAAATTTATTCCATAGTTAAAATTTTTGAGTAATTATATAATCGTATCTGGTGATAGGATTTCGCATAAATAATTACAAATGTTTTCTGTAAATATCTTAAAGAAATTTCTCTTTAATAAAAGGACCGATTTGGGACATTCAAGATTACAACTGAGCCAATGTAACACCCAAAAAAAATTTTTTTTTTCCTTTAATAGTGTTTAGATATATTAACCTTTTCATTGTATATGTAACAGTGGCTCAGTTGATGTCCTAAAATTTAATTCAAAAGTGCCTATAAGTTTAATTTTATTTAAATAAAAAATATATTGCACAAATAATGAATATTTAGTGCATATAACGTGAACATCAATAGAATTTAAAATTATGTTAACGTATATTTTATTGAGTAATTCCAGTTACTTCAGAATATTGTGAATTCTCACGGAGTTTAAAATTAAGCTCCATTCATTTGTTTATGTCTAGGGTAAAAAAAATTAAATATACTATAAAATAAAAATAATGAGTCTCTTTACTGAACTAAAATCTCATTTTCTAAAAGGCAGATTAAATCACTTTTATTTTTATTGATATCAAATTTATTCTTATCAATGAAATGCAAATTTAATTCTTTTTATGGGAGAAAATATCTGATCTAAATACACTTTTACTTTTTTTTTCTTCCTAACATCGACATAATTTAAATTTACTACTTTTGTGTCAAAATTATTTTGTTTAATGTTTAATCTGCATCCATAGGAAACAACAAAATTGCACTTAAAAAGTGGAATATTTCTGAGCATGTTTAAGAACTTTTTGATCCCCGAAGACTTTTAAAATGTTGATCCAATGGACCATTGATTTCGTCGATGAAATTTCCCTCGCATTATGCCAATAACGGGAATTAATAGCGCATATCGTATTAAAACGCCGAATATATTCTATTCTTTCATCGCTGTTTAAAGATAGGATGCTTGATCGAGGATATAATAAACTAATCTTTCAAGCAAGGAGCTGTCATTGAAGTTAAAATTTATGTTACATTGCTGGAAGTTACGATAAAATACGATTTTACCTTACTGTTAGATAAGTGCAAGTACAAAAAAATACTTATTTTTGCAAATTTTTAAAATATTTATTAATTTAAATGGAGCTAGAAAAAATGGGATATTTTTGTTTTAGTTTTAAAACAATTTTCGATTAACTTAAATAAATGTAGGAAGAAAAGAAATTAATGGTATCTTGAAAGTAAAATTGGAATTACCGCCTTTGCCAATAATATGAAGCATTTTCTAAAGAATTTTTCAATTAATCCTACCATATTCTAACTTAAGAGCAAAAGCATTTTTTAAATAAATAAATTAAGCTTCTTTCTTTTCAATTAAAAATCATTGAATATTTACAGCGTAACACCATGAGTTCTATTACTCGAAATTATAAGCTAAAATAGACCCTTCCTTAGTAGCAAAACGCATCACACTGAATTCTACATCAGAATTACCCCAGAACAAAATCACGTTACACATTTGGGAAGACAAAATCTTACAGGAATACTACTCTTACAGCTTGGATTCGAAATGTCGTTATTATAATTTTGAATAAACAAAAACTTGTGTTTACATAATCTCCAAGAGACAAAATCGCGCATGAATACATTATTGTCCAGATAACACTTCGCACGTATAAAATAACGCTGTGTCAAAAAATATACGCTGTATTACAGATACAAAGGATTCGAATTTAATTTCTTCCCGCAGTATTTAATCCTCCAGGATTTCGTGAATATTTGGCTGTATTTCATCCATAAATACTTAAGGACAATCTTCAATTGGGTATAATATGAAAAAAACACAACTACTTCGATTTTGTAGGAACAACATATGACGCAATGCTAAACGAATGGAATTTAGTTGTTGTTTATTTAGTTATTGTTATTAGTAGATAGTTGTTATTTGTTTCAGTTGTTGTTGTTTATTTAGTTGTATTTAGTTTCAATAACTTTTCTTTATAATGCAATAAAATCTGGCGAGCAGACGATCGAACACTTCGTTTGTTTATTTGTGGCTTGAAGATGAGATAACCCCAGGCTGCGAGCCTTTTCAAGTTAGGCTCGCAGAAAATGCCGTTCATGGGTTAAATTTAGTAGGAACAACACAACCTGTGACGTAGGCTATATTATACCCAATTGGGTATAATATGAAAAAAACACAACTACTTCCATTCCGAAAATTTTACTAGGAATAATATTTACCTTTTAGCTTAATTAATAAGCTGAGTTTTAAATATGTTTACTAAATTCATAAACTTAGATAAAACAACAAAATAAATTATTTCAAAGAGAACTAGACTAATACATTTCCAACCTGACGAGTAGCGACTTATAACAACACACTTCGTTTAATGTTTACTTGTTGCTAGAAATCAGGTTCGCAGAAAATTCTGTTTACTAGTTACAATTTAGTAGGAATAACACGACCTGTGACGTATGCTATAGTATACCCAATTCACTGCGCTTCATAAATTTGCTTAATAATAAAAGAAAACGAAAAACTCATCATTTTAACTAGTAGTTAAGCTTTTAGCTGCAGAGTGGCGCTAAAACCGTTTGGACGTGTGTCGTCATTTTGCAATTTGTTCATTGAAAAAAACGCGTTGAATTTTTTTTTATGCTATACCATTAGAGTGGAAACTCCTTGGAGGAATATTTCTCTGTTATTTTATCACATCATTAAAAAAAAGTGAAAGTTTAGTTATAGATTACGTAAAATAAATTAAAATTGCTTTAACACTAAACGAATAATATCAAGAAACTGAAGTGGACTGAAATTTTTTTTTCATTGGCTATTTTGCGTTTTTAAAATCAGTCAGCGTGTTTTCCTAACTCATATTTGGCGAGTTTTGAGAATGGGCGACTATTTTTGAGTACTCGAAACATGTAAGCTTTTACTACCTTTATAAGTTTTTGAAGTAAACAAAGTTTTTATACTTTTAAGTAAAGCATAGCATTATTTTAATACAACTGTTTTTTATGCAAACAAAAATCCTTTACTATTCAAACGTTTCTTTCCATCAGGAAAATTTTAAGCAAAATTTTAATTTATTGAATATTGAAAAATACATTTTGGAAATATTGTAGAGAGAGAAACATATAATATTCAAACCAAAAATTTGAGAAAATAACTATTCAAGCAAAAAGAATCTTTAAAAACATAAATTCACTTTCATCGGTTTAAACAAGGAGAAAAGTAAAATTTTAAATTCTTTAACCGAACAAACATACAGTAATAATTTAACTATGCATAACTAATAACTACATAAATTGTATACTACTTTAAATCAAAAGTTTAAAGTAGTCTATTTACGTAGTTTATTTGTGTATTTGTTTATTTGTAGTTTAATTTTATTTATGTAGTATATTTTGTAGTATGTTTAAAGTAGTATATTTTATTGTTATCCTTCTGACATATCCAAAAAAGCAAAGCCTTTTTTGTTATCCTTTTTTAACTATATAATTACGCAGAATGAATGATATTTTATGACTAAGAGACTGTTAAAAACAAAAACAATTTGGAAACTAAAATCTAAATTTTAAACTAAAATTTCTTATGATTATAGCTTATTTTTCCGGGTCAAAATTTGTTTTTGAATTATCATTATTAAATTTAAATTATTCTAAACTGTTACAATTGCACGTTAGATTTTTACCTAACGTTTATTATACTTCTTAATAAGTTATTGAAAAATGAAATAGATTTTTAGTTTCATTAAGTTTTAGTATTCTTAAATAAAAAAAATAAAAAAGAAATTTCTTCAATATGTAGAAGGAAAATTAAACATTTCAAATACAAAGATAAGCAAATAATTAATAATTCATGCCAAGAATTATTAAAAAACTTGATAAAAAAAAACATCAAAATTGTCAATGAATTATATCAGCTCTTTCCGTATTTGCTTCAACATTAAGCAAGATGGTTGAAATTGATGGACTTATAACCGAAAAAAATAAGTCTCACGGTGAAAAATGTTTTTCTCGGTCAACGTTCTTTTAGTCGCTCATTCGGGAAAAACTTCAGTAGTTTTCCTGACGAATTCAATAAAAAAAATAAAAACTCTTTCTTGATTAATAGTCCTCTTCAACTTCGAATTTCCTGTAGTTGATTAACTTTTTTTATTCATATATTCATATACAATCTTAATTGAATTCTTCTTGCTATTTTTACTTCTTAAATTCCAATGAAACTTATTAAAAGCATTGCGGCAACTAAATTCTAAGCAGGTGTAAAACTCCTCGAAGATTAAATGGTTATCGTATACTGCTAGAAATTGTGAATTGCGTTAAATTATAATATTGTTTTAATTAGTTGTAACCTTAATACGGCTCTACCAGAAAGTAAATTTGAATTTTCGACAGTGAATATCTTAAGTGATCAAAGCAGTAATACTGTGGAAATCCAATATTTTCAATAAACCTATTAAGTCGTAAGAAATATTGTTTATGCTGCAAAATTTTAGCGAAAGAACCTATTTTTTCTTGATTTCATTGCGTAAAAAAAAATTGAGAGCTTTTTTAGTTTGACGAGCTGAAATCACGTAACTAAACACGAAACAGTTTCACTTTTGGCGACATTTTAGAACTAAACAGGAAAAAAATGGCTAAAAATAAAATCGAAACTATTAAACAATGAAGTTATCATAACAATTACAAAAATTCAAGAAAATTCTGTATGTAATTTACCTGTGATGTAGTCAAGGACGTACTCAAGAGGGAGGGGGGGGTAGGGACAATTGTCCTGGGGCCTGGGATTGCGGAGGGTCCGATCAAAATTCTTTTCAAATAATAGTGTTTATTAATGCTGTTTTTAAAAGAAAATGGCATTGGATTTCTACAATTCTCTGTATAAATTTTTTTTTTAAAAAAGTCTAAAAAGTATGGAACTGGTGCTTTTTGTGCTTTGAGGATCAATTTTGTCCTAGGTCCCGTAAGACCTCTGTTCAGCCTTGGATGTAGTTTCCTTCTTCCTCTGCTGTACTGCAGCTTTCGTAAGCCACAGCAGGGGATCACTGGACCTGGTAGTACCCGATTTTACCCAGCGGGCAGAGTTTACCGTAACGAAGCAGAACAGTGCTACTTATCGATCTAAATCCTTATTGTTTGTTAAGGTATGAATCATTAGTGAACGTATAAAAAATATATTGATAAAAAATTATTTTTAAAACTCTAAAGACCAATAAATATGGATAGTTTAAAAGTAGTTATCATTAGTGAGTTATCATTGTAAAGCAAACTTATCTACTCAGGGGCCGTGAATTAATCAACAACAATCAATCCATATGGTAGGTCTAGTAAAGTGTAGACTTTCTTCTTCTTTCTTCTTGACTAGTAAAGTGTAGCGTTTGTCCGCTGGAAAACATATCTAATTTCACCAAAATAGGGATACTTGGTTTTACCTCAAGACCCGGTCTTACCTCACTCTCTGTTTATGTTGGTTGGTTGGTGTCGTATCCTCCATTGAATCATATCTCATGGTGTGCTTGAATAGTCTTTGCTATCTCTGTGGCATTAAATGAATATAAGTCTTCTTCTGTAGGGTAGTTTAAGAGGTGAAGGCCTGCAGCGACTTTAGGGCAGTTAAAAACATGATATGGTGTGAGTTCCACATTAAGACAGTTGCCACAGTTTTGATATTTTCTAGTCCCATCTGCAGAGATTTTCATGTTTTCATGATGTTTTGTTCTTAATCTGATGAGAGTGGTGGCTGTCTTTCTGTCGATGTCAAGATTAGTTATTTGATCGTGGGCCTTGATTTTTAAGGGGGTGAGCAGTCTTGACTTTGCAAAAGCATTTGCATCTGCCAGCGTAGTTGGGATTGTATTTTGATTGAGATCTCTGGCATTTTCTGCCAAGGAATCAGCTATTTCAGTGAACTCAAGGTTCACATGAGCGGGAATCCACTGCAAGAAGCATTTTTTTCTGGAGACGTTGAAGTTGTCCAAGTTGCTCTATGATATTCTAGATTAGGCTTGAGGTACCTTTGCTGTGGGCCTGTGAAAATATCTATGTATAATCTATATATGCATAATAATTTATTTATTTTTTAAAATTACTTTAGTCCAATTCTAAATTATTTGGCGACATTTCTAAATTACTTATGCTAGTCTAAAGAAAAAACCAAAATTTGCAAGTCGAGCACTTCTGCACCTCATATTAAGATAGATTAAAACTAATTAAATTAAATTTAAAGATTAATTTATTTAAAAAAATTATTCAACTCTTTGTATTATAATATGAAAAACTGTAAAAAATTTATGCGACTGCACTTTCCTGCAAATTCTGACCATAGATAGCTGCCGGTCAAAACATTGCCAATATGCTCTAGTAAAGCAAATTATTAAATTAGAAAAATTATTTTTTATACCTGACATCTCTACATATTAAGCTTGTATTAACTATAAGCATTTGAAAAATTATTTCCGCAACTGTTAAAACCCTAAATAAACTAAATTATATTTTGACCTAATACTCTAAGTAATTGTATAGATTTATTTCGAAAACTAATGTAGAAGGGAAGCTGTTTCTGAAAACCAGAATACTTGGGAATCGAGAATTAAATTCGAATATCATTAATTGAAAAAAATATCGACATCCTAGTTTTGAAAATCAATATTAAAAAAAAATTGCATTAATTTTGATACTCATAGCATGAACATTACATTGTGAAAATTACATTATATTTAAACGGCAAAATTCTCCACAAAATTTATATCATGTTAGGCCATTTTTCGGAAAGAAATTAATTAGAACACGTATTACGACATCAAATATGTATAGTAGGTAAAATAAGAACAACAATTATGAAGAAGAAGAAAACGAATGCATCTTAATATTATTGGTTGAATTTCTTGCACTAAGTTAGTCCTAATGTTTCAACCTCAAGAATACTAATTATTCTGTGCAGACTAAAATCTAAGTTACATATATTTCATTTCAAACAAGTACTTTGTTTGCAAGAAAATAATAATAATAAAACAAACTTCTGCTTTAAAGGCTCGAGAAAAAATTACGCCAAACATAGAGCGATTTATTGACAAGCGAGGTAAGGTATAATTTGCTAACTTTACAGTCTTTGTGACTACTTGGCGATACTTGAACAAAAATTAATGCAACAAAAAGTCATTATACTTTATAATTTATCAATGCTTATCAATTAATGTGATAGTTTCTATGTTTATTATATCTTGTGTTCATTAATTATTTTCATTTATTAAAAAATATTTTTATCACCATAGTAAAAAAAGAAATTTTAAATGGTAATTGGATACTTGCAATTCGAAGAGTGAAGTGATTATACATAACTATATGATTTAAATTACGTTTAATTGAATAAGCAACGTCATGCATATGTGTCGAACCTGATTGGCTTCAGAATCAACCAATGTCACAATTTACATACGTTGACATCTCTTCCAGATATCCAACCAACGGCACAGCGTGCAACAACAAGCTTAAGTACCAATTTTGACAATGTTAAATTAATTGATTTCTGACACTATGTGATTGTTCAGTTGCTAGGAGGGAAATCCTGAATTATATACACAATTTTACGAATAGTTTACTGGAAGATAATTTTGTGCAAAAAATAATCAGTTATTGTTTATAACATTTAATGATTAATATAATTAAAATAAAAAAATTTGAATTATTATAGTTATTATGGAAAGATAACTAATTCTTAACTCAAAAATCAAATAGGTTTGAATTGAGAAAAAATTCCCTATTTTCAATTCGTTGAAAACAATTCGAATAATTGTTTTAAACATTTCGATTTCAGGATTGAAACTAACAGTTTTATATTATGAAAATTATTACAAATTATAATTCAAAATTTTTTTTCGATGGTTACTAAATTAAATAATTATTAAAATTATTTTTTTCATGAAATTACCTTAGAGTATCGAAAGTTTATAATTGTGCACAAAATGTTTTTTCTTCGTTTCATTAGTTGTAGAAATATAAAGAAAAAGAAAAAATCACAAGCTTTTGAACTGTCACAAGCTTTACAAGCTAAGCTATCATAAATTTTTTTGCAAGTTGTGGCTATACTCTATATAGGGTAATAATCCGAATAAATCGAAAAAAAACAAAACTTTGTATTCAAAGAAAGTACATTTTCGTGTTCGATTAGTAATTCATCATCACTTTCAATGTTCTCTTTTACCCATTTAAATAAAAGATAATTTGTTATGAATGAAATCTATTACATTTATTCAAAATTAACAGGTTGACATATCAGTCAAAAGAATACCAGTCGAAATTATAAATTTTACAATCTGATCAATTTATTATGAATAAACTAATAAAATAACCGTTAAACCAGTGACTTGAAGTACAGGACATATTTCTTCGGCAACCTCCATCAGATGCCTTTGACTAACTTCATCAACTCCGGTTACTGTTATGCAAATTGATTCCAAAGTTTCTGGTTGATGGTTGAGCAGGTATTCAAAAATTGCTTCAATTCCGGTAACCGGATACTTAAGACCCATTTGAACCGCCTTCAGCTTTTTGGAAACCTGAAGAAATGGAATCAAGCACCTTGATATATCACCAACAGCAGGCATCCAATATATGCTTAAAGATTCTAAGAAATCGTGAGCACGGCAGTTGCATATTTGCTGAAAAATTACGTCGATGTTTAGATTGGTATCGATGAGATTTGTTCTCAAATTTAACACCAAGTGTTGCAGTGGGATATGATTAACCAAATAAATTGTCAAATCATTCTGGATTTGAGTTTGGTATAAGATATTCATGTTGATCCTTAATTGCGGGCACATTTCCCTCAAGCGCTTCCACACTAATGGCGAAATGCCTTTTATCGGTGCAGGTAAAGATCCCTCACATAGTACATCAATTAATAAAAGCTTCTTCATGAGTTGAGTTTCTACACATTTTATATCGAGAAGTTGCTGCATACTTTCTTCAAAAAACTGAGAATAGTCGACTTTGAGGGTTGTTAAATTCGTCATATAGGGGGTTGACAATAAATGAGGCGGTGATATAGGGACATCGACTTCGTCAAATGCGTCTCTAGAGAATCCTTGTAGCACAAGCTTCATTAATGTTCTGGAGTTGCTCTCACAAACTGCCGAGAGTATTTTAGCCGCGTCATTTTGTTTGTAAAAAGTATTATGGAATTCAACAATTCTAAGAGTATTCTGTGTTCTGACAAAGCTTATTGTGCTGTTCACCAAGTTTGAAAAAGCACTGCTGCTTAAAAACTGATGAACCATGTGCATGTTCTTAAAAATAAGAGAGAACAGTTTACATTGAGATTCAGTCAGTGCTTCTAAAAACAGTTGCAGTTGCTCCATAGCTTTTAGGACTGTTGACCGACCGAGCCTTTCTCCTACATGGCTTATTTCAACGTATTTAAACATGCATCCAAACTTTCGAGCAATTTTAATCTCAGGCGATGTTTCAGTTTGTGTTGTCCGCAATAAATTGTAAGTTATTTTTCTCCACACTTTGGGAGACCCATACTCGTTTGACCAAGCTTTGCAGACTAACGACATGCATATTTGGTCAGTGCGATTTAAATAAGTATAAATAGTTTCCAATGCTATAGGTGGAAGTTCAGACCAATTTGCAGAATTCCGGTGGAAATTTTCTAATTCGTCATCTAGCGTATTCAAATTTTCTCTCGGATCATTTTGTATGCTAAAAGACATTTTGACAAAATATTAATTAAACTTTAGAATTATCTGGTTGCAAAACATTCCTCCAATTTGGTCAACAAAGCACTTATTTAACTTTCTCGTTTTTGATACAAAACAACATGGAGCGCTTTGAACTCAGATGTGAAGTATAATGCTCTTACAAGCATGAATAATTAAAGAAGCTACGTAAATTCTTATTAACAATTTGTGTGCTGAATAATTGCTAAATAAGAGTTCCATTAATGAATAATTATTTATTTAATAAAAAACTATTCGTCATCAATAATAAAAAGATAAATAAAATAACTTCCGATTCTTCTGCGGAAAAGACGCAAAAAAAGATATAAAAAGTTTCCACTTTAATGCTAGAGCATATAAAAAGACAAGTTTTTTTTTCTTCTTTTTTTCTTATCGATGCGGGCCAAACTGGCAACAGTCTGGTTCAAACTGTTTCAGTGTCACTCTATGACGAAAAGTTTAACTATCAGATTGATAAATTTATGAGTTTATAAGTTTCTTTGATAATTTTAAATTGGATTTATAAAGTTCTTTATAATCGTTAAGTCATTTGTTTTATTTTAGTAGCATGAAGCCCTTAGATGTTGATAAGTTAAGGATATCGTTTGTTAATGAAGCCAAATTTTAAAAAGTAAATTAAGATTTATTTTAAACATTTTAATTTCTCAACATTTTCCTGTTCTTATATTTATCTCAATGGTGCAAAAAAAAATACATATTTATATGAATTATATGTACCATTACTCTTTTTAAACTAAAAAATAAATTGCGAAAAACGTGAAATGTAGATATTTAATTTTCTCTGTTTATAATATAATTTATTACATGAGAGATTGATATTCTTTGATAATATATGTTTTGAAGATCCATTTTCGGGGGGGGGGGAGTCAAAAATTGACAATTGAAGCCAGAGATGTTTAAATAGTTCATAGTTGTAAGAACTCCTGATAAATCAGCGATTATGTGGTAAGGGAAATATCGGTTTTAAGGGTGGAAACAGACAAGTTGATTAACTGTTAGGGGTATTAGCCAGAAGATATACGCTATTCATTTGGATCCCAAATTCCAAAGTGAAAAATTTCCCTTGTTAGCAGCTTGCCAATTTTCCATATTATACTTATCAGTATTGATGTTAAGTCATTAGTTCTATAGTAATAGGTATTAAATACATTAGTATATGTAGCTAATATCGGTACTAATTGTAATAGATACTAATATAAGTACCTAATATGGATACTATGGTAATTGGTTAACCCGATACAGATAAAAACTGTTTTGAACAGTAAGAGTGCAATTGTACATTAAATCATAGTAAATTAAGATAAGCAAAATACTCAATTCTTATTGTTGGCTCAAGCAACCGCATGTTGAGGAGTAACTTAAGACACCCAATTTGATTTATTTACTTTTTTTTTAAAAAAGGACCAGCTCGTTTTAGAAAATTTTCCTGTGAACTCTCATTAGACAGGAATCGGAACGCAATTTGATTGGCGATAAATTCCCTGCAGGGGGATAGTGTAGTGATCAGGAAATTAAAAATTAATTTACTCTCATCAAACTCAATACTTCAAATGAAGTCTCAGCACTCTAACACGGAATATGATCGGAATTATGCTTACTAATAAGCGTTATTTACAAATAGCAATAAACCATGTCTGTAAAGATCTTTAAAAAAAAAGAATAAAAAAAGCAGATGAAACTTGTACCCACACAGCCACCAATATCCCAGGGATATCCAAGCATGTCTGTTATCTATCCAAATATCCTGTAGATATTCGGATATGTTACATACTTCTTACAGATATTTAAACACATCTAAGTCCATGATTTGGATATTTTGGACATCTCTGAGATATCATTTTTGGATATCTGGAGGATACGGTAAGTTGGTTATTATAGAGATATCCGGGCATATCTAAGTCCTAGATATGGATATTTTGGATATCGTTTGGATATTTAATACAGATAAGTTTTAAGACATGGTTCACTGGATGTCTGTAGAATACCTAAGAGATGATTCAAATTGTACTCAATAGCTGACGCAGATCCAGTTTTCGATATCTCAGAGATTTCAGTTTTTGGATATTGATATTTTTTTATTTACAATTCTAAACTCTGACTTATTTTTTTTTCTGATGCAGATTTTTTATTCTGAATTAAAACGGAATTTTGAATTTTTAAATATTCTTAGATAATTATAATTCTAACCGTATTCAACAAAAACTGAAACCTGATGAACTGAAACTTAACCAACCGTGCCATGGCCAACCGTCATGGAACTCCAATAGATATTTTAGAGCTCTATCTATCGGAAAGAGAAGTAAATCTCGATTACAAGATTCCATTCTCACAGACAGAACAAAATAATAAAATAATAATAAAAAAATAGAAAAGTAGAAATGATAAAATGCATGTTGAAAAGAAAACTAATATACTCTTAAATTTTTAAGTGAATAACTTAATTTGTCATAGCGGGAAAACACAAAAAGTATTTTTTTTCTCTCCATAGATGTCAGCACCAAGCATAAAGTTAGGGAAAAACTTAATCAATTATATCAATTTCAATATAAACATTCTCGTATTTTTATATATGACATTCTGCTCAATAATAAGTAGCGTAGGCAAGGAAAAGTAAATAAATTTCATGTACTTGAATCTTCGAGCGAATACGAAATTTTGGTACCAATAGTGATTAAAAAATAATACATATAGTTTATGAATGTTCAATCAAAAATAAAATAAATATAGGAAATTATTTTGAAAAAATGGGTAGTTACTTGTCTGAAAGAAGCTTGTATTGTAAAAATTTTAAAATATTTTTATGTTTTGTGATTTTTTTATAAAACATATAAAAGATGTTTTGTAGATTTAAATCCAAAGTAAAAACTAATTCAATTTATTAATTCTTCGTATTTCTGTTTTTTTTTTCTTTTTCTTTTTCTTTCTTCCAAATATAAACGGAAACTAATTCAATAGCTCAAATTATAGAATATTATTTTTTTTTTCTTAATTGTTTTGTAAAGCATATTTTATCAGCTATACAAGCTGATAGAAATATAAATGTATCTTTAATAGTACGATTATTTCAATACTGGCGAGCAATTTAGAAGGCGCAAGAATTATGTTTATTAGAGTTCAGGATCTGAATTATAAAATCGAGATAAACTTTCTTCCAAATTGTTCGGGAGTAGTACTTTTGCTTTTTTATTTTATAGATGGCAGCACCAGATTTCAAGTTCGGAATGTTAACTTAGAGAAAGAAGTTTTAATACGCGATTCCTTGACCGATATCTTTGATCCTTGTATACGAAGGAGCAATTCATGGTTATCGTCCCGTTTCAAGTTTTAGTCATTCATTTTTTAAAATTTTTGTCATATATATATGTGTGTATATATCTGTATATATATGCGTATATACACATATATATATATATATACATATATACACACATATATATGCATAATATGTGTATATGTATATATATATGTATATGTATGTGTGTATGTATGCGTGTATGTATGTGTGTGTGAGTATATCAAGATGTAAATATATTACGCATTACTTAATATTCTTTCATTTTACTCCACAGCTAACTTTTATCATTTCAGGCCATTTTCCCTCCCCCCCCTAGGACAGTAAATATATAACTGAACTAACACTTTTAATAATTTGCCACTTCACCTTGCAAAGATCTTTGATGAACAACTCACTCACTTAGATCACGAATAGCAATTCGCTCAATCAAATAAAATTACAAATGTATATTTCGATGTATAAGTAACTCGTTACATCTTGTTAAAGAGAAGAATTATATCTGAACATATTTCAATGCATAAGTGTTCAGCAAGAGTCTCAATTTACACATCCCTTAATGTCCACTGTTCATTTTTTGGGACTTATATAAATATATCATAGGCTAATAGAATAAATTTTTTGACACAAAATTTTAAAAAAAATTTCTTTTATAATTTTGTTAATTTATTGACCTATTGACTTTTATTGACTTATAAAAATACATCATAGGCTAATAGAATAAATTTTTGACACAAAATTTACGAAAGACTTTTAAAAAATTTTCTTTTTTAAATTTTATTAATGGATCGAGTGTCAGCTACAAAAATGCATTAGTATGTATCAAGAGTTCGGTAGAAAATGTGCATTTTCAAATCCAACTCGATTGTAGTTTTTCACAGAAAATAAATGTTAATTACATTCAATTAATTTTTCAATGAATATTAAATTTGCATTCAAAAAATATTTTAGTATGTATATATAGTGAGAATACACTTTTCTTAATTTTCTATTTAAATTTTATAATTTCTATAACTTTAATTTTTTTTCCAATTTTTGAAGTGCATTTCAAATTATTTTTAATTTTTAAACTTAGAATAAAACAATATAAATTGTTTAGTAATTTTCCAACTGATTTCTTGAATTTAATAATAATACACAAAATATTATTGAAAATTACTACTTGATAGTTTTATAGAGATGTCTAAGCTGACGTTCACTGGCTTGTTTACTCGAAATCCACTAGTGATCTATCGCTTACATATGCAACAAATAGGAATTAGATTCGTCCAACAGGAATCGTGCAAATGAAAATAGATTAAATGATAGTGGAACACAGATCTAGTTCAGCCTTTGACTTGGACATTGTTAATAAATGAATACAGATTTTTTAATGCATTAAAATCAGGCTAGCGAAATTATAAAATAATATCAACTACTAATTATGCAGCACGAGGTTTGATTTCAATTTTCGCACCACGCTATTTCGTGAAATGAGTTAATTTAGAAAGCAAAATTATTTGAAATTAAAACATATGAAGAATCAGACAGATTAAAACATCTCTTATCAAAAGCTTATTTTCATTTATGTATAAATATATATCCTTTACTACAGAAGCTAAGAAATTCAATATATAAAACTACTTCATTTCCGTAATGGACCAACAAATTAAGCCACAGACCTTCAAGAAAAAATTGCCTTCAAGGCAAGAAAAAAATTTGAATTATTCTTCCACGTCGATGAAAGATTTACCGAAGACAGCAAAGTCAGAAAGTTCTGAATCTACTAGTCCCACCGAGGAAATAAGCTCGATTAGTTCCTTGCTCTCATGTAGTTTAAATAACTCTTCAGCATCATTTGGAGAATTATCGAGGACAAATTCTTGCTGTGGATCTAGTCGTTCTGAATCTAGTACCGAAAAAGTATCCACTGGAATTAACAAGTTGCCTTGTGGCAGCAAAGAAGGCGCCAAATGGAGTAAGATTCGGATGTATCAAGAACGGCAAAGACGTAGAGAAGCTAGAATAAAAATCGAAAGGAAGAAAGAAAGAGAAGGTCTTGGCAAGAAAAAATCAAAACGAAAGAAAAAGTCTGGTAAAGGAAGCCAGAGTTCATCCAGTTCGGCCAGCGGTACTCCAATAAAGAAAAAGCGCACCCCCAAGAAAAAGTCTAAGAAAAAGTCGAAGAAAAAAGCAAAATAAAAGATTACATTATGTGTTCCTTTTCGAGTAATTAGACTCGATTTTTATTACTCGTTTCATTTTCAGTCAAACTTATGAAACCATGAAAAAGCGTACAGAGGGCACTTGATCTATTTGATTCATTAATTTGTCGTCTAATCATATTGCATCTTAATCTATCATCTTTCACTGGCCTCCTTGACTTTCAATGCTTTTTGTTATAGAATATGTTTATTTTATCAATTTTATCTTTTTTATTTCTAAAGTCATCTTGTAGTTAAAAATATATGTTGGTTCCATTACCGTATGTTCAATTTATTTGACAAATTTAAAGAAGAATGGCATTTTCTAAGTTTCATAGTTTCGGTATGATTACTCGAATCTTTACCTAATGAGACTCTTTATTTACAAAAGGGCGCCAAATTTTTTAGGCGGCTTTTTTTTTCAGTTTACGTTTCTATTTTGATATTTGAAGATTTTGTCGGCTTGAGTACATATTATTTAAGATTCATTTTTAATCTAAACCTCAAGATCTGAATCCGGCTCTTGTGGAATTTTACAACATTCTATCAAAGGCTGTTTATTGATTGAATGTTGTTAAATGCCATAATAACACTGATAGTAATATTCAAATAATTCGTTGAATATTTTTTATTCAAAATTGTGCAACGTTATACAAAATAAGTATTACCAAAATCAGTAATAGATAGTTTATTTTCGATTGATTGGACAATGGAAGATTTCTAGTGAGATTCTAAGCTGTTACTAAAGGCTTTGTTACAAATTAAGAAAATCACTCCTTTAACATTTTAAAAAGATGGCTTTTAGTAGAATTCATGAGTTTTAACGAAAAATTTTGGTTCATATTATTCAAGATTTTTTTTTCTGTATGGGTTAGTTTATTTTAATTTCCGAATTAATCCTCGTTTTCTCTGTAAAAAAATATGGTTTAATTTAAGTTTTTCTCCATATTAGTATTTGTAACAGCCTTTAAGATCGCAAAGGCCTGTATTTAACATTAATATTCTACCTGCTCTATTTTTAAATGTAATACAATCATCGATTTTTTTTCCTGAAAGTATATAACTTGAAACTCCTTATGAAAAAGATACTATGAATTTTACGTTCGCACGCTAATGAATTAAGCTCATACGATAATTTTAAATAATGTTCTCTCAAAACATTGTTTTTCTTACTAGCTTGATAATTCAATTTCCAACCGATTTAATAAAATGTAACAGCTTATATATTATTAATGTTATTCTTAGTTGATAGATAGTAGTGGTAGATAGACAGATAGATAGAGTAGATAGGCAAAGACAGAGATATTTTAGTATTAGAATAGCAGTAAATTAAGATAAAGTTATACAAAAATGATGATAAAAGAGATAATATCGTGACAATTAATATTTAACTCGGATTTGGTGGAAATTCTAATTGAATTTAATTCAGAATCGAAGTTGGAGTTGAGCTCTAAGAAAAGTTCTGAGTCAGAATTCAAAAATTTCAACTATTAACTGCACAGCTCTAATCAACACTATGAAATATTGCTCAAAACCAAGTAAAATGCTTCCACTTTCCCCTTTTTTATTTATTGTCTTTTTTTGTGGCTCTACGTTATTAGATTAAATTAAACACTTTTTTAGAAGATCAAACGATCAAAATAAAGTGTGTTCAGAGTTGTTTGGCATTTAATTTTAAAGCTAGATATGAACAAAAGAAACACGTGGTTTCAAATAACTTCAAGAATATTAATTTGGTGGGGTAGCCACACTATGTGCACGTTGATCACTGAGCTAGTAAAATATAATTATGCATTAAAGAATGTGTAATGAAGTTATACAGTTTTACAAGTTTACAGTTTTATTTCTGACAATGGCTAATGCTAAATCAATGCGAAAAATTCATTTTTCAAACCTCTTTTCTGAAGGGAGTAATTGAAATTTTTTAAAGGATTCTCATCATTTGGGATTAAAATTATTCTTTGAGGTCGATGTTCACGTTTTAGGAGCCTAGCGCAAATGATTCCGACACGATCGACAGACAAAAACTACTAAGTGAATAACAAAAGAAAAGTTGAATAATAACTTAATGAAATTTCCTTTTCCCGTCAAACTATCTTTGGTTAAACTGCAGAACAAAAAAATGATCAAAAACGCAAAACGCGAAGTTAACTTTAAGGGGTATATGACCACTCACCTGACTTAACTATTGAGACTATCCCGTAAATTTTGATGATCAAAAATTCTATTTCGTCGGGAGAAAAAAAATGTTCATTCAAAGAAAGTAGTTATTTTTGTATCTGATTCAATATTTTAGTTAAGAGGTGACACAAACTATTGTATTTTAAGTCAACCCTTTAAGGAACCATTAAGATTAGTTTGAGGTTCGGAAAAATCTAATCAGATATTCAGGTTTTTTTTTTCGTTCACTATGCTCTTTTGACTTAAACATCGTTAAAAAATGGATTTGTTTCTCTTTTGCATTTAACTCATTGCTATGGTAAATATGGTTGCTAGTTTCCTTGTTATAATTTAACCTTAATTCTGGTTTATATTAACCATAGCAATCTAAATTAAACTTCTTTATGTCTGTTTTTTGAAGGCTCCATTGTCACATGAATAATATGCTATTTTTATAACTGTTGTGAGTCTACAGTTACAGTTACTCATGGCTATTCGGTCAAGTTTAGCCTATTTACAGAAAGCGTTCTTTATGCTTATTCTGAAAATAGCACAAAATGTTAATATGGGGAAAACGGCGCAAGTTCGTGAAAATGAAAATCGTTTGTGGTCTAATTTTTTAACATTTTAGAACATCCTTTTTCTAATATTTTAGAACTGCATTTTTTGGGCTCATAAGAAATTTGCAAAAACTGAGAATAAAAAACACCTCCTAGAAGAGAGAAGGCCTCAGTACAGATCCATTTAGTAGTCCAAGTAACGAACATAAACTACGCCGTCGAGGAAAAAAGGGAAGATGTCACATGTTCGGGCTACTAAGTTGCGAAGTGAGGGGAAATACGAAAGACATTGAACAATATTCGATCAGAAAAACTTTTTAGCTGGTTCTTTTTTTTGTTTTTTACCACAATAAAGGACACACGACTTGCTCTTCCTCCATCTTTTTTATTTCTATTTCACTTAATACACATGACTCTTCCCAGCGCCATCTCTTGAT
Source organism: Parasteatoda tepidariorum (assembly GCF_982258835.1). NCBI lineage: Eukaryota > Metazoa > Arthropoda > Arachnida > Araneae > Theridiidae > Parasteatoda > Parasteatoda tepidariorum. The sequence continues at coordinate 81,506,404 of NC_141755.1, forward strand.
CTTTTTTTAATTAATTTGGCGCGGGAACATACTCCCGACCTTGAAACCTTAAGGGTTTCAAACTAAATAAATGATAACATATAGAATCAAAGATATATAAAATACAAAACAAGCAATATATGGAAAACATTTAAATCCAACAATATTCGCACAATCAAGTAAATTAGTAAAATATATAATAAAATTTTAATTATCATTGATAGGCAATAGACAAATATCACGAACATTTCTTTTCAACAAATTGCCATTAGCCAACCTTATATTGACAACTCGTACCTTTTCATCTTTACCAAAAATAATTTCCGATATTCTTCCAGTCAACCATTTGCTACTAGGCATACTTTCGTTTTTAATCAAAACTAATGAACCTACTTTAACATTGTTTTTAGGAAACATCCACTTACCCCGTTGTTGCAAATGGGATAGATAATCTCGTTTCCAGAGCTTCCAAATTTGTTGACTGTATTTAGTAATTTTTTTCCATTTAGAAAGTTTATTTTCAGGAATGTCAACAATCTGAGGCTCAACAATGGAAGTTAAGGGGCGGCCTATTAAAAAATGTCTGGGGGACAAAATTTCAAAATTATCAAACTCGGAGGACAACGGAGTAAGTGGTCTTGAATTAAGAACACTTTCTATTTCCACAATTATTGTAACGAACTCTTCAAGAGTTAAATGAGAATTTCCGACTACACGTTTTAAATGATGCTTAAAGGATTTTACACCCGATTCCCAAATTCCTCCGAAATTTGGTGATTTCGGAGGTATAAATTTAAACTCAATTTCTTGACTGGAAAGAAAATTTGCTAAAATCTCATCAGGATACTTAACCATTCTATGTAGTTTTTTAAGTTCTACACTAGCACCAACGAAATTTTTTGCATTGTCACTAAACAATTTAGAGCATTTGCCACGACGACCAAAAAAACGTTTTAAACATGCAATAAATGCTTCAGATGTAAGATCTGTTACGAATTCTAAATGAATGGATTTAGTGCTCAGGCATATAAATATACACACGTATACTTTATTCAATTGTCCCTTACGTTGGTTTTTAAACTTTACATAGAACGGACCACAGAAATCGGTCCCCACATTCATAAAGGGAAAACTAGGGGTTACTCTTTCTTTTGGCAAGTCTGCCATAATTTGATTCTCCAAAACAGGTTTACTTTTATAACAAACAAGACATTCATGTACAATTTTTCTGCAAATGTTACGCCCATTCATTATCCAAAATTTTTGTCTTAAAAGATATAACAATGTATTAGAACCTACGTGTAAATAGATTAAATGATAATATCTTACAATAATCGAAGTAAGTGGGTGTTTATCTTGCAATACTATGGGATGTTTTTTATTCATACTTAAGTTAGAATTTTTTAATCTTCCACCCACTTTCAAAATAAAGTTATTATCCAAGAAACAATTTAAGGATCTCACCTTACTATTATTTGGAACACTCTTACCTTCTTTGAGATTTTTTATTTCCTGCATAAAATGATCCTGTTGAACAATTTGAAGAACTTTTACCTCTGCTTTCTTTAGTTCTTCATGCGTAAGGTGTCCGATAATCCTATTATTACCTTTTACATTATTAATGAATCTAAGAATATAACACATAATACGAATAATAGTTATAAAATTATTACTAAGTTTGAGAATATCATCAATAATGGAAACATGATTAAGACAAGTAAAATTAAATTGAAAATCGTCAATGTCATTATTTTTCCTTAGTTCGTCTGAAATGTCATCGATTGATACTGACATCAGATCATCATCTGTTGAAAGATCAGTTTTGTCTCTCAAAAACTGAGGGCCATTCCACCACACATCGTTGCCAAGAAGAAATTCAGCAGAAGTACCCCTAGTCACAAAGTCTGCTGGATTGTTCTTGCCAGCACAATGCGACCAAGAATTGGTGTCAGTCAGTTTTTGTATCTCCGTAACTCTATTAGCTACGAAAGATTTCCATTTTTTACAGGATCCTTTAATCCAGTATAAAGCTATTTTTGAATCGGTGTACAAAAAAACATTGGGTAGTCGTTTTTGATCTACAATTTGTTTTACTTTGTTAGCCATTCGGGCTAACAATAAGGCACCTAGAAGTTCCAATCTCGGTAAAGTCATTTTTTTTAAGGGGGCAACACGGCATTTAGATGTAAGCAATTTTACTTCTACGGTATTTTCTTTTAAAAATCTAATATAAATTGACGCGCCATAAGCTTTTGCACTCGCGTCGCAAAATCCATGTAACTCCAATGTTGAGTTTTCATCATCAGCGCAAGAGTTCGGCACATATCGAGGAACCTTCGCATTTTTTAAAACAGGAATCTCAGAACACCACTGAACCCACTGCTCTTTGATGTTAAGTGGAAGTTCGTCGTCCCACGATATTCCCTTTAACCACAATTCTTGCATTAAACACTTTATTCTTAACGTATATGGAACTAACAACCCTAGCGGATCGTATATTTTTCCTATCATTCTCATGAGCGATCGCTTAGTATTTTCTTGAAAGGGTATATCTGATATGTTAGGCATATCCAAAATGAAGTTATCGTCCTCTATGTTCCACGTCATCCCTAAAACTTTAGTTGGATGTGTTTCTATGTTGTTTGGATCACTTTGAAAACCTTCATTTTTCCACAGTTGCCTCAAAATGTCGCTGTTAGTCTTCCATTTTCGCAATACCATGCTAGCCTTTTCCATGATACTTAGAGATTCTTTAGAAACAGTTAGAGCTTCTTCCAAACTGTCCGCTCCCGAAATGAAATCATCTACGTAAAAGGATCGACGCAAACAGTCTGTAGTAAGGGGATACATGTCTTGAAATAACTTCAGGTGTTTTCTTATTGTCGCAGAAAGAAGAAACGGGCTGCTTGTTACACCGAAGAGCACTCGGCTGAATCTATAAGTTTGAAGAATTCCATCTTCCTTCCACAGGAATCTTACAGCGTCTCTATCTTTTTCAGAAAGTGATACCTGTAGGAAAGCTTTCTCAATATCGGCGATAAAGGCGATTTTGTTCAACCTGAAGCTTATTAATATATCGAAAATCTTGGAATTAAGATTTTCTCCAACCCACAGGCAGTCATTCAGGCTTAAACTTTTGAAATCCTTACTCGAACTCGCATCAAAAACTATACGCAATTTTGTAGTCTGACTTTCCTCTCTGATAACCGGTTGATGTGGTAAATAATAGACAGCTCTATCTTTAGGTTTAGTTGCTTCAGTAACTTTTTCAATAATGTTCTGATTTTTATATTCAAGCAAAGTGTTCGAATATTTTAAGTGGAGATCAGAATCTCTTTGAAATCTTTTCATAAGTGAATTTAATCTTTTTTCCGCAACTTTAAAATTATCATTGAGCTCTCTCCAATCTCTTTTCCAAGGTAACTCTACCTCATACCGGTTATTTTTATACCGCACAGTTTTTTCAAAGGTTTCTAAGGATTGCTCTAACTCATTAAACCCAGGATCGTCCTTAATCCCTATTGATTCAAGTTCCCAAAATTTTTTAACATCGCTTTCTAAATCATTACAATCGTAAATTAGTCCACAATGAGTCTTTTGCGGATTCTCACATGCAGACCTTGAAACTGTACCTGTGGCTATATAGCCAAAGACAGAATTTTGTAATTTTAAATTCGTATCGGGAATTTCAATTTGTCCGAATTTTAATATTTCATAGAAAATCTCAGCTCCTAATAAAACATCGATCTTTCCAGGTTGGTAGAATTGGGGATCCGCTAAATTTACATTTTCGGGAATGCAGTTAATTGGAAATGCAATACGATTAGTTGGGATAGCATCCGATATGCTAGATACGCATAAAAACTCTAATGAAAAATTGAAACCAAATCCATTAGAAATTACTGCGTTTATTTTAGATTTTACATTTATTCTAGCATTACTTAAACCCGAAACCGTAAAAGAAACCTTTTCCTTTTTTATGCCCAATAAATCTGCCAACTCAGTTCTAATAAAACATGACATACTCCCTTGATCTAATAAAGCTCGAACCTTTATTAATTCTCCACAACAATTTATTATGAATAAATTAGCGGTCGAAAGAAAAACAATTTTTTCATGATTCATTCTCTGCACAGATGTGGCAGAAAATGTGTTTTGATTATTCGAAGAATTGAAACTATCTGCATTTGGATTAAGTTTCGACGGCGCCAACATTTCCTGGGAGTTCGGAATCGAAAATGAATCACCAGTTGTTTTGACTTCATTATCGTTTTGTTTGGAATTTTCAAAATGAAGCATCACGGAATGTTTTTTATGGCATTTTTGACAGCGATAATTAGATGAGCAATTTTTTACTGAATGCCGTTTTAAGCAATTAAAACAAAGATTGTTCTTTCTTACAAATTCGTATCTTTCATGCACGGAAAGAGAAATAAATTCGGGACATTTATATAATCCGTGTAATTCCTCTCGATTACATTTAATGCATCTTAAATTATTATTTTTCTCGTTTGTTGATACCATACTCATAATTTTATTTTGCGAATTACGGTTTAATTTCCCTTCTTTCATTTTACTATTTTGAAGCGTTCTAGCTTGACCTTGTAGAAAGGAAAGTAATTGACTTAGTGTACCGAATTCGTCCGAATTCTTTAATTCTTTTTCCCACCAGTAACGAAGCGACTTATCAAATTTTTCAACAATTATGAAAACTATCATTGTTTCTGATAAATTTTCCACTTTATTTTCTAACACATCTAGCGATCTAACGCACTCGTTTGTTATGTCTATTGAATTCAAAATCGAACTAGCTGTTTCAGTGATATTCGGTTGATTCACAAGTTTTTTAATAATAGCATTTAATAGCTCACGTTTATTCGAATATCTTTCTTCTAATAATTTCCACGCTATATCGAAATTTGCGTCCGAAATGGAAATTGAATTTATTACCCTTATTGCTTCATCTTTACAACTACCTTTAAGATATTGCAATTTCATAGCGTTAGAAATGGATTTGTTTTCAATTACACTAGCTTTAAATATATCTTTGAACATTATCCAATTTTCGATTTTACCATTAAAGGTTGGAATCGAAAGTGTTGGTAATTTTATATCATTAATGCTACCGCTTATTATAGGTGTAGTTAAATTCAAAGATTCGCCCTTGATTTCGGACAGTTGACGGTTAATCATTATTTTTAATTCATCGATAGAATCATCAATATTATCTTTTTCTTCCATATAACCATCTAACTCGTCCGAACTACAAGCTTCAAAAATTCCATTAAACACTAATTTTAAATCATTTGAAATTTCATTTGTTTTAGTTTCAAAAAGTTTTAATTGTATACTATCAACACTTTTTAACGTGGACGCAACTTTATCTTTATGCCGCGTTAAAGCGGATTTCAAAACTTTTTTTCTTATTTTTAATGCGTCCATTTTAAAATATGCAATTAAACTTTATAACAACAAATTCACCTAACTAATTATTTCAAATAAAGATTGGAAAGAGCTCACCGGGATTCCCCTTCAGGCTGACAACGGACCATCTGAACAATATTCGATCAGAAAAACTTTTTAGCTGGTTCTTTTTTTTGTTTTTTACCACAATAAAGGACACACGACTTGCTCTTCCTCCATCTTTTTTATTTCTATTTCACTTAATACACATGACTCTTCCCAGCGCCATCTCTTGATCTTTTTTTAATTAATTTGGCGCGGGAACAGACATCATTACGTTTGGACCACTAAATTTCTTGTTTATGGTAACCCGTGCTGAAGCCTTCTCTCTTCTAGAAGGTATTGGAATAAGGTAGTTATTTGGATGATTTTCATCGAGGTGGGAAAATGTCGCCAATTTGGCGATTTTCGAAAAAAAGTTTAAAAACTTTTTAAATAATTCAGTTCTTTGTCCGTTCAGCAGGATAATTCTTCACGGCAAGATAGTGTATAGTTTAAGGCTACACAGTACCCTAAAATTAGCAAAAATATGCAAAAAAATATTTTTGCATTTTTGGGTGGCTAACTTGGTTGGGAAGCAAGTTGAAAAATTTTGCATCTGAGATCTAATTAGTTTTAGAGATATTAGGATTTTTCCGAGTTGTGTCAGACTCACAATTTGACAAGCGAGGGGGCGTGGTTAGTTTCGTTTTCTTTTAAATCTAATTTTAAAACTTTTTTTTTCAAAAAAAGACTTATTTTATTTCGATGATTATTAATTTTCACTTTCTCCAAAAGTTATCAAATTTCACTTTCACTTCTAGAAGCATTATTGTTTATTTATGTTCGGTGTTTGATGGATGCGTTCTAAAGTTGTGTTTTTAATAAATTTTTATTCATAAAAAGTCTTTTGTAAGACTAATATTTTTTAATTTATAAATACATTCGTAACAGAATATTTGTTATTCTTGATTGACTGAATATTTATATAATTATGCTAGCTATTTCTTTAATCCTATTGCTTTGCTTGTCTAAACCAATGTTACGTGTATTTTAGCCGATACAGGTTACATATAAATTTTAAATGTGAAAAAATATAATACTATTAATATTCAAGTAAATTAGTGTTTTTGGACCAGCAATAAGTTTGTTTATAATATATTAAGAAAGTAGGACTGTACAAGCATTTTTAGTTTTGGTTTTATGGTTCTCTTTACTTTAAATGTCATTTTCTCAGACTTTCTTTTTTGTTGATGCCACTGTTTTCGATTCCCTAAGGCTTTTTTCCCTTTAAAGATAAAGCCTTGAAATTTTTTGTAGAAACTTTTATGTATATACAGACCAAAAGTTAGTATGGATTTCAGTGTGAGATGTATACATTTTTTTTAATAAAAATTTGAAGTTGGAGTTTTTAGAATTTTAGGGTTTTCCACGTGTTTAGTAACGATAAAAATAATTAAGATTCAACTAAGTATCAGAGCATCAAATCCATACTAACTTTTGTTCCTAATAATCTAAGATATTTATATTATTTAAAATAACTGAAAAATTTTGAAAATTAAAAAAGTTATAAAAATTTAAAAAAATCTTGAATTTTTTAAAAAAATTTAAATTTTTTAAATTGTGGTTTGTCGATTTCCCTTTTCTTTTTGAAAATCAGTTTAATAATATAATACAAATGAAAATCTATTATTACTTTTAATATTACAGGCCTTAAAAAATTTTTTTAAAAAAGGGTACCGTGTAGCCTTAAAATTATAGCTTTATTTAAAGTGTATGTCAATTAAACTTTGGATTTTTTTTATTTTCCTTAGCTAAAAAAACTTGGAAAAACCATGTTAAGAGAAAACGGTGCTTTTTTCGAATCATACTGTCAAAGGTACATTGTACATTTACAAGTACCCAAAAAATTATTATTTGTAAGTTTGTTTGCTTGTATATTGCATTTACTTCGAGTAAATCTTAAAAACATGCTTTATTTGGAAAAAAACAAACATGAAATGTACAGGGTAAAGAAATACTTTATTGAACACTTTTTCATAAAGTTTAAATAAACACATGTAAAAGCTTTTTTTCATTTAATAAATGAATAATCCCGATCACAATAAAAAAAAAAAAAAAGAAATGGTGGGAAATGTCAGAGTTAGAAAAAGTTCTTTTTTTCCTTCTTAGAACAATCGAACAAAATTATGTATAACAACTTTTAATCTACGTAGATGAAATACTTAGCAACACGTTAAAACCATACAAAATGAGCACCATAGATAGAGAGTTCAGTTTCAAATTCTACATTTTTTTTTTACACACAGATTTAATCAAATGATGCACATGTTTCGACAAAATCTATCTACAAATTTTTATAATTGGGAATGGGAAAAACATGTATACAACTCATAAATAACAATATTACAATGACTTGTTCTTTATGACTTAGCTAGTTCCAGAACAAAGAAAAAGCGAATAGACAATTATGACGAGGCTGTATACAAGCTAAGCATTTGCTAAAATAAATTTTAAGTACATTGATATTGTTACATACAACTGTTTAGTTATATTTGCTTTGTTTTAAAATCAATGTGCAATTTTACAACGTGTTTTTTTTTCTATGCAAAGTTGCAGCAAAATTTGCGATTAGTGATTTCTTCAATTATTTTAATATAATTAATAATTACACTAATACGGTGAATACTGTGTTCGATACATTTTTGTGATAGATGTTTATAAATAGTTATGAAAGCATATTGTAAAAAAAATTGTACTTATGCTTTATAAGAGCATATTATAATTGAGCTCTAAATGTACTTAGAACTATATTTTTGAAATAAATTAAATCTTTCGACAATAGGCTATTTAAAAAAACAAAGAAAACGTGGAAAACATTGGCATTGTAAAAAAAAAAAAGAAGAAGAAAGCAATTTAAAACTAAGAATTATAATTAGTTTTTCGACTCAACTTGTGTAACATTTACAATTAATACAAATATTTTCAGTGAAATGATTATCCAAATGCAATGCTTCACAAAATTGAAATAAGTTTGGAAATAAATTAATAATAATTGAAGAAGCAGCATTTTTTTTAAACTAGCATGCTCAATACAGAATTGAGCATCTTAAAAAACGAATATCACATTTTTATAGATTCATTGTTCAACAAAATAGTAAATGATAACAAACATCAAATACTACACTAGAATCAAGTTTTGTTTAAAAATTACAATAAATTGTACAATTAGCCACAAACCAGACTACATTCTTTATCACTACTAAACTCCTAAACACTAAATGCTTTAATGTAACCGCGCGGAAACTAAAAATTGTAAAAAGTGCAAAATTTTAAAAGTGCAACAATCAAACGATTCTATAATTTAAAAAAAACAACATGGAAATGAAAGAATTATAATATAGGTTAAAATTATATATAAGAGTTTAAAATTATATCCATGTGTTGTGTATGAAAAATGCTTTATCAACAAACTATATAGTGAAAACATGCTATGCAAGTGGTAAAACATTTATGATTAAACATTTATCGTTAATTTTTTCCATTAAAAACAGAGTACAAAAACATTAAATAGTATAGCACTTATAATTTATTTAATTAATTGAGTTATAAATATAAATTAATTTAATAATTAACTTATCTCCCACTCTCCGACTTCATATTTATAATCAAAAATGTTCCAAATTGAAGTTACAAATAAAATAAAAACATGTTAACTAACGTTCGAGTGTTTTTCCAAATATCAAATTTACGTGCTCTTTTATTTAACTCTTAAGTTGTAACAATACATAACAAAATTTTAATGGAAATCTATTTTTACATGTCATTTTTCATTTGTAATCAAACAAAATATGTTACTCTAACAAATAATTAAGTTATTTAATAAAATATTAAAATCTAATGAAAATCATGAACTGAAGTGCTATTTGTTTAGAAGAAGCACATATTTACCGTCCAAAAATTGGTTATTAATATTATAATTATTAGAGAAAATTTTGTTAAAATCTCTTATCTTAGTAACAACAGAAAAAAATTCTATAATTAAAATCACGTTCACAAATTTTCTGTGAATAGAAATGACAAAATAAAATTTTCTTTCATTTTTCTTTGATGTAAACTATGAAAACAAAGTTACATTAAAAATTTTTTTTTACTTTTTTAATCTTAAGTAAATATTAATAATTTTTTCAATTTTTGAAAAATAGAATTTAAAAGTATTTTCTAAAATCGTAAATAAATTAAGTTTTGTTCGAAAACAATTTATAAAATAGTTTCATTTTCATTTGAAATGTCGAGGAAATTTTTTAAAGTAAAGTTTTCATCACTACTATTATAAAGCATTAGTTAAAATTTCATTATAAAAGTCGATGCTATAACTAATTAAAAATATATTTGCAATTTTTAGAAATCCATGAAAGGGTTCATTATTTCACCCCTTGTTCAAGGATACAGACTGTAAAAAAAACTATACAAGGTGTTCTCTACTTACTGCTCTCATTAAATATGAAGTCAAAAAGTCAACAAACATTAGGAGTTGCAAATTTTAAGAGGGGGAAAATATGCCACTGGTGTACATCAAATTATTAGAGAAGAAGTCGGGGTTGAAAACATCGAAATCTATTTGACTGCCAGTGGAAACATCAAATAAAAACCACCAAGTTTTATGGATCACTCAGACCGACTTTAATTCAGACTTCCTTAGTAATGATTTACTAGATTTGGATATTAATATGGACCAACAATCTCCTCTCCATTTCCGCAACTGCTATCGAAAGTCCTCCATTTTGAGTTTGCTTCGTTCTTTTGCATATTTATGTATCTTATTCTCAACTTAAAAGTATGCTAGTTCTTTTTTTGAATTTGAAGTTCTAAAAATATGAAACTATCCCGAGAAACTTTTGATTTCTACATTTCATCACTTTTCAGATAATACGATTTTTGAAAATTTTTTCAATGTTATTCGGAAATTATATTCCAAAGTTTTAAAAAAAAATGGCTTTAACCCCCTTCCTTGTCGCTTCCGTGAAAATGACGGGATTAGGTTTCGCCCTCTATTTCTCGCTCCCGTCATATTTCCGGGCTGGAGTGTTCAGTACTAACTGGCCAATAAGAATAAAACTAATCTATTTCTTTCACCCGGAAAACATTTTAATTTTCATTTTACACACCAGATGGCAGTATCAGGATATTTTTAAGTAGATAGTTTATTTTAAATTAGAAGTTTGGATGTCAAAAAAAATAGGCACTTTTATGACCGTTTTCTTGAAAATTAACCGATCGTTAAGGGGAAAGAACAACTAATTCTGGTCAATTTCTGTTGATAAGAAACCTATTTTAAACGTTAATTTTCAAGCATTATTAAAACTAAAATATACTTCTAAATTATTATATTAACTACGCAAATTACTGTGTATATTAAGACAGTGACCTGATCTTCGGTAAAATATCTCCACCACTATTCTGCGGATTTTTTGGTAACAATGACACTTTACAGGAACTAATTCGGGTATGAGCACGGTACAGTAGTGGCATTTAACCTTAAAATATTTAACCCTGGGCAAATATATACCTAGCAGCGGGCAAGGGAAACGATCTTCGGTAAAATAGCTTCATGATTATCATAACTAAAATATGTCACGTGAGCAGAACCTACTATGTGATTAGTCGAAGTTAGTTTGGTCCTTAACGTTTTACATAGTATGATTTTTTCTCCCTACGCGTTGCAATGAATTTTTGACTCCTAAGTGTATATTTGTTTTAAATTCTTTTTTAGAAGGATCCTAAACTAACATAAGGGCAGTGATTACAAAGCACCCTGTATTAATTTGAAACATAAAAAAAAATATCACAATCATTCTTCAGCTGAAGTTTTAAAAATTATTTAAGCAGTTATACAAATTATTTATTTATTTATTGAAGCTTAATATTTTATTCTAAATTAATATTTAAGCGAGGGGAAAAAACGCTTTAATTTGCATTAAATCACTAGTGAGGAACACAGATAAAAAGAAGTCCATCATGGTCAAAGTTCAAGCATTGTTCAGTTTTGTTAATCTTTCAAAGATCATTTGAGCATAATCTTTTATTTAGCTTTAAAGTAATTTGAAATTTAAACTAAGAATTAAAAATGATCAGTAAGTAGTTGTTGCTACTAATGCGTTGGGCTAGTAGTAAGTGTATGAAAGAGAACAGTTAATTTAAATATTTTTGGCAAAAAATACACACCACAGTGATGTAAGAAAAAGTTTTCCATATTAAAGAAGATTTCATATTAAAATGAGTTGTTGCTTTTAATTCAAGATGCAATAAACAGTTTTAGAAAGATTCAGAAATAGATGTTTATTTTCCATTGAAATAGCTCTTCGGTCTTGAAAGTATAGGAAGTTGAAAAGTTCACCATGCATCTGTGTAACGAATATCACATTCTTGTAAGGCTGGAAGCTTTTGCTAAAAAATATAATAATTGAAAACATCAATAGAGATCAATAAAATAGCTTATAATATTATTGTTTCAAAGAGTAAAAGTAAATATTTAATTTCTTATTTATATTTTAAAATATGTTTAAAAATGATAAGAGGAAATAAAAATTTGAAATCTCAGAAAACTCAAAAGGGATAAAAATAATTTTGTCCTAAAATGAAAAATATAGGACCAAAAATTAAAATGTAGGACTCGGCCCTTTTGAAAGACGGAGATTTTTGATGATTATAGAAGCTAGTAGCAAAAATGAAACGTCCTACATTTTCCATTTTAGATCTGACAAAAATAATTTCCTTTTTAGTCAAAAACGTAACTTCTTTATTTTTATTAGAATATTTTTTTTATTTTTTATTTTCCTCTTTTTAGCAATGTGTCTGCTTGTTTGTCTTCGTCAAAAGCTGGTCAGGATTTTATTTGGAGTTGAAATAGTGGTAAGTCATGTTTGCATTCATGTTTAAAAAACACGTAATTTGTTTTAGCATCAGCAAAGAATCTCCGGTTCAAATTTGAGTACAAGAGCTTGTAAAAAATTGGCTAAATTTCGATTGATGGATGATTTCCAGTTAATGATAAATTAATAATATAAATTCTGATTGAAGCAATCAGAAAACGATGGAAACTTGGATTGTCCTCCAATACTGAGCTCCAATTAAATTTTGAACGAACTAGTTTGAATGCTTAAATTTTGATTGCCGATCATATGGCGACAGTTCTGATTGTAGCAGTTATTAAAGAGTTTAAAACTTGCATTGTGATACAGCATGGATAGCCAGCTTAGATACTAAAATTTAAATTAACTAATTAGAAAGTGATCAAAATTTCATTTTACGATAAACTGCCTTAATAGCACGGTCACGAAACGTTTGAAACTAGTATATAATCTGTTACAGCTTTCCAGAGGAGAGTAAGACACTCTAGTTCAGCGGTTCCCAAATTTTTTTCGGTTATCGAACCACAATGATCAACAAGAATTAAAGAGGACATTAGGTTAATCTTAGTGTATTTTCTTTATTCGTTTTATGAATCTTACACAAAAGTACAGCTGGAAAGATATTTTTTTAGCTTATTAGTTCAGCACTCAGAACAATGCTACCAATATCAACAGTGCCTCTCATGCAGATCAATTGAAAAGCGACTAAGCAACTGCTTAATTATGATTAAGATAAATCTGACAAATTAAGAAAGATTTGAAATTGTAATACTTAATTTATTATTCAAAATAAAATGAGTAAATATTACCTACCTTTAGCTTTTCAAACATTTGGGCTGATAGACTTGTGCTGTTTAAGTTAAGTTTCCTTAGACTTTTCATATCTATAAATGAAAAAAAAATTTAAAAATCGTAAAATTATGATGGATGAAATATAAACTGTTTTTATAACTTGAAGATTCAAACAATAGCATATTTGAAGTCCTCCTTCGAATCATTACAGTTGCATCTTAGTACGCAAAAATCTGATTGTTAGCTCAAAAGTTATTACAGCGTTTTAATGGTTAATATATAAATAACTTAGACTTACTGGTAAGACTTTGAAGTCCTTTATCAGTGACTGGGGTCTCACAAAGATTCAGAACTTGCAGTTTGGGCAAATGTTCAGAGATAAGGCGAAGGCCAACGTCTCCAAACTATAAAAGGAAATTCGAATAAAAATATATCAAAAGCATTCTGATAACATTAAAAGCAGATAAATAATACATTCAGCCAATAAGCAACATATTTATTTAATTCTTAACTTACAATTAATCAAACAAAAACATACACAGCAACTCAACTATAGAATTTTTTTATGATCGAAAAGAAATTAACTATTTTTTAGCTAAGAAAAACTAATAAAAAATTATTAACCTTTTTATTGTAACTATTATCATATCATTATGACTTATTTCATAAAAAATAATAATCCCAATTACTATTTTTATGAAATAAAAATAATGCTAAAATAACATTGTTTTAGATTAATACAGAGGCCTATCTGAAAGAGGAAGCCAATTTCCCTAGTAAATCTCATAAAATATTAACTATTTCCGCCTGAGCGTTCGCCTTTCAATGAAACGACCGAGGTTCGAACTCCAACGGTGATTGGTTGATACGAACTCTGCTCCCGACTCTCACCGACCACAGTGCTGACGTAAAATATCCCCAGTGGTGGACGAATCATGGATTAGAATCCCCTATCCATTGGACAAACTGTGGAAGGTTTCGTGGTTTTCCTCTCCATGTAAGGAAAATGTGGGTTTATACCCTCGAAAAATCCTCTACGAAGCCTAGTTTGTCCCAATGCTTGATCCAAGGCATCCCTGTCTTCTGGGGTGGGTTCAAAATTACAAGGCTAAGGAGTTTAACGTTGATAGTCGAAAACTCAGAATCGCGCGGGCTGTTCATAGACCGGTTTTAAAATAAAATAATTTTACCATGAGATTTAAATTGCACCGAAACTGTCGATTAAATCCTGCTAGGGTGATCTTGCTCCTGATAAGGCCACCCTATTTGTCCAGCTAAAGCTTAGCAGGCATCTTGAGGAAAATTCAGATTTCGGCCCCGGTGGTTTCTCTCTGAATTGAAGCTGCTTTTTGTCCTTACCATGAATCAGTCGCATCTAAATTTTGCATGTACAGCATCGTCCGGCACGCTGGACAAAACAAGGACGCAACCAGGATTTACGCAAAGGGCCATGGTCAATAAGTACGTTAGTATCCTGCGTGCCTCTGTAGGGCAACTGCTGAATGAGTGGGGATGTAGTTTTTGATTTAATTGTGCGACATGGTCTCCTGAACTTGGTTTAGTTTGTCTAGTCCAATGTTTCCCAAAGTACCTACAGGGGTACGGGAACAGTTTAGCGAGGGTATGCGTTCTTATGCGAAATATCTTGCAACAAACGAAAATTTCAAAAAAAATTTCGTCTGTTTACAATTTATTAACCAAAATTTTCACCGTCTGGCTGTTGCCCGCGCGAAAGTACTTTGATTTCAATTTTAACTATTGAATTAAAATTTTTATGCACAGTCATTTTAAAAAGAATCAGAAATAAATCTTGATAACTTCGTGACTAGGTTTCATTTCTAAAAAAATTCAAAATTATCAACTATAGTACTGCCAATAGATGGAGAAGTATCCAAATTTATGGAGTCACATAAGAGAAATGTACACACAAAAATATATATCAATTTAATTTCTATCCTCTTGGGCAGCGTTTCCCAAAGTGCGTAACGCAACCCCCAGGGGTACGGGAAGAGTTTAGCGAAAGTACGCGTTTTTATGAGATATATCTTGCAACAAAAAAAAATTTCAAAATTTTTTATTTAAAAACAGTGCTAGCCATGAAAATTTACGATTAAGTATTTTTCTATTGGCTATTTTTCGCAGAGTTAACAGTTAATAATTAGTGGTGTCAACAGCCATTTGTGATTTTTAACTTTTGTGCAATTTTTTCACAGTGAAAAATACATTCATTTTTTTTTATTAGTGGTACACAGCGTTCAGAGTGCGTAGCCAAATTATTCAACAAAAAATAAGCACCTTTTAAGCACTTTTCAAGCACTAATAATATTTTTAAGCACTTTAAAAGAATATCATAATTAGGCAGGGTTGGAAAGTTTTTGACAATTGACGGTTTTATCTGGTTTTAACAGTCATGTCAAAAAAATTCTTTTGGCAATTTTTTTTTACATGACTGTTAAAACCAGATAAAACCGTCATGATGCAAAAATTTTGACAATTGTTAAAAACAATGTCAAAAAAATTCTTTTGGCATTGTTTTTAACAATTGTCAAAATTTTTGAATCATGTAAATCGAATGGCGTTTTCATAAGCTACGGTCTGACGATGCGTCGAAATAGATTGGGATTGAATTAATCGTGAAAACGTTGAATAGAACAACGTGAGCTGCGTCTTTCTGCATAATTCGTAGCGAAAATCAATATAATAAAGGAAAAATTGTAATTTGGAAAAGGGAAAATTAAGCTCTTTTTAAAAATAGCCAATGAAAAAAGCACCTTTATGGGTTTTTAAAAAACGAAAATCGAAAATAAGCACTTATTAAAAATGCTACGCACCCTGGTTACGAAAAATTTTGAAAGGCTACACTCAAGTAATAATAACTTTGGGTTACACTGGTCTAGGCCAAGGAGGATAAGCAACAGCACAACACACCTGTCTATTAACTGCAGATTAACAATAAATTTAAATAAACTGTCAGCAAAACAACTAAAATGAAAAGAATTTTTCTTAGAGTGATATTAAAATGATAGTAATTACCTGAGTGGACCACAAGTTGAGATATCGCAGTGAGGGCAATTTGATCAGCTGCTCAGCGCAGGCACTAGTCACTTGGGTGAAGGCAAGAGACAAGCACTCTAGGTTACCAAACGATCCGCAGCTCAACAATTTGGCCACATCAGCATCCTAAAACGTAGAAAAAAACAGGGATAAAACAATTATTTGATTTCACGGCAAAATCTAAATGTGAAATATATTAAGAATGTATATCTATTACTTCGAAATTGAGTTACTAAGTCTACAAAAATGTCATCATCATCTAATTCTACAGGCTGTATACAAAACTCAATGTATTAAAGCTTAAATTCATAATTGTTAACATCTTCTTAGAATGCTCTATGTTTTTCAAGAAATTCGAGCTTGAAATATTGATTTTATATTATCCATATCTTTTTTTTAATTAAAAAAACATTTATGAATGTCCAAATAAAAGCAAGGCAAACTTTAAACCTAAAGTTGAATTTTAAACCTTTATGGTCGCATAATTTGGAAGAAAACTGTCATAAAAGTGGCAAGTTTTTTATTCAATAAAATTATATAAAACTAAATGTATATACACTATATGTACTCATTTTTAATTTTTGGGTTAATTTTGGGTTCTCTATCTAAGCACATGATAAACAGTCTGGTAGAGCCATCTCGTGCATAGATTGAGAAATAAACATTCTGGACATAAGAAGATTACTTTAATCTTTTCAGCGAGTTACTTTTGAACACACCAACCCAGAAATATCACGGGTACGAGAAATAGAGGGCAAAACTTCACACTGTCATTTTGACGGGAGCAAGAAGGGAGTGTTTAAACTTAGTATTCAAGTTTAAATATCAGTAATACGAGAATTTATTAAATTAGTAACAAGGGAACTGGAAATTTAAAAACACCATCTTTAAAAAAATACTGAAATTTTCAATACAATTTATATGAAATAAATATAGCAACATCAATAAAGAAGTAGTTTAAATTTAGCTATTTAAAAATATGCAGCACTTACCGTAGATCTCGTTGGCAAAGTCAACTTTCTTGGTCCACCTTTTTGTTGCTGAAAAATATTCATAAGTTGCTTATTATAAGGATTTAACTTATAATACATGCAATCAAAAATATAACATTTTTAAGTTATGAAGTATTTTTATGAGAAATCTGATAGACAATTTTATATTTATTGCTCCATATTTTTTTAATATCAGATAGATTTAAATACATTTTTTTCCTTCTAATTGTCTAATAAATTGCTATTTACGATTTTTTTTATTCTTGCATAAATTACAATATTTTAATTACATTGGTATTTTAATTTTAATTAATGTTAAAAAAATTAATTTAACGAAAATAGGTTTATAAATATGGCAGCGATGACCCAGTGGATAAAGCTGTCGCAGTGAAGGATTGTGGTTCGATCCTCAGGGTCACCTTGAAGCCCACCCAGATTCAAATCGATGGGTAGTTTGTCTGGGTACTAAAAGCCACTTGTGTACAAGGTTTGTTCTATGCAAACCTGAGAAATTTAAAGTAAAACAAGTTTTTGATTGGAAACCTCAGGGCCATAGAAAAAAAGGAAGACCTAAATATATTTGGAGCAGGGTGATTATAAGTGAATCAAAAACAACAGGAAAGACATTGAAAGAGATAAAATATCTGACTACAGTGTGGGTGAGATATAGAGCTATGATGGAAGCCCAATGCTTCAATTCAGAGTGAAGATGTATAGCAGGATGCATAGCCAAATTATTCATCAAAAAATAAGCACTTTTCCTGATCAGAAAATAAAAAAATTAAAGTAATACTCTAAAAAAGATTGTGAGAATATGCCATTTTGCAAATTGCGTACAAAGACAAAAACTCATTCTTTTTCTCAATTTTGAAACTTTGTAAAGTTTTTTTTTTAAAGAAATAATATTTTATTTTTAAAAAGTATGTATTTGAAGCTCGGAAAAAAACTGCTGTTTTTAGAAAACTGAAAAAGTTATAATCACCAGTTCACGCAAATGCTGTTGTCTTTGGCAAAGAGCCGCGTAATTTTGTTTTCCTGCAGGTGTACTTTGAAGTGTCATGATGATCTGCATTTGTAGATCTTTGTTGTCGAGCACTTCCAATTCCAGCATAGAACACAATGCTGATTGCAGAGTGTGGTCATCTCTCAGCGCTCGCAGCATACAAGGACTAATGCTTTTAGCTAAACCCTCCAGAAATTTTTTACGCCGGCAACAACAATCTAATAGACTTTTCAACTGCAAAACAAATTCAAATAATTAGATTTCACAGAATTAATTATAATTCCAAAGCTAACTTAAATTTTAATGTTTCGAAAACATATTAAGAAAAACATGAGGTACTTCATATTTCCTGGAGGTCGCTATACAGTGGCATAAAAAAATATTATCAAGTGGTGTAGTTTATTAATCAGGTTGACTTAAACTAAAAAGAGTTTGTTTTTCTGTTTTTTGATTTTTTTAAAAAAAGATTAATTTCCCTTCATCGTTAAATTTAGATTATAAAGAATTGCTAACATCAATAATTATTTATTTCAATTGCACTACTCAAAGTATGACCTTTTAAAACGATAAAAGGTTTTAGTAACATTTTAAAATTAAAATATAAAAAAGAAACTAAAGTGAGAAAAAAAGTGATGAAATAATTTACTCGGTAATTAGCTTTATTAATGGAGTATGACTTCTGAGAATAATTACAAGAATTATTAAAAGAATTCAAGTATAGGGATAAGTTTTCAATAATATATTTCATTGTAAATATAAAAAAAAGAAGTTTATATATAATGAAAGTTACTTAACCATACATAATTACTTTACCATTATAAATAGGTAAAGTATACGATATGAGCGTTAGGTAGGCAAAGTATCCGCTAACAATGCAAGTATTGTGTAAAGTATCTCGTGAAGTATTCAAGAATAAATTCTGTGGTAAGTAATACTTAAGTTTAAATATGACATGACTTCGTTAGCATTCGTATAAATCGGTAAAGTAAGCGGGGCATGAAAAAGGAACTGGATAAAATATCAAGTGCAATAAATTCTGTTGTACTTATAATAAAGTTTTAATATAATTTGAGAAGAATACAAGAAATAGGTAAAGTATCTGATGAACTTCCTTAGAGTCATTTCTGTTTCAAGTTATAATAAATAAATATGTTAGTTACCATTTTACTCCATAGTTCCCCTTCGTCATCACAAGCCATTCCACCAGGACAGTATAAATGCAACCAACCATCCTTTTCATCTCGCATGCCAAGCACTGTAAGATGAACATCACACCGTTCATCAGTGGCGATTCGCTCGATAATCAGTTTCAAGCTCCTGTTATTAAGTAATTCAGTTACTTAGTAAGATATCTTAATTTCTAATAAAAGTAAATAGAATTAAATAAATGTAAAAATGTTCGAACAAGTATAAGCATACATAGTGGTTGGTGTTAAAACAATTCAAACTTTACTATTTAAAGCATTACTCACTTTTACAAATTTCTTAACTAAACAATTAAAATACATATGTTGATTTTTGATAGACATACAAACTTTAAGTTTAAACGTTTAGCATCTGAAATATATAATTTATAAAATATATTGACGTTTTTAAAACTTCTTTTTTTTCGCTTAAAATTAATAACACTTTTAAAATTTCGTAATGGAACAAAATGTAAAACTTAAAATAAAAGAATCCTAATAGCAGAGCTTAAAAAGTAAATAAATAGAAGTTTAAAAAGTAAAGTAATTATAAATAAATAAAAATAATTTTTTTAAAAAATATGTATTGTATTTATACTTACTTAGTGAAAAAGGAATCTGCAATGGCGCTGGAAAAAATAACAAAGAATATAAATAATTCTATAAATACGGAGCTTTACTTTCTTTACAAGCCTTAACATTTTTAAAACTTAATTTATAGATTCTAAATTTCAAAATTTTCCATTTCGAACATTTAAATAAGTATATAACGCAAACTATAATTATTTTCATAAAGTAAAAACTTTTTCTATTAATATATAATTCTATGAAGATAACAGCATGATATATATATTTTAGAAAATAATAATCATACAATTGTCTTTAATAAAAAAATATACCAGCTGTTCTCCACATTTACAAAAAGAAGCGTGAAGTTTATTCCATACTTTAAATAATATTAAAGGAATAGTTTTGTAATTTCTTTTTAAAATTATTTAGTTAATTAATTTTTTAATTTTTAATAAAATTTTACTTCTTATGAAATATATTGGTTATGCATTACTAGTCCAAGTCCTTTAAAAAAATTTCTCTATTGTAAAAAAATTATGATTACAAAAAAAACTGCTCCATAAATAATTCAAAATCTTCGAAACAATACAACCTATTTTATCAAACTCTCGTCATTACTAAGTCCCTGATCTAACCTAAAAATTTACGGGTTTTAACTCAGTTGTCCGTTACTTTAATATAAAACTCTTCTTAACCCTATCTCTCTTAAATGATAAACAATTATCGCCTTAGATAATTCCAACGGACTAAAAGTTAAGTAATATCCGCTTACTCCAATTTCCTTTAGTGCGACTTGAAACGATATTTTAAAATCATAAAATTAAATTATCTGACCAAATCCACTAAAGTTTGGCGAGTTATCAAGAGCAGTTATTTTACCATCCAATACGTGGAAGCTGACTTTTAATTTTACTTTTTTTCCTGGCTGTGGAATAATTATTTTATCACCAAAAAACGAAAATCCAAAATTTAATCTTAAATCTAAGACGGCGAAAGAACAAGAGCTATTTTTGCCGTAAACCAAACAATGGTAAAATCACATTTTAAATTTACTATAGTAACTTACTCATCAGGAAATGGAATGGGCTGAAGGAGTTGCGACAATCCGGGCATCCAATCTTCATATGAGGAACTAAACAAAAAAAATAAGACGCAAAGTTAGCATAGTTCAAACTTTTATGCTGTGTTATAATTTATGATGTAAAAAATCAACTTACATGATCTCAAGAATGTATACAAAGCAATTTAGCCGCGTTTCCCAATCGCTATTTAGCACCGAGATATCATTCCTATCTTCTGCAGTCCAGCTGAAATTTAATCACACCCATATATATATATTTGAAATACTATTACTTTTACAATTGTAAAGGAATGCGTCCTGAAGAGAAACTTTACGTTTTCCCATTAAAAAAAATTTCTATTCTATTTTATAATTCTTCTCTGTGTTTTCATATATATACGTCGTTACGCTTTTAAAAAAGTGCTAAGAGAAGTTTTTTATAATCACCGCCCTTAATATATACAGAGAGTTCCATAAAGACCACCTTTTGTATGCATATACATCTATATTTAAAATACTTGTGAAGACTGTAGTTCAAAAAAGTGCATATTAGTGATTTGACAGACTTTAAAAGCGTTTCTGAATCTTCTTTATCTTAAAATATGAATTTAATTTCGGCTTAAATATTGCTGATTTCATTTTTGCGGTCTTTATGGAGCCCTCTGCATTTTTAAAATTCCTGTCGAGAATTAAACCAAAAAAGTATGCATGTAAGGAGTCGCAAACTGATATTAAAGCATAGAATTGATTGATATTTAAGCAAGGACGGGATTAAAATCATTGAAGCTAGAGTGTGTATCGCATGAGGCCTATTCGGTGTGTTTCAAATAATTTTCTTAAATCGTCTTTATCTTCTTGAACATTAACTTGTGACCCGTATTATATATTTTTTTACTACATTTTTGACGAAGGTTATAATAGTGTATATGAAGGGTGGTGATTACTTTACACCTTGTATATCGTTCTAGTTTAAAATATCGTCATAATGTTATAAAAAGTACTTCATAATCATCATTCCACTATTAAAAAGTATAATAAATTCTATAAGAAATTTTTAGTAGTTAAGAACGGAAGTGGCTTAAAGTATACAAAAGAGAAAGAAAAGAAAAAACAAAAAAAGAAAATTTTTTCTTAGTAGTTTTAATTTCTTCGTTCTTCGAAATAAAAATATATATAATATAATTATTTGCTTAAAAATAAACTAATAATAAAATTTGACACTGAAAACACAATATTCTATAATAAATTAATCAAATATTAAGGTTGTTTGGAAAAAAAATTCTAAAATATTATCATGCAGTTTTGCGCATATCTGCATAACTTCAACGAAAATGAATAAATAAGAAATTAATAAACATTAAAAAAAAAAAAAAAAATCCTGTGTTCTTTAGCTGTATAAAAATTCCGTTTAAAATTTTAATAAAATACTTTTACATATTTTGGCTAAAAATGTAATTTTTAAGAAAATAAATAGATAAAAATACGGGATACCAAGTTGATCAAAAAAAATTATTAATTATTTTCAGATGTTTAGACGTTAGGAAAATGTATAAGTTTATCAAAAGATGGCAGCACCACAGCCCACTAAGTTAAAAATTCAGGCAAATACTCAGGATACAAATATGTTTCTGTTTGAATTTGATGCAGCCAATCTGCTGCAGCTATTATTTTTATTGTAAGAAAAGCAGTAATAAGATTATGAAATTACACCGGAGGTTATTACGAACTACAAAAATTTAATTCCTTATTTGCATCAAAGGAATAAGAATATATTTTTTTTTTGTATAATCTGTATATGTGCTTTCACTGCAATTGTACTCAAAGCGCAGTGAAGTTGAAAAAAATGCGAGGAAAATAGAAATTGATCTTAGTGTAAAGGAGCTTAACATTTGAGTGCGCTTAATTTAAAAAAAAAAATAATAATAATAAATAAATATAAAATAGAAAGAGAGACAGCGCTTTATTTTATTTTTAACGCTTATAAAATTGAATTGAGTAAAAAAAAAAAAAAAAATCAAACTTTTAAGTTTTATCATTTAGTAAAATGCTCGCTGAAGCATCGGTAATTATTTAATAATTACGTCAAAAGATATTTTTTTGTCATTTATCTACTTAATAAGTTATTTAGAGTCATTAAATTAATAAGGGCTCTCTAGAATGGCCATGTTACAGTTTTTCCTTCATAATATCCAAATTTATTTAATTATGTAAGTACATAAACAGCAACTTTTATGTTATATAAAAAAACCTGTATCAGAATAGGAAACTAAATCAGGATAAAAAAGAAAAAATTAAATTAAAAATTACTTCCGCTTTTCTTCATACAAAGCATAGATGGCAGCAAGACACACAGATACTAAGTTAGGAAGCACTCGTGGATGAGGACATGAACTAGATATACCATGGATACTAAAATAAAGAAAGAAAAAAGGATATTAAAAAGACATTCTAGATATACCATGGATGCTGAAAGAAAGAAGAAAAAAAAAGGAAATTAAAACAGGGTGCGCAGCCAAATTATTCAACAAAAAATGAGCACCTTTTAAGCACTTTTCAAGCACTCAAAAAATTTTAAGCACTGCAAAAAAATATAATTAGGCAGGGAAGGAAAGTTCTTGAAAATTGACGGTTTTATCTTGTTTTAACCGTCATGTCAAAAAAAAATAAACCTTTTGGCTTTGTTTCTGAGAATTGTCAAAAATCATGAAATTTTGAATCATGTAAAGCGAATGGCGTTTTCATACGCTACGGACTGACAATACACCGAAATCAGTGGCGTAGCTACCAAGGGGCTAGGCGGGGCAGTGCCCCGGGGCCCTCAAGCTCAGGGAGCCCTCGAATCCTTGCCAGAAATCTCAATCAAACTGAACTTTTGGAAATTTCTCCCATTTTCAAAATAAATATGACAGGTTGCAACCCCACTTTAATCATGACAACTCAGTTGAGAGAAATTCAAAAGTTATGCCTAGGGACAAGGGCCGTTTTATCCATTAGGTACTGTAGGCAACTGCCTAGGGGCCCCACCTCGTTCAGTGGCCCTGTGCTACAGAGAAAAAAATTGACAATGTTTCTTAAACAGTAAAAATTTAATACGAAATTTCAATGACGATTGTCTTGCTCTGTACATTACATCGATGCTTTTTTAGTACATTTCCGAACGCATTCCAAATTAGATATTAATATTATGGTAGTTAGTTCATATATAACGCAGTAATATAATCGCAAGCAATTTTATCGCGGTAATTTTAACGCCGACTAATCAGATGACAATGCAGGAAGAGCAGTTTTTTTAACACAACACGCTTGAAAAACGCGCAAAATTCTACGTTGTGAATGCACACTTACTGTTCTGGTACCTACCATAGGTATGTATATTCTATGGCCAAGCTACCAAAGAGTATGAAAAAATAAGGTTGGCAGTACTGGATGTATTGGAAAAGGTTAACTTTCAGGATGTCTTGAACGATTTTGTAACAAAAAAAGTTAGAAGAGTTAATATTTAAGCTTATTGTATGATTTTTTTTA
This sequence comes from Parasteatoda tepidariorum, assembly GCF_982258835.1. NCBI lineage: Eukaryota > Metazoa > Arthropoda > Arachnida > Araneae > Theridiidae > Parasteatoda > Parasteatoda tepidariorum. The sequence goes on from NC_141755.1 coordinate 81,530,916, forward strand.
AATGCATATATTAATTACTTATATTCTTTTCGTTTGATTCAATATTTTTATTGAATAATGTGATAATACACCTATGTAGTAAAAAGCAGCGTAATTATGAATAAAGTGTTGTGTTAGCGAAAAAATATATTAGGAAGTTAGAAGACGGTAGAGGGAGGGGGGGGCCGAGACGAGCATTGCCTAGGGGCCGCGACATGCATAAGCCGGCCCTGTCTAGGGAATTCCCCTAAATTCTTTCTGTAGGTTGGCAGAGTTGTCAATTTGACGGATAGTGATATGTGCGTTTTATTATTCATCGATGTGCGTTTTATTGTGAATTCGAATTAAGATTTTTTTTTCGAGAACGGTTAAAAAATTAAAGCTGCATCAGGAGTAAGTAAGCTACTGTCAATAAACTTTTTTGTACTGGTCAATATAGTGGTTCAATTTTATTTGATTTTACCACTCATATTGATCTCTGTTAAGTCAATAAATTGTGTCAAATCTATAGATTTCGGCTACAGCTCATTGTATAACGCGACCCTGCAGTGCACAAAAAAGAGCTTTTGTAGCTTAGCATTTTTAAAGTATTTGTATATTTCATATTTTTATTTGATAAAACCTAATCAGTTTGATAAAAAGCAGTGGGGCCCCATTTTTTAATTTGCCCCAGGGCCCTTAGTTACCTAGCTACGCCACTGACCGAAATAGATTGGGGTTGAATCAGTTGTGAAAACGTTGAATAGAACAACGTGAACTGTGCGAAAATCAACATGGTAAAGGAAAAATTTCATTTTGAAAAAGGGAAAATAAAACACCTTTTAAAAACACCCAATGAAAAAAGCACCTTTAATGGCTTTTAAAAAACGAAAATCGAAAATAAGCACCTTTAAGCACTTCCTAAAAATGCTACGCACCCTGTAAAAAGGCATTAACTCTCATATAATAATAATTCTTAAGACGGGAGATGCGATGGTAGGTGTCACATTTTTAAATTATTTTTAAAAAGCGTTTCAGGTGAAAAAATAAATAAATAAATAAAATTTAAAAAAAAAAACGCTGATATTTTTATGTAAGCTATCAAATCAGCTGTTTTTATGTATTATACTTTCGCCAAATGAAAAATTTTAATCACACTTTAATTACAAAAATGCTAGTAAGGAGTACCACCAGAATAGATCTTAAATGAAATTCTCTTAAACAAACTTACCATAGAATTTTCCCTATTTTAATCTAAAGTATCCAAGTATCTAATTCATGCTTAACACCAACATAAGAATTCATTAATGCAGAAATTTAAACATTATTTCTTTATCTTTATTCAGATTATCTTGATTCATTTTTTTTAGATCTTTTTTCTTAAGTTAAAAGAAGAAAAAAAATTAAAAAAAACAAAACTTTTGCTTCGAATTTGAACCAATGAAAATGAAATCATTGACAAATTAAATTAGCCAACTAGGCAAGAAAATAAAAAGATTAGCTCCTTTAACACATCTGGCTTTGAATTTTTATGCTCCTGCAATGCAATTGAAGAAAGTGCTTCGGTGTACAGTGACAAAAAAATGAGTAGGTACCCTAAATAACTTTTGCCTAATAATAGGATTTTCACTAACACTCAATCTTAAGGGTTCGAGTTTACTTCGCATATACTAGTTAACTTGTGAAGACGATATTTTAGGTTATGAAATTATAAACAAAAACGTACTTTCTCTAAATAAACATACCTTTCTTTTGACGTAATTTTATTTCTCACCCCCAAAATATGGGGGATAGCCACAATCTGGGAAATATAGTCCCAATAGTTTGGTCGGGAAAGCAGTCTGAAGTCTGAACCTCATAACGCGAATTTTACTTTTTGCGTATTTCGAAAACATTTTAAGAGTATTCTCGAAAACATTTCATGTGAATGGAAACAAAAATATCTGCACACAATTACAATAATTATTTATTCAAAAATAATTTCATGCAAAAAAAATTGAATAACTATTTATTATTTTTATGATATTTAATTATAGTCAAAAAAAATTTTGAACTCCAAGGTATACAAATTTTTAGATAATTTCAAAGAATCTAATTTAAGATGGTCTGAGGCACATTTCGAATGAAATAAATCAAATAATTACTGAGAAATCGAATTTCAAAAAAAGGTATGTATTTAAAACTCATTACTTCCCGATTTACCGTTTTGAGAAGAGAAGATATCACTGGTAAACGAAGAGATCACTTGAAAAGTTACATGTGTAATATACACAACCACCCTGAACAATAAAAATTATTCAGTTTAGTTTCAAACCAAAATTTATTTAGTTGTCAGACTTTGCTTAAACACTGAAAACACGCCTTTTGAACTGTGTCCAAATTTTTAAAAAAGACACATTTTGAGCTGGGTTCATTTTATTAAACACCCATTTTGAATCACGTTCATTTTCTTCAACACGCATTTTAAGCTGTGTCCACTTTCTAAAACACGAATTTTGAGCTGTGTCAATTTTCTTCAATACGCATTTTAAGCTGTGTCCACTTTCTAAAACACGCATTTTAAGCTGTGTCCACTTTCTAAAACGTGCATTTTGAGCTGTGTCAGGAATAAAAAGCTCACCGACTAGATAATTATCAGTTAGATATTGCCCAGTGTTGATTTATATAAACCAACGATAGAAGTTTGCCTGACAGAGAGAAATAGAAAATCTCCTTTAACTTACCTGCTAATGTATTTTTCCAAGACTTTTTTCCCATCATTTTGATAACTTAAGGCTTGTATATATTCTTGCACAAAAAGTCTACTTTTGGGGTACTTTCCAAAATCCTAGAAGAAAGAGGTAATTAACTGTTCATTCCTGATTTGGATGTTTTCTATTTTTCATCTAGTTTAAGTACCAATTTAATATTAATTAAATACACTTGTATCAATTTTAAATTTAAATAACTTTACAATATCTATATTCGATTGAGTAATAAATAAAAGATATTTAGATATATTTCTCCTTACCATATTATGCTTCATTATCCTTTGTATAATAGGAGTAAACATTTCTAACACAATACGAGATCTAGGATTTTCTCTACAATACTGGAAATAAATAAAAAATTCTTAAGTAAAACACAGCTATTTAAAGATTTAACATACTGCAAGTTCAACTTTTGTATTATTGACACAATAAACAAACTCTACTTTTAATAGTTCTACAAACCGATGACCTATAGGCGTTTATATGAGGTCTAATTGTAATAAAAAACTTATACTAAACTTATACTAAAATTTTCAGTTAGGATTGATTGTGAGGGAGTTGTGTGATTGAATCTTAAGTTACAGTTGTAATCAACAACTAACTCATTTTTAATATATTTTAAAGGAATAATTTTATATTACATTGCAGGAAAACTTTTCTGATCATACTGAATCATTCATGCTTGTGACACTCGCGAATGGATAATTTCTTTGAAAAACAAAGAGGAAACGAAATAGTTTTGCTACCACTTTTCAAACTTTTGTATAAGGACTGGGATAGCCTGGTCGGTAGGGCGCTGGGTCCATGTCCGAGAGTTCGTGGGTTTGAACCCCGCCGGCCGAAGACTCCCTGTGTAGTAAAGTGACTGATGCACGTTAAATCTGTCGAGTCGCAAAAGTCCTCCATGTTCCCATAACAAATCAAAACCTCTGGGGATACTGGATTGGAGATCGATCGTTATCTGAGTCAGGCCAAAATTACGATCTGTGGATGAATAAATGGATGTATGAATGGGTCTGCCCTATAAACGGGTGCGACGTATGGTGTGGCAGAAGTCGAATTCTTGGCCATAGATGGCGCCACTGAAAAACAAGAAACGCACGCTCTGCCTTAAATTTGCTCTGTTTCACCAAGCAGGCTTGCCCGTGTGGCAAGTCGCATTAGAAACAACAACAACAAACTTTTGTATGGATTGTAGAAATTTCAAAAACGTATTTTAACGTGACCCGCTTTCAATGTTTTAAAAGTTAGTTAGCTCAAAACTGCCTGAAAATCATCGAATTTGGAATAAAGGTCATGACAATTTTTGTTAACAGTAAACTCGCTGGTCCTGAACATTTTATTTAATTAAAAAAAAGGAGCACCTATAGTACAAAGTGTACTAATGAATTTATTTTTAATTACTCAGTTCAGTTCAAACGAAATATTCCAGATAATGTATCAATTGCTATTTTATTTTTTTTTTTGGAAAGAAGAAAAATGTCGTGATGGGAATTGACGGTTACAGCCGTCAAGTTTTCAGAGAAAAACTGTTACAAAATGTGATAATTTTCACTTCCAAACATACAACTGGGGCTCAATTTTATATTCAGTCAGTCATTAACAATTAGAAGGGGAAAAAAGATGTATTTCTGAGCATGATTGTCGAATGTGGGCGGTAAGAGCACGTAATGAAATTAACATTTAAAAGGCTTAACGTAATGAAATTAACATTTAAAAAAAAAGACATTTGTCTTCTCTGACATTCAGTTGAAATAAATAACTTTAATCTATTAAAGCAAAAATATATTGGAAGGAAAAAAAACACTTATCCAATAAAATACCTTTAATACGAACGCACCCCCCTTTCAATTGGACATTTCTTCGGAGAACCGAAATGCAAATGTCACAAGCTATTATGTCAAGACTCCCTGCTTGTATTGAAAGTGCGAAGGCATGTTCCCCCACTTAAAAGAGATCCAACCATGAAGTAATTAGGAGTAAAGAGTCTAAAGTTATGCCAACAACGACAGGCGATCGATATACGAGACCGCAGAAATGCTGTTAGTGCAGAGCAAATATTGCCGAAATAGGAGATCGTTGCTTTTCCACGAATTGTTTAGCTTCGTTAATCAGACCTCTATTCAATAATCTTTTTTCCTGTTTCTTTTTCTGTTGCTTTCGGGAAAAGTTTCACCCTGCCTACAACTAAACTTCTCTAAATTTCTCGGAATGAAATAAATAAGAACATTTCTCTGAAGAGAAGAAATTACGTTTAAATAAAAAAATTCTTTGAAATGAATTTTTAGATTGGATTGAGGTAACAAATAAGTTGGTAAGTTAAAAAATATTTTAATTGAATAAGTAATTAGACTGGAACATATTCCACGGGATAAAATTTTATTTTAACAGTTTATAGGACCATTTTTATTCTAGAAGGGTAAAAATATTTTGGGGATAGCTTTATGAAAAGAAATTCATTCAACTTATTACCTGAAGTTAATTTGATTTTTAAGAAACTTTTTTATAGGAAAATATATTGGGTTTTCAAAATTTTACCTACTGTATTGAATTGGCCATTAACTTGAACTGTGCTTATAAACATTAGAATTTATTAATTTTGTGTTTAAGTACACAAGTGTTGCGTTGGTACAAATAAAGTAGATGGGAAATGATCAAATGAATGAATTCATAATGCTCAAGAGAAAATAACTCCTCAATTTTATCCTCGTTTCTTGTCCCCACGCAAATTTTTACGGTTACCCACATTTATGTAAAAAAAAGAAGAAAAAAAGCCTTCGTCTGTATTTTCTTAATTTTCTGACGTTATCAGCAGGTAGTCGTATATAAAAATTAAAATGAAAAAATAGTTTCTCATCGACATTTAAAAATTAATATACAAGTATGCTTCCCAAGGAATTATAAAGAGTCTAATATTTTTCGAAAGAAAATACTGAGGTTGTATGACAGTATTTTATTTTATAAGCAGTGTTGAACAGCCGACCCAATTTTTGGGCTTACGTCTACTAATGTTCAACTCCGTAGCCTTGTAATTTTGAACCCAATCCAGAAGACTCCTAGATTAGGTATTGAGAGAAATTTGCCTTCATGGAGGACTATTTGATGGAACTAACCCGCATTTGCGTTACTTTTGGGGAGGAAATCCACGAACACCTCGCACAGTTAGCTTGACGGTGACGGGTGCGGAATTCGCGTCAACCAGCCATCGCTGGGATTCGAACCTGGTTCACCTCATTGGAAGGCAAACGCTCTATACCCTGAGTCACCACGGCTTTGTAAAACAGTATCTTTTATTTTATTTTATAAGCAGTGTTGAACAGCCGACCCAATTTTTGGGCTTACGTCTACTAATGTTCAACTCCGTAGCCTTGTAATTTTGAACCCAATCCAGAAGACAAGGTAACTCCTAGATTAGGTATTGGGAGAAATTTGCCTTCGTAGCGGATTTTTTGATGGAACTAACATGCATTTGAGTTACATGGAGAAGAAAGCCACGAAAACCACCCACGGTTAACATGAAGGCAAAGGGACGCTAACCCATGATCCGTCAACCACTGAGGATATTTTTCGGTAGCACTGTGGTCGGTGCAAGCGGGATGCGGAATTCGTATCAACCAGTCATTGCTGGGATTCGAACCCGGTTCACCTCATTGGGAGGCGAACGCTCTATGGCCTGAACAACCACGGTTTTGTATAACAGTATCGTCATTATAACATGATGGTTATAAAACTGGTATTGAGGTTTAGAAAAAAAAGAAAAACGATTTACAGCTATTTGATGAAATAGTTTACAAAGCCACCTAGTGGTTAAAACTGAAATCATCTCTACTTTTTTCTAAACTGTGTAACAACATTGCTCTAAAATCACTACCAATTTCAAGGCAATCTGTTGAATGATAAAAATGGAACAGTCTGACGGAAAAAGAATGAAAGATCACTAGGCTAATTCGGGTTCGTGCAACCCGTATATACCAGTAGATAATCAACTTGAGAAGAACATACATTAAGCTAAAATCAACACCAGGTTTCAAATGCAACTCGATGGCCACCTATCGTGCTCTCAGCATACTTTTATAAATAAGGTTCAAGATCAGGTTTGCCTTATTTGTAATTTTAGCCACTATGTTGTGCTGTAATTGTTTATCAAGTAACGGATAACAACTTTACTATATCCAATTAATTCAATTATTATAGTCATATTTCGTTCAAAAATTAAAAAAGTAAAAAACCGAAAATTTATTTTTAAAAACTTACAAATTCAAGACCTATGAGCTGAGAGTAAGCTGTTTCAGATAAAATGGGGAAAAAATTTAAAAACCTAAAATATCAACGAATTTTGAGGATCATAAACGATAGAAATATTAACATGAAACATCAGTTTGCTACATAAAATTTGCTTACCTTAGTCAGAAAGTCACAGATTTCTGGGGTAGGTTGAGTCAATTCCAAAAGTGGGCTTATCACAGAGATTATTTCCTCATTTAGAGATTTAGGAAGCCATGATGAGTTCTAAAAGAAATTTTAAAAAAATTTTAAATTTTTAAAAAATTATTGTTTGAAAGTGAGCAGTGTTTGAAAGATTTTACCTTCAAAGCTGAAAAAAGACACCGGTGTTTCCTAATATATTTCGTAAGCATAAATAACTAAAATGTTAAATATAATATTTTTTTAAACTCATTTTGGCCTAAATTAATGCAGAATAATTTTTAAAAAATACGAAAATTATGTTTAATAAAAATTCTGCTTCAAAGAGTTAAGAGACTATAAATATAGGAAGAAAGATTCCGCAAAAAATCATTTTGTTCAAAACTCAATATTAAAATAAAAAAGAATATGGCGCTGGTACTAAATCCATGTGCGAATTTGAAGCTTGAAATGTTAGAATGAAATATTAAAACCTTGTTCGTAAACTAGCTATAACTGTATAAAAATAAAGTCAATGAGAACTTTGAAACTAGTGTTCGCTGAAGAACCGATTTGATTTGAAGTTTTATGATCTTTTTTATGATACAAATTTTTACCCTAACCTTCACTTACTTATCATATTTAATTCATCATTTTATTTTTACATATCATTTTTGCCATTATTGGCGAGTTGGTTTCGATCGAATCTTCTTTCTCATGTCGTACCTTTGTCTTTATTCTCGATCAAATTTTTTTTTTGGTTTCGATTGAATATTCACATCGGTTGATCAAAATTAAACCGATGTGATTTGAAGTTTAATCTTTTTTATGATACAAATTTTTATCCTAATTTTCACTTACTTATCATATTTTATTTATCATTTCATTTTTACATATCATTTTTGCCATTATTGGCGAGTTGGTTTCGATCGAATCTTCTTTCTCATGTCGTACCTTTATTCTCGATCAAATTTTTTGTTGGTTTCGATTGAATTTTCACATCGGTTGATCAAAATTCAACCGATGTGATTTAAAGTTTAATCTTTTTTATGATACAATATTTTATCCTAACTTTCACTTATCATATTTTATTCATTCGTCCTTTTCTTATGACTTACGCTTTCCCATTTTTACACATCAGCATGTTACGTTTTTACATTTATTTTCAACCACAAATATCATTTTTCCATTACTAGCGAGTTGGTTTCGATTGAATCTTCTTTCTCATGTCATACCTTTATTATCTTTATTCTCGATCACATTTTTTTATCATTTCAACTCATATACATGTCTCTAAGATTAGTAAAATTCAGAATAATTTGTAAATCTCTTCTTTTTGTCTCTTATAACGATGCAAATATGCAAATGGAGGAGGTAAGCAGGTAATTAAACTTCTTCTAATTAAAATTGGCCTCTCAAGATCTCATTTTCTACCATCGTCGCTTTGGTAACGATGTACCAGGCAGCGATGCTACTATTTTTATTCACACAGCAGTTAAGGAGTATCTATAACTCATAACTGTATATTATTATAATAACGTACTGGCGTGGGGAAAAAACGAAATTTGTGGATACTATGGTAACGGGGAGGGGAAAAGTGGGGAAATGGCGTAACCCTGAAAAGCCTATACTATTTACAAAGACTATAGTAGCCTTTGTAAAAGAGTTACGCATGGTACAGTAGTACTAAAAAATGCATACGCTATCGTTCTCTGCTCATTTGGATTATGACTTTCTATACTTAATAGTTACAACCAATAGTTACAACCAATTACTACATTACTACTGTTAAAAACAAATGTGTTAACAAAAAGTAACGCAAATATTTTTCTTACTAACTTCTCTAAAATGATTAGTGCAACGTGTTTCTTTTTTTTAAAAAAAAAACATAGAAATGTGACAGTGCGTACCAATTTTTGGATTTTTTTAAATTGTCTTGTTCCAAATTACGCTATGCTGGTTTGCTTAGTTGTCATTACTTCAAAATGACAACTTGTAACATCTGGCCGGGATAGCCTGGTTGGTAGGGTATTGGACCCATGTCCAAGAATACGTGGGTTCGATCCCCGCTGGCCGAAGACTCCCCGTATAGTAAATGGTGACTTATGCACGTTAAATCTGTCTAGTCGCAAAGTCTTCCATGTTCCCATAACAAAGCAATACCTCTGGGGGTACTGATCTAGCAGTTTCCTTGTCTTCTGGATTGGTTCAAAACTACAAGGCTACGAAGTTAACATTAGTAGTCGTAAACTCAAAAAAAAAAAAACCAAACAAAAAAACTTGTTACACCCGGGCTGACCATGGGTAGGTTTTGCATATATTTTTTTATCTCTCTTTTTTTCATATCTTTTTTTTTTTAACTCATAAAATGTAATAAAGAATTATTTGACCCAAGATTCTCTCTCTCAGAACCAAACTCGTCTTAAAAATATAAAGACGCGAACATTAACATGCATTGCCTTTAATTCATTACATAGAAAGACCGCTTACCGTCTGCTTTAAGTAGAATTAAATTTTAAAATAAATTCAATAAAAAAATTACACAATAGTTTCATAATAACTAACCACGATATACACAACATTAAATCCGATTCCATACGACATTTTCTAATTGCTATGTAATTCCCACGTGACCAATCGTTTCTCAACGTCTATAATTTACTAATCAGGTTTCAGCCAACGAAGGAATGAAAAATTCATTGAAACTTGCGGCGTACATCATACAAGAAGAATGTGAATGCTGACAGTCAGAGATGAGATATATTGATTCCATAAATGTAGATGAAGAATTTCTAATACTGACAGCACGCCGGCAGATGTTTCCCCCCCCCCTCCCACCTTTTTTTCTTTCTTTTTTTTTTTACATTTCCCATGTTCTCACGGGTGTCACGATTGCGACTACATTTCGATTTTCTTTTTCGTCAGGAATCCGTAAAAACTAGAATTTTCAGATCGGTTTAAGAACTGGAATAAAATGAATGATCAAAGTAACTTGTGGCTTTCGAATAATGCTTAATTTAAATACTATTTTTTGTGAAATACAAAAAAAGAAAAGATAAACGAAGAAGGGTTTCAAAAATCAGCGGACATACTTTAAGGAAATAAAAATTAACAAGGAATGCAATAAAACTAAAACCTTCACCTAAAAATTATCAATTCTATTTTTACTTTATAAAAGTTTAGGCTCAGGAGATAAGGCACTTGCCTACACATCAGGTGACCTAGATTCGAATTCGAGCAATGGCTGATATTTAATGAATTCTGCTCCCGTCTCAATCGGCTTAGAAAATTTTTCATTGGTAGACGGATCATGGGTAAGAATCCATTTGCCGCCGGGTTAACCGTGAGAGGTTTTTGTAGTTTTCGCCCCATGTAACACAAATGCGGGTTAGTCCCCTCAAAAAATGCTCTCGGAAAGCTAGTTTATTCTTGTGCTTGTTCGAACAGTTCCGTTGTCTTCTGGGTTGGGTTTAAAATTACAATGCAACGGAGATGAGCGTTGATAGTCGTGAACCCGAAAATGGGCCGGCTGTTGATTGCCGGTTATAAATCAAAATAAAAAATTTTTTTATTTTAATTAGTTAGATAAAATATCGAAGGATAAATTTTTAAATTTGCATCGAAATTCAAAAGTGTAAAAGGATTCTGGCCAATGTTTAAAATGAATATACTTTAAATCAGCGGTCCCCAACCTATAGGCAGCGGACCCATACCGGACTTGGGGTCAAAGGGTGCCGGGCAGCCCAAGGAACATTAAATTATATCCTTTTTATTTGCTGCGGTGTTTTTCTCTCGGGTTTGTGCGACTTTATATGGACGAGAGGTTAACTGGGGTATGGGATAAACTTGAAACTGGGATCCGTTACCTAAAGCCGCACTCATATAACTGTATTTTGTTTTAAAGGCATGTTCAAATACAATTAAATTGAAATTGTGAAATCAAAACCATCTAAAATATAAACAAGGAGATCCGTGAAGTTGTGGCAATTAGTAACAAGACAGTCGTGGTGGCTCAGGGGGTCGAGAGTGCGCCTTCCAATGAGATGTACCGGGTTTGAGCCCCAGCGAGGGCTAGTCGATACGAATTCCGCACGTGGTTCGCACCAACCACAGTGCTAGCGTAAAATATCCTCAGTGATAGACGGATCATGGGTCAGAGTCCCCTTGCCGTCAGACTAACTGAGGGAGGTTTTCGTAGTTTTTTTTCTCTCCGTGTAACGCAAATGCGGGTTAGTTCCGTCAAAAAGCCCTCTGCGAAAAAAAAAATTTCTCGCAATACTCGATCTAGGAGTTTCCTTGTCTTATGGATTGGGTTCACAATTACAAGACTACGGAGATAAATATAAGTAGTCGTAAACCCAAATTTGGGCCATCTGTTCAACTACAGTTATAAATTAAATAAAAATAGTGACAAGTATGGGTAACATGAAGTGCGACATCGATATATATATATAGAGAGAGATTTTTTCTTTTCTTTCTTTCTTTCTTTTTTTTTTTTTGAGTGCTCCTTACACTATTGTATTGATATATTTTGATTTGGCTATATTGATACAATATTAGAAAGCACTCTTTTTTGCGGATATGATTGTGTGGGCTGATAAAAAGATTATATCTTTTATTTTCCGGATTTTTTAAAAAAAATTTTATCCTTTTTTTCCAGTTGTCTTACATTTTATTATTATTATTATGGAAAAAAGGGGGGGGGGAAATAATATGTCCGTAATTTTTCTTTATTTTGAACACATAGTTTATATATATATATATATATATATATATATATATATATATATATATATATATATATATATATATATATATATATATATATATATATATATATATATATATATATATATATATATATATATATATATAACTATGCACTAAAAAAAGCAAATTTAATGGACAAATATTGATTCATTTAGGGAAACCATAAACATAGCCACACGGTTATTGACGCCAATGATGCTCAATTAATATTGGAAATAGGAATTATGATAATTGAGAAACAGTTATAATATAGATTCTGTGAAAATAGGTCTTTAACGGCCCCTCAAAAGGGATAAATACCAGAGAAAATTTCTCGACTGTGATTAATTTGAAATATCATGAGTTGCCCTAGAGCAACAATTACGCAACGTGCCAAATAAATGATACTGAGAACAGTTTACTTTAATAAAATGAGCTCCTAAAATTGTGTTGTGTTTATTCTAATAGCCTAAGTCCTCAGGGAAGGGCAACAAATAACGATAAATATACAAAATTGGAATTATTATAGCTTTATATTAATCGTGCCGATTTTCGTTTCGGAAGTTTTGAGTGTTGTTTTGCAGCATTTCTGATTTAATGATTTTTATCACCTCGTACGGGTAATCATCTAGCTCTAAATAAAAGACGAAATAATACAAACATTAACACAATTTCCAATCGATTACGGATGCGTTTGATTATCTTCGGAATATAAGATGAGCCACTCATTTCATATCTTAGATTAATTCTTTCTCGATGACCTACATTATAAACTGAGAATTATGAGCATTCTTCAAACCAGTCATTGAAAATATACTCCATAGATTTAAATGGGGGAAAATAAACAGCCGTTATCTTGTTTGGAAGAGCAAATAATTAAGAGAAATCAGTAGCCAAAGGGGTATCTACTTGGAATTCAGCCAAGAAATCGGGACACACCTCCGTTCCTCATCAGTTCAGTTCGTTTACCTCTGCATTGGAAGAAAGCCAATATTTCTTTTTCTTTATATTTCTTTAAAATTATCAAAGCAGGGTGGCTTTCCTCTTAAAAGGTTTCCGTTGTCGTCTGTCAACACAAAGGTATCAAACAACGGCATCCGTAAAAAAAAGTGCCATCAAGAACAAAAGAAACGGTAACCGTGAAGTAGAAAAAAAAATCATTTTTTTTTCAGTTGCTTAATTGAAACGTTTAATGTATATTAACGCTGAAACAAATCGCTTTTTGGCAGCTTTTTTAATGTTTGTAAGCCGGGTAATGTTTGTTTTAATTTAGAGCAAACACAAATGTGCTTTCCAGGGGGAAGAACTGTTTTTCTAAATAATATTTTAAGATTCCAGAGAAAATAAATTACGTAAATTTTTTAATTATGTTTGCATGTTTTGAGCTAAATTTCAACAGTTAATAAAATTAATTAGGTAAAAAATGGCAATCATTAACAACAAAAAAAAACGTGATATTGGAAAGAAAAAATCTTTTTTTTTTCTGCTGCTTAATTCAAACATTTGATATATAAACCACTAAAACAAATCGCATTTTAGCAGCTTTTATAATGAAACATTAAAGACGTGTAATGTTTGTTTTAATTTAAGACGAACACAAATGTGATTTCCTAAGGGAAAAAAACATTTTTTTTAACACTAGATTGTCCAAGGAAGTCATTTTGACTGCTTTTTAATTTCAATTAGAAGAACTATGATGTATATAATAACACAATTTCTTAGAATTTTGTGACTTTTATAATTATTTTTACTGTTGATATATACGAATAACTTGTTATATAACTGAAAATAATATCAAAAATTAATTTTAAACAAATTTCTTTATACATTAGTTATTCTTTCACAATGCAGTCATTTTGACTGCTTTTGGGCAATATAGGTAGTTCAGTCTTTCTAGTGTTAAAAGAGAATTAGGTTTAGCGAGAAAGGAAAATAGGTGAGTTTTTAAATTATTTTGCATGATTTGAACTAAATTTTAACAGTTATTAAAATAAGTTACGTAAAAAAGTGCAATCACTGAGAAAAGAAACTATAACCGTAATATCGGAAAGAAAATGCTTTTTTTTCTTTGATTGTTACGTTTAATATATATACAGAACCCGTTATCCGGAAATCAGAAAACCGGAAAACCAAAAAACCGGAACGAAATTTGGTAAATTTTCCCGCCATTTAAAAAAAAAAAAATTTCTTTTTCCTCGTAAAATTTTAGGATTTTTCTTTTTTTCAAGATGTTTACCTTACCATCATTTTGGAAATAATCATTAGTGTATTACTTTATATTTTTTTTCTTCTTTTTAAGATTATTTCCAAATATTTTTTTTTAGTTGCTTTTAACAATAAAAAAACGGCTTTTTGTAGCGATTCAGAAAACCGGAAAAATCAGTTATTCGGAATAGCGATGGTGACGATCGTTCCGGATAATCGGTTCCCTACTGTATTAACCAATGAAACAAATCGTCTTTTAACAGCTTTTGTAAGGAAACATAAAAACACCAAATTTATGGTTTCTATTTAAAGAGGGAACACAACTGCGATTTTTTGTTTTTCTACGTGATATTTTTAGATCATCAAGAAAACAAAGTTCGTAAACTGTTAAGTTACTTTATATGCTTCGAACAAAATTTAAATTAGCTAATTGAATAAATTATGTAAAACTAAACAGTTAACGTTAGACATTTGAAAATCAGCTAATTTGAATACTTTAATCGATTTACTTAAAATCTTTAACAGCTTTCACTCAGAATTTATTTATTTATTCATTTTTTTAATGCAGAGAATTGCAACCAAAATGGAATTAAAAAAGTCACAAAAGTCAGTGGTAAACAATTAACCAAAAACTCTATAAGTAGCAAATTTTACCGCTGAACAGTAACTACATAATTCACATACACGAATTTTAATTTTTAAATAAAACGGATTAAAATTTAAAGGAATTATCCAGCCCACAATGATAACTGCTGTTTTGTGAATCAATGCAAAATAGGCTGTATCTCTATAAAATAGTGGCCCCGTAATCACTGCCCTAAATCAATATTTTTAGGATCCTTATTAAAAATTATTTGAATTGGGGGACACAATTTAGATGATGCACCAGGAAAAATAATGATGCTATCAAAATCTGACGAATCATTATTGAGAGAGTCGGAATTAAAAACATCGAAACGTGTTTAATTAAACAAAGTAATGGAGCGACGTTGAAGGGCAAGTTTTAACTGTTAATAAAACAGGTTTTTATTGCTTTTACATCCACTCCAGAGAGAATCCAGAG
Organism: Parasteatoda tepidariorum; assembly: GCF_982258835.1. Classification (NCBI taxonomy): domain Eukaryota; kingdom Metazoa; phylum Arthropoda; class Arachnida; order Araneae; family Theridiidae; genus Parasteatoda; species Parasteatoda tepidariorum. The sequence continues at coordinate 81,546,045 of NC_141755.1, forward strand.
ATTGTTACTTAACTCTTATATATTTAGATGTGTTTCATACATACTGAATGTACTCTTAAAATATTAACTTTTAATTTCTTTACTACTATTGTCAAACTATATTATAATAAAAGAATGTAATTTATGTATGAAATAACTCTTGATTTAAGCCTTTAGAGAGGTTAAGAGGACGCTAAATTATGGGAAAGACTTTTTATGACAAATTCTGTTTCACCTCTATTTTGGTAATTTAAAATTTAAAGTATAGAGGAAAAAAAGGTACAGGTAAACAAAAAGTAAACCATGAAGTTTTAAATGCATAATGCTTTTTTCTTCAAAATACCAAAATGCAAACAAATTAGGGTGTGATAATTTGTCCTACTGTCTAATACAGCAATAATTCGTTGGCGTTTTGATATTTCGAAAAAGATATTCCAGCATTTTAAGCTGCATGTTTTTTTTTCCTATACTTATATTGAAGCTAATGAAGATAAAACATACTAGTATAGTTAAAACAGTTCCTACTAATGCAGGCAAAACAGTCTCTACTAATGTAGGTAAAACTCTATACGAAATGTAGGTGAAACAATATATACTAATGTACGTAAAACAATCTATACTAATGTACGTAAAACAATCTATACTAATGTTGGTAAAACAATTCAAACTAATGTAGATAAAAGAGTCCTAATGTAGGTAGAACAATCCATACTAATGTTGGTAAAACAGTCCATATTAATGTACGAAAAACAATCTATACTAATGTAGGTAAAACAATTCAAACTAATGTAAATAAAAGAGTCTATACTAATGTTGGTAAAACTGTCCATACTTATCTACGTAGAACAATCTATAGTATAGATTCTATACTAATGTAGGTAAAACAATGCATACTGATGTAGGTAAAATAATTCATACTAATTTTGCTAAAACAGTCCATACTAATGCAAGTAAAACAGTAATGTTGGTAATGCAGCCCATACTAATGTACGTAAAAGAATCTATACTAATTTATTTTAAACAATTCATACTAATGTAGGTAAAACAGTCAATACTAATGGAGGTAAAACAGAATTTGCCATGAAGCATTTCTTCGCGATATAACGTTCTCTTAAACATTAAACATATCCGTTTTTCAGAATAAAAATGTTGATGAAATTCTTAATTTTCATTCGTCGCCCCATAATTTAATTAGTATCAATAATTTTTTTTCCAACAGTATCAATACCTTTACTCATTTAATACGTCACACTTAGTATTTTCGTTATCTCTCTCAACTGTACTTAAATAACTTCTTAACATTGTATTAAATAAAAAATATGCATAGAGATTTTTTTCTTTATGTTGCAGCTAGCTGCCAAATTTGCAGCTACACCTAAATTGAACCAGTAATCCTAAATCATTATCAAGTCTCTTAAATATTTGAGCCATAAACTAAACATGTTAAAAGGATATACAGAAAAAAATGATCAATGAAATAATTTTTATGAGAATGTGTTGCACAATTGTAATTATAGAAGAAATTTTCATATATAGACTGATAAACTAATTAATAAGTTTCATAAGACCAATAATATATTATTTTTTACAATTTATTTAATATTTTTGAAACATTTTTAAAATTCAAATAAATAATTTGAACATGTAAGTTATCCATAGGAAATAACTGTACAAACTTTCCACAAAAGGATTTTGTAAACAATGAAGAATATTACATGTTACAATTAAGTTTTTTAAATAAGAACCAGGAAATAAAATTGGAAACACTCTCTCAGACACACTCAGGAGTTCTTAAAAGCAAACAAGTGTGCATAATTATAATGAATTAAATATATTTAATAACAAAAGAAATGAAAGTAAATAATTTGTGAGTACTTACTTCTTGAATTAATTCAGATATAAGTTCGAGAGGTGAGTTATAAATACAATCATCTTGAAGTGGAGTGGTAAGAGTCATCTCTACCAAGCCCTAGAATTAAAAAAAAAAACACACACACTCTCTATTAAAATCTGTGCATAAGCTTTATTGTTTTATTAAAATTACATACATTTGCAGGCTTGTGTGTTCAATTTAGGCTTATAAACCTTTGTCAAGAGGAAAGACAAGTAGAACAATTCAGCGAAGGACATCACGAAGTTCCAGAGTTACGGCGGGATTCGAACCCGCTACCTCCAAGCTTTGCACTGAGTTTGTCGGATGATACCACTCGGAACACGAGAGATTCCTAAAATCTTTTCAGATTAAAATATTTTAAGATTAAAATCTTTTCATAATTCATAATCAAGAATCGGTCGCTAAAAAGTGCATTTATTTCGAGGAATTAATTTTCGTGTCTTATTTTATAATTAATTTTCCTCATAATCAATTTATTTTAGATATGCCTATTAAACAAAGCTATGTAAACTGCATTTCGCAAGTAGATATATGATATCACTATACCCGAAGTTATTGGTAATAAAATGTTATTCAATCATTTTTTCTCGCTCGATTTCTAAACAAGGTACGACAAAATATTTTCTATATTGGAAAAAATTATCTATTTTTTTTTTTCAGATATGATCGCTCGCCGATGCAGTTGGAGTATTCATGAAGATAATACACAGCTGTGTCGATGCTCTTGACAAACAATATTAATCACAAAATAGTAAATGAAGAAGAATTTCTACATTACTTTCTATTTTCTACATTTTGCTGTTTCTATCGAATCGTCTTTTTGCCTGTGAGGATGAATTTTCGCAAACGAAATTTCGACCACTTTGCGATTAGCCAGAGAACTCAGATCTCAATTGGAGCTCTGTGTTTGCTTACAATGCAAGTTACAATCATATCATGACCACCACAAACAGAATTTATTGCCATCTTATCGTTAAATAGAATTTATCATCATTCAAAATTCCGAATACTTTCCGACTAGTTAGAGGGCTCAAAATTTAACTTGTTCTTGCTGCCCGTAAACGTAACAATTGTTTCTTAAATGGTATAAGCAAAGTTTATTGCCTTTCATTGCCAGTCGAAATTTCAACCTTTTTTCTGATATAAAGTAAGACACAAAAATTAAAAGAAGAAAATAATGAAATAAAAACTTTAGGAATAGACTAAAAAGGAAAACAATGCATTTTTGTCCGACCAAATTTGTCCGAATAAATTTTTATCTCTATCGAAATTACTTTCTCTAAAATTATAAGTCCTATTTTTTTCATTTTAAGACGGAAAAAAAAATTTAAAGTCTATTTAAAAAAAAAAAAAAACATTCCTTTTATTATTTTATTTTTTATTATTTTATTTTTATTTCATTATTAGTTTTATATTTATCCACTTAATTATGTTTGCTATTAAATTATAAAATCAAATTGTACAGTCAAAATTTATCTTCACTAATTTTTGCTCTAATATTTAAATTTGAATCCACAAATGTAAATCATAGTAATTTACTCCATTTATTGAAAAAAAAATATTCCCCTTTTTCTATGGTAATAAAAGTAAAATCATTCAATTTAAATTATCAATTTTGTTTTAAAGTTATTTTATGATACATCTATCTAAATACAGAACAATTGAATATGTAGCAAATAAGTAGCTTTATTAAATTGTTTTATTGAATTTTTTGTTGTTTTGTATGTAGTTTTATTAAATTATTTGTTGTTTTGTATGTTGTTTTATTAAATTGTTTGTTGTTTTGTATGTAGTTTTACTAAATTGTTTGTTGTTTTGTATGTTGTTTTATTAAATTGTTTGTTATTTTGTATGTAGTTGTATTAAATTGTTTTATTAAATTATTTGTTTTGTATGTAGTTTTATTAAATTGTTCGCCGCTACAAATAAATACTATATTATAATAGCATTAAATAATATAATATTTTAATCGAGAGCTACAAAGAAAACACAAATTAAATGTTTTCTGAGCAGAGTCACAAAGAGGCTTTACTTGATGCTATATTGAATTCAGATAAAATCAATAATAAATGAAATAATGATAAAATGTTATTGTGAAAGCTGCTTTGTACCACGCACAAAACCTCGATTACGTCGTAACTAAGGCGACGGGACTTAATCTTAAAGTAAACTGTGCCTTGATGTTTCGGTACACATTCATTTGGAGCATCAAACGAGAGATTTGAAAGAGATTTTGAAAGAAAGAAAGATATTAAATAAACCTTTTAGTTGAAGTAAAAGTGATCCATTATTTAACAAACCTACGCTTTGTTGAGAGGCTGAAATAAAATGCTAGTGTATTTAATACAGATTGAAATTTATACATTAATCGGTCAAGGTCTATTATAGATGCAATCAGTTATCTTAATGCTTATTTGTTACAAAAAAAAGTAAATAAAATACATTGTAATACTAATAATCGATATTTTAATTTATGTATCTTACGCGACTTCAAAACAGCGAGTATTATTCTCTAAGTTGGCGACACTTGGCCGAAGCATAGTTTTATATGTTGGATCTATTCGTATGGTTTTGCGATGCAGTTTCGCCGAAGAAAATTAAAAAAAACCATGGAGGTCACCGGTGACCCCCAAGATTATTAGAAACACATAATTCGAGTAAATTTTTAATTTTTTTATGCTATTATCGTTACTAAAATGGTTTGAAGAAATTAATGCAATATAGGACACACAAAAATAGTTCTTTTTATATACACAGAGATGCCAACTTGATCCGGGCAGCGAATAAATATTTTCAAACGCTAGTTTATTAATTGTGATTCTTGGTTTAATAAATTCAATTCAGTAGATTTTTATCCACTACTATTTTGAAACAATTCGCAGCTTATATAATTCACCACTTTTTTCAGATATGTCATGCTAAACCTTTTAAAAACTTGCAAAATCTGTCTAATATTTGCAATTTAGTCAGTAGTTATTTACCGTTTGGCCAGACTGGCAAGCCATGTAAAATTAGCGTGGCATTCAACGTGTTAATTTACTCTATATTTTTAAATTGTCATTTTTAGGCAAAAATAAGGCATATTTTTTCATTATACGCTAAGCAATGTAGACAAAAAATCTGTCGCCCTAAACAAAAAATATCCATAGAAGGCTATCAACTATGTTTTGAGCTATAACTCTTAAAAGTGCATATACTACTGAGTTAGAGATCAATGTAATAAAATAAGCAAATTTTTAAAAATTTCCGCACGTGTCTTAGCAAAAAAACATGCATAAAAATTAAATTTTTATCCATCACTATTTCTAAACAATTCGTAGGCTTGTATAATTCACCACTTTTTCAGATATGTCATGATAAACCTTTTAAAAAACCAGCAAAATCTGTCTAATATTTGCAAATTTAATTTGTACTTATTTACCGTTTAGACAAACGGGCAAGTCATGTAAAATTAGCGTGGCATTTAACGAGTTAAATAAAAAAAAATTATTATTCATTACTTTTTTCAGATATGTCATGCTAAACCTTTTAAAAAACTAGCAAAATCTGTCTAATATTTGCAAATTTAGTTTGAACTTATTTACCCTTTGGACAAACGGGCAAGCCACGTAAAATTAACGTGGCATTCAACGTGTTAAATAAAAACAAATTATAATTCACCACTTTTTTCAGATATGTCATGCTAAACCTTTTAAAAAACTAGCAAAGACTGTCTAATATTTGCAAATTTAGTTTGTACTTATTTACCGTTTGGACAAACGGGCAAGCCATATAAAATTAGCATGGCATTCAACGTGTTAAATAAAAACAAATTATAATTCACCACATTTTTCAGATAGGTCATGCTAAACCTTTTAAAAAACTAGCAAAATCTGTCTAATATTTGCCAATTTAGTTTGTACTTATTTACCGTTTGGCCAGACGGTAAATGTAAAGCCATGTAAAATTAGCGTGGCATTCAACGCGTTAAATAAAAAAAACTATAATTCACTACCTTTTTTCAGATATGTCATGTCAGATATGCCTTTTAAAAAACTAGCAAAGACTGTCTAATATTTGCAAATTTAGTTCGTACTTATTTACCGTTTTGCCAGACGGGCAAAGCCATGTAAAATTAGCGTGTCATTAAACGTGTTAAATAACAAAAAAAAAAAAAAATTCAATTTACGTGAGAATATTTTTATTACGATTTTTAAAATCATTTTTTTTAACAATTGACATTTAGAGAGAGAGTTGGTTTATGTCCAATCTAAGCGAATCCATTATTTAATCATGACATGCCTAATAAAAGTTAAGAATGATTACAAATTTCGTTGTTCTACAGTTGCATGAATGAGAAGGTTGCGACTAACGTCACAAACCGTCAAATAATCACGCGACTAAAAATTTGAAACACAAATATTAAATGTAAAGATTTTAATCAATTCAGCTGCGACTTGCGTAAATAACGTCTACTTAAAATGGAAAATGAACTCGACAAGTGATAAAAAAGGAAAGTTTTGGAATAGATTTTAGTGCTCCGCCGAATAACAGTTGATTGCTGGATTTATTATGTTAGTAATCTATTTTCAGATTACACGTTTATAGTTTGACGAGAACAATTCTTTTAGAATTCATTCACGTAACCTTAACTGAATCAGTAAGTAAAAGATACCAATAAGAGTATTTCAAAGGCAGTTTAATACCCAACACCCCACATTCTTTATAATAATTTTGATTTATAATTGTTCTTTAATAATTCAATTATCCAGTATTTATTATTCCTCGGCTTTTAAGTAGTTCTTGAGCATTTCTGTTTGCCTTCTTTGTATAACACGAACAGTATCCCAGTTGTTGTGAATAATAGATATAAATTGAATTGTAATGTAATTGAAACTTTTCAATTAAAAATTTGTACACATAGTTAGTATATTATTGTCTATAGTTATAGTATATTAGTATCTATAGCTTCAGTTATTTGTAAAATTTTCAAAATTGTACATTTTACGAATAAGGTAAATAATGGATATAAAATAAAAATTTTACATAAAATTAGTTATTTCTAAAATATACTCTAAATCTCAAATTTCCAAAACACTAAATGCTACAATACTCTGCAATTTAAAGTCGCTTTAAGTACAAAATATTTCTAAAGATAGGAACAGTTAAAATAACAGTATCACAAGACTGTTGATGAAATGGACCCTAGAATTAAAATTTCCTTTAAATATAAATGATTTCTATAGGTAGTAATAGTTAGTATAGCGCCTCTTACCAAGACTCTAAACAAGAACATAATAGGTTAACCTGTCAATTATATTTTGTTACACAAATAATTGAAGCTATTTTACTATGGCTTCAGTTATTAGGAAAATTTTCAAAATTTTACATTTTACAAATAAAGTGAATAATGTAAGTAAACAAAATATGCTTTAAATCTCAAATTTTCTCCAATAACCAAATACTTCGCAATAATACTTCGTAATTAAAAGTCTTTTCAAGTACTAAAGATTTAAAAAATAGGAACAATCAGAACAACAAAACTGTTAATTAGAATGACCCTAGAACATTGTAATTAAAATTTTCTTCAAATGTAAACGGTTTCTAAAGGATTAATATAAAAAAATTACGAGAGATTCTCTTCAGGTATTTTTAATTTTCAAATGCACTGGACTTAAAAAAATAAGGAAAGAAAAAAAAATCATAAATAACAATTCGTTAACGAAGTTCTTTAATATAATATGAACATAAACAATAACAACGCATATTTAAAAGAGGGAATTTCTTTAAACTACATAGCCTTTCTAAAGGTTTATTTAAGCATGCATAGTTGAAAAATTCAGTGAAAATAGCAGATATTCATAGGACCAGGATGCTTGAATAAATTTTAAGGTAATAACATTCTCTATTAAAAAATCCTAAGTTTAGCGAAATGTGTATAATTTGAAAATGTGTATAATTTGTGAAACTTCTACCATAACTTTAATGAAATATAATATTAAAACTAAATTCTGAAACAAAAACGATCGCAATTTGTATCTCTCTATTTAAAAAATGTACAATGAAGCTATAATTTTAACAAGTACAAAAATAGTATCGTATTCTTAATGACTCGTATTATAATTATGTATTTATGATTTATTAAAGAAACAGACTCGTATGATCATTCTATGTATTTATAATTTATTAAATACTTGTATAATAATTCTATGTATTTATAATTTAATAAATAAATATACCTAAAAAAGGTCGCATCTTTTGAAAGAATTGCGTTCGATCAAACAAGAACGGAATAATAAACTGGAAAAAAAATTAAAATGCGTTTTTTCAAGGTGATAACAGTGGATAGACTAGTGATTTTTAAATTTTTAAATGCGTTTATCTCAAAATCAGGTTTTTTTTTTCTTCAGATTTTACACCAACTAAAACACGATATCTCACATTGCTTCTAAAATAACAATATACAATTTCTTATGAGTGTTTATGATTATAGCGCACATGTTTTGAACTACAGACTAATAGAAAAAAAAGCAAAATTTCATTTTTTATGCTTGTTTTTTTTTTTTGTTAAGACACGTGCGGAAATTTTTAAAAATTTGCTAATTTAATTACATTGATCCCTAACGCAGCAGTATATGCACTTTTAAGATTTACAGTTCAAAACATAGTTGATAGTCTTCTAGATAAAATACTCAAAGGATTTTTTGTTTAGGGCGACAGAATTTTGGTTTACATTGCTTAGCGTATAATGCAAAAATATGCCTTATTTTTGCCTAAAAATGACAATTTAAAAATATAGAGTAAATTAACATGTTGAATGCCACGCTAATTTTACATGGCTTGCCAGTCTGGCCAAACGGTAAATAACTACTGACTAAATTGCAAATATTAGACAGATTTTGCAAGTTTTTAAAAGGTTTAGCATGGCATATCTGAAAAAAGTGGTGAATTATATAAGCTTACGAATTGTTTAGAAATAGGGTTGGATAAAAATCTACTAAATTGAATTTATTAAACCAAAGAATCACAATTAATAAACTACCACTTGAAAATATTTATTCGTTGTCCGGAGCAAGTTGGCATCTCTGTGTATATAAATAAAACTATTTTTGTGTGTTCTACATTGCATTACTTTCTTCAAAACATTTAAATAACGATAATAATATTAAAAAAATTAAAAATTTACTCGAATTATGTGTTTCTAATAATCTTGGCTTCACCGGTGATTTTTCAAAATTTTATATTAATATTTTTAAAAAAAGTTGCCGAAACAAGTCTGATATCTTAATTTCTTTTGGCGATAATACGGCGTTAAATTCGACTTGTTGAGGTCAGAAAAGGATTAAAAAATTGTTATATCATTGTGCTTTATGTTCCAGATGAGATTTGAGAATATTTGTTAGAAGGAATATTGATTGACAATAAATCACCTTTGGCTATAAAATAGGCATAAATTCTGCTTTATGTTATCAGAAAATAATTTTAACTTATTTTGTCTCAAGAAACAGAGCCATAACAAGTTGTGATAAATGATCGAAATTTCTACTGTACGATTCAATCCTAACACTTAAGAAAGTTGATAGCAAAAAAGTAGAAAAGTTTTCAAGAATAGAAAGATTTTGATGTATTATATGAACTCACAACTTCAGCTTACCAACTCACTACAACTAATCGGTCGAATCACATTTAGGTTCACATAATTTCATTAAATTCCATTTAAAAAAACTACGCATGGAATAAAAACCGTAAATATCATTTTAAATCAGAATAGTTTCTTAAATGGTGTTCTCCAAAATGTATATTTGTGCAAACAGGAAAGAGTATTCCTCTCCAATAATTGTATTTTATTTCAATTTTTGAGCTTACGATAATCATGTTCAACTCCGTGGCCTTGCAATTTTGAACTTAACCCAGAAGGCAAGGGAACTCCTGGATCAAGCATTGGAACAAACAAGTCATCATGGAGGACATTTCTTAAGGAACTAACCCGCATTTGCGCTACGCGGAAAGGAAAACCAGAAAAACCTCTCATGCTTAGCCCGATGGGAAGGGGATCCTAACCAGTGATCTTTCTATCACTGAGGATATTTTTACGTCAGCACTGCGGACGGCACGAGCCTGAAGCAGAATTCTTCTCACAAGTCAAGCCTCTGCCTCTTCAATAATTAAAATAAGTAACTAAACACTTACTTTAAGCTCTTTAATGAAGATATCCGGCCGCCGTGTGTTAGACAGCAACCTTCGATACTTCAGCATATTTCTCTGAGAAGAAAAAAGGAATAATTTAATTAAATTATACAGAATGTAGTAAAATAATTTGATGATAACATCTAATTTAAAGTATAAAGTACATCTAATTTAAAGTACATATTAATTTTTGCATTTCATTGTAATAAACATTTTTGTTAACTTTCAAATTCACATCATACATAATTGACATAACAGTTTTAAATAGTTTATAACTATAGCTGTGATAAGTGCCATTTAAAAAAAATGAATAATTCAAATTTAAAATAGAAAAGCTGGGAAACTAAATCATTTCAAAATTACCAGCACAATAATTTTGAAATTTTATTTCTAAATAAAAATCATACACAAGTTTTTTTTTTTTTTGAGAAAAAAAAAACAATTTGAGTGGATTAAACTTAAATACTTCAGTGCTCATTAATATATAAAATCTGACAACTACAAATCGCATTAAAAACACTAGTATTAAGGTTATAAATTTCAATAAAACTGATAGCATATTTTTTATGCATTAAAGGTAATCTTTAAAAAAAATAACTAATAAAAATTATTATTTTAGAATACTTTAAAAAGAAGAAAATTTTCAAATAAAATGAAGTAATAAAAAAAAACTCTATTTTCGTCTAAATACAGAATTTTAATGAAATAAAAATCGTCTTCTCTACGTATTAAATCCTACATAACTATACATTTGATTCCAGCCACTTTTAGTAGCCCAGGTATTACCATTTAACATAACACTAACATTTTCAAAGATTGCAAACGCTAAAATTTTATCACTTAGTCATATTTTAATGAAAATTTAGAAATAAATATTTCCTTTAAACTGCGCTAATTTTTTTTGAAATAACAAACAAAAAAGATTAAATACTAAAATAAGCACCCAATTCGTAATTCAGGAGTTGAATGCTTATTGTTACGTTTACAAAGTAGCACTGGTTTACAGCTATTTAGGGTTAAACGCATACGATAAATATTATATGTTTACGCCTTATTTAGCACAAAAAATCCAAATCAGTATCATGTTTGACTCAAAAACGATCCAAATCTATGAGAAAAACATAATTAACACTAGATTGCCCAAGGAAGTCATTTTGACTGCTTTTTAATTTCAATTAGAAAAACAATGATGACACAATTTCTTAGAATTTTGTAACCTTTTGTACAACATATAATTTTTTTATTGTTAATATTTACCAATAACTTGTTATATAACTGAAAATAATATCAAAAATATTAAAAATTAATTTTAAACAAATTTTTTTATACATTAGTTATTCTTTCTCAATGCAGTCATTTTGACAGCTTTTGGGCAATATAGGTAGTTCAGTCTTTCTAGTGTTAAAGCAAAGACAAATTAAATCTATAAGAAACGCATTATTTATAATTAACACAAAAACTATTGAAATCTTTGACAAACATCTTTCATCTAAAACAAAAACCATCCAAATCTATGAAAAACAATATAATTAAATCAAAAACAATACAAATTTATGATATGTATCTCATATGTAACGCAAAAACAAGTGAAATCTCTGAATAATGTATTATAATTAGCACGAAAACAATTCAAGTCTTTGATAAACACCTTTGTAATCAGAATGAATGAAACTTCAAATGAACAAAAAACAACAACAAAAGCAAAAAAGAATACTCACTATCCAATTCATTAGGAAATCGAGATAAGATCATTGAACAAATAACTAATTGAAAATCTTATTTGTTGCTAAGATTGAATCAAACATTCTAGAATGCAATTTCTTGATTCGTAATCGAGAAATCAAGAAAAAATTAAATGCCGTCATCAGAGAACTATTCATTTCATTTGACGTCACCTCAGGTGGATCAACTAAAAATTCCATAGTTATACACAAAACAATTCAGATTATTGACATTTCATTCCGTAATTTATCATATCAATATGACATGTTATTGATGATAACTTCAGTATATTCAGTCACTGGAATGAGATGTAGTTTATGGGTGACGTATTTAAGATTGATGGTAATCTAACGACGGTAGGCAATTACTTTTCATAAAATGCATGCCCCAAAAATATTTGTTTTTAATTTCGAGAAATGAAATTTGACTAAAATGTGTTTTAAGCCAAAATCTATGAAATGTTTCCAAAAACTGTAGATGTAAGTAAATATAATGGTATAAAGTCTAAAAATATTAAAAAAAATAATTGGCTAGCAAAAGCATGAATAAAATAAACTAAACACATAAATAGGTAAACAATAAAATAAAAGCAGACGATAAAATTAAAAGACTTTTTTTAGAACAACAGAGTTGTTAGTTTTTTTATAAATTCGTTTTGTTTTGTAATTTGAGTTTCATATAACCAGTTACGGGTTTTACTAGTTTGTTTTATAATATTTTAACTATCCCGTTCCGGGTACTTGATATTTGTTACTGTTTGTGTTGTTTGTGAATAAAAGCTTTTTTATAAGAAACAGAACTGTTATTTATATAGCTTGATACGTTACAACGGGTATCAAAAAATAGGATACGTAAATACGCTTAAATTATAGAATGATCTCTAAATAAATTGTTTAAGGAATATGGATTATTACGTATAAGGCGTATTTCTGCATAAATATGAATTATTTAATGAGGAAAAAAAGGTATATTTAAAACTAATGAAAAATCGCTGTCTCAAAATGATGGAAGATTCGAAAATAAAACATAATAGAAGATTCGAAAATAAAACAAGTTTTTTGTATTTTATTTTTATTATGACCGGCGTTAAACAGCCGATCCAATTCTGAATTTACGACTAGTAATAATCAACGCCGCAGTCTTGTAATTTTGAACCCGATCCAGAAGACAAGGGAGCTCCTGGATCAAGTATTGGGACAAACTAATCATCATGGAGAACGTTTTCGATGGAACTAAGCCGCATTTGCGTACCATGGAAAGAAAAACCACGAAAACTACCCACGGCAAAAGGATTATAACACAATATTTTAATTAGAATTGAAATAAAGCCTGTTTTTATAACGTTTTTTTTATAGAAAAACGTACAGCAAGTTTATTATAACGTTTCTTATGAATGGATGAACAAAAGCGTTTAAGATGCAAATTACTTCACGAATGTAGTATAGAACAGAGTGCGTAGCCAGATTTTTCAACAAAAAATAAGCACCTTTTAAGTACTTTTTAAGCACTCAAAAAATATTTTTAATCACTTTCCGAAAAAAATAAAATTCATAATTAGGATCTGTGCAGCAATAAAAAAAAATTTTATCGTTGAAAATTCTTAATTTATAAACGTAAAATGAATGAAATTTAAAATCGTTTTCTAAAACTTTACATAGCTAGTTTCTGATAAATATTGCAGAGAAAATTGTGAAAATCGTACATTTCTTGCAATTTAAAACGACAATCGCAACGGCAATGAAAAAATCTCTTTTTAAAAGATAGAAAATAAAGCACTTTTTACAAACCCCGAATAAAAAAAGCACCTATAAAGGCTTTTTAAAAACGTAAATCAAAAATAAGCACCTTTAAGCACTTTTTAAAAACGCTACGCATCCTGTAGAAGTTTGTGATCCCCTTATTCCAAATACATACTTTATAAAAGGACCTTTGGCTTCTAAACTAGGCAACAAATTCCGATTTTTATTTCCAATTAAAAGATACATGTTTGCAAGAACAAAAAGAAAAAAAAGAGGCCCAAATTTGCCTTAAAGTTTTACAAGACACATTTTGGGCCTCTTTTTTTAAACTATCACATCATCAAATATCAAATCATACTATATCTTTGCGTAGGATTTGAGAGTTTTAAGGCAGGATATAGTCAGAATTTGAATATGATCGTTGTTTAAAGAACCTGTCGATGACGAAAAAATGAAAGATTCTTTTTTTCATGGACTTTATAATTCCACGTAATAAAAGTGACACAAATGCAATTAAATATTTCAATATCCACCGATGCTTGAAAACGAATAATCAGTAGTGTTCTCCAATAGATACGTGACTCAGCGCACGAAAGGAAGAATCACGTACAGAAATTTGCACGCCAAATTGCAGATCCAACTTTTCTTTGCATTGTGTTAGAATTTCAGGTTGAATGGCAAAATGAAATTGCATGTTATGTACGTGACTAAATACCGATACATCATTGAAGTTGACTTTAAAATCAGTTCTAGTATAGATGATATAAAATGCTTATGGATTTTTTTCAATTAAATAAACCAGAAATGAATATTTAAATTTAATCTATTTGTTCGTGGCGTCATTTTAAAAGGACGGTTCCATTTTTCGATTGAGGTAAAACTGTAGTAAAGCTCTAAATTAAATAACTTTTGATCCAGTGATCGGATTGTCACAGGGTATGATGCAATCTTTATGGTTCGCTAAGTTTACCTAAAATTACTTTTAGGACGATATTTTAAGTTACGATATCAGACAGACAAAAAGACCCCCCCCCCTTTTTTTTTAATAAATGGTGCTTTTTTTTCTAGAGAGAGAGACTTGAATCCTTGACCCTCAAAATATGGGAGCGGCTGAAAACTGGGAAATATCGTCCTCATTGTTTAGTCAGGACAGTGGTCGAAAGTTTTGGTTCCTCAATGCTAATTTCCGATTTTCTTTCTCTTCACACTAAAAATATTTTTTCTTAAAAGTCGCATTTTTAAATGTTTATTTCTCAAGAACTATTTTATCAATTCCGCTCAAATTTTGGATTTTGACATTTGAAAGTTAGTTACACTTTAGTTAACAGCTACAAATGTTGTAAGAATTTGTATGCCTTATAATTCAAAAAAAAATTTATTAATAATGAAATAAACAAAAAAAATTTTTTTTTCCAATTCCCACCTGTGTTAACATCCGTCAATTCAGGCAACAATAAAATATTAAATTATTAAAAAAAATATTTCTTGCGTAGAATTCTTTTTTAATAAACTAATTTGTGCAAAAATGCTTCGATTAGCAAATTAGTTATTTGATAACAAAACAAATATTGGATGAAACTTTCGAACGCTTTCCTGCCTAAACTCTTGTGGTCTAGATTGCGGCTAATTCCCAATTTTTTGAGGGTTAAGAATCCAAAACTATTAATAAAAAAAAGCCTGTTTATACAGAGAAAGTGCAAATTCTATATCTGATCTTGTGATTTAAGATATTAGCACAAATATTTTAGGTTAGTTCCTCAAATCATTAATATTCAATCTTAGAATGAGAAAATCCGACAGCTAGATTAATTGCTATTCATGTGATTTATATGATATTTCGCACAAGTTTTTCATCATTATGTTTTATTTCGCTGAAATGTAATTGTTCCTTATACCACAATATAAGAGCATTAAAAAAAGTACATTTGAATTTGAAGTCAAGGCCCGATGCCATTTAAGAAAAAAAACAAATAAATAGATACAAAAAAAATTTAATAAATAAATAAATAAAAAACTAATGTGATACGTAGCAAAAAGAAATTCTATTTGATGTTACTAAATAAGTGTTATCCCTTTTCTCAATAAGTTCGTACAGATCACTTTCTGCGACTAAGCATAAAAATGCAAAACCAAACATCATTTTTTTTTCGTTTTGAAATATATTTATTTTCAAAAGATTATCTCATGAATTTTTTGCAGTCATTTTATATTAAGCCACTTGAAAAAACATTTCAGTTATTGATTTACAAAAATGAGGAAACAGGAAAATGCTCATTTGACGTAAATTGACAGA
The DNA here is from genome assembly GCF_982258835.1 of Parasteatoda tepidariorum. Taxonomy (NCBI): domain Eukaryota; kingdom Metazoa; phylum Arthropoda; class Arachnida; order Araneae; family Theridiidae; genus Parasteatoda; species Parasteatoda tepidariorum. The sequence goes on from NC_141755.1 coordinate 81,561,838, forward strand.
ATTGAAATTGAAAACCTCAACATACGATTTGAGAATTCTGAATTAAGGAAATAACGTTTGTTTACTGAAATATATATACATATATTTAAAATATTATTTTAAATTGCTTTCCTCCATACTATATTTTCATATACAAATAAAATTAGAAAACCGAATGTCAAGTCTTTTATACAGAAATGCTTATTTACAGTAACGTTGCGTCAGTATTACATATTATGTGTTAGCAAATGCGGAAATTACCCTCTATTTTAGGGTTAGAAATTATTTCAATTAATATATTTATCAATTCTCCTATATTACAGTTGTAAATCGGAAACACAATTAAAAACTATAATTTTGATAGTGACAAGTTGAAAATATATTTGGTTCATTTGATTGCATTATATTTTACGGGCTCAAGTTGCAAATCAGAAACACAATTAGGAAAAATAATTTTGATAGTAACAAGGTGAAAATATATTTGGTTCATTTGATTGCTTTACCGGCTCAAGTTGTAAATTGGAAACACCATTTGAAAAAATAATTTTGATAGTGACAAGGTAAAAAATATATTTGGTTCATTTGATTGTAAAATATTTTACTGGCTCAAGTTGCAAATCAGAAACACAATAAGGAAAAATAATTTTGATAATGACAAGGTGAAAATATATTTAATTCTTTTAACTGCATAGCGTTTTGTAGTACAGTGGATATGCTTTTTCTTTCTTATAAAATAATTTATTCACGAACCAGCCTCACTTACATGAATATTTAGAATGACATGAAGCAATGTAAAGTAATTAAAGTAATTTAATTTGGTGATCAAAACCAAACAAAAACCTCAATATTCACATAACCAATAATAGATATAGAAAATGAAGAATAACAATCAATGCACACGAAAAAAATAATAAGCATGAAAACTACAAATTTCTGAAGAAAAATCAGACAATTTCAGATAAAAAAATTAATTAAATGTTAATAGCTGTCCAGGTATTATTTCTAATTTAATCCGGTGGTTCGGCAATCTATGACGGGGTTAATTTACTGATATTGGATAATGTATATTGGATTATCCATCCGTATAATGTTTTTTTTTTTTTTTTTTTTTTGTCAAATGTAATGCGCAATCTAAAGTTAAAGTAAAGTGATGCGACCACCTGCAAATATTTTTCTGAAGAGAAAAATTTCAAAATTACCCTCTTGTAAAAAAAATATCGCCGACCACTAGGCTAGACGAAACGATCTGCCTAGTAGATTTAAAGTAATTTCTTTGTCATTAATCTTTTGTCAACTTACAATGTAGTCTTCTTTCCCAATTATTCGGAGTTTTCAGCGAAATTGCTTATGCTAATTTTGATCTCAATTAAAACAAATGTTTTGCAAAATTTAAAAAATAATCTTGTCAAGTCTGAAACTTATTTTAATTAAGTCAATATCAATTGGTCCTCTATTTAATTGCATGAAAATGAATTACTTGATAACGAAAATTTCGTTCTCAATTAAACTAAACTCTATAACCTATAATTTAAAAATTTTAACAAAAAAATAATCTTCTTAAATCCAGGGCCAATTTATGTTTAATTACAATAAATCGGTTCATCTATTTAGCTAAAAACGAATTTGCTGAATAAGGAATACTTTGTTCTCAGTTAAGTCGAATATTTTGTAAGACTTTTAAACTTTCTTACAAAAAAATGAACTTGTCAAATCTTGGACGATATTGGTACGAAGTAACGGACTATGTAAAGGACTAATTAAATTACAATAAATTAGTCCTTTACATAGTTATATGAAAATCAATTGAATATCTATAAACCTTTATACAATCTATTGCTTTATATAAAAGAAGCATGGTTTCTTTTTAACTACACCTCTGATTCAAATTATTAGAATAATTTAAAAAATCGATATTAAAAAGTCACTATTTTATTAATTTATTTTTAACTTGCTAAAATTAAATAACAAATTTAACGACTTAAAGCTACATATTTCATGGTATTTTTAAACATTAAAAAAAAATAAGGCATAAATTAATTCGACAATTTAGTTTTGTAAAAAATCAAAATATAAGAATAGAATTTATGTTGTTCAAAATATTGAAATATTTCATTATAAATACTAAAATTCAATTATAAATAAGGAAATAAAAAGTTACTTTATTTTACAGCATCGCCTTTACCTTTGATCAATAAATATAAACGATCTTGCATGCAATAAATAAAGCTTTTTTTTCCACATTAATCCAAATAGACTTAATGCTCTCCACCAGTTCAGTTTTGTTCGTAAGAGCAACTTCTTGCAGTTTTTCTTTACTATCTCCCATGAATTTTTAAATGGGTAAAGGTTAAAATCTAGTGAATCAGCTGGCCACGATAGCACTGTAAATTTGCGTTCCTACTGTCAGATTCTAGTTTTGATGCATGAGGCGAAGCTAAATCTTATGGAAAGATAAAATTTCAAAAGCTTCTGCAAGACATAAAAGGAAACTGACGGCGCAGTTAAAAGAATATCGATTTTAGAGAGTACGATATTTGCATCGGAAATGAAAAGAAAAAAAATTAATGTTTCTAAATAAAAATTGTTAAGGCGTCTTCATAAATTTAAGTTTCAACGTTGTGTTTCAAAAACAAAACCTCTTATGACTGTAAAACAAAAGTTTGCAAGAAGATGCAAATCAAGATTGTTATGGGGTTTGAAAGATTGGAAAGAGATATTTAATGACGAAATTATGTTCTGTGTGTCTAATGGCAATTAAAGCGTTCGAGTTAGTAGGATGAAACAATACAGTGAGCATGAAACATTTAATATAGAGTGCCTGGAATTTTCGGTAGTTAGCAGCCAGTGTGATGTCATGGAGTTGCATTAGCGCAAACAGACATGAAAGGGTTATGAATTCTCACAGAAAAATTTAATTCAGATTCTCGAGAATTGCATGATTTCCTCATCAGAAGACTTGTTCGAAGATTATTTTATTTTCGAAGATGATCTTATTTTCAAAAAATTATTTATCTTCAGCTCATACATCAAAGTTAACTGGGATAAGGCTAAAGATCTTAACCCAACTGAAAATTTATGAGAGACAGTAAAGAAAAAATTACAAGAAGTTGCTCCTAGGAACAAATCTGAACTGGTGGAGATATTAAGTCTACTTGGGCTAATGTGGCAACAAAAAAAAATTGCTTATTCCATGCAAGATCGGTTAGAGTGATCAAAGGCAAAGGCAATGCTGCAAAATATAAACAAATTTGTTTCTCCATTTACAATTCAATTTTAGAGGTTATAATGAAATATTCTAATATTTTGGACCACATAAAACTATATTCTTTTATTTTGATTTTTTTCAAAAATGCTGTGAAATATGTAGATTTTACTCAGCAAATTAGTAATTTAATTTAAGCAAGTAAAAAAAAAAATAAAAAAAAAAAATTAAGATAATTTTTAGTGTCAAATTTATTAATTATTCTAACATTCTGATTCATAGCTGTAGTTCTAAAAAAATAACATTTCGTATCGTAAAACATTTCAGGAATTGAAAATCCATCTAAATGATCGAAATCGATACAAAGTTTCAAATATGGAAAAAAAACTCAGCAAGAAAACTTCTGCTTACCGTTTTGTTTGGCATTCTCCAACCACAAGCAACTAAGCAAATATCTGAGCTCCTATGCTTACTTATCCCAAACAAAACTCATCGACAACGTCACAACAAACTAGCCAAAACAAATGTCGCATTCAACAACAAAAGAACTTTCGTCGAAGTATTTTGAAATTCACTTGAAATTTGATGACAATTCTTTTTTTGTCATAAAAGACAATGAAGAAGTCCGACTTTTTTTCTTAAATATATCACGCCCTACAAAGGATCACTTCTCCCAACATCTTATTTTATAGTTTGAATCAATTTTGATACAACCTTGATCAGGTTATATACGGAGGTATTATTTGCTCACTTAAATGCTTGATTGGCTTTGATTTATGCAATGCATATCGATAACCGGAAATTACGGATGAATCGGACGTACTTTGAAAACAATGGAGGAATAAATCACTTAAGACAGAAGTCAACAAAAGAGAGAAAGTTAGGTAAAGATTGTGCTGAAGATTTTCCACAAAATAAACTGTTTGGACGTCTTTACATGAGAATGATCTACTTTTGCTCGATAAGGAAGTAATCGAAAAACCTTCAGCGAAAATAAAATTTGAATAAAACAAAAAATGGTGAGTAAATTACACTTGAAGAAAAACCAATTTTAAAGAAACACTGAGTAAATTAGTTTCTTGGAAGACGAAATTGAGTAAAACGAATGTTAGATGCGATTTGAATCAAACAAATCAGCTCTCTTAAGTGGCTTGAAATATTAATGATTTAATTACCAACTATAATGGGGGCTAAAATATCAAAGTAATTCGAATAAATCTATTAAATTTATTAAGATGAACATGAAATAGAAATTATATAAATACTACTAGTCTTGGGTGACCAACTTAGTAACCTTTCAAAACTATCTTGTACGACATATAAATCTAATGTACAGCAAAACTGCATTTAAATATTAAAATTTTTCAACCCTTCCTCTAATCCAGACTCCTTAATTAGTTTTAAACAATTTATTAACCAAATTTTCCTCCGTCTGGCTGTTGCCGCGCGAAAGTACTTTGATTTCAATTTTAACTATTTAATTAAAAATTTTCTGCACAGCCATTTTGAAAAGAATCAGAAATAAATCTTAATAACTTCGTGACTAAGTTTTATTTCTAAAAAAATTCAAAATTATCAACTATAGTATTGCCAATAGATGGAGAAGTACCCGAATTTATGGAGTCACATAAGAGAAATATACACACACAAATATATATCAATTTAATTTTTATCCTCTTAGGCAGTGTTTCCCAAAGTGTGGTACGCGTACCTCTAGGGGTACGGGAACAGTTTAACGGGGGTACGCGTTCTTATGCGAAATATTTCGTGACAAACGAAAATTTCAAAAAAATTTATTTAAAGACAAAGCTAGCCATGAAAATTTACGATTACGTGTTTTTCTATTGGCTATTTTTTTGCAGTGTTAGCAGTTAATAATTAGTGGTGTCAACAGCCAGTTGAGATTTTTAACTTTTGTGCAATTTTTTATAGTAAAAAATACATTCATTTTCTTATTAGTGGTACACAGCGTTACGAAAAATTTGGAAAGGGTACGCAAAAGTCATAAGTTTGGGAAACACTGCTCTTAGGTGACATGAGTTCAAATTCCAGGGATAGCTGGTCGATTCAAAAAATATTACACTCTAGTATTACACAGACGTAAAATATTGCTAGTGTCAGACGGGTTATAATCATCTTGTCATCGGGCTAACCATGGGAATTTTTTGCGTTTTTCCTTCCCAAGTATCGCATATGTGGACGAGTTCCATCGAAATGCCCTCCACAAAAATGCGTTTTCTTGTTTGATTCGGTAGTTCCTCATTTTCTGGGTGATTTCAAAATTATAAGGCTACTGAGTTGAACACCGGTGATCCTTTTTAGCACCGGTGAGTTTCTAAAGAAAATATTAAGTTATTTCAGTGATTAGAAAGATTTCGCAAAGCGTTTTAGTTCCTCTTGATTTGAACGATATTTGAACTTCATGGCGCATGCGTAAAAATGTTCCTACAAATCACAGTATCACTAATAAGTGTTAGAAAATAAGGTTAGCATTTAACATTAGTGCTAAACACTATCCATAATCTCTCTATTGTCAAAGTGAGTAAGAATCGTCGATTGAATAACTAACTTCCACCTAAACAAATAAATAATCAAAGAGATTTAAATCAATAGAATCAGATTGTCCATAAACGGAGTTATTAAAGTTGAAACAAGAATTAAAGGAATTATGGGGACCGTATGAAAGAAAAAGGGGAATGTCTGGAATTTTGTGAATTTACAAAGCAAAATTCACATTTGTTTTTTCCTTTTAAATCTTCATACTTTTATTGAAATGTTTTCTCTAAAAAAAAATTCGATTTTTCTTCAAAAAATTGGATAAAAGTAATTTAAGTGAACGCATTAAAAATAAGAAATTTCTTTAAAATTATAAATATCTCATTACAAATACCATAACATTACTTTTTAAATGATCGCTAACTTTACAGAGTCATTAGAAACAGCAGAGTAATTCCCATCTTCCCTTACATAATTATCTTTATTGTGGTAACTAGAAACTGACAGCATATGATAATTATTCATCTCCATTTTGCTCAAGGCACCGAAGATAATGATGGTGACGAGTCTTGATCAAGTACAAGGCTTAGTTCCACTTAATTCATGCATGTCAATCTGAAGCTGTTATTTCTCACCTCGCGTTTGGAGAATGCATTACCAAAGCCTCCTAGATAAGTCTTCTCTAGGAGGCTTTGGCATTACCCGAGGAGATGAGGAAGAAAAAAAAAGAACTCCTTTAGAAGACATTAATTGGACATAAACTTCATATTAACATTTTCTGATACTAGTTTATTGGGTCAAATTGACATTTCTGTCGTTCAGTTAACTTTAATTCAGACTTGGAAGCAATTTAAAAAATATACTTAGGTCTCGCCTTAATTAAGCATTTACCCTCAGGTATTTATTTTTCGAATGCGGACAAATGTCGAAGATATATATGGTTTGTTCACAGTTATGATATTTAAGAAAAGATGAGTGAAAATGCATATGCTTTGAACTTTGAACTTTTTATGTGAACTTTTCTAGTGTTTCCGTCTGAACTGCTATTTAATAAATGTTATTTCAAATATTTATAGTGGACGGCTGAGAAATGTGTAGTTTGCTTACAGTGCCCTCAAATTTCCTTTTGCAGATATTTAAATAAGTCACAAAATTCTAAGTCTATGTGATAAGTTCCGAACTGTATAATTGTGACTTTTGATATTAAAAAAAATAATGACGAATATAAAAATTAATACACATTTCCAAAGAGTGCTTTACTTTATTTTATAAACCGGCGTCGAATAGCCGAACCAATTCTGAGTTTTCTGTTATAGACGTTAAACTCCGCAGACTTGTAATTTTGAACCCATTTTGACAACAATTTTGAACTCCTCTATCACGCATTTTATTTTATATTTTACTTTATAACCATCGTTGCACAGCCGACCCAATTTTTGGGTTCAACTACGTAGCCTTGTCATTTTGAACCCAATCCAGATGACAAGTGAACGCCTGGATCAAGTATTGGAAGAAATTTGCCTTAGTGGAAAACTTTTTTGACGGAACTAACTCGCATTTGCTTTACATGGAGAGGAAGACCACGAGAACCTCCCACGGTTAGCCTGACAGCGAGGAGATTCTAACCCGTGATCCATTTACCACTGAGGATATTTCATGTCAGCACTGTGGTCGGTGTAAGCCGGATGTGGAATTCGTATCTACCAGCCAACGCTGTGATTCGAACCCGGTTCACCTCATTGGAAGGCGAACGCTCTATCCCCTGAGCCATCGCGGCTCTTGTATCAAGCATTGTTAAAAACTTGCTTTCATGAAAGACTTTTTTAATGAAACTAACCAGCATTTGCTTTACATGGGAAGGAAAATCATGAAAGCGTCCCTCCGTTAGGCCTACAGCAAAGGGACTCTAACCCATGATCTGTCTACCGCTGGAGATATTTTTACGTCAGCACTATGATCGAAACGAGCCGGGAGCAGAATTCATGCAACCAGCCATAGGTGTGATTGAAACATGAGTCACCTCATTGAGAGGCGAGTGCTCAATTCCTTGGAATTTTATAGCTAAGTTTTATTGCTGAAATCAATAATACGAATTGTCCCAGATATCGGCACGTGGATGACCGAATTTGAACTTGCGAGAGTTAAGAAATTTTTTTAGGAGAGCGATGATTTATGAAACCTATTATTATATTAAGATCCAAGTAATGGTTTAATATTTCGATTATACGTCAAAAAAAAGGAAGATAAATTTAAATACTCTTTTATATAACTATTTAAGGATAAACACTTATAAAAAATTGTCTCAGCAAACATCTTCATTGAACATTTTATTTCAAAATAAAACAATTAATGAACTTCAAAATTCAACAATGGAGAAATATGTTTCGTTGATAGCCATTGTCAACGTTTACAATAGTTGTTTTTCGTTTTCATTTCAATGAAAACCAAAATTATTTCACAAGTCGCATGCATAGACTAAAAAAAAAAAATTCTTAATTGATTTCTCGAGTTCTTCAACTGCCTGGCTATAAGTCAAGTTTTAAGACAATTATCGATAAAAACGATTGTTTTTCGTTAATTTTTCTATTATATAAATTATAAAAAACAACTGCCAGTAAACTTTATTTATTAAATCTTAGTTCCGTTATTAGAAGGTCGATGATTTAGGATTCCACAATCAAAATGAGTTGGATACCGCTGTAGCAGACGATTTTTCACCCGATCCTGCTGTGTTCAAAAGATCTTAAATTTTGAATTGGTTCATATTTCTGGTAGCAATTCAACATTTAAAGGCCTTTTTTTATGTATATATATAAATTTAATTTTCATAAATTTAATCGGAAAAAATCAGAATTATATTACATATTTACATCTAAAGAATGCAAAATAAAATTTCAAAAAATGCGCTATCAATTTTGTATAACCCAACATATGAAACAAAATTAAAGTATCAAAAAAAAATTGAATACGAAAAAAAAAGGAACAAATCATTTTAAGTTTAGACAAATTCATTCACATCTAACCCCCTCTTTTTCCAAGGAAGTCCGGAATACGGTGTTCTCCATAAAACATTCAAATTTCGCAACAATTTCCAGCACACGTTCCCCTCTCAGCTGGCTTGTAAAAGCCACACTTTACCCCTCAATTTGTCATAACTCTGGCGCCAGCATCGATTCACGGTAAGTCACCTGTATCCTTTTGCTTTTGGCGAAAAAACCGTAAAATCCTTCCAAAGTTTGAAGCATGGCATACGGTAGCCAGGTGTTTAACGGCTTACCTGTGTTATCCGGCAGGTGAAGACACCAATCCATACCCCCCGCCTCATCTCCCTACCACTGCCGCGAAGCATTCGTCATTTTCAGGTAAATGCTTGGAATCTAAAACTGGCGACTTAACGCATTAACGGTCTCGCCTATTTGATTCCAAATGGCGAAAATAGAGATACGAGAATTTCGGAATCGTTTGGAATGTTTATAAAGCTTCATAAACAAATAAAAGTGGTCACTTAAAATTCTTGTGTTTGAGGCCCCGCAGAAGTTCGGGTCGCAGTTGTAAAAGGTGATTTATGATACCTGGCAACTATTATTTAGTTCCGCGCAGCTTTTATTTAATTCTTATGTTCTACAAATATAGCAAAAAGAAAACAAATGCGTGTAGTCTAAAATCTGTAACGGATTTATACTTTAGTGAATAAAATAGAATTGTTAGTGAATTTTTTTTTTAAATTTTTTCTGCGTAATTATGAAAAAATTCTAACCCTTGATATTAAAAACATGTAAGTAAAACGCGCAAATGTTTGTTGAATTTGTTACGTAATGTGTGAATCGATAAACATTAAGATTCGCAAACACTGTGTTCGCAAGAACATGCAAGACAAAATGGTATTGCGAAGATGTTCGAATTTTAATATGATTTTTTTTTAAAGTATATTCTTTATTACGTATAATAATAGTATATTCTTTATTTTTTTTTATAGTATATTCTTTATTATTTGGTTTAAAAAAACGGAAAATTATCGTGGAAAATATCAATTAAGTAACTAAATGATTAAAATATAAAACGTAATAACACAATTAACAGCAGTAAATAAATAATTTTTTTCACAAGTAATTTAACAACGTTAAGATGGGTTAAAATAAACGTTTTTTATATGTCTCCAAAATTTAATAACACGAGCCGATTTAGGTTACTATACATTGTTTAAGAAATTCCGATATAGAAAAAAACTTAAATAAGTTGATCAACACCCTGTACCTATTTTCTTTCGGTTTCTATTCTGACTATACCTTTTATCATTATGTAAATATGTATACAAATCCAATATCATAAATCATTTCAAAATATTCTTTCTGTACACCTTGAGCTGATTTTTAAAAAAAATTCTATTTACTAGTAACACGTAAACTGCAATTATTTTCTCCAGTCAGGGGTAATTGAGAGCCCAACTCAAAAATCCTGAAAATTTCTCCAATAAAATCATTAATTACGTATTTCAGAAAATAACGTCTTTATAAATTTAAATCATTGATATTTTCAAAACATGAAATTCTAAATAAATTATATGCAGCATAATTTAAATGAATAATTATGTATAAATTTACTTTTATCTCTAATCACATTTATTATTCGACCAAAAAAAATATTTACAAATGAAAGAGATGCCAAGTATAAATTCGAGTTCTAATATTTCTAAATAAAATATTAAAAATTTTTATACATAAATGTGATCAATAATTTTTTGTAACCTTCCGGATCACGCTTATCGAAAAATCCGGAAATCCGGATTTTTGCCGGAGCACAATCATCTCTGTCTAATTACATGTTAAATAGTGAATAAAACTCGGCGGTATTTTTCTAAAACAATCTTTCATTCTTTCCGAAATTAATATTTTAAAACACTTTCATAAAAGATAAATAAAAACAACTCATCAGAATTGTAGAAAATAAGCTTCGATTCACCTGTTTTATTGGAGAAGTGAATGACGTAAGCAACCACCAGGATGCATGAATGTGATTCACAAAAGGGAATGACCTACGTCCATTTCTTTTTGTTCTATATAACGGAACTTCCGTGTTGAGTTTTTTTTTTTTTCCTTTTCTGAAAGGATGCAGGACCCTTGACAAATTTGACAAGTCAAAAACATGGGGTTCTTGAACTATTCCATTCATAGAATTTCTGCAGATCAGTATGCCGAATTCACATGATAAATGTAACTTATTATTTTTTGTGATTTGATGTCTTATTAAAGAAAACGGTTCGTAAACTGTATTGATTTTCATTTAAAAATAACAAACATCTTTAAAATAAAAAGTAAAAAGTATTCGTAAATAAAAAGGAAAAAATAAAGGGCGTCAAAGAAACCTAGTTTTTAAAATTGTTAAAGGCAAACTTCGAATTAGCGAATATTTGCCATTAAAATTGAAGTTGCAAATATAATATTTTTTATCAATTCCAAAATATAATCTTTTAATTTCCATTGATTAAAAATCTAATTTTTAACTTTTGTAAAATGGCATGAGTGTTTTTTGAGTCTTAACAGCCCTCGGAAATGCTTCACATTTTAAAATTTTTTGTTGCGAAAAACGCTGAAATTCTGAAAGTTGTACGAATTGTAAAAAATTATAAGCTTATAAATGTGTAACATTGAAACAAATAATTATAAATAATTAACTTATAAAGTAATAACACAAAAAATTAACAAAAAAAAATAACGAATTGTTCCAATTTAAAATTTAAACAATTAAAATAGACTCTTGAATTAAATTGATTTTTACGGGTCTTTAATTTTAGCGGCCTTGGGCATTTCTAAGCAGAACACGACTTTATGACGTTACTAGGGGACTGCGTCACACCCCTAGAGGCGTATGAATGCCCAGGACAAACACTTCGATTAAGATGCTACTGAAAAGAATAGTGTAACTCCTGATTAAAATAACAAAATAAATAAACAAATAAAAAAACGGTAAAAAGATAAAACTTTTAAATATGTATGCAGAAAGATATATTGATATAGATACATTGATACAAAGATATATTGGTATAACGAAAGATATATAAAGAAAATCTCACTTTGAAAAAATATTAAAAAATGTTTTGTTTTCCCCAGTATTGAAACGTATCTTAAATGTAAGGAATATTTAAAATTCTACGAATTTAACCAAAAACATAAATTCTATAATTAAATTTGTTTGAAAATCATATATGATTCTTCATAAAATATTTCGCTAGTGAGTAATATTTAAGTTTTAAAAAAAATCATTGCATTATAATAACAATAACAGCAACAGATTTAAAATTTCATAGTCCTTAGTGATTAAATGGATGTCCCTTTGGTTGCGTGCCTGGAGTTATTCCCCGCTTCCCCCTGCTCCCTCCCCTTGCACGCACGTCAATGCTCGCTTCGTTGCCAACTCCTGCTATTTATTCGTTATCACTTTTGTTGCTTAACCCCAAAAACAGACTTTTTCGTTCAAAATCAGTGCAATCGAATATTAAAATAAAAATATTTTGAAATGGCAAAATATGTAGAGCAGCAGAGCGCAACAAAGTGTTCACGTCCTCAGCCACCTTTTTAACCTTCAAATGATTTTATCCATAGTTACAAAGATGGTGTCTAGGTATGGTAAAGTGGCCACCTGAGGTGAATTACAAAGTTAAAGAGCAAGCCGCGATGGCTCAGGGGATAGAGCGTTCGCTTTCCAATGCGCGAACTAGGTTCGAATCCCAGTCGATACGAACTCCGCATCCGGCTTGCGCCGGTGCTGACGAGAAATATCCTCAGTGGTAGACGGATCATGGGTTAGAGTCCCCTTGCAGTCAGGCTAACCGTGGGAGGTCCTCGTGGTCTTCCTCTCCATGTAACGCAAATTCGGGTTAGACCCACCAATAAGTCCTCCGAGAAGGCAAATTTCTCCCAATACTTGATCCAGGAGTTCCCTTGTCTTCTGGATTGGGTTCAAAATGACAAGGCTACGGAGTTGAACATTAGTAGTCGTAAACCCGTAAAATTGGGTCGGCTGTTCAACGACGGTTATAAAATAAAGAGTTAAAGAGCATCACCGGTATGTTACGGAACAAAAAAATATGAAACACCGAAATTTTTACAGCGATAATTAACGTAAAATCCTTGAATAACTCTAATTAAATAAATATCACTGTAAAAACTACGATATAATATTTTAAGAAAAAAATGGATTTTACGGTAAAATGGATTTTACGTATGGCACACCCAAAGTGGCTGTACTTTATACCGTAATTTGATCCGAAATTTTTTAAAGGATGAGAGTGTGTTTGCGGACATTAGTGGACATCTTCTATAATATCTTTTTAAATAGCTCCTTAAAAAATCTATCATTTTAAAATAAGTGGGGGAAGAAAGCCTATTCTGCAATAGTGGTTTATTTGAGCACATACAATGAAACGCAGGGCATTGGAGCGCAGAAATTTTACATGCCCTGCGAGGGTTTTTTTAGACTAAGTTGAAATGTTCCAGGTTTTTAAAATTTGTAAGGGTTTTTGCTTTTTAACAGTACGAATTTATATATTTAAACAGTAAATCTTTTTATTTATATTTATCGCAAATAAATACGTTATGTAATCAGCGAAACATTTTGCTATCATTACAAGCATCTTTATCGATGTTAAAATCAAAGACCGTGAATAATTAATGCTAGAGTCAAATACTAACGATTCAAACCTAGGGTGGGGATATTATTTCCAAGTTCCGTCCAAGTGTATAGAGGAACAGGAAACGATTAACGAACCATGATACAAGGTCAAAAGCTTTTGTATTCAACAAAAGAAAACACCTCAAAGTGATGCATCCCAAAAATAAAATTATAACGAATGACATGTTCTCAGAAAAAAATGATCAGAATAATTTTTTTTAAATTCTCAAAAATTCAGAATAATTACTTCTTAAACTAAAATTTGAATCGTGCACTGTGGGCCAGAAGACCATGATCTTTGGCCAAAAGTCAAAAATTAAATTTTTAACAAAAATATGTGTAGGCAGTTTTAATATAGCCTAAATTAAGTATTCATAATCATTCCAAACATTATAATTCACTTTTTCAACCGACGAGAGTACAATGTAATGAAAAATATGTTTAAAAAAATTTTTTTTGAATTTAACTTTTAAATTTAAAGTTAAATACGAATTAAAAGTTAAATACGATTGAAATGTCAGCTTACTGTTACATTTTTATCAGAGTAATTAGTCTGAAATTACAGTACAATTTTTCAATTTGTTGGATTACTCTTGACAAATTTATAGTTTATATCGTATCATTTGACATTTTACAATGTTTGAATGACTTTCGAAAATTAGTTGAAAAAAGTTCCACTAGGTAATTAGCTAAACTTCTTATTGTTGTCTTCTTTGATGTTTCTTCTTTCGAAAAAACCTACCCCATTTTATCCGTATTGCAAAAGTGAACTAAATATAACGAAAAACAAAAATTATGTTTTTTTTTTCCATGTCTTCGCGTTATTTTGTAATATTACTTCGGAAATATAATTTGCTTCTCCTTTTCAATATAAAATTACGAAAATTATTATATTTTCTTTGCTATATTTAATTATTTAAACGTACTACATAATTTTTTTTATTTTTGCTCGTCATGTTTCAGCCGCCATTTTGTTTTTTTCGGTATTTTTAGTGTATTTCAAAATTTCAACTATGAATTCAATTTACCTGCACATAAAAACTCCAAACCCCCAAATTCTGAAACAAATTTTATCGAAATACTAATTTTGGCCACGAAACCTTGGATGCTGGCTCACTGTGTAGTGGGGAAACTATATTGCAATAAATTCATAGTTATAAAAACACAAAAAAGTTTCCGAATAACTGGAATACAAAATAAATGACAGAAAAATAAATAAAAATTTTAAAAAGCAAATGAGATAAAACATAACCAAAATGGATTCAGGATTAATGATCCAGAAAGGATAAAGAATGGCTTTTGTTCTCAGAAAAAAAGATCAGAATAAGTTGTTGAATTCCCAAATTATGAATAATTACATTTTAAACTAATTTTTGCCAAGTGATGAAACTATATTGCAAGAAATTCGTAGTTATAATAGCACAAAAGAGTTCAGAATAACTTAAAAATGATATAAATAGCAGAAAAATAAATAAAAAGAATTAAAAAAAGCAATTGAAATAAAACATAAACACCAAAACGGATTCCGAATTTTTTATTCTCGTTTCTATTATTTCGTTTATTAAAATTTCAAAATAAACTACTAAAGTTAATTATTTAAAGAATTCAGAAACAAGGAAAACTTTTAAACATGATTTATTCGGGCATTTATCCACATAATCCATTAAGTATAGGGGTAAACATGGTTTATTTGGGCCTATATTGGGTATAATCCTAGATTAATACCCAAACATTTAGTAAAAATAAATTCCATATAATAAGCATTTTAAGACAGCACCTTTTATTTATTCCTTCATTTATCTATATATTTTGGTCTTTAATATAAATATTTTAAAAAATTGCAAATAATGGTAAATTTGAATTTCATTACAATTAACTATCACTAAAATAAGTGATCTTAAATTGGCAGATGTTTCAATATGAATAATCGAGCTTTGAGGGTTCAGGGAATAGAGCGTTCTCCTTCAATTGAGGTGAACCGGGTTCGAATCTCAGGGGTGGCTGATTAATACAAATTCCGCATCCGACTTGCACCGAACACAATGCTGACTTAAAATATCCTCGTTGGTATACGGATCATGGGTAAGAGTCCCCTTGCCATCAGGCTAACCGTGGGAGGTTGCAGTTTTCCTCTCTATGTAACACAAATGCTGGTTAGTTCCATCAAAAAGTCCTCCACGAAAGCAAATTTCTCCCGTACTTCATCCTGATGTTCCCTTGTCTTTTGGATTGGGTTCAAAATTACAAGGCAGCGGAGTTGAATATTAGTATTCATAAACCTAAAATATTATTTATTGAATATTAGTATTCATAAACCTATTCGGTCGGCTGTTCAACGACGGTTATAAAATGAAATATGAATAGTAATGACGGTAATTGGATACTTACAATTCGAGAAAAAGTGAAATGATAATTCCAAACCATTTGATTTAAACCGAATTTAATTGGATTCTTGTAAGCGATGTCAGCGTGTGTGTCGAACCTGATTGGCTTCTAAACCAACAAATGCCACGATTTACCAATAATAACGTCAATTGCAGGTATCCAATCATATTTGGAGGTAAACAAGACAATTAAGACGATAAAAAATTACTGATGAAAAATAACTGTTTAGAAGCACTACACAGCAAAATTTTTATATCCGTATCTAAGGTTAAAACCTTTACGGATTTAAAACGCGTGAAACGTCGTTTAACTCTCGTAACTTTATTTTAATAGACAAAAAAATTAAAAAATATTTTATTCCTAACAACATCCGCCTCATTTTCGTCACTAAAAAACAATAAACGTACGTAAGAATAACTAAATCGTAGGGTTTTTTTTATGTCATTCATAAAACTATAAAATGAAATAAAACAGAAGGACATTAAACATTTTTGTCACCAAAAGATGTTATTTCGTTAAAAAAATAATATAAGTTGAAAGAAATTTTTATCAAAAATAATAAATTTTATCTTAGAAGCATAAAAGTACTCAGTAAGAATATGAAGACCAAATCCTCCTCTAAGATAAAATACGGGAATCAAGCCAGATGTAAATATTAGAATGTGTGTTTTTGACAGTTAACTTTTCAACTTATCAGGATGCATTATGGCGGGTAGGAAGATAAAAATATTTAACAATTAAAAGGTGAATACTGTACATAAATGTTATAAAAAGCTCTGTTGATTTTTCTCTTTGTGCTAAACGACAAAAATGTGATTTTATTGTTATGATTTCGAAACAGACATGTAACAGATCGATATGTAAGAGAAAAATTAATATCAAAAACTTAAGCCATTAAGTATTCTTTTTGAGTATTCATTGAGTATTCTTTTAACAATTAACTAAAAGAAATTTCCAAAGAAAAAAATATTTCATTCAAATAGTTAGAACTCAGTCAGCTAGCATTTTAGAATGCATTTATCGAAATGAAAATTCGAATGAAATCGTAAGATAGCAGTAAAATTTGACGGACTGTAAGATTTGAATCACAATTGATTTATAGATGTCTTCACAGTCTGAAAAAATTATATGAGAAAAAACTTTCTAAGTTTAAGAACTAAATTACTCTTATGTGAAACTCTTATAAGACCTGTCTTGACTTATGCTTCTGAGACCTGGGCTTAGACTTCAAAAGACGAGGAGGCGATTGCAATTTTTGAAAGATAACCCTTCTTTCAAAAATTGCAATCGCCTCCTCGTCTTTCGATATTTCCTCTCGATTTCGATATTTCGTAGACGTATAGTGAGACTTTCAAGAGAACTCCTCCAGACATCTGTCTCGCGTCGTGGTGGGTACCATGGTTACGAGGAAAAGTCACTTCGAATAGGGGTGTGGGGTGAAAGTCTTGTCTTGATCTTTGCATAAGGTCAGCATGAGTAAACCAATCAACACCTTCATTCCTCCATTGCACCCCCATTAGAAATGTGATCTAGTTTTTAACCATAGCAGCAGACAGCTCTAGACTTCTAGTCTGGATGAGTTCTTCTCAAAGCCGCACTATAGTACCCTCTACGAAGTATCCGAGGAGGAACTCAGGTAAACAGCTGATGGAGAAGAACAACTAACTCAGAGTTGTCTAAAATCTTAAAAGAACTTGATGTTGTCTAGTGCATA
The DNA here is from genome assembly GCF_982258835.1 of Parasteatoda tepidariorum. Lineage (NCBI taxonomy): Eukaryota > Metazoa > Arthropoda > Arachnida > Araneae > Theridiidae > Parasteatoda > Parasteatoda tepidariorum. The sequence goes on from NC_141755.1 coordinate 81,579,282, forward strand.
AAAATTCAGAGACTAAAATAGACCGGACATTTAATCAGAATGTAGGAAGACCGAAACTGCAAGAAAATATTTTTCATCAAAACTTATAGGTACAAGACGAAGAGGCAGATCACGTCTTAGGTGTATCGACCATGTTGAGAAGAACATCAACATTTTGAAAATCAAACCTGGAGGACAGTCGCCAAACAGAGGAAACTAAAATCCTAGAAAATTCTAGGGCCCACCCAGGGCTGTCATCACTGAAGAAGAAGAATATTTGAATTCTCCTCCTCCCTTCACGTTCAACTATTAAAACTAGGTTCTCAGTTCCGATTTTTCAAAACCTTGCCTTGGATCAAGGTATAAGAACAAATTTGACACAACTTGAAAACTAAGTCATTGGATAATCTTAATAACCATTAATTTTAAAAAAAAAACACATTATTATTGTATTCAAATCTTTACAAATCACTATGTTAGTAACTAACTGACATTTGATAGATTGTCAACATTAAAAAATAAGCTATTAGAGTTTCTTTGATCAATTAAAATCTATTATTTTAATGATATTAAAGTTGTCACCCATTATAATCCAAAATGTTAACAATTTGATTTCTATAAGATATTAGTTTTGAAATTGTAAGATGGATGAACTAGATTGACTAGATTTTTTTCTCCCTATCTCTTTAAACTGCCATTGCTTGGATAAAGATGTGTAAGGAAAAAAAAATTAACCTCAAAAACTAAGCCGTTTTGTATTCCTTTTAAGAATTAACAAAAAAAAATAATATTATTCCATCCAAACCAATACAACTCGAAATGCTTAAAATAGAGTAACATTTTCTATTATAAGTTTTGGTGTAGATTTTAATATTGATACCAAAAATTGATGGATTAACAGAATTTATTCCCCCCCCCCCTCCCATTTTTTAGGAAGTAATTTTACTATTATGATTTCGAAAATGCTTTGCGCGAACCAAATTATAAGAAAATATTTCCTCCTCGAAAACCATTGAGTACTTTTTTAAACAATTAACAAAAAAATTTCCACTTTTGCACATAAACCATTACAATTCAAATAATAACGAATATCTTAGCATAATAATTCAAAGCCGAAGGATTCATTAAATATAAAGAAAACAAACTTAATTCACTAATGGCTTATTATATTATCTTTCTTAAGTAATCCAAGTAGATAATATAGTGCAGACTTACAGACTTAATTCACTAATGGCATGTTATATTATCTCTCTTAAGTAATATAGGCAGATAATATAGTTCCTAAAAACATTAAATAGCAAGTAATTATAATTTTATAAACTAACAAATTATGTGGCCTTATAATTCCAAAAATATTTTATTTTTTTAATTATGCAGTTAAATATCTAAATATAAAATAAAAAATTAAGAATTATTATTACAGTAATACAAAATGGAAATGGTATTTGTTTCATTATTTATAAAACTGTTATAATGTAGGTCAAAACGTACCCAATAGAATTAATTTATTTGCGGTATTGAAACCTTGCCATAATTCTGGTTAATATAAACAAAATAAAATATACAGTATTTGAATGATTTATTTGGTAATTTTTCCTGTCACATGATAACGGTTTATTGGAAATTCTGGTTTTCAAAATTACATTCCTGTTACCACACATTTAGTAAAGAATGCAAAACTGAAAAGTAAATTTAATCGAATAAATAGTTTTTATGCCATGCTCTAATGCAGTGTTTCCCAAACTTATGACTTTTCTGTACCCTTTCTAAATTTTTCGTAACGCTGTGTACCACTAATAAAAAAATGAATTTATTTTCTACTATAAAAAAATTGCACAAAAGTTAAAAATCACAACTGGCTGTTGACACCACTAATTATTAACTGTTAGCTCTGCAAACAAACAAAAAAGTCAATAAAAAAATACGTAATCGTAAATATTAATGGCTAGCTTTGTTTTTAAATATATTTTTTTGTGATTTTCGTTTTTTGCAAGGTATTTCGCATAAGAACGCGTACCCCCGCTAAACTGTTTCCGTACCACACTTTGGGAAACACTGCTCTAATGTATCACAATAAAAATTATCAAATTTTACCATACATTATAAAACCGTATTTCATTGTTAATTTTATCAAAATTATTACCAAAGCGCTTGGGTAGAAATTACAGAGTTTTTTGGTGTTCCCATAGAGCCAGAAACACGGCAAATTTTACCACATTATGCTAGTTTTGACAATACTTTTTTCTCAGTGTACTACTGTAGTGTGTTTCATAGCCAAAAAATAAACTTTTTAACATTTCAAAATTATAGAATGTATTTATTTTATAATAACTAGTAATAATAAGCAGCTTAAGGGTACTCACCTTCCATGAGATAGAATGTAGCCATTGGTCACGCATATAAACATTATTAACCTAAAAAAACAAAAAATAAACACTTGAAATTCCCAAAAACAAAAGACCAGAAATATTAAAGAAAATGACACTTAAAACTGGAGAGTAATATAATGCTGTAAGTTTTTCAAAGCATTGAAACTTAAATAAAGGAATAAAATATATTTTCAATTAACGTCTTTCCTTCAATGGAGTCTTTACGAGACATGTTTTAACAGCTTATATGTTAAAGCAATTTTATTGACTCCATTGTAATGTCAATGTAAAGATTCCTTTGACGTCTTCCGTCAATGGAGTCTTTACAAGACATGTTTTAACAGCTTATGTTAAAGCAATTTTATTGACTCCATTGTAATGTCAATGCGAAGATTCTATTGGCGTCTTCCGTCAATGGAGTCTTTACAAGACATGTTCTAACAGCTTATGTTAAAGCAATTTTATTGTAAAAAATCTGAAATTGCATCATTCTGCAGTATTTACATAGTATATTAGCAATATTCCTTCATTTTTTTTATTTTGAAAATGCGAGCAATGATTTTGTCTTCTTATTATTAACGTGTTCTGAACAGTACACAAGACAATAAACGTACGATCTTGAATAACTTGTGATCTAATGATCGAATCTTCACGTTCTAGGACTCAATCTGAATGATTCGACGGGTTGACCACAAATATGCTAATTAATTAGTTCAGAAGATATTTTAATTTACGAAGTCAGACCCAAAAACGTACTTTCTTTGAATAAACATAACTTTTTTTTTCGACGAATACGGATTTCTGACCCTCAAAATATAGGGAGTAGCGACTATCTGGGAAATATAGTCCCAATAATTTGTTCAGGTGAGCGGTCTAAAGTTTCGACTCCTTAGGGTTAATTTTATTTTTTTTGCGTACTTCACCATATCTCGAGAACTTTTCAAGCGAATTGACAAATTTTTACACAAAAATACAAAATATTTTTATCCAAAGATAAAATTCTTTGCGAAAAATAACTTTTTGTAAAGATTTTTTATTTTTAATTATTTCATTTAATAACAGTTTAATTGCAAAGCATACAATTCTTACAAGGCAAAATAAATTTGAGTGATACAAATCAGTACAACAAATTCGAATTTTCAATCAAGCATTTTTACAAATAAACTTACTTGCTAGATAGGAAAATATGCATTTTAATAATAAGCTTCAGAACAATTTTGAAAATTTCAATAAATTATGAAAACATAGTATTAACTTAGTACGAGAACGAGGCCAATGACGGTCAAATTTAGATCTTTTTCTGAATTTTCTTATCACTGAGAATAAATTCAGAACATTTCCAATTATATTCAAATGTGATTCGTAAGCTTTCAAGCTATAACATTCTAAAAAAATCGTATTAATAATTGATTGACTAATTTTTTTTAACAATGAAATAATTAGTTTTTGCTACAGATGGGATAGAATTAACCATTAATATCTCTCAAAACTGATGTAATGGGTTACAAAGTCAATTTTATACGAAATAAATAATCTTTTTTTAATAAATAGTCATGTTCTTTGTGAATAAAATTCCATTATCCCTGTTCATTTGCATCAATATTCAATGTACGACTTTAGAATAATCTCTACAACCGCAAATTTTTCAAAAATAAAATAAAACTAATTTAGCGAACCCATTTTCTGTAAAGAAATAAACAATGAAAATTGTGTTGAATAGCCTTAATCGGCTTCAGAGCTAAACATAAATGACATTACATGCACCTTTTATTATGATCAAACGTTGTAAGCTAAAATGATGCCAAATAACGAAAAAAATGGAAAGAGTAACGGAGTACGTAGGAGTTATGGGACCCGTGTTTACTGAAAGATGACAAATCTTAAGAGGGAGAAGAAAAAATATGAGTAGAGATGCAGGCATTAATATCTGATAAATACAAATTAAATTTTAATATGCATTTATTATAGAAATTACCTTCCCATTATACTTATTAATTAACACAATAGACTCAATTAATTCAAAATGAACTTTCATTAGAAAAAAGAATTTCTTTAAATATTAAAAAAATTTGCAGGAAAAAAAAATTCTTAATCACACATTTTGATGATTATGGTCTAGATATCAGCCCCCCCAAAGATGTACTCAGTATAGTGTTAACGCATTTACAAAAATTAGTATGCATTCATGTTACCTACATATTCTGAGCTCGATAAAAAACCACGTTGCTTTATAAAAAAAAAAAAAAAAACACATTTATATCTATCCATGCGTATTAATATTTTTTTTAATAAAAAGAGAAAGCTCTTTAGACGTGAGCATCTGGAGGTGGTAATAAGGAAGCAAAAAATTTAATTCTAAAATCCAATCGCTTGGATTTTAGAATTCTAATTTCGAACTCAAAATTCAATCCACCACAATCCAATCATCAATATTCCTGCATCTCAATTAGATAAATGTTCTCATTTTTAATATGAAAGTTACACAAAACATTTTTTTAAAGAAAAGTTGCTTTACATATTAAATGTACGTGAAGTTTAGTGGCAGTAATATGTATGCATAATGGGATAATAGCATTAGTTTTTTCTTCTTAATATTGGGTTGGCAACTAAATTGTCGCAGTTTTTTTTTTTTAGGGAGTATGTCGATAAAGGGCGAATTCCATTTCCTCAGTCATTTTTTTGTCTCTTGACGCGAAATTTTGTCCAAAAATTGTGTACACCAAACTCAAATAGATGGCCAACACGAGATGCATTTTTGAGGTCAAAATTTTCATTTTTTTTTTTTGTCCCTTCAGATATGGCCTCCTCTTCTTTCAAGGCACAAATGTCACGAGCAGCTTCTACAGTCTTAGGCAGGGTGAGTAGCGTTTCTAAAAAGTGATTAAAGGTGCTTATTTTCGATTTTTCGTTTTTTAAAAGCCATTAAAGGTGCTTTTTTCACAGGATGTTTTTAAAAAGTGCTTAATTTTCCCTTTTCCAAAATAAGATTTTTCCTTTACTATGTTGATTTTCGCTTCGAATCATGCAAAAAGACGCAGCTCACACTGTTCTATTCATCGTTTTCATAATTAATTCAGCCCCAATCTATTTCGGCGTATAGTCAGTCCGTAGTGTATGAGATCGCTATTCTTTTTACATGAATCAAAATTTCATAATTTTTGACAATTGTCAAAAGGTTTTTTTTTTTTTTTTTTTTTGACATGATGGTTAAAACAAGATAAAACCGTCGATTGTCAAAAACTTTCCAACCCTGCCTAATTATGATATTTTTTAAAGTGCTTAAAAATATTTCTTGAGTGCTTGAAAGGTGCTTATTTTTTGTTGAATAATTTGGCTACGCACCCTATTTAGAGCCTTTATTAAAAGCAAAGAAGGTGTAGTAATCTGAAAATAACATAAATCAACTCAAACAACAACAACAAAAAAAAAAAAATAGCTTCCAGTGGAACAATATATCCTCCTTGAATGATTTAAAACGTTCTGCCAAAAAAATTTAATAATATGCAGAATATTAAAATTTTAAAAAAAATTGGCGGAAACTTAGTAGTCAACCCAATACAATGCAAATTTTTACAATTACTTTATTTATATAATTTTCCTTTATGTAAGCAATTCAAAGATTCAATGATCTAATCTATTGAATCCAAACCAATCTTGTTTTCACGAATTACAGAAATGAAGGTCAAAAAATAAATCATACATAACAAGAAGACAATACTAAGAGCACGGAACTCCGAAATAAACTGACTGATACAGGAACCAGGTGGCTCATTTCAAAAACTTTCCTATTTTGACTAGTTACTTTTCCGCACAAAAACTCTTTTTTTTTTTTTTTTCCCCCTTCCAAATAGTGTTAAAAAGATACCGACTGCTATAAGTTGTTCAGGGAAAAAAAAAAGATTCTAAAGAAAATACTATACACTGATTCTATTTTTATGATATAGGTTTTCAAAAGTTTACGAGCTTGTAAAATGCAACTATGAGCATAAAAAGCAAAGGGAGCGTTAACATTAATGTATCGCAAATTACTTTCAGGGCAAAAAATAGTCTGCTAACGATGTTTTTTGTGAGAAAATGTATGAGAGCGTATTTTTTTTCGTGAATATATGTCCCAAAGGCTGCAATTACTGTCGTGTCTGAAAGTAAGACATAATGCTGAAATTTTGCTTGGAATTTTTCAAAAATGCGAGCAGAAATGATTATGATTTATTATAATGTATTATATTATAATCATTAATTTATAATATTCTAACGAGATTATATTTTATAAATGAAGTAATTTATTAATATTGATATAAGCAAATCTGTTTTTTATCTCTCCCATTTTCATGTTTTCTTATTTTTCCTTAATAACAGTATCAGAACACAGAATAAAAAATATTTTTGAGAATCTATTAACATAGATAGAGCAGCAGTTCCCAATTTCTTTCAGCCATGGAACCCTTAATGATTGATCTTCGTTTGGCGGAACTCCGATTTTATCAATTGATTTCTTTATCAATTGCGAACATATTAACCTAAGAAAGACTACTGATTATTTTGAAAGTTTGATTCATAATGAAACTTGTTTCATAATTGAGAACTTTTATAGAGCGTTTTACAAAAAAAAATTTCTTCAGCGTACATAAATTAAATATATTAACTAGTATGTGATAAATTTCAGATATAATTGAAAAAAAAAAATGAAAATCAGGAAATGAAAAAATAAATTGAAAACATTTTTAAAAAACAATTCCTAAAAATTCATTAAAAGTTTCTTTTATATAAGCATTAGAAATTAAATCCTTAATAAATAACCGAAGCAGTGAAAATCATTCTAACAGCTAGGAATATTAAACACTTCCGCAAGTTTGTTGAAAGCCGATGTTAAACAAATATGGACAACAACGCACGGAATCTTTTACTGAAAAACAAACAACCCCCAACGATTCAATCGATCGAGGAAGATGGACAGCTAATAACGTCTTATGTTTACTCATGTCATTCAAAATAGAAATCTAATTATGCTTGCCCTAGGCAGAAGAGTTAGGTGAAGTATGGAAAATATAAATTAAAGCTGAAGACTGAAGGAAATTCATCAATTCCATTAAAAAATTATTCAACAGGGTGAGTAGCCAAATAATTCAACAAAAAAATAAGCACCTTTTAAGCACATTTCAAGCACTCAAAAAATATTTTTAAGCACTTTAAAAAAATATAACTAGTCAGTGTTGGTAAGTTTTTGACAATTGACGGTTTTATCTTGTTTTAACCATCATGTCAAAAAAAAAGAAACCTTTTGGCATTGTTTTTGACAATTGTCCAAAATCATGAAATTTTAAATCATGTAAAACGAATAGCGTTTTCATACGCTACTGACTGAAAATACGCCGAAATAGATTGGGGTTGAATTAATTATGAAAACGTTGAATAGAACAATGTGAACTGTGTCTTTTTTCATAATTCGAATCGAAAATCGGCATAGTAAAGGAAAAATCTCATTTTGAAACAGGGAAAATTAAGCACTTTTTAAAAACACTCAATGAAAAAAGCGCCTCTAAGGACTTTTAGAAAACGAAAATCAAAAATAAGCACCTTTAAGCACTTTTTAAAAACGTTACGCATCCTGTTCAAAATAAAACTGTCAAATAAAACTTGTAAAAAAATTAGCTTAAGAAACCAATCCATGTCGGTAATGTATTCAATTACCTTCCAAACAAAATTTTCGTAAAAACAATATTTTTCGACACATCATTGCAATTATTTAAGGTTTTTTAGATAACTAGAGGGCTCCGCCCCCTGCTCGCTGACGCTCGCCAACCCCCGGAGAATTGCTTCGCAATTCTTGCTTGGTTTGCTTCGCAAAACCAAGAATGCTTTGATTTCATATATTTCAATATTAAACTGAATATGCGACTTTTTAGTAATGTTAGGTCTTTTCTTTTTAGGCATTACTTGTAAATAAACAAATCGAATTAAGATTTAAAACCAGATTAAACTTACGAATTAACGTTTTAGAAAACAAATAATCAGATTAATCAATATATCAATACGAAATAAGTTGAGATGTTGTAAAACTGAAGAATGAAATTCTAACTATTTTGTGATTGGTTGCATCTCTGAAAAAGAAAATTCAGACTTGTAAATCGCTTTTTTAAGCTTGCCGTTTTAAGACATGTGATTGGCTGTTGTGAACGGCGGTTATTCTTCATTATTAACTGCAAAATCGTGCTTTAAAACTAAAATAAATAAAAATTTAAAATTACGTAAAAGATTTGAATGCCCTAAATGTCTTCCCTGAAAGATTCTGAATGAATTGATTCCTTAATCTTAGATTTTCATCACGTAGTTAAAAAGTTTTTCAGGGGACAAAATTAACTGCAAAAACTTTTTTTTAGAATAGAGAGATTTATACGAAAGTAACTAATTAATCGAAAACACTCTACAAAAAAAGCTATTATATATATACAGGAATCGAATTTTCCAACAGTTTCATATAATCGGCTTAAGTGTACTGAAACTCAAATTAAGTGAAATAAGAGCATTAATAAAAATTATGGTGTGATAAGTACATTTTTTGTTTCATTTTTCTTTGTTGCATTTTTTCACATTATTTACATCAAAATTTCTCATAAAGCAAAAAATAATATAACAATCTGAATTCTGGAGGTCTGTTATATAACCACAAATAAAAGATATATTCACTCAAATTTTGGATACAAAATTATAATTATTTCAATTGCCTTGTTTTTTCGTAAACAAATAACAGTAAAAATTTTAGTTTGAAAAAAAATACAACTGTGCTAATTATAGTATATTTATTATATGTAGGTAATTAGGTACTTTAAGAAAACCTTCCATACCCACACGCGACCTATGATGTCAGTGCTAACTAACCTTTATCAGCAAAATGGCTTTTTAAAGTCGAGTTAAGTTTCTCTACATAAGTTAGAATGCTAATTAACTATAAGTTAATTAACATTCTAACTTATGTAGAGTTAGAATAACTTATGTACTTAATTAACTAGAAGTTAATTAACATTCTTGCTTATGTAGAGTTAGAATAACTTGCGTATTTAATTAACTAGAAGTTAATTAACATTCTAACTTATGTACAGTTAGAAAAACTTATGTACTTAATTAACTAGAAGTTAATTAACATTCTAACTTATGTAGAGTTAAAATAACTTATGTACTTAATTAACTAGAAGTTAATTAACATTCTAACTTATGTAGAGTTAGAATAACTTGTGTATTTAATTAACTATAAGTTAATTAACATTCTAACTTATGTAGAGTTAGAATAACTTATGTATTTAATTAACTATAAGTTAATTAAATATAGAGCCGTATCGCAAATCGAATTAGTTGAAATATAATTATTTCTTGCCTACTTCTTTTAAGTAATTTAGATTTATTATTTGTCTATGTATTTTATTGTAACCGTGATATATTTTTGCTTTGTGTACCTGGCAACGTCGATGCATAATTAGTTTATGTTCCAAATGGCTTCATGCCTGTCTTTGTGTTAAATCTCTGCGTAAATATATAGTGAACGATTTGAAATCTTTGAGAAAGAATCTTCGTGAAAGAATTTAGAGTGCGTCACTTAAGAGAATTGGTACTTGACGGGTTTGGCTTATTCGAAATAGAATGGAGAAAAGAGTTGCTAACGTAAACAAATGCCACGCTTCAACAACCAATCAGTATCGAGATACTCACACTACGTCACTTGCAGGTATCCAATTATGGTTAAGTTTGACAGCTACAATCCGTTACTAAAATTGCTATAAGAAAAGTTCTATTTAACGCACGGTCAAAAACAAAATAGTTTTGAAAACTAGAAAAAGTGGACATTATTATTAGACTGTAAAACAAAAACGTGAATTTTCATAAAAATATTCGTTTCTAAGAATTCTCTAAGTTCGATGAATGTCTTTATTTCTGGCAAAAAAAAATCTCAGATAGCTATAAACTAGTTTTAATATGTTGCTTTCGTTTGGTATAGCTGGACGTGTGTGATAATTTTTTCATATTTTATTTTAAATTGTAGAATCAGCTAGTAATAAAAGTAATTTATGTGAATGAAATGCTTCGCAATAATATCTTAGAAAATGATTTTGGAGTATCTTTGTATTTTTAAACAACTAAAACAAAATAAACTATTCCTTAATTTAAAAAAAAGAAGGAAAAAAAAACATATTTTAAAGTTGAAACCCTCCATTAATAACAACAGTTTAATTAAAGTTTTTTTTTCTTTCTAACTCATCAAAATCTTTCGCTAGTTTCATTACTGTTTTCACAAAACTAGATAGTCTTGGTCCATATAATATAAGAGAAAAAAGTTAAAACAATTTTTAATTTAATACCTTTTTTTCAAAAACAACTATTTAATTTATAAGTTCTTAATTTTTTATTAAAGTTTATGGTTAATTACTAACTAAATTTTGAAGAAATTCCGTTCAATATAGTGTAAATGGAGCTTCTGCAAAATTTGCTAGTGAACAAACAAACAAAATGTTTTTTTTTTTTTTTTTTTTTTTGCAATCCGTGAAATAATCCATAATGTCCAAAATTTATAAACCAGAATACCTTAAATATTTATAAAAATTTTCCCATGGTCTCAAAAACTGGTTTCAAATCAGAGATTGAACTTTTTCTTATATGAATAGATGATAAAATTTTGGAATTGGATAAAATAACTTTTCAGATAAGAATAGATCCAAAAAAAAATAAAAATAAAAATAATTTTTTTAAAAACCACGTTTTTGTAGTGGAGAATAATATTTAAAAAACAAAAATTTGAAACACGAAAAACGTGGGGAGCATGAAATACATAACAGTAACAGTTTGTGTGCTCATGAGAATATGTGCATGTATATCTGTAATTGTATCTGAATGTGTGTGTGGTTGTGCATGTGTATGAGTAAGAACATGTGTATATGTACTGTTATGTATTTCATACGCCCCACGTTTTTCGTTTCTCAAATTTTTATTTTTTAATTATTATTCTCCACAACAAAAACGTGGTTTTTAAAAATATTATTTTGATTTTGATTTTTTTTTTTTTTGTACTCACTTCCAAAATCTCAATTTTTTCACTCACTTTACACAAAACTTTTCAACTGATATGTGACACTAATTTGAAATAATCGAATCGACAACAAAAGACAATCGCGTAAATATTAATTTTTGTTTAATTTAATTTTATTTTACTTTGTCTTTTTTCTCGTCATTTTCATGCATTGTCATCCAATTCTGAACTATGTGCCAAATTTGATGTCTGTAGCTAGTCGGGAAGTTACTTTAAAATCGATTACAAAATTCCACTCGAACAGACATACACGAAAGCAAGTTAATATAAACGTGGTAAAAAACGAACTACTATTTAGACGGATTTAACTTTAAAAATAAAAAAAAGCGAAGAAAAAATTATTTTCGAAAACTATAAAAGATGTGGAATGAAATTTCATTTTTCAAATAATAAGTTATAAGCGTATTGCATGGAAAAAGTGAAAAATGTTTACTACAAAGTGCCAAATATCTATTTTCTTTCCGCTGTAAAGGGAAGGGAGAAAGTTAATCTCTAAGAACTCTTCCATGAGATCAGCATCCGTCTCAATGTTCGAATTAAGACAGACAGCTGAGGTTGATAATAGTCTTCACAAACAAAGAAGGGTCTTGTTTTCTCGAACAATATATTTAGAGCACTTCTACGAAGGAATTGAATTGGAGATTCGGTAAATCATCGCAACATCTCTTGGTACTTACTATGTAAATAAATTACCAGGAAGTGATACGTTTTACCTTGAGGGATATTTTTTAAACTTATTTTTGATATGTTTCCAATATAAACCTGTATGAAGGATAGATATTTATAATTGAATCAATCGTGCTTGCTAAATAATATGCTAAAAAGAATTTCAAGTTAGCCTGATTTGCAAAAATCAATTTGAAGATTTTCTTTTATAAATATTATGACAATTTCACTTCTCTCTGTTTTAAAATTAATTAGTGTAAATTTATAACCATCTAAAATAAACCCAATTACTATTCAGAATAATGAATTCAAAAATATTGCAAAGATAAAAAGAAACATTCTGTATCCCAGTTTATTTGGAGTCGATCACTGATAGCAAATGCTCCAAATAATTTAAATTTGTGATTATTATATTTTAGTTTTTGTAGTCTGATTGTAAAAAAACGCTGAACACCCCAATGTTTAAAATATTTATATAACTTAATTCAGGGTGCGTAGCCAAATTATTCAATAAAAAATAAGCACCTTTTAAGCACTCAAAAATATTTTTAAGTACTTTAAAAAATATCATAATTTGGCAGGGTTGGAAAGTTTTTGACAATTGATGGTTTTATGTTGTTTTAACCGTCATGTCAAAAAAAATAGCATTTTGGCATTATTTTTGACAATTGCCAAAAATCATGAAATTTTGAATCACGTAAAACGAATGGCGTTTTCATACGCTACTGACTGAAAATACGCCGAAATAGATTGGGGTTGAATTAATTGTTAAAATTTTGAATCGAACAATGTGAACTGTGACTCTTGCATAATTCGTAGCGAAAATCAACGTGGTAAAGGAAAAATCTCGTTTTGAAAAAAAGGAAAATTAAGCCTTTTTTATAAATACCCAATGAAAAAAGCACCCTTAAGGGCTTTTAAAAAACAAAAATCAAAAATAAGCACACCTTTAAGTACTTTTTAAAAACGCTACGCACCCTGTAATTGTTATAATGAATTTATATTATTTTGTAAAATCTTCTGGAATTTTTCCTTTTCTTATACAAGGCAGTTATCGATAAAAAAAAATTTAAAAAAAACCTAATAAAGCATATCTGAAAATGCTAACAATTCTGAAATCTGTTCAACAAAACTGATGTGCAAATATTTTTTTCTCTTCCAGTACCAAAATTAAACGTACAACATGTTTACCAAAGAAGTTCGACAACCTTTTTTTTCTAGTTTCCTTTCTCCAGTGTCTGTAAACGATTTAACAACGTTTTAACCATTCTCTAAGCTGATCGACTTATACTGCTTCTAAGAATAATGCTTGCGAGATGACGTCTGAAAATATGAAAGTGACAGGTGTCGCCAAGAAAACACGGAAGTCTTCGAAGAACATACCAGTTCCTTTTTTACAGGAACAACACAAAACTTTTTATTCGTTTCATTTAATATTAAAGAAGGAAAAAAAAACATTAAACCTGAAAAATAATACCAGTTCACAACTACTGAATTGTAGGGTTCCAATTTCATTATTTTACTTATTTATTTCCTTATTGCGAGTCGTAATTAAAATATCACAGAAAAAATTTCTTAAAATATCTTAGTTAAAACTCATGAAGCTAATGGGAATTAAAAAGTTTATCAAAACAATTTTGAATAACCATGTGCAAGAAAAAAGGCGTATTAAAATATAATAGAACTCGATAATAATGAATACGTATGGGGACCGAAATATGCTCTTGGAAGAAACTATTTTAAAACGGTACACTTTTTACGAATTTTTTATTTCACTATTCACTTACTTTTCAGTGGTTTCTAAAAGGGGTTTGATCCAAGACCCAATGAACGGGATCTCGGGAGATAAAGCCCTCGCCTTCCTATGATGTGATTCAGGTTCGAATTCCAGCGTTGGCTGGTTGATAGGAATTCTGCTCCGGGCTCTGAAAACACCACAAGGCTTATATCTCCTGTGGTATATGGATCATGGGTTAGAATCTTCTTGCCGCCGGGCTAACCGTGGGACCCTTCGTGGTTTTTCGCACCATGTAACGCAAATTTGGGTAAGTTCCATCAAAAAGCCCTCCACGAAGGTTAGTTTGTCACAATACTTCATCAAGGACTTTCCTAGTCTTTTAGGTTGAGTTCAAAATTACAAGACTACGAAGTTGAACATTAATAGTCGTAAACTCGGAATTTGAGTCGGCTGCTTAACGCCGGTTATAAAAAATAAAATGAGGAAACCTAGGTTCGAATTTCAACGATGGCTGGTTGCAACAAATTCTTCCGGCTCACTCGGACCACTGAGCAGTCGTAAAATATCAGCTGTGATAGATAGATCACCTACTAATCCTGGAAAGTTTTCATGGTTTTCTTCTTCATAAACTGCAAATGCGCAATAGTTTCATCAGAAAAGCATTCCATGAAGGATAGTTCGTTCCAATATTTGATCCATAAATTATTTAGTCTTCTAGATTGCGTTCAAAATTTCCATGTGGAGTTGAGTACCAAGAGTTCGCAAACCAAAAAAATGGGTTAACATTTCAACGTCGTTAATAAAATAAAACAAAATGATCCTTTACAACTTTGAGCTCATTGAGAACTGCCTGAAATAAATCCATCAAACTAAGTAAAGAATGAGGAATTTTCTAATTATCCTAAAGATATGTGCACTGACTCCAATTATCTACATAAAAATCATGCGCTTTTCAGAAAACGCTCTTCTAAACTATTTTAAAAATCGACAAATCATTATATTTATTGCCAGAAGCCCTTTCCTTGATATTCCGCGGAATTAAAATCTACTATAAATTGGACTCCTTAATTAGGAAGATTCTACTTTTATTCTATGTTACCCCCAGCGTTTATAAGTAGAATAAAAACAGAATCTTCCCTATTAAAGACATTTATTGCAATAGCAAATGCAGTAGTTTGATTCCTCAAACATAAATGTATTTGCTCAGAGAAATTCATTATCCCACAAAAAACTAAGAAAATAATCCTGATATGATAGTTTTGCTTAGAAATTAGCGAGTTAAAATCCTATTTTTAAATAAATATTAAAATCAAAACCCAAGTCACAATAATTGTAAAAATTTTTTTCATAGATGTTAAATTTGAAGCGATAATATTTGAAAAGATATTTTCTCCATTTTCCTTACTGGTATTATTGAAATAAAAAATTCTTTTTAAAATTTCGCTAGAAATTCCATTTGGAGAGGAATCATAAGTGACTTATAATAAAAATATATTCGAATGCATAAAAGCACCTTTAACTGTATGTGACGCTTAAAATATTATTTTAGCAATAAAAATGGCGTGAACGTAAATTTTGTTTTCAAGTTGGACAAAACGTGTTCCATTTGATGAAAAATGTAAACCATTTTTGTTCTTATATTGTAGAAATCAATATTCAATCATAAAAGAAATTTCCATAAAAGTAACTAAACTCAACACATTTTTGAGCATTGATTTTTATATGACTTCTTTTTTACACCTTAGACCTTTTTACCACATCAAACCAACTGCATGTACTGAGGTGAAGAAGGCTAGCTTTCATAGACATTATATAAACCAGCCCTCCAAGGTTTTGCGAGGTCCCTGTGTATAAAAGGTCCAAATTTAGGATTACTCTCCTGCACTATATTTTCCAGGCTATATTTTGGAAGTCAGAAATCCGAATCCGTCGAGAGAAAAACAGTCCTTTTTATTCAGAGAAAGTACGCTTTTGTGTCTGATTTTGAAATTTAAGACATCGTCTGCATTAATTAGTTAGCATATTTGAGTTCACCGTCTCGAGCCATTAAGACTGAGTCCTAGAACGTGAAGATCCGATTATTGCATCAGAATTTATTTAGGGCGGTTCCTTTTTGTTCAGCGCACTGTACATTTATTTGTCTTTATTTTTACAAGATATCTAAAATATATATTAGGTGCGGTGATCACGGAACACCATGTGTATAAACAATTAGTTATTACTCACCTGAAGTAGTAAAGATCCTTCAGGAAGGTCTATACACACGCAATACTTTTGAGTTGCTTCACATGATACAAATATATACACATCTTCAATTAAACCATACTGGACGGACTCCTCCATAAATCCTGTAGCCTGAAAAAACAAACAAAAACGTTTATATTTCTAACACGAATTAGGAGTGGAAACTTTTTGCATTTAAAGAGGTAATTTTTCATCACTTTTTCATTTAAATTAAGATAAACTCGTAATGGTAAAAATATTAAAAATTTTGAGACGTGCTTGACTCACATCTGGCCAAGCCTTAAAAATGGGATCCAATTTTTGAGGGCTGAAACATGTCAACTGCTATTTCCATTCTGTATAATAGAATTCCAAGTGTAACAGAGGGGAAATCACACAGGTATTTTATCCTAAAAAATGTATTAAATATATGTGAAAGTAAAAAATTATGCAATAATATGCTACTTTAAAGTGTTATGTTTAATTTAATTGCATTAAATAATAAAAGAGCCTCATAATTTAATTGCCAGGTAATCAAAAGCGTCCGTAACAGAGGAGACAAAGAAAATCCCAAATTTTTGACATGCACTGTTATTTCCGCTATATTCTGTGATTTGGAACATCCAAAACATTATTTTTAATTTTTTTTTAATTAACACATTTCAAGGTAAAATAAATTACTATAAGACTTTTTAAATTGTTACACATTTTTATTAACTTCAAAAAATGCAATGTAACAGAGGGGACATTTTGCAAATTCGACAAGTAGTTACAGGGAAATATCATGCCATTTAATTAAACATTGCACCTTAAAGTAGCATATTATTGCACAATTTTTTGTTTTCACATCTATTTAATACATTTTTTATGATAAAATACCTGCGTGATTTTCCCTCTTTTACTCTTGGATTCTATTACTGGTTTCAGTTAGCATGGAATTCAACTATAGAGTTCTACAGAATTTTAAGAATAACTGCCAGATTTCCGAGGGGATTTTCTGTTCATTCTTAAAGTGGTAACGTAATGTATTAATTAATAACGGGTGTCCCAAAATTTAAGCAGAATTTGAATTAAATAGATAATTAATTATTTAGTGTTGGCAGTGAAATGAAAAAGGAAAACAGTTAGATATATAACAGTTTAGGATTAGTGAAAATGCAGCAGTAGAATCAGGAACAACTCGTTTTTCAGTGTTAAAAATCTGTTGAACATTTGAATTGCTGCATGAGACATTTCCTGGGCACGTACTCTTGTGTTTCGATGTTTCAGAATCGGAAAAAAGTAAGAATGATTGAAACTGATATGAAACTATAATTTTTTTAGAAAAAAAAACAGAAAATATAAAAAGGAAAAAGAATAGAGAGCGAAAGAAAAAAAGAACAGAAGGAAAAAACGAATTGAAAAAAAAAAATAAAAAGATAAAAGGAATAATAAGAAAAAAAGAATAGAGAGGAAAAAAGAATAGAAATACAAAGGAATAGAGTGAAAAAAATAAATGGAAAGAGAAAAAGAATTTAAAAAAAAGGTTAAAAAAAGAAAAAATAGAAAGAAAAAAAGAATAGAATGATAAAAGAATTGAATGAAAAAAAAAAAGAATAGAAAGAAAAAGAATAGTAAGAAAAAAAGTAAGAATGATTGAAAATGATATGGAACTACAATTTTTGAAGAGAAAAAACAAAAAATAAAAAGGAAAAAGAATAGAATAGCGAAAGAATAGAAAGCAAAAAAGAACAGAAGGAAAAAAAGAATTGAAAGAAAAAAATAGAAAGATAAAAGGAATAATAAGAAAAAAAGAATAGAAAGACAAAGGGATAGAATGAAAAAAATAAATAGAAAGAGAAAAAGAATAAAAAAAAGGGTTTAAAAAAATGAAAAAATAGAAGGAAAAAATTCGAAAGAAAAAAGAATAGAATGATAAAAGAATTGAATGAAAAAAAAGAATAGAAAGAAAAAGAATAGAAAGAAAAAAAGTAAGAATGATTGAAAATTATATGAAACAACATATCTTAGCAGCAATGAAAAAACTGAGCATCAATTTGGCAAATTTACTTTTCTTGATGACAATAGACTCTTCCTATAACAATTGTTAAAATAAAACTCAGCAACAGATTTTGAAAATAATCCATGATAAAAAAAAAAAAAAAAAAAAAAAAAAAAAAACTATCTAAAGAACAGCTCACAAATCCTCATAAAACTTGCAAGAAATAATTCAAAAAACATAATAAATAAATTATATTTGCTTTTGTAACTATTAATGATCAGATAGAAATTTTTATTAAATCAAAAAATATGAATAAGCTTTCTTATTTCGATGAAAAACCAATACATTTTAATAGAAACTATAGATTTTCAAATATTAGATATTTAAAAAAACTATAATTTTCATTAAGGTGCATTATAAGATCTCATCGGTTATTTTCTAAATGAGAGGGCTTATTCATATTTATTGATTTCTAAAGCAAATACAATTTGCTTTATATATGAGTAGTTTGCAGAGCTATTTAGTTTCCTAGTTCTTTTTTTTTTTTTTTTTTTTTTTTTTTTTTTTTTTTTTAAAATAGGAACGTCGATTTTGTTGGATTAAATATCAGTCCTTAAATATGAAATATAATGAACTTTTAATCCATCAAATGCATTTTTAAAATTTAATGAAATAAAATAAATTGCTTTCGAGCTAACTGTTTCTTACAACATGTATTTCACTAGAAAATACTTTAGAGAAAGTCATATTTGCCTTTAGAAAAAGTCATATTTACAGGTGCTTCATGTTTTTTGAGTGATTATTTTGTAAAAATAGGAAGTCATTTTTATTTTCGCTTGTTTACTGGAAAGTTGATTTACACATGCTTAGATGTGGGTGATTATTTTGAATTGATAGAAAGTTATTTTTATTATTATTTTAATTTCTCTGAAAAGTCTAATTACAATTGTTTGATATTTTGTGAGTGATTATTTTGAGTAAGTAGAAAGTCATTTTTTATTTTTCGAAAAATCAAATTACAGAAGCTTGATATTTTGAATGAATGATTATTTTGAGTAAGTAGAAAGTCATTTTTATTTTTCGAAAAATCAAATAACAGAAGCTTGATATTTTGAATGAATGATTATTTTGAGTAAGTAGAAAGTCATTTTTTATTTTTCGAAAAATCAAATAACAGAAGCTTGATATTTTGAATGAATGATTATTTTGAGTAAGTAGAAAGTCATTTTTTATTTTTCGAAAAATCAAATAACAGAAGCTTGATATTTTGAATGAATGATTATTTTGAGTAAGTAGAAAGTCATTTTTATTTTTCGAAAAATCAAATAACAGAAGCTTGATATTTTGAATGAATGATTATTTTGAGTAAGTAGTCATTTTTATTTTTATTCATTTATTTTGAAAAGTCGATGTTTTACACAGGTTTGATATTTTGTGGGTGATTATTTAGAACTAGTAAAAAGTCATTTTTATTGCTATTTGTTTGTTTGTTTTTAAGTCGAATTAAAATTGATTGATATTTTGTGAATGATTATTTTGAGTAAGTAGAAAGTCATTTTTATTTTTATTAATTTATTTTGAAAAGTCGATATTTTACACATGCACATGATTGATATTTCGTGGGCGATTGTTTTGAATTAGTAAAAAGTCATTTTTATTGCTATTTGTTTTTTTTTTCTAAGTCTAATTACAATTGATTGATATTTTGCGAATGATTATTTAGAGTAAATAGAAAGTCATTTTTATATTTTCAAAAAAATAAAATAAAAAATACAGATGCTTGATATTGTGTGAACGATTATTTTGAGTGAATAGAAAGTCATATTTATTTAATGTCAAACTGTCAACTTTTCAAGAAGTTTCAAGGTCATCCAAACACAGCGTCTTCCACTTATATGGAAACATGAGATAAAGAACAAAAAATACTACACTACAAGAAAGAAGAAGCGTTTATAACACCCATTTAAGTAGTACTGCTACACTAAAGTTGATTTGTCTATTAAGTTATTATCGTTTGACGCACACGCGTGCCTACGTTGAGCGAGAGAGACAAAGAACGAGCAAATATAGGCATGCTTCTGTCCCTGGAAAGAAAGGGTTAAATGATCTCTCTAAAATTCGAGAAAAAAATCTTTTATTCGCACACAATGAAGCTATTAAGCCTTTCTCATTTCTCTTGAAGGACAACAGTCATCGCGAAATTCATTGAAAGACGGAAGAATAAATTCTGCAAATATTTGCATAATTTGAGGTTTGGGAGAGAGAAAAAAAAACAGTTATTTTCGCAGCCTCTTATAATTTAGAAGCAACATTGCGAACCTTAAAAATAACAATTATAATGTCAAATAAATGAAATGCAAGAAGTTAAATATGTCTTGCCTTAGATATAGAATGATTTACTATATTGGTTAGAACACTGTATTAGTGTATTTGTACTATACATATTAGTCAGGGCTCTATCCAGACATTTTGTGAAAGGTCCGTTTTTGTAAAATTGTGAAAAAATTACTCGTAATTTATGAATATGAAATAAACGTTAAGTCACATTCTTTCAACCAGGGTCCTGCTTTTGTAAATTTGTGCAAATAAGGTCTTGTTATTGCAAAATACTTCTTCAAGAAGTTATTGAATTGTAAAGACATACAAGATTATGCTCAACGCTGTGAAATTATAGTTTAAAAAACTAAATTTTATAAAATAAACAGCAATTGCGGCTACTAAATTAGAGATGCAAACATACAAATATTTGGACGAATAAAGGAAGAAGCGTCTGCCGAAGAAAAAACTTAGTTCGTTTACATCTGTCTTTCTTCATGGGAAGGGTTTTTTCGATTAACAAAACAATAATAAAGATAAATAAATTTGTGAAGGGTCTGTTTAAAAGATCAATTATTTTGTGAAGGGTCCGTTTTTAAGTTAAAATATTTTGTGAAGGGTCGGTTTTTAAGTTAAAATATTTTGTAAAGGGTCCGTTAACGGACCCAAATTTCTTCTAAACAGATCCCTGTTAGTGTACATAAATCATATCTTTTATATGCGATAGAATATACTGAAAACAAAAAGTTTACTTCCCTAGACATAGAATGTACTGCCAAGAAATATAATATTTCGTTAGAAATAGAAAATTTGAATAGCAAAAGAATAATGTCAAGAAATAAAATATTTCTTAAGCAATAAAATATATTGACAAAAAAAATTGAATATTTTACTCGCTGTACCTACGTCAAATCAAGAAATAGAATATTTTATTACTAATAGACTTTTTCATTAACAGTTGACTAAGTATAACGTCAAGACATGTAATATTTTGCTAGAAATGGAAAACTTTACTAGCAATAGAATACTATCAAGAAATAGAATATTTCATAAGCAATAGAATATACTGACAAAGAAAATGGAATTACTGTATCTATGTCATGCCAAGATGTAGAATATTTCACTTGAAATAGAAAGTTTTTAAGTAAAATAGAATACTGTCAAAGAATAAAATATTTCTTGACAGAAAAATTTGCATTTCATCACGCATTTGATTATCATTCAACTATCTATTAAGACAGCAACTGTTTAGTATGAAATCTAAAAAGAAAATCATTCCGAATACAAATAGTGGCAAAAATATAATATCTTATTATACTTTAAATTTATCGTTTCCTATATTAACATAAGCATGATAAACTTGATAAGAAATATTAAAGGCATAAAAACAAAGCATATTCTTTAAACCAACCATTATTTATATGCTTTATAATCTATACATGTTTTGTTTCGACGGTAACTATGAAAATGTATATGCCTCTTATAAGTTGGAATTGATTTTTAACGAAAAATGTTGGCTAAGCATAACGAATATTGGAATGTATACTTAAAAATTGTTGTTTATCGTTCTTCAATTATGTAAAGTCAAAAGATGTTTTGTCAAAAACTGCTGTTGCCTTTATTTTATATTCCATAACTATGTTTTGCAGCAATTTCACTTTGTTTATAAGTAACTCTAGGTAAACTTTAAATATCACATTTAAATGTTTATTTCACAAATGAAATTTCTACAATTCAATTTTGCTGATGATCTAAAATGTTTAGATAAAGCAAGATCAGTCTTTTCTTTTTTTTAAATTTCAGCCAATGTAATATTAGATATAGTTAATAAAATCTTTAAAAACAAATTTTATTCTCAAAACTTAAATATTTATAAAACACAGTTTCATTCTGTTACATGAACAAATGTAGATAATTATCAATTAGAATAACCATTTTATTTGCTCAATATCCAAGATACAACAAAATCATCATTATTATGGCAATTGGAAATTTAATTGATAATTCTTACTACTTTTTTTCTCCATAAAATACATATATTAATAAAACACATATAATAAGATCAAATATAAAATGAATATGCGTTAAATTCAAATAAATACAAAATGTTATTTAATCAAAATAAGTCCGACATTTTCAGTAATATATTATAAGTTATTCTATTACAAAAATGACTTAACAAATTTTTTGAGATAAAATAGCACTTAAATCTTTTAGAAAAATGGCAACATTTTCAAAAGCACTCATTTGTTTTCAGATTTTTAAATGCCTCTAACCAGCACTTGATGCGTTTTAACACTAACGTAAAGTGCTCCTGTCAAGATGCCAGCTAAGAGCAAATGAAAAATTAAAAAGTAAAATAAGTACACGTACGAAAAAACCGCTGCTCCATCGGAGGCTCGTCTTTTTTGCTGTTATCCAATCAAAAGAATGATCTCATATGACGTCACCCTAAAAGACGTCATGGATTCCGTAACAGCCATAAACGATAGTAAGAAGTGAGGTTAGTCGATGATGTTTCTTTTTTGGAGACCTTGACCTGTATTTGCCATTTGGGGATGCCTCGCACTGAAGACGATTTTCTTCTAAAAATCCTAAGATATTACTCCAATTTTCAAAGTGTAAGTTTGCTCATAAGAAAATAGAGATAAAATCTGCTATTTTTCATTAATATAGTTTAAATCTCTATCAGTTTCTTTTTTTTAATTTTATTGCAAAATTATAATATCAATAACTGCATAGTAATTTTGCATTATGTATTTTATTTTAATTTTATAACCGTCTTTGAACAGGGTTGGGTACTTTGGATTTTTCGACTACTAGTGTTCAACTCCGTAGTCTTGTGATTTTAAACCCAATCCAGAAGAGAATTGGAACTCCTGGATCGAGTACTTGGAGAAATTTGCCTTCGTTGAGGATTTTTTGATGGAACTTACCCACATTTGCGCTACAAGAAAACCACGAAAACCTCCGACGGTTAATCCGACGGTAAGAGGACTAACCCATGATCCGTCTACCACTGAGGATATTTTACGTCAGCACTGTGGTCGGTGCGAGCCGGGGGCGGAATTCGTATTGACTAACCATCACTGGGTTTCGAACCCGGTTCACCTCATTGGAAAGAGTGGTTTTTTTTCCTTGCATAAACATTTTTCATTTTTATAACCGTCGTTGAACAGCCGCCCCAATTTTATGGGTTTACGACTACTAGTGTTCAACTCTATAGCCTTGTAATTTTGAACCCAATCCAGAAGACAAGGGAACTCCTGGATCAAGTATTGGGAGAAATTTGCCTTTGTGGAGGAATTTTTGATAGAACTAACCCGCATTTGCGTTACATGAACAGGAAGACCACGAGAACCTCCCACGGTTAGCCTGACGACAAGGGGACTCTAGCCCAAGATCCGTCTACCACTGAGGATATTTCAAGTCAGCACTGTGGTCAGTGCAAGCCGGATGCGGAATTTGCATCGACCAGCCATCGCCGGGATCGAACCCAGGTTCACCTCATTGGAAGGCGAACACTCTATCCCCATCGCGGCTCTGCATAAACATTTAACCCGTTTAATTCATTTTTAACACCGAAAAAATGTACTACATGGCTTGCATTTTGCACTGTTTAAATTTATATTGGCGCAGGCAGCTGCACGAAAACATAGTTATTTTTGGTATTAAAAGAGTATAGGATTCGCATTTAAAGGTCAGATAGAAAAGGTGTTCAACTTCTTTTATGTTACAAAGTTATGAACTCAACTTTATTAAATATGAAATGAGAATTGCATCATATTACATAAACTTGTTTCTAGCGCTTTTGAACTTCCCCATCTCCCTTTTAAGCAATAATAAATTATTTTGCAGATGACTCCCATGCTTCCGTCAGAAAAAACACAAACCGAATAGCTTTTTGCTAAAGTAATCTCATTGCAACAATTTTTGGACAAAATTTAAAAAGGCAACTCTTTGCATATAACAAAATTTACATTAAAAAAATTATTTTATGAAATTTTGAATATCTTTTGAAAGAAGATTTTTTCAAATTTTTTTCTTTTTTGAAACATTGAAGTAATTTATCATTCAACTGTTTTTTTATTCGTTTTATTTTACTTTTGGGACATTTTTTTATCACTCTGTATTTATTTAATTAGTTTATCTATAATAAGAGTGAAAGGTTTAAAAAATAAAATCGAGGCCAGCATAATAAAAGGCATTATTTCTCCTTGTGAAAGCATTTTTCAAATATTAAACAATTCTTTTTTTGAAATAAGAAATGAGAAAGAATAAATCTATAATGCTCTAATAAATCTAGATTGTACTTCCTTCCTCTTTTCTTATATGAAATCAATTGACATAACTTGCTTCATTGGTGTTATTTCAAAATGCTTTGTATTTATTAATTTCACCACTTCCGAGTTAGGTTTAAGCAGATATTTTTATGCAATTTGAATAACAATATTAATGCCGTAAAACTTTATATTATGAGCATGCATTTAACATAAGCTCAATTTTAAAATTTTGTTCGAGTATAACTGATTGCCAAATGTAAGTTTTTAAAGTAGGTAATGGGAACTTTGAATACATAATCAGGAAAAAAGTGAATTGGAAATTTGTGCAAAATTAGCATGCTGATTAATTAAATGAATAATCAATCCCAAAAAACTGAAGCGGTGAGATATTACTTGATTAAAATTTTCATTCGTTTCAAAAATATCATCATAATCATCAGCATTGGCACAACAGCCCTTTGTGAGCCTGGGTCTTCCTCGGAAGCTTTTTCTATTCTGCCCTTCTCCCAACAATTGATTTCCAGTTCTTTACTATTAGGAAAAATATACAAATTGGAAATAACTGTCAACGTGCTTCAAGCTTTCAAAAACTGGTGCGCTGATCGGCTGTATAGCGGTCAGGGAGCTGACCTCACATCAGAAAGGTCCTGGGTTCGAATCCCGAAAAAGGCATAGATGTTCTTGCATTCTCTCTCTGTACTATCTGTCTTTACAGCGGGCGCAACGTTGGCCCACTGAATATTTTACCCCTAGTGGTCAGCATATATGTCCTACTAAAACCTGAATAACAGGTGTCAATCGGATGAGGTAAAAAAAAACAGGCTCCTATTTTTAAGATTTGCTAGTCGAATGTGTCAATGAAAAATGGAAAATAAAGGTGAAAAAATTTAGGTTTTTCCATTTTTTATTTAAATTATTAAAAAAAATTACAAAGAAACATAATGAACTTATTAGTTATCATGGGTCTGTTTAGAAGAAATTTGGGTCCGTTAACGGACCCTTCACAAAATTTCTTTTCATAGAAACGGACCCTTCACAAAATAATTTATCTTTTAATCGGACCCTTCACAAATTTCTATATCTTCATTATTGTTTTGTTAATCGAATAAACCCTTCCCTGGGGAGAAAAAAAAGAAAGACGGATGTAAACGAACTAAGTTTTGTCTTTGGCAAACGCTTCTTCTTTTATTCGTCCGAAATGAATATTCTGTGTTGAGCATTATAGGCTAAATACCAAATATTTTCATGTTGCATCTCTAATTTAGTAGCAGCAAGTGCCGTTTATTTTTTAAAATTTAAATTTTTTTATTATAATTTTACAGTGTTGAGAATAATCTTGTATCTATTTACAATTTAAAAACTCCTTGAAAAAGTTTTATTGCAATAACAGGACCCTATTTGCACAAATTCCCGAAAGCAGGACCCTGGTTGAAAGAATGTGACTTTACGTTTATTTTATATTCACAAATTACGAGGAATTTTTTAACAATTTTACAAAATTAGGGCCTTTCTCAAAATGCCTGGACAGACTCCTATGGTCACACAAATTACATACAAGCATTATCAAAAAAATTTATTTTTATCACTTTAATAAGCTAAATTATGACTGATTAATAGAAATTTTCATACAATATAGCATATTGTTTAATCAAACGCTCTGAGGTAAAATATTTTATTTTCAACAAAATTTTAAACCTCGATTAAGGAAGTTGGAATTGATATTCAGTAAATAGGAATACTCGATAGGCTCATCGGAGAAAAAAAAATACTGAAAACAATGAATGCGTACAATTCAAAGAAGATAAAGCAGGATATAGAAAGATTTTTTTGCGTAAAATCAAAATACGAATCTCAGAAATATTTCACAATTTTAAATCCGATGACGTCAATCGAAACTGATTAAAACCACACATTCTTCAAAGACGGAAAAAAAGAACAGTTACACAAACCCTCAAAACTCATTAAATGTTACATACTCTGCAATATTTAAATTTGATTTTGAAATGATGAATAAACGCATATTTGAATTTCCCTTTTTAATGCTCATAAATATTTTTAAAAAAATGAAAAAAACAATTCTGAATTTTCGCAAGTAATGTAAAATTTTCAGAAATGTGAAAATAACGCCAGTCGTTTGGTAAAAAAAAAAGAAAAGTTTTAAACAATAATTACAGAGCTCTCTATAATGATTGCCTCTATCATATGTTTTTTAGGAAATTAGCTCAAGAAAATATACGTATTAAAAAAAACAGATTAACTCTTAAGCGAGGTAAAAAAACAAAACGTTATCAAAACTTACCTAATCACTACAAAATAGGAGCATGATTAAAAAGTCAAAAAACAGAAAACGAAACAGAAAAGAGCTAAAATTCCATTATTTGAAACACCTAATTTCATCAGACAATCAAACTGGTTTTGAAATTATTTGTGCCCCTCCCTCTTTACTAATAATTCCACAGATATTGAAAGGGTTTTTATTTTTTCTTCGTTTAAATGTTATGAGCTAATGAACAAGCTTCATATTTGACAAGGTTTCTAAAAATATGTATTGAAGGCGGATATTGCGAAAAATCCCGTTAAACAAACTAATTAATGTGATAAATTTTTATAAATGTTCGATGTTTGTTTGATTACAATGGAAATGTCTGATAAACTTAAAAAACAGAGATAAAATATTCGAATTCTGAATACGATGAGTGCTTTCGATGTTTCCTATCCGATAGCTTCATTAAATGGTTGTCGGAATTGAATACATGTAAGTGACGTCATCGTAGGTAAATCGTGGCATTTGTCGATTCAGGAGCCAATCAGGTTCGACTCACACGCGTGACGTCCCATACAGGTATCCAGTTAAATCTGATATAATTCACATAGTTCAACTTCAGTTCTTCGCGAGTTCCTAATTGAATTAAATGCAGACATTTAACTCAATGCTGTCAACTATTTTAGGGTAACAGTTGTATTCTCTGAAAACATTACTTTTTCATCTTTCCCGCTTCATGTATTTTTATATAAATACCTATACCATAAACATAACAGTCACATTCCATCTACTTCAAATAAGTTTAATTAAATTAATCTATGTGATATTACATGCACGCTGCTATTTTATGATAATCAATTATCTCTCTTTTCGTTTCTCACTCTTTTTTTTTTATTGGGATAATATTTTTAAAGAGTTTGACATATATAATAATGTAGTTTCGTTTCTCACTCTTTTTTTTTTGTTGTTATAATATTTTGAAAGAGTTTGAAATATATAAAAATGTCATTTCGTTTTCTCGCTCTCTTTTTTGTTGCTGTGATAATATTTTTAAAGAGTTTGAAACACATAATAATGTAATTTCGTTTCTGGCTCTTTTTTTCTCGTTCTTGTGATAATATTTTTAAAGAGTTTGAAATATGTAATAATGTAATTTCGTTTCTCGCTCTTTTTTTTTTCGTTGTTGAGATAATATTTTTAAAGAGTTTGAAATACGTAATAATACAAACTTTAACAGTAACAGGTTGGTCAGAATAGCCTATACTGCGTCAAAAGCAAATCACATCCCGCCGTTTCAGATAAGCTGATCAAAAAGATTTATAATCTAAGTCTGACTAAAGAAAAACAATGAGGGCAGATAAAAATTAACTTGAATATATAAAAAAATTCCACATGGACTAGCTTTGTTTTTCTTCTCGCCCTATTGTATGCCTACTTTTTTCTTTATTTCCAACTGTTTAGGTTACAGCTTACAAGGAAACTTAATTATTAACTGCTAAGTATTCCCAGCTTTGCTGTTACAATAATTTACTTCGCGTCTCTTTATTTCAAAATTCATTAAATATGAAAAAAAATTTCTTTTACCGTAGCTGTAGTTTTCAAGAAACTTCAAATATTATTCAACAACGAAATTTTAACTAATAGCCATGATATGCTAGAATTTTGCCTAAGTAATTTAAGTTACTGAATAATAGGATTTTTAAATTTACGGTCTTTTGAGGCTGATTGTTTAAAGGCTTATAAGTGTTTTCAAAATATTTGGCGGCAAATGAAATTCAGAGAGGATCGAATGTTGCAACTTGTCTAGACAAAACATATCAAATACCAATGTGGGATCTGTTAAATTTCTTTGAAGAGTCATTTTAAAATTTGAAAATAAATTATTGTTGTTTAAAGATCAAAGGAATATAATATATATTTCATCGCTGAAATTTTCTTCGCTAGGTAACTTTGCTGACGAAGAAATTGTGGCTGTATGCCTTAAATTCTTTTGGGGAAGTGGAAACAGAATATTTGAGTAAAAATTTAATCAAACATACAATTTAATGAAGCATGCAGAGTAATTCCACACAATTAACAATGTAATGCTAATTAATTACATACTATCAACAAAAGAAATATTGAAATATGAAAAAAATTGGATAAATATGACGACCGAAGCTGACGTCTTCAGGGGGTACCAGCTCCGGAAGTCATAAAAGCAAAACCTTTTCTATCGAGAGAGCATGACGAAAAGTCTAAAATTGCTCTCTCTGTACCCCAAAGGTTTTGCCAAAGTGCAGGAAAATAATATATTACATAATTATTATTTTATAGTATTATTATTTTAATAGCTTTTAAAATTGTGAATTCTTTTCTTAATACTATCAACAAAATTCATTTTCGAAAAAACGGAGTGTTTTGAAATGATTTTTTTTCATTCAAAAATGAATTTTATATTATAAATTTCTTTATTAATAAAAAATTTCTGATGACAAAAATGAGCGTACTCATCTAACATTTATCTAAAAGAGTCCTTCCTTAAGCTAGTTGAATATCTGGGCTGCTATGCTCGATTTTTCTTTCTATTGTGTTCACCAAGTACAAAGTCATTTTTTAAAATTATGTATTTGTTTTTGATATAAATTTCTAAAAATATGTAAAATGCCTCACCAGGAGGTTACAGCGAGTCTTACATTTCGAGAAGTCACCTTCTATGATTTGTTTATTAGTAAGAATTTGTTTTTATATAAATTTCTAAAAATATGAAGAATGCCTCACCTGGAGGTTACAGCGAGTCTTACATTTCGAGTAGTCACCTTCCATTATTTTTTTTTAATTATGTATTTGCTTTTGAGATGAACTTTAAAAAATATATAAAATACTTTACCAAGAGGTTACTACGCGTCTTACTCATCGAGTTATGAAATTCTGGGATTTTTTTTATTAGTTTACCGAATGATTTCCTACCTATAAATTTGAATTTGAAAGCCTGTTTATTTAAAATGTGTGATAACATTTTTTTTGAATCAATAAATTTAATGTTAAACCATTGTTCTCATTCTACGCTTGTAGCTAGCCTAGTTTTCAATTTTCATTGTGTTCTGAGCTAATTACATTTGTAAAGAACCTCTGAAATCAAATTATTTTTTCTGATTTTAGTTTCCTAGTCTCACATTTAAAAATAAAATTGAGATTTGTAATTCAACGTGTTTTACCTACATTTCTTCAAACGCGATTTCAAAATTTAAAAAAAAATTAACTTTCAGCATCCTTAATATAACACGCATTAATATAATGATTACTTCATTAAAATAAAGAGAGAAGTTTTTAAACTTAAATAATTATCATCAATAAAGGATTTTGAAGTAAAAGGTATTGTTTTTTAAAACATTTAAGAATGATTTAAATAAACACTTATTTTCCAACAAAGCACTATCAATAAATAATTTTGCGAAATAATCAAACTATATTTCAATACAATCAGAAGTGTTTAAGAATAATTTAAAATAAACCCTTATTTTCTATTAAAAGCATTATCAATAAATGATTTCAAAGAAAAATCAATTTTTTTTTTTAAATAAATTCCCGAAAATTCAGCAATATCACTGAATAACTGAAAAACTACTCGAATTTTTTTTAAATATATCAAATATACTAAAACATTTAAGAATACGGATAAATCGTATTTAAAATTTCTAGTTTTGAAATAAATAAACAACAAATTGACTGTTCTCTCACACAACTGCATAAGTCAACTAACTGTCAACGGAATATGAAAATCTTAATATAGATTGAAGATTTTTGTATACAGTGCGCAAAAAAATAAGACGACCACATTGAATAACTTTTGATCTAATGATAGGGTCTTCACGTTTTAGGACTCAATCTTAATGGTTCAAGGGGGTAAGATGAAATAATTTTGGTATATAACTTTTTTTTTAAATTTAATTTATCAGGAACTATTTAACCGATTTCGCTTAGTTTTTATTTTTTTCTGCCATGTAAAATTATATTCTTTAAAATATCAAAATATTGTATACCTTATAATTCAAATTTTTTCCGACTATTATTAAATAAAATAATAAAAATAACTCAACAATACAATATTTACAAAAAGTTATTTTTCGCATGAAATTAACTTTGGATAAAAGAAAATTATAACTGTCAGCAAAATGTTTTCAAATCACTTAAAAAGTTTTCGAGATATTACTAAATACGCAAAAATTAAACTTATCATTAAGGGGTCACCAAACTTTGGATCGCTCTCCAACGAAACTACGTAGACCATATTTCCTAGATTACGGCTAACCCTACGAGTCAGAAATCCGACAAAGAAAAAGATATGTTTATTCAGAAAAAGTACGTTTTTATACCTGATTTCGCAACATAAAATATCGTTTGCCCTAATTAATTAGCATATTCGACATAACCCCTTCGGATCATTAAGATCGAATCCTAGAACGTGAAGATCCGATCATTAGATCAAAAGTTATTCAGGGCTGTCCGTACTGTACAACAACTAAACAATGACATTTAAGAATACGGATAAACTATAAATCCGTATTCCAGTTTCACTATAAATAAACCACTCTGAATAAACAAACAAAACTAATCTCGCGCGCAGGTCAACTGAAACTGTCAACTGAAGACGAGAATCTTATAAGAGACGGGAGAGCACTTTGAGAGAACAAAAAGATTCTTTGTCCCAAGAGAAGACGACGCGGGAGGTCCATCAGCTGACCTTTTGGAATTCCTTAACTGTGTTTCCAGAGGAATGTATGCAAGTATCGATCTGGACTGGAAGAGTGGGTGTTAGATAAATTTAGAATCATTTTTCCAACGCCATCCTCTTCAAGCCATCAGCGGTCGATGGATGGTATAAATGGAAATTAAACACTTCTTTTCATCTCAAGTCTCTTCGAGAGTCAGCAATTAGCTTCTTTCTGAATTACGAAGTTGTTTGAGTAAGATATTAATCTTAGTGATATGTGAGTTATGAAAGAAAAGAAAATATTTTTTATACGAATAAGTAGTAATTTTAAACGTTTTTGATTTGTTTTTTTTTTTTAAAGCAGATTTTTTGTGTCTCGTAAAAGACGTTCTTCTTCAGTCGTCAATGTAATGGAAAATTCTAATTACGCTTTGAATTCTTCTGATTTAATTTTCACAAATAAACTTGGATTTTGGTTATGTAAGGGACAGTGGGGGTAAGACTGGATAGTTAAGACTCGAAGGCCTGTAGGAGCAAAACTGCTAGATTTATAAACTGTCAGATTTAATTAAGACATTCATTGTTTAGTTGCACACAATATATCAGTCATGAAATATCATAGATGTGCTATTTTTTTTCATTAAATATGCTTTCTTAAATAAAAATTTTGTATTTGAATAAATATATAATATACGAGAAAAATATTTAATCCAAAGCCCCCAAAAATTTAAATGGCCTAGGGCCCGCGTACGCTTAATCCACCCCTGCTTTGTGACAAAAGGGAAGAAAGGGTCAAAAATATTTTGTATATATTGATTATTTTGAATAGGGATGAATATATTTTTAATACTGTAGAACATATTGAAGATTATGGGATCATTCATTAGAAATACTTTCTCAGATGTAATATATCGGTCTATTAGATAACACTGTCGTTTAATTAACTAAGATAATATTACTGAAGATTACGAAAGAAAGTAAGACTTAGTCATTATTATTTCTTAAAAATATTTATTGAAAGGTAAGCTTCCAAATAATTCAACAGTCACCTCAGTTCTTAATATTTGTTTTCCTCTTTTGTAGTTCTTAGATGCAGTACAAATATTTATGCACAAAATTTTACAAACATTAACACAGCATGCCGAAGTCACGTGTTGCACATGCACAGAGGAAAGTTGCAAGAATAATAGTTGCAGAAATGTTTTTGTAAGCAATTTTTTGTAACATATCGATCGCGATGTTGCAAAAACATGTTTGTAATCACTTTCAGAATTTTATTATGATTTCTAACTGTTAACAACCTAACTTGTTCCTAACTTGTTTTTTTCCTAACTGTTATGTATTTCTTACAGTTCTGTGACCTGTTTGATCAGGAGAGCGCTCCAAAGTTTTGACCCTTATTATTAATTTCACTTTTTGCATATTTCGAGAACTTCTTTAGGAAATTGAAAGATTTTTACACACAATTATAAAATTCGTTTATGAAAAGATAATTCCATGCAAAAAAATAAGTTTTAATAAAAATTTTACAATAGAATTACTTAAAATTACTTATTAAAAAATTACTTAATAATAGTCGCAAAAAATTTTGAACGATTTCTAAAACGAACAGGTATAAAATTTTTCACATCATTTTAAAGAATGTAATTTCATATATCAAGTCGTATTTTTAAAATTAAATTTCTCAGGAACTATTCGAATTATATTCATTTATAAAATTATGTATTTATCATACATTAGTATGTAAACATACATAATACATACATTGGTATCTAAAAAGATAAAGTGTTTTTACAAAAATAAAGTTCAAAAAATTTCAGATAAAGTATTACTTTTATAATAATAAAAAAACTTTTGCAAAATTTTTTTTAAAATTATTTTTTAATAAAAAAATACGGTAATAATGCTATCCTCTTAAATTTTTAATCGTTATAATGGAATTAAAATGTGTTCATATATTGCAAATTATATTGGAAAAAAAACACTTTGTTTTGTTAAAAAAAAAAACGAATTACTATTTCTTTTTATCCCGGAACAATTAACAAACTTTTGTCCATTCCTTTTTTGAGCCACTGTATGAAAGAAATTATTTGAAAATTATGTTCAAACATTAACAAATAAAAGTTTTTTAACATGTGTTATTGTTTGAGCTAAAGATAGGTCAGAGCATGTTTCGTACAGCTAAAAAATAAAATTCTTCTTAAATAACGTCATTCTTCAAACTAAGCGAGAACCATTTTTACGTCAATTAAACTCAAACAAAAAGTGTACAAAAGTAAAAAAAAGGAAGAAACTTAACGTATTCAATTGAATCACGATTGTTTTTATTCACTAACTGTAAGAAGTAAGTTTTTGACACAAAAATGAACAATTGTTTAAGGAGGTGATAAGACTAAATCGGTTTTTTGGGACTTGTTTTACAGATTAGATGGCCACAGTAAAAATAACTCTTATTTTTTTATGTTAAATAATAACACAGTTAGCAGTTATAGAAATAAGTTTTTAATTCGCTACAGCAACGCCAGTTATTCTGTTAAATGGGTACTTGTAACTCGAAAAGTGATTATGCCTAACACATGATTTAAATCAGATTCAATCGGATACTTGTAAGCGACGTCACGAGTGTATGTCAAACCTGATTGGTTTCTCAGTGGACAAATGCCACGATTTGCCCTACGATGACGTCACGATCCAATTGCGTAAGATTTTTTTAAAATTTAAATTTCAAACTATGTAAAATAAGAGCATTCTGTATTTTCAAAAATAAAACTCTCTTTTTGTGCGATCCTGTAATCTTTGAGCTGTATTATTAATAATTATTTTTCTCAGAAATATTTGTTAATTCGCTCAGATTCAATCGGATACTTGTGAGCGACGTCACGAGTGTATGTCAAACCTGATTGGTTTCTCAATGGACAAATGCCACGATTTACCTACGATGACGTCACTATTCAATTGCGTAAGATTTTTTTTAAATTTGAATTTCAAACTGTGTCAAATAAGAGCATTCTGTATTCTCAAAAATAAAACTCTCTTTTTGGGCGATCCTGTAATCTTTGAGCTGCATTATTAACAATTATTTCGCTCAGAAATCACACGATTTTTGACGAAACTGCTGATACTGAATGTGAATGAAAGGAATCACTCTAACTCATTTAAAGGTTTCGAGTTAAGTGAAAATAGAAGATGATTGATCTGCGCGTGGAAAAGTCGTATTGCATATCAGGTGACAAGAAAAATTTATTTGATCGTCAACAGCTGTAACTTAAAATTTAAAACTACGCAGCTATACCGAATGCATGAAGCATGAAAGCGGTATTAAAATAGCACAGACTTTTCATAAAATGAATCATTTAATTATAGAAGTCATTGCCGGTTGTAAAAAAAGATAACTTCATTCATTTACTTCGCAAAGTTATTAAGTAGTAAGTGTAAGGTATATTTTAATAGTGAGTAATTATTATTTTTAAAGCAAAATATTCGATGGCAAAATACGGTTTCAAATTAAAATTCAAGCGTAACAAATATGTGCAATAAGTTCAAAAGTAAATTTAAATCAAAAGTAAATTATTTTTAGCTTTAAACTAGTTAACCCTTTGACGCAGAATTTCAGATAAACATATTTTTACTCTTTTATTTACATTATTTTATATCAATTTAGGTGAAAATCAGTAGAAAATACTATATTTAGCATTTTAATGATTTTTATTATAGAATACAGCATAGGACGCCGGTGACCTTTATTGGCTTTAAAAGTAAAATTTTTCAAACATGGCTCCCTTCCAAACAATAATTTTTCAAATTTCACTTATTTAGATCTGAGATAAACATTTATTCATCATTGAAATTTCCTTAATTTACAAAATCAATTACTGATGCAATTTTGAATATGAAAGAAAAAATAATTCCAAACTACTTTTTTCAGATTTTATATTTTAGACCAAATACAACAGATTTTTTTAGCGACTATTAGACTGTTTTTAAAATTAAAAAAGAATAAAATGTAATTTTACTTGCAATTAGAGTATCAGAAGAGAAGTATATAAAAGTAACCCCGGGATCCCATCTGTGCCAAATAGTTAAGAAGAGATTTTATTTTTGAAAACAAATATTCTTTATGTGGTGTTGGTGCCCGCAGTTATTCAGAACTGAACTTGAAGCAATTAATCATTTAGTAATTATGCAGTGTTGGAGTAAGTTTTAGGAAGCACGCTATTTTATAAACGAAGACATTCCATGGCCTGCAAGATCCCCAGATCTTAGAATGTGTGATTTATTCCTATGGGAGACATTTTGAAATCAATGTGTACCGCACATGTCCTACAACTATCTATGTACTGTTATTTAAGATTGAAGACAAAATCACTGCCTAGGCAAGTTATTCAAAGCACTCTAAAGTTTCTAAAATAGGCTATTTGAATATGGACGCAGACGGGATGCACAAATTTTTGAAGACGTCTTAAATAAGAAAGATACACTGTGTCATTTTTTTTATGAAAACTTGATGTATCCATGCAATGTCATCAATTTAAAAAAAATTCTGTGTTTATTAGTGAAAATTACTCTACTTCAAATTTTCCCTGTTACAGAGTGACCCTGTACGAACTACGTATGAACTATAAGTACAGAAAATGAAATAAAATGCATTGCTATAACGAGCGATAAAACGCGAAAATAAGGCATGATATTGGTTTGAAAAAATACATACATAATACTTCATTAAGTGCTTCTAATCATGTTGGTGAACACTGAAAAACGTTCGTGATAAAAAGAACAACAATGTATGCGCAGTGTGCAAAAAAATAAATAAACCACCCATAATAACTTTTGATCTAATGATCGGATCTTTATGTTCTAAGACTCAATCTTAATGGTTCAAGGGGGGTGACTTCAGTTACGCTAATTAATTAGTGCAAACGATATTTTAAATTACAAAATCCGACATAAAAACGTGCTTTTTCTGAATAAACTTACCTATTTATAGACTGATTAGAATTTTCGATCCTAAAACTGTAGATAGTAGTCACAATCTGGGGAATATGGTTCTAAAAGTTTGGTCAGGAGAGTGATTTTTCTATTATTAAATAAAATAATAAATATTTACTAAAATATATATCTTGCATGAAATAACGTATTTCATAATAGTGAGAAATGATAGAGTTCCCTTGCCGTCAAGCCAACCGTGGGAGGTTTTCGCGGTTTTCATCTCCATTTAACTCAAATGTGGGTTAATTCCATGAAAAAGTCCTCAACGAAGGCAATTTTTTGCCAATACTTGATCCAGGAGTACCATTGTCTTCTGAATTGGGTTCAGGTTATGGAGTTGAACATTGGCAGTCGTAAACTCAAAATTTTGTCGGTTGTTCAACAACGGTTATAAAATTATAAAATTGGGCGCAAATTTTTAAATTTGCTTAAAAAGTTCTCGAGATATGGTCAAATACGCAAGGAGTAAAATTAAGATTAAGGAGTTCAAACTTTACACCGCTCTCCTGACCAAACTATTGACCGATTACCCCCAACAGATTAGGGGTCAGAAATCCGAATCCATCGGGAAAAAAGAATATGTTTATGCAGAAAAAAATAATTTTTGTGTGTCTTATTTCATAACTTAAAATATCATATGCACTAATTAACATACTTGAAATTGTCCCCAGGAATCATTAAGTAAGACTCGAACGTGAAGATCATTTGATCATTTGATCAAAAGTTATTTAGGGTGGGTTTTTTTTTTTTTTTTTTTTTTTTTTGCGCACTTAGCTGATGAATTTGCCTAGTTTCTAAAACAAAAATTAAACATCAGATTTCTTCAAGTTCAATCAATATTTGACTACGATTTTTAAGTGGAGTAATTAATACAACAATTTTAAACATTCCAGTAAAGGAAAAAAGGCAAAAAAAATCAAATAATTGGGAATAAATTAAACTTTTAAATTTTTTCTTCTTCAAAATATAACAATTGAAAGTTCTTCTTAAACACTGAATATAAAACCTAAGTTTGAATTTAATATTTTTCGCAACACCAAAAAATTACATTTATACAATATACTTTTATAAATTTATACAAGAGGTTTACGTACACAAAGTTTGTTTTTTTAAATGTAAATAATATCATTAGATACCTTTTCATTATACTTATTAGATTCTAATATTATTTTCTAAAATCCTTTTACTACTTGAGATAAAGTATGAAGATAATATTCTTTATTTGTCGAGATAATATTCTTTATTCAGATAAAGAGTAACGATAATATTCTTAAGTCACTCTTATAAACTCGTAAAACAATAATAATGTGCAGGCCCATAAAAATAAATTAAAAAATTCGACAGAAAATAAGATTTAACCTGAATAATTTTTGATCTAATGATCGGATCTTCTCATACTAGGACTAGGATAATGGTTCGATGGGGTGACCTCAAATATGTTAATCAATTGGTGCAGATGATAAATTAAGTTACGAAATCAAACAAAAAATTGTACTTTCTCTGAATAAACATACCTTTTCTTGACGTATTTGGATTTTTGACCTCCAAAGTATATGGGGTAACATCAATCTGGGAAATATGGTCCCAATAGTTCGATTAGAATAGCGGTCTTAAGCTTGGACTCCTTAATATTAATTTTTTACTTTATGCGTATTTCACCATATCTCGAGAACTTCTTAAGAATTTTTGCACCTAATTATAAAATTCGTTTATCTGAAGATAATTCCATGGAAGAAATAATTTTTAATATTTATTCATTATTTTTCATCATTTTATTTAACACTAGAAAGACTGAAATTTAGAATATACCTATATTGCCCAAAAGCAGTCAAAATGACTGCATTGTGAAAGAATAAAAAATGTGTAAAAAAAATTTTGTAAAATTAATTTTTAATATTTTTAATATTATTTACAGTTATATAACAAGCTATTAGTAAATATTAACAATAAAAAAATTATATGTTGCACAAAATTCTAAGAAATTGTGTCATTATATACATCATTGTTTTTCTAATCGAAATTAAAAGCAGTCAAAATGACTTCCTTAGACAATCTAGTGTTAATAATAGTTGAAAAACTTTGCATTGTAATTTTCACACCATTTTAAAGAATGTAATTTTATGCGTAAAAATGCAAATTGTGAAACGAAATCAGTCGAAAAGTTCCTGAGAAATTTAATTTTAAATATATTAAGTCTTTAAAATATTTCCCATATTGCCCAAATTACGGCTACTCCCTATATATTGAAGGTCAGAAATCCAAATCCTTTGCACACAGTACATCATTTTAAACTATCAGAATAATTCTTTAAAGTTATAAAACTACGAATGGCAACAAGGTTTCTACTAAGCAACACCTAAGACAAAAATTCTCAGAATTCTAATTATTTCATTTTATTGGAACTAAAGACTAATTTTTTAACTTTACGAACATGACCTATCTGAATTGCGTGCAAAGCTTCGACTATGTTATTGTAATTGCTTATAGTGGTAAATTAGCTAGTCTTTTTTGCTCTTTTTAATTTCAACTTTTTATTCAATTGAAAAAGCTACATGCATTTTTCGCGATTTAATGACATGTTTTTATTCGTTGCTAGAGAAACTTGGAAGTCAAAGCAAAACTTTATGACGACAACATTGGCTTATCTAATGTGTTATCAACTAATTTGCATACTATAAGAGAGAAAAAATGGAACATTTTGAAAAAATTCGATTTTAGAAAACAATTTAATTTTTCCTTAAACAGAATTTCCTATATAGAATATCTCAATTTTAAACGGAATTATTGATTACTTTACAATTTCGTAAGTAAAGTAATAAAAATATCTGGCTTTTTTATATTGACTTAATACTGACACAGAAACATATTGCATTACAGCTTAAAAAAAGAGAGTTGATTTAGTCGCAATTTCTATCCATATGTAATATGTTTCTATCCATATGTAATATGTTTCTATCCATATGTAATATGAATAGTAAATACTTATTTTTATTTATAACTGCATTAAATAAATAATCCCATGCCATTATGAATCTACTTTTATTCATAACTGCATTAAATAAATAATCCCATGCAATTATGAATCTATTTTTATTCATAACTGCATTAAATAAATAATCCCATGCAGTTATGAATCTATTTTTATTCATAACTGCATTAAATAATCCCATGCAATTATGAATTCATTTTTATTCATAACTGCATGAAATAAATAATCCCATGCAATTATGAATCCATTTTTATTCATAACTGCATGAAATAAATAATCCCATGCAATTATGAATCCATTTTTATTCATAACTGCATTAAATAAATAATCCCAAGAAACTGAAGCTGCAAGATATTACTCGATTAAAAACTTCATTCGCTTTCAAAATATATAAATAAAAAATAACAGTCGACATGTTTCAAGCACTCAAAAACAGGCGCCCATTTTCAAGACTTGCCAGTTCTACACTTTTGCGGTAACATATATGTCCTTGTCATCTGCATTAGCTAGACAATATCTAGAATAATGGAGTTCTACACTTTAGTTGTAACATATACACTCCTGAAGAGTACTAGTAGCACATATATCTTGAATAAATTAGAATTATCCTTCAGCTTAATATGAGTTAATATCAAAGAAATATTCCATTGCTAAATCACTCCATTCCGTCTCTTTTTTTGAAAAAAAATATCTAAATATAATGTGTCAGTCAGGTTCGCATTTATAACGGAAAAAACTCACTCCTATTGTACTTTTGACACGAGAAATTTGAATACAGACTTATCTGTCTTTTAGCTGGAAGAAAAGGGTTATTATATGAGCTGTTCAAGGTGTTAATAAGACAATCTCAATATAAAAGCTAACACAATCGTCAGATATATGTTTTCAGTGTCCTTGTAGCCCAGTATCTCGCAACAATTTTCACCCCTTTATCACACGGAACATTAGAATAGAGAACTATTTATAAAGATGATAAACAGACGTGGTATCCATACAATGTGGTCTTGTTTATGGGAGGTTTTTCGCAACGATGGAATATTAAATAGATTTAAAATAGGAAAGATTATTAATTTCGTGACCAATGTGACAAACATATTGTACAAACTCAGAGACTGATAAAAATAATTTCTTACACTTGTCCATGTATAGTAAGTAATTTTAGAAATGTTTTAGTGCCTCCAACATTGCTTGGATAACGTATTAAATAAATTTGGAAAATGGTGCAAAAAATTATAAGCTGCTTCAATATAAAAATTAATAACCTATGCTAAATCATTTTCACACATAATAAATAATACTTGGGAATTCTAGAAAATATTATGAAGACGTCGATATCGTCCATTTTGAATTTCGAAGCAGATGTTAACAATTTTATTAGAAAATGTGAAATTCTAGCTTTACTATCTCAAAAATATCTAAACCGATTTAAATCAGCTTTTTTAATAACGAAATAACAATAAATATGCGAGAATATGGTTGTTTCAATTAATTATTTTTTATATAGAGATTTTTTTTTGATGAGGGACACTTTTTTTTTATAAGAGGATATGGTTGTTTTAATTTTTGATTGTCAAAACTTACAATTAAAAAAATTATTACTATTATAATAATTATAGTTATAATTGTTCAGGTCAATGTTAAAAAGAGGTATGCTGCAAGTCTACACTAGAAAAACAGGAAGAAGAAAAACTGCGTCAAATGTGGAAAGATTGTTTTAATTAGTACTTCCAAATTTCTGGATTTTCTTCTTTAAGCAGTCTAAAAACTACTCGGTATTTGATTATTAGTGATTGATATTCCAAAACAAACAAAAAACTGATTTTCGTAAAAATGTTACATTGATAGATTAATTCAATTTTTGCAAAGGGATCTAAATTTACAATTTATGAGATTAAATATGCATCCATAAAAAAATAAAAAGTAATAAAAGAAGAAATTATCTTTCGAAAATAATTTTGCCAGAATTTTGCTGCAGATCATGGGGGCGAAATTCTAGATCGACACAGATGAGTTTGCGTTCAACAGTTTTCTTTCCGTGCAGAACCCTACACTCAATAGATTTTACTTCCCATCATATACTTAAATCGTATTCTACTTAAATCGGGTAAATAACAGATTGTACCATTTAATCGCGCAAGAAGCAGAAGTGGCTATACTGTGCCAAACTTTAACGATGCATCATAATCGAAACGTAATGAATTGTAGAATAGTTTTAATTTAATACATCTTTATACATCATTTATCTAGAGATTTATACAATTTTATTCATCTTCAGATATAAAAATCCTTAGAGTTTAGTAAAGAGAGATCTTTAAATTATTAATATAAAGATCTTCTTAGTTTAATGCATCTTAAATTTACTAGATCTTAAGATTAATGCATGTTTAAATTAGTACATATTTCATTTTAGAATTCAGGGCTTTTTGAGATTATTAATCTTGTGCTCATTAGAATTTAATATATTATTTGATTACTAATGTAAAGTTCTTTAGAATTTAAAGCATCTTAAGATCAATACATAGATTTTTCAATAACTTTAGATTAATACATCTTTCATTCTAAATTAATTCCTAATTATTCTAAATTCTTAAGATTTCTTTAGATTATAAATCTGAAGCTCTTAAGAATTTATTACATTTTTAGATTGTTAATCTAAAATTCATAAGAATTGAATAACTCTTTAGATTAATGCGTCATTAGATTATTGATTTTAAGATTTTTAGAATTTAGCTCATCATCAAAATATTAATGTACACATTTAATGCAACATTAGATTATTGATCTTAAGATCTTTAGAATACAATACATTTTAAGAGTATTATTCGAGAGATTTTTAAAATTTTATACTTTAATAATTAATCTAAAGATCTTCAGAATACAATACATTTTAAGACTATTACTCTAAAAGTTTCAGGAATTTTATTCATCTTTGGATTATTCTAGATATCTTAAATTTTAAAAAACAAAACTGTAGATTTCCTCGTATTCATATTAACACGGTTTTCATTTATTTACTTTGAAAGGTTAATAAAAACATAAACCTATTCGTTCTATATTTAGCGCAAATTATTCAAAACTAACATCACTTCGTCACCAAATAAAGATCGTCAGAATACAATACATTTTAAGACTATTACTCTAAAAGTTTCCGGAATTTAATTCATCTTTAAATTATTCTAGATATCTTAAAATTTAAGAAAAAAAAAACTGTAGATTTTTTTATATTTATGTTATTACGGTTTTCATTTATTTATTTTGAAAGGTTGATAAAAATATAAACCTGTTCGTTCCATATTTAGCGCAAATTATTCAAAACTATCATCACTTCGTCACCAAATAAAGATCTTCAGAATACAATACATTTTAAGACTATTACTCTAAAAGTTTCCGGAATTTAATTCATCTTTAAATTATTCTAGATATC
Organism: Parasteatoda tepidariorum; assembly: GCF_982258835.1. Lineage (NCBI taxonomy): Eukaryota > Metazoa > Arthropoda > Arachnida > Araneae > Theridiidae > Parasteatoda > Parasteatoda tepidariorum. Next base: position 81,622,265 of record NC_141755.1, read on the forward strand.
TTAAAATTTAAAAAAAAAAAAAGAAAAAAAAAACTGTAGATTTTTTTTATATTTATGTAAACACGGTTTTCATTTATTTATTTTGAAAGGTTGATAAAAATATAAACCTGTTCGTTCTATATTTAGCGCAAATTATTCAAAACTATCATCACTTCGTCACCAAGTAAAGATCTTCAGAATACAGTACATTTTAAGACTATTACTCTAAAAGTTTCCGGAATTTAATTAATCTTTAGATTATTCTAGATATCTTAAAATTAAAAAAAACAAAACTGCAGATTTCCTCATATACATATAAACACGGTTTTCATTTATTTACTTTGAAAGGTTGGTAAAAACATAAACCTATTCGTTCTATATTTAGAGGAATAGCATTTTAAGACTATTACTCTAAAAGTTTCTGGAATTTAATTCATCTTTGGATTATTCTAGATGTCTTAAAATTAAAAAAAACAAAACTGTAGATTTCCTCATATTCATATAAACACGGTTTTCATTTATTTACTTTGAAAGGTTGATAAAAACATTAACCTATTCGTTCTATATTTAGCGGAAATTATTCAAAACTATCATCACTTCGTCACCAAAGAGTTGAAACAACTGAGAGGAATCATGCAAAGGGAGAAGGCCAATGTCAACACATCATTCTTTCTGTCTATTTTAAGCGGATTTACACTTCAACTGGGCTCATCTCGGAGGCAATGTATCTGTTTATGATCCTCAAGGAAACATACCGAAAATCGATTCGAAAAGGTCACAACTATTTTATAATGACTTTGGCACACAGGTTGTGTTTCTTTGATGACTTTTCAAACACGCCATTCCTTGCTACTGAGTTGAATTTTAATAGAAAGAAGACGACTTTTACGTGATAATGTTTTACGTGATAATTATGATAAAATTACGAAAACGATAATGATTAAATAAACGCTTTAACTGCATTCTACTTAACAATTTCAATCGTAAAAATTGTGATAAAATTAGGAAAAAAAATTAGTAATTAAATAAACACCACAACTGCATCCTAGTTAACAATTTAAATCCAAAAAATAGTGTTTGAATTAGGAGAAAAAATAATAATTAAGTAAACATTCCAATTTAAATCCTAATCAACAATTCTAGTTAACAATTTAAATCATAAAAAATGGTTTTTACTCTTACGTGTTATTATAATTTGATTAATAAAGAAATAATCCATTAATTAAATTAATAAAAAATTTTAAAATTAAATAACGAAGTCTTTTTGTAACGAATTTACACTTACTTGGCAATCAAACTTTAAAAACATTTTATGTATATTATCATTTAGATTGAATACATTTATTAAGAAAAAAAAAATTTTTTTTTGATAAAACAATTTTTTTTTTTTTTTGCAAAAATTTAATTCTAAAATATTTATTTAAATGATTAGTCGAATCTTAAGTGGTCGAAGAATCATGAGTTCAAGCCCGTCGAATTAACCATGAATTTTTTTTCTCCATTACCCTGTATTGCTCAATGAAGACAAATTAGTTCTAACTCTGGAATTCTTTTGTCTTTTGAGTTCTGCTCAAAGTTTAAATAAATAGTTTCACCTCGAGCATACAAATTAGATCCGTTGCTTGTCGATGGTGATGATAAAAATAATATTACAGGACTTTGGTTTACACTCCTTAAATCTATTAGTTTTTGTCGATAAAAAAATATAGCCGGATTTTGGTTTACACTCCTTCTTGGAAAAAAAAAATAAGTAAATAAAACTTCTTAAAATAACTATGGTTATTATCAGAATCAATAAAACTGAAGAACAAAACCACAAACTATAGAAACAAACAGTATTTTGAAATAATCTCAGCTTTTAAACAAGTTTTTTCTAAATACGGGCCCCTTGGAAGCATTTATTATTGAAGCATACTGAACTGCAAAATTCGTTCGAATTTTCACCTACTTTATTATGGCGCCAAGTTTGACTATACTACGAAATACTTACGAAGTATTTAAACGTGGTTATGCGATACTATGGTTAAACCGAAACATAATTCAATTTAACACTTTATTAAGGTTGCAACAATCTTGCTCAGTCCGTATTATGGTACAAGAATAAGGTACCAGTATTTTTGTTCAATGTCAGGGCTGTAGAAGCGGAAATAAAGTCAGAGTTGAAGAAAATTTTACATGAGTCCCAAAAATTTGCTCGATTACTACTCTAAAAAATGTAATATTTAATAATTAAAAGTAAGTTTAAAGTTAATTCAATAATTAATTATAATTTAATAATTTATTATAATTTAATAATTAATTATAATTTAAAAATTAATTATAATTTAATAATTGATTAAAATTTAAAAATTAATTATAATTTGGCAATTACTTAAATTTTAAAAATTAATTATAATTTAAAAATTAATTATAATTTAAAAATTAATTATAATTTAAAAATTAATTATAATTTAAAAATTAATTATAATTTAATAGTTAAAAGTTGGAACCAACAGATAAAAAGAAGAAAAGCTTTGATCTCATGAAAATTATTTAGACAAATATGGTTAAATTAACAAATAGATTTCTCGTATAAAATATTATGACAATTATTTAAATTATATTACCTATCACAAACTTGTTTAATCACATTTAAACTTTTTTGAGCCTGTATTTAACCTAGCAATTGAAAAAGAACATAGAAAATTATTGAAATTTTGAAAATTAGATAGATTAATAAATGAAACATTAATAAGTTATTTAGTCTTATTTATAAATTCCAAAACCAAATTTATTAAACTTAGTTAGTAAGGTAATTAAAAAAATAAGTAAATGAGTTTAATGTTCCTATTATTAGCAATAATTTCCTAGTTCATGAATATTCCTCAATACAATTCTTTTGTTATGAGACTATTATATATGAGCGAGTATTCTGTGAGATATTAATGGTTTCTTTAATAATTTTGCACGAACTTAATATTTTGTACTAATATATTTTTTAAAAAATATCTGTTTAACTGTTATTATACAAAATGAAATTTTAAATAAATAACATTTTACTTGAATCACGCATAAAAAAAAACACAGAAATATACAATTTGAAATTGAAAATCACTTAATAATACTTTCCTGGAGTTAGAAAACTTTTAATTGAGTATTAGTTGAAATTGAGCTCTTTGAAGTCGAGCATTTTAATTCCCGACTCCATAGCGCAGCTCAACCTTAAACCGATATTTCTGAGCGTGTAGTACAAAAGTTCTGTACGCGTAGTGCAGGGATGGGCAAACTACGGCCCGCGGGCCAATTGTGGCCCGCCGGAAGGTTTAATCAGGCCCGCGGACAGAATTTTAACTTGCCAATCTGAGACGAATATAAACAATATACATCCATTTTCTTGTCTACTTTGTTTAAAGCTATTTTTGTTCTTTTTTAACAAAATACTGATGATCTTTTTACTTTCCCTATTTTTGTTCTACAAAACATAAATTGATGGAAATAGCTAGCACAGACAGCTTCAATTGGTAAAATGTTGAAAGAAGTTCTTTATAGAATAGCCGTAGATTGGCGCCATCTGAAGCAGTTGTTTCTAAATATGCCAAAGTTTGAGTTTTACAAATCATTATCAAAGGCTAATTTCCCAAATTTGATATCTCATGCCCAGAAAATCAGTGCTATATTTGCTTCATCTTATATATGTGAACAAGTGTTTTCAACTATGAACCTCGGAAAAAATCATCACAGAAGTAGACTAACAGACAAACATTTAGCCTCGTTCCTTAAAATAAGTACATCTCACTTGGAACCTCAATGTAAGGAACTTTTAAAAATGAAATTGCAATTTCATTCATCTCATTAAATATTTAAATTAAAAAACTTGCAAATCGTTTTTTTTTTTTTTTTTTTTTTTTTTTAGAAAATTTTACTTAGCCCGCCAAACTACTTTTTTTTTCGATTTCTTGCCCTCGACCAAAAAAGTTTGACCATCCCTGGTGCAGTGTATAACAAAAGAAGATTGAACACTCGCAAAGCTTTTACAGTTTTATTTAGTGACATACAAAGCAAAGGTCGCAGGTCGAATACTAAACATCATTAACAAGTACATTCAACTCTTTAATCGGTCTTTTAAGTGGAATTCGATGAGCAAGCCACGGATACGTCTTCGGAAAAATGTCCGGTCGAACAAAACAAAAAGGAATGACTTTCACACGAGTGCGAAATCGGTGATCCGCATTTGTAATAAGTTGCCCAGAAGGCAAAGTGATTACGATACTGAAGGAAAAAGAAATCCCCTGTGGTTTGTGACGAAGATAACATCAGAATTTGTCGAATTATTTCTACAAGAGACAATATTATTATTACAAGGACATTTATTGTCTAGGCTTAAAGTATTCTATTCCTTGAAATCTCTTCATGTGAATGTTCAGTATCGTGAGAGAATGTTCAGTTTCAGGTATAATTCAGAACACTGCCGTGGAGTCAAAATTTTATAGGAGTCGGAGTTGGAAAACTTTGCTGGACTCCAGTTCTAATTTTTAAAGAATTAGGTTTTGAAGATTTAAAGAGAAATATCTTGATATTATGAAATTTATTTAGATAAATGTTTATAATTTCGTTATACAAAAATTATACTCTACTGCAGCGGTTTCCAATTTTCCTAAATATTCCCTAAATGTTCGAGCTCTTATTGACAGAACCCCGGCATTTTAAAGAAAAGTTCATTAGTTATTTACTAATAAAAAAAAGAAACGAAGAAAAAAAAATCGTTTGGAAAGAATTGTTTCGAGAATCGAAGAAAGAAAATCGTTTGCTAAAAATAAATTTAAAAAAAACAAATTCAACATTTAGAATAGTAATCGGAGAAACCTAAATCGTTATTTTTAAAATTAGTTTTTTTCTTCTTTTGAATCGGAAAGCTGAATGAGGAATTTTAAAAATGTATATTCTTTTCCGAAATTTATTCAATATATCGTTAATGGAAAAAAAATTTTAAATTCTGGTATTTTTTATTGGCATTTTAAGTAAATAATTTCTTCTAAACAACCAAAATTAAATAAATTATGGATTGTTGATTGAATATGAATATGAACATTACTGGTCAGAAAAAAATTAACTCTCGGAGACCCTGTAATTCTCCCACGGAACTCCAGGATTCTACAGAACATCTTTTGGGAATTCCTTCTGTTCTAATGAATATTATTAGAATCATTTAAATTATTACTTATCGCAAATTTAATTAATTTGGATTTGAACGTTTTTGACCTTATGTTTAACTGAACTATAGAAAATAAACAATGGAAAAATCATTGAAACTATTGAAAAATCGAATTTTTAAATAAAGTTCATTTTAAGTAATAATAAATGTATCAATCATTCTACATTGTTATCTTTTAAAAAAAAATAGTTTTAATATCAGAATTTTCAAACAAAATAATTCCTTTATAATTTAACGCATTTACTTAAAATTTCAAACCATGGTGGGAGGCAAAAATCGGGGTGTCATCGTCTTTCCTTCATTCGACGACAAATAAGAAAAAAGAATAAACAATTATAAAGACTTCCGCCCGCGTCCCATACTCACACGGCGTCACATAATTATTTTAATGTGCTCGTTTTCTCCCTTTTCGAGAGGCTTCCCCTTTGAAGGTCAAAAGTGACACAAAGTAGTGTCGCACGCTATCCCATGTAGAAAAGAGCATCATTATCTCCATCTCTTATCAGGATGGTCATGGGCCGGCAGGTCCTCCTAAGCCACTTGACCAAACCGTCTTTTTCCACCCTGAGAAAAATTTTGAAAAGAAAAATGTTCTTATGATTCAAAAGAGACATCCGGATGCGTTCAAAGACATTGAGGGACGCGCTGGTAAAAGAAATGATAAACATTTGGTGAAGAGGAAAGTGAAGAGGATACTATCCGGATGGTGACTTTATGGAGCACGCGAAAAAGTTCGTCGGCGTTCAAGGTCACTAAGCTCGTAAAAGAAAGAAGAGTTGGATGAGATTCTTCTTTCACTTTTTTCTGGCTGTTATCTCGATTGTTAGGAATAACGCTTGTTTCACTTTTAACATAAATGCGTAGACATTGCTTAAAGAAATCCACGGTTGCATCATTTTGAATGCATGTGATGCAACATTAAAAAGTGTTTAATTCAATCAAGTAGTCTTAAGTCATTGAATTGAAAAAGGAAAAACTTGTAGTCTTAATACAATGGTGCGAGAAATTAAGAGAATTTGCAAACTTGGTCGATTATCCCTAGAACTGCTGGTCCGATTTTAATGAAATTTGATCTATACATACATTGATTCAATACAAAACAAATAACCATTCAACAATTATAATACACGCACGTGATCGTGCGTAACAATTGTTGGAGTGGGAAGGTTATGAAATTTCTACAGGACAATTCCGGCAATTGCCACAGAAAATGATGAACTGCCTTATTTCAAGTATGAAATCAAGCTGCAAAGCCTGTGTATATGTAAGAGGGGACCATACCACCTATTAACCCATTTGTTTTTGTTTATTCTGCAACCGCTGTTTCATACCTTCCGACTCCAACTAGTGTCACGCACGATCATGAGTGTGTATTACAATTGTTGAATTGTTGTTATTTTGTATTGTAGCAATGTATGTACAGATCAAATTTCATTAAAATCGTCTAGTTGTTCTAAGAGATAATAGACCAAGTCTGGAAATTCTCTTAATTTTGCACCAGTGTATAATTTCATCTTAGTACCAGCTTCAGAAAATTTTTAATTCAGCTTAAAGCAATATTAGCTTGCAACAAATCTGCACAATAATATGGTTCATACTGATACTCCAAACAGATCACTAAGCTCGTAAAAGAGAATAGTTTGGTTTGGCTTTCTCTTCACTATTGTTATCTGGATCAGTGGTTCCCATTTTTTTCCGACTACAAAAACCTAAATAATCAATCTTCATTCTGCGGAAATCCAAATTTATAAGTAAAATTTAAGAAACTGTGAAAGTTATAACCTATAAAAGACTAAATTTAAAATATTTTATTACAGGAGTGAAGATTTTTCATCGTTTTATCATTAATAATCTGAAATTAGGTTTCATGGCTAACAGTTAAATTTGCAGTCCTTGTGCTGTATCTAGTCTAGTTATTCTCTAGATTCTCCATGATGCATTTTGCCAAATTTAATGCAACGTTAAAAAAGAGATTCTCTATGATGCCTTATGACAAATTTAATGCAATGTTACAAAAATATTCTATATGATACATAATGACAAATTTAATGCAACGTTAAAAAAAGAGATTCTCCATGATGTACTATGACAAATTTAATGCGACGGTAAAAAAAAAAGAGATTCTATAAGATGCATTTTGACAAATTTAATGCAACGTTAAAAAAGAGATTCTCTATTATGCATTACGACAAATTTAATGCAACATTACGAAAATATTCTATATGATACATAATGACAAATTTAATGCAACGTTAAAAAAAGAGATTTTCTATGATGCATTATGACAAATTTAATGCAACGTTAAAAAAAAGAGATTCACTATGATGCATTACGACAAATTTAATGCAACATAAGAGATTCTCTATGATGCATTATGACAAATTTAATGCAACGTTTAAAAAAAAAAGAGATTCACTATGATTCATTATTGCAAATTTAATGCAACGTTAAAAAAAAGAGATTCTCTATGTACTATGACAAATTTAAAGCAAAAAAAAAAAATTCTCTACAACGCATTATGACAAATTCAATGCAACAAAGTTATGAGTTAAAATAAATGTATGCTCAACTCATAAGTTCATAGCACAATCTTATATCAGAAGTTTAGAAAATGTGAGAAGGCATTTAAAATAACGCCATTCCATCTCTGCCACTGACTCACGTATGTATGTGAATTGCCGCAATAAAGTGAAAGACATAAAATTCATTTCTTTTTGGTGATGTAAATGTGAGACTGAAATATTTTTAATACTTTTTTATGATGTTTTTTTCCCTTTACATTAGAATAATGATTTATTCATAAACAGTCCTCATTTTTTCTTTCGACAGTTATTATTAAGTGAGAGCTTCCCATTCCATTTTGCTGCTTACATCTTCTGCAGCAATAACGTCAAAACGTTTCGAATTATTCAAGTTTCATGCGTAGAACTTAAAATAATCTGTTCTCGGACTTTTACATTCTATCATTTTCACTTGCTAAACAAACTGAAAAAAAGAACAACAGAATAAGAATTTTGAAAACTATGTTTTCCGGCAAAGTTAAAGCACATCCAACATTCTGACTTAACAAATTAAACAATTAAGAAATTTTCGCTAAACCATTATAGGCGTTTATTTTCCCGCTTTTTTTGTTTGTTTTTTCAACGAAAACCAAGATTCAACTTATTCATTTTTAGCTTATACACACAAAAAATCTTATTCTGAACTCGAGCCATGGTGGCTCAGGGGATAGAGCGTTCGCCTTTCAATGAGGTGAACCGGGTTCGAATCACAACGTCACCTGGTCGATACGAATTCCGCATCCGACACCCATCAACTGCAGTGCTGACGTAAAAATATCCTCAGTGGCAAACGGATCATGGATAGGAGTCCCTTTACCGTCAGGTCAACCATGGGAGATTTTCGAGGTTTTCCTCTCCATGTAACGCAAATACGGATTAGTTCCATAAAAAAGTCCTCCACAAAGGCAAATTTCTCCCAATACTTGATTTAGGAGTTCCCTTGTCTTCTTGATTGTGTTCAAAATTGCAAGGATACGGAGTTGAACATTAGTAGTTGAAAACCCCAAAAATTGGGTCGGCTCTTCAACTGCGGTTTTAATATAAAAATATAAAGTATTCAAGAAAAAAATATATATTAAAGATGGTCATTATAGAACTGTCTGTATATATTATAATAGTTTCAGATATCCAAATCATTATTTTTCCCTTTAGATTAAATTCACATTTTAATTCGAAAATTTGAAAGAAAAAATTATTTCCAAGACTGATCTATAACAAGACCGTTATGAAAATTAATCACGATAGATAAGACTTACTAACAGAAGGCAAAAAAATAAATAATATGGATAGTTTTCGCATAGATTATTTTCATTATGCTTAAGAGGTTCTTAATAAATTATGTCATTATCTCTAATGTATCACAGTAATTGAAGGCTCGAATGACACAAAACAACCACTTTCGCATATTCGTCTCTTTCAGTAGACCATTATTAATTCTATGAGTTACTAAACATAGCTTGAAACATAATAGCTATTCTAAGTATGTGTTTTTAGCAGACTGAAATTATTTAAATACCAGATTTTTACATTAAATTTAAAGGTAATTTTCTCGTACCCCAGTTTAATTGAGTTGTTTTTTTTATCTCAACTTTTGACTAAGTTGAGATAAAAGAACAACTCAATTCGCTTAAAAAGTTCTCGAGGAATGGGGAAATGAAATAAGCAAAAAGTTAAAACTAACATTAAGGGTTGAGCTAAGTTTTTCAGGACAGTTCTTTTTTATTTTATTTTATTCATTAACTATTTATTTTTGCATACCTGCACATAATAACAGTCACAAATTAATATCTAAGCAAAAAATAAGAAAAATACTAATACTATTAAAATCTAACGAATAACTGCCAAAAAAGGCGATACTGAAAACGACAAAAATTGTTTTATTGCCGGAAGAGATAGTAAAATAGTGAACGGTGATTAGTAAAAACACCTCGAAGCTTCATCTGGTTTCAAATGAAATCTGAATCAAACTGGTTTCGAAGTTTCATCTCACTTTCCTCACGAGTGATTTCGATATCGTTATTGTTTCCTTTCCCTTATTATAGTATAAATTTGTAACCCCTAATGAATATTCTTTTTTGCCAAGGTAAATGTGTTTACAGAAAAAGGCTGGAAATTTATGAAGGAGGTTTTTGGCTAATATAAACTTTATTTAGAACTTTCAGGAAAAGGGTTTAAGATTAATCAAATTTTGTCTAAAAAATACTAAAATAAAAAGTGCATTTTCACTCTAATTGAGAGTCAAATACAAAAGATAGTATTTATGTAAATACTTTCGATCGAGACATTAATAGTTTGAAAGTAATTTTCTAAAGATATGTATAATGTATATAAATGGTATGTAGAATTTAATGTGGCACTAAAGCTGGAATTGGTTATACAGCGCCAAATCCAAACCTTATTGCGTTTACACAATAACTAAACCCATGGTGTAATCAACTAAATCAGATGAAAACAGAAGAAAAAAAACATAGCGACCCGTGTTTACTTAAAGACAAGCATTCTAAGGGTCTGGGGTTACCTTAAATATGCTGATTAATTACTACAGAGGCGTGGTGGCTCAGGGATAGAAAGCTTGCCCTCCAATGAGATGAACCGGGTTCGAATCCCAGCGATGACTGGTCGATTCGAATTCCACACCCGGCTACCACTGACCACAGTGCTGACGCAAAATATCCTCAGTGGTAGACAGGTCATGGGTTAGAGTCCCCTTGTCATCAGTCTAATCGTGGCAAGTTTTTCTGTTTTCCTTCCCATGTAACGCAAATGAGGGTAGGTGCCATAAAAAAAAGTCTTCTACGAAGGCAAATTTCGCCCAATACTTGATCCAGGAGTTCCCTTGTCTTCTGAATTGGGTTCAAAATTACAAAGCTACTGAGTTGAACATTAGTAGTCGTAAATCCGAAATTGGGTCGGCAGCTCAACAGCAGTTAAAATTAATTTCTGCAAAAGATATTTTAAGTTACGAAATCAGACACAAAAACATACTCTTTCTTTGAATAAACCTTTTTTATTCAACAGATTCGGATTTTCAATTCCTAAAATATAGGGGGTTGCAGAGCAATCTGGGAAATATGGACCCGATAGTTCGGTCAGGAGAGCGATTCGAAGTTTGGACCTCTCTTAGTTAAATGTTACTTTATGGCGTATTTTGTTATATCTCGAGAATTTTTTAAGCGATAATTCAGAAAATTTGCACATAATTATAAAATACGTTTTTCCAAAGCTAATGCATTGCAAAAAATAAATTTTACCAAATATTTATTATCTTTTATTATTTTATTAAACAATTGCCGAAAAAAAATTTGAATTGTAAGGTCGAAAAAAAGTTGAAGAGACTCTCATTCTTTATTCAATGATTATATCCTGTTTCTTTTTGCTAAAATAGGGAAGGATTATTTCATTTATTTATCTTTCCTTTCATAATATGAGAGTAAATATTTCGAAGTTCCAATTTTCTACGCTAGCATTCTCTTTAGCATTTGTTTTTAAATTTAAAAAACAATAAGACATTGATACCATTAAAAAATTTTAAAAATCGAACATCTGATTAATAAAATTTTAAATATTTAACTAATGGTAAGCTAATTCCATACTTCAGTTGAAAAATTTAACTTCTAATTAAATTACAAATTGTATTATAGGGAAAAGGTGTTTATGGTAGTTAAGCCTGAGATAAATCTCTTTTCTCAATTACAGTATTAAAGTGCAGACCTCTATAATTAGTAAACAGAAACCTTAAGTATATAAAGGATTAAAGAAAAACATTTTTGAGAATGCTTCTTCGTTAGTTTCCTTTTTCTGTTATTTTTAAGTAAGACATTTAAATAGTATCGAAATAAATTGTTTAAAACAATTAGAGTTAAATAGTTATTTCAAATATAATTGTACAACATCTTAATTAACTATATCTTTCCAGGAACAAAAACACTTTTTAAAAACTTTGTTTTAGAATTTATCATTCGAGATGTTGTCTTATAAATTAAACGAACCACTTTAATTTTAAAAGAAAATAATACGACCTTTTTCAAACTTTTTACACAAATTATAAATGTACATCTATTATCTGATTTGCAAAAATAATAAAAATTACTTTAACGAGAAAAATTTCAAGAAAACTTTCGCAAATTTTAAAAAAGTGAGTTTAAAAATTAATTTTAAAAGTGAACGGATTTTTTCCCTTTTGCTTTACGGCATAGTGTCATGTTTTCTTTCTTCTTAACAATAATAAAAATTAATTTAAATCACAGAAACAACTAAGTTTTTCTAATCAAGTATCACACATAATTCCAAAATTTAGAAACAAAGGAAGAATTTACATGAATAAATTTAATTACATAGACCATAGACTTCAAACTATACACATGAGGATAAGGGTACAAACACAGGGGAGGCATCAGTTCACTTAATTTTCATTGTCAAGCGAGTTTTAATTGAACCGTGAGTCTATTTTTTTCGATTGTTAAATCCAAAAACAAAAATCTTGGTTAAGAAAAACAAATAATAGTGTAGAACAATTTAAAAAAAATTAAGATTCCGAAAGTTTGCGGGCCTGAATTAGGCCTCTTATATGCAGGGCCAACAGGACGGGGTCTCGGGCTCATAATTTCTAAGAAACCTCAAAAATTATTTTAAAAAATCAACAAAATTATCTTTTTAAATATGAACTTTTTAAATTTGAAAAAAAATATTTAAAAAATATCATATTTGTTTCACATTTTTTAACATAGCGATACTATCAAACTCGAGAAAAATTTTACCAATCAGATTCGAAAACACAGCAACAGTTTTGAATCTGATTGGCGCAATTTTTACGTGATTCCGAAAAAGAACATTTTTCTCCGTTTTTTTTTTCCCTCACAGTGAGGGTGTACTTATCAATAAGTTGGTTTCGAAATATATTTTAAGGACGGGCAACGAAACTCTAGTAGTCTTGATTTGTCATATTTGTCTAGGGCTCATATTTGCCTGGTTACTGTAATTTATGTTATAACGTGCATGATTTTTAAGGAAGCAGAAAAAAATATGAATAATATTTTTAAAAAATTTGGACTCAATCAAATATATATATATAAAAACACTCATAAGAGCAATCCCTTATAATAACCTTTATATCAAACAAGCAATCCTTTATAATAACCAAATAATTTTATAATTTATTTTTTGAAAGAAAAAAAAACAGTTGACATCATCGAAAAAGTGAAGATTCAGAACTCATTAAAATGTCAAGATACTCATAACGTACATGAAGTTATTCTTCTTCAATAATAATCCTCATATCTTTTATCTCTACAGAGGGTAATTTGGTGAGGAAATGAGCCGTACTTCCCACACCCCAACCCCAAAGGCCGATCTGGGTCCTCGGTTGTAACAGTTTACGTGATAACGATGAACAATCAAAATCACCGGTAAGGTTACATCCATGATATTTGACAAAAAGAATAAGGCAATGTCATTGTTTACGGTTTATGATGCTCCCAGCAGCTGCCTAAAAAACATCTAAAAACGATTTTTATCGCTGTTATAGTTTTTGAAAAGTTAAGAGCGTTTTAACCAACTTAAATTTTGTAAATATTTTTCCTAAAAAAAAAAAACTATCTGTATTGAACCAATCTCATTTTATGAAACTTTTCTAAAAACTTTCATTAAAAATACGTAGCAAAAAGGGCATTTTAAAACTGAAATTAAAAACAGTGGATATAGATTGCTGCAGCGCACATGGGCCTAACACACATTCACATGGGCCTAACAGTCTGCATGGGGCACCTATTTCTTCTTTTCTTTTTTTCATAACCGTCGTTGAGCAGCCGACCCAATTTTTTTTTGGGCTTATGACTACTAATATTCAACTCAGTAGCCTTGTAATTTTGAACCCAATCCAGAAGACAAGGAAACTCCTGGATCAAGTATTCGAAGAAATTTGCCTTCGTGTAGGACTTTTTGATGGAACTAACCCGCATTTGCGTTACATGGAGAGGAAGACCACGAGAACCTCCCATGGTTAGCCTGATGGCAAGGGGACTCTAACCCATGATCCGTCTATCACTGAGGATATTTTACGTCAGCACTGTGGTCGGGTTCAAGCCGGATGCGGAATTCGTATCGACCAGTTATCACCGGGATCGAACCCTGGTTCACCTCATTGGAAGGCGAATGCTCTATCCCCTGAGCCATCGCAGCTCTGGGGCACCTATTTATATTAATATCATTTATATTCATAAATCATTTTTCTTATTTTAAATTTTTTGTAGGGAAATTAAAAAGTTGCGATATATAATAAGCCTCTAAATGATCTTAAAAATTAGGCACTCATCCTTTTCCGGAATTGTAAATAAATCTATTACCTACGGAACTACCTATATTAGTATATATTAGGTACTATTACCAATTGCCACAATTGTGTGCCTGTGTAGAAGAAGACCGCTGAAATTAGCCGATAGTGCGTAAATAAAACGGAGTGTTAACGGTAGGTAACTATTAGGCTTGATTTATTATCACGCTGAATCTATTTTCGGATCAGATTTAATTGGGTACCTGCACGTGACGTCACGCGTGGATGTCGAACCTGATTGGCTTTTAAATCGTGGCATCAAATACCACGATCCTGCAGCCAATCAGGTTCGATACCCACACGTGACGTCGCTTGCACGTACCCAATCAATTAAGCATCACTGGCTTGAATAAATGGTAGTGATGTTTCTACGCCCCTTCGTAAACGGTTAAGCATTAAAAAAAAAAATTAATTTTTGGAACATCTTACTCGTCAAGGAAAAAGACAAAGCGGAATATATCTGAAACCGCAATATTACGTTGCTTATTACAAAACGGTAAAAATTATGATTGTATGAGTAAAAGCGCACTCCCAAGTCCTACAAAAATTAATCAAAAACGCAATGGTTCAGTGGACATGCGTTCGCCTCCCAATGAGATGGCTGGTTGATGCGAATTCTGCTCTAGGTTCGGGCTGATGTAACGATATCCTCAGTGGTAGACGGAACACGAGTTGGAATCTCCTTGCCGTCGAGCTAACCATGGGTGGTTTATGTGGTTTTCTTCTCCGTGTAACGCAAAAGCAAGTTCTATTAAAAAGTCCTCGGTGAAGGTTAGTTTATCCCAATGCTTGCTGATGGAGTTCCCTTGTCTTTTGGGTTGGGTTCAAAATTACAAGGCCAAGGAGTTTAACATTGATAGTCGTAAATTAAGAATTAGGTCAGCTGCTCTATACCAGTTACAAAAAACAAAAACCAATCCTTAAAGTAAATGCTCTTAAATTGGCAAATGTCTATTGAAAAGTGGCCTACGTAACCTCAAATGATCCCGAGAAATATGAAAGTAACCACTAGCAATAATAAATACGTAACACCGAATAGAAATTATTCATAAATGTGCCATTTTTCGTAAAATCTTTCAAAATTCATATTTATTTCTGAAACAGATTTCATACCTAAACAAACGCTTTTAAAAGATTTAATATTGATTATAGAATCGATTTCGCGGGATATTCTAACCCGTGAGTTATTTCTATAGATGAATTTATAATTCCGCGAGAAGATAATGAATTTATAATTCCGCTAGAAGATGAATTTATAATTCCGCGAATACTAAAATTCCATCTTCCTTTACTTTTTCACTTATGAATTTAATAAATATTTAACTTATTCATATTTTAATATACACACTAATTTCTCAGATTTCAATAAGATGAAGTATGAAAGGAAAAAAATAAAATACAGAAAAGATAATTGGTACCATATGATTATAATCAAAATTCATAAGAGATTCTATGAATCTATATGCGAGTCAAAACCCGAAAATACGTCATACTGAAACATAGTTACTACATTCAGCATAGAAAGCTTAAAAACTCGTGCAGTGAAGAAAAAGGTAGAAAACTGGAAACAACAACTAAAGTGAAAGTCATCACAAACTTTTAACCGTACGTCATCAAAGTTGAATTCTGAAATGTAAAAATGATGAAAAACGCAATAGTCAGGTGACAGGTATTATTACGTATTTTCGGGATTTGTTTTTTCGTTTAAAAGTATTTCCATGTCACTGATAGCGTAACTGAGATTAATAGGTATGATTTAAATAATCTAGTTTGCAAACGCTAAGACATAAATCTCTGATTTTTTTTTCTCACTAGAATTACATTAATTTTGCTTAAATAAGAGTAAAATTAAATGCAATTAAAAGTAATTTAAAAAAATTTATCGTTATTTTTGACTAAAATGGTATAATATAAAATCATAATAATTTTTATAATATACCAATTATGTTTAATGAGTTTCATTGGACTTTTAACAGAAAATAGAATTCGTTTTAATGTGATTTATAATTAAGAATTATTTTAATGTGATTTATAATTAAGAATTATTTTAATGTGATTTATATTAAGAATGGATTTAGAGATCATACAAGAAGCACAGTCACAAGTTAAATATTAAAATATTTTATTTAAAATTTGACTTTTAAACTTTTATATTCGATTATTTACCTTTTGTAATATTTTGTTTTCAAGCTTTTTTTAAAAATTATTGGTTTAAACTTTCCGATAATAACAAGAAATTTTGTTCCAAATTCAAATAATTTCTATTTAATGTGAAAAGAGCAAAGCATAAGTTTAATTGTACATGTAAATGAGGTAATAAAACTCAGAAATTTTTATTTAAATGCGCCGAATTCCTCGGCAGTTATTGTTGTTTTTTTAGTGATTATTTTTGGTAGTTTAATAAATATATCAAAATTTTAGCATTTAGGAAGAAAAAAATTCTTTGCGCAAAATATACAAAAATTTATTTTGTTCTACAAATGACAAATTGATGTTAATTCTACCCTCACCTTGAATATCAGAACATTATACGAAAATATATTAATCATTTTCAATTATAATATACATATTTTTTTGAAACACTTTTTCCATTTGAGGTATTCTTCAGAAAAAGCCAGATCAAATCACTTTAAGGACAAGTACAAAACTACTCATTAAAATAAGTTGATTACAATTTATATCAGCAACTGTATTCTAATAAAAATCTGTGGTAAAAGTTTTAAAAAGTGCTTTGAAGTATTTTAACATAATTCTAATCATGCTTAGCCTCAGAAACTATTTTATTGAGAAATTCATGTGCATAAAAAAAATCTGTTATGAAAATAAAAATTTCATACACTTTTGCTCCTTAGTAAATAACAGAAATTTGATAAAATTTATGGAGAAAAAAAATTTAATCACAAAGAGTAAACACTTCAATTTAAACAATGCCAAGTATAAGAAATATTTTCATAGGTATGAGGATCATGAAATTATTATAGGATTATGAAATTATTATAGGATTATGAAATTATTATAAAATGTGAAGAAAAGATGAATTCATAACCTTACAATCCACTTCAGTTTTACAACAGCATGACACCACATGGTTTCATATTGATCTATAATTTAAACAGAAGTTGTTCGCTTAATTTATTTTTGTAAAAATATTATAAACTGAATTTGTAAGAAATCCAGTATTTTTTTTATACAGTTTACCACTTTTATAAAAATTTTTAGTGCTAGAAAAAAAAATACTGCCCTAACAGACAAAGCTTAGCAGATTTCGATCTACAAACAAGCCAGCAAGTCATTGCATCAATATGCAAAAATTGAAATAGAAATTTTTGAAAATTAAAAATTTTTCTAATAAAAACTTAATGCTAATTCCACTTCCATCACCCTGAAAATTAAAAAATTAGCTCTATCTTGTGAAATATCGGAAATAAAATAAACATTTTCACTTTAAAATAAATGCACATTTTTTGGGAGGGGCAATTCTTATTGCATTTGGGTTATGTAAGGTAGTATTAATATTTGGTTTAGAATCTACTAAAGATCTATTTCTAAATGTTGTCGTTCAGTAATTAAAAGTAAATTGAATTGAGATAAAAATTGTATACGAATATCGAATAAATCTACTCACCGTCTTCGAATTAATTTGAGTATGAGTTAAATATAGATGATGATTCTCCCATCTTCTTAAGAACTTGGAACTTAGAATCTTGTTTATCACAGTTCGAACATGGTTTATCCGGCACACTTGTATATCGCCTTCGTGTATTAATTTAAATTTAGGTCCCGACGGCCCGATCGGCGTGGACGACCTACCAGATATAGAAAAAAGTCCCAATATATCCGAGCAGGTCATCCCATCAGTGGAATTTGCCGAAGAATAGGAGTCCGCAGAACTTTGCCTGGAATAAGATGAAGATGCGGAAGATGAGGATGAAGATTCTCCGGACTCAAAGGGTACAGTCCTGATGTCGTTCCGGACGATAACACACCGTTTATCGGAGGAAATAAAATTGTTCCGAAATCCTGGCAAAGTTGCATTTGATTTTGGTAAGATATCCGCAGCTAGTTTTTCGGAGGTATGCCCATTTCTTTCCGATCTTTTGACCAACCATTTAAATCCGGATAAAGGTCGGCTGGACATTTCGCTGCTGTTTGCCATAATAAAACCTAAGTTTGAACACTTTGGCTTGTATTGAAATGAAAAAGAAATGTTTCTAATGAAAATCTCCAGCAAACGATCATTTTGCTAATTTGTTATTCATCACAAAAAAACGATTAGCGATTTAAATGCATTCGATAAACAAGTGGGTCCCCGAAAATCGTCCCGTTATTGATCCAAATGTAGCCGTCAAAACAAATTCAATTTTCCTCACAGCTTTTTGATTACATTCCAAATTCTATTCCCATTTCATCAATGGATAGAATTTTGCAGAAGAAATTAATAGAGGAAAGGAAAACTTTCACGCACTTCCACAATAAGAATTCTATTTAAAGCACATTTTTTTAAGAATATCGCAGGCTAAGCACAACCTTTCTCGTTCGGTACTCACCTCGTAATCGTTTTCACCATACCCTCACGAGAACTGCGTTCTCCGCGCATCGATAACCACACAGGCGGAAATGACAAAATACATACGTCACAGGAAGCGTGACTGCCTGCAAGACTAATGTTTACAATCGGATTTGTTGACTTTGTGGACTAGATGAGCAAATGGAAAATGTGACTGATAAACCGGGTGTTAATTAATATTCAACTTTAATAACGCCATTTTCATACAGCTTTTCTTGTTTTAAATGTTACTTTAAACTTAACAAATGAACTTCACGTAACATTTCTTACGTTATATTTTATTTTAATACTATTGTTTCTTTTTATGTTGAATCAATGTTGTATTTTCAATTTTCTGTTATTTTACAAATCATTTTGCTTCACAAAGTAGTATCTTATTCAACAGACGAAAATAAATATTCGTAAGTTTCTTTAATTTGTGGAATAAAAACTAATTAAACACCTCTTAATCAATGTTGATCTATATTTGTCTTAAAATTATTGTTAAATGCACTCCATATTTATTTCATCTAGTGCATGAATTGTTTCTCTTTTCATTGTATAGATACTGTTATTTAATTTTTCTTTTGTTTTACATATTAATTTACTTCTTAGAGTAACATCTAGTTCTACAGACGAAAATAAATATCCATAAGTTTCACTTATACTCCAGGGTGCGTAGCGTTTTTAAAAAGTGCTTAAAGGTGCTTATTTTCATTGGGTGTTTTTAAAAAATTCTTAATTTCCCTTTTTCAAAATGAGATTTTTCCCTTACCATGTTAATTTTCGCTATGAATTATGCAAAAAGACACAGTTCAAATTGTTCTATTCGAAATTTTCCCAATTAATTTACTTCTTAAAGTAACATCTAGTTCTATGGACGAAAATAAATATCAATAGGTTTCACTTATACTCCAGGGTGCGTAGTGTTTTTGAAAAGTACTTAAAGGTGCTTATTTTCGTATTTTAAAAGCCCTTAAAGGTGTTTTTTTCATCGGGTGTTCTTAAAAAGTGCTTAATTTTCCCTTTTTCAAAATGAGATTTTTCCCTTACTATGTTAATTTTCGCTACGATTTATGCAAAAAGACACAGTTCACATTGTTCTATTCAACGTTTTCACAATCGATTTAACCTCAATCATTTTCGGCGTATCGTCAGCCCCTAGCGTATAAAAACGCCATTCCTTTTACATGATTCTAAATTTCATTATTTTTGACAATTGTCTGAAACAATACCGAAAGGTTTTATTTTGACATGATGGTTAAAACCAGGTAAAACCATCAATTGTCAAAAACTTTCCAACCTTGCCTAATTATGATATTTTTTTAAAGTGCTTGAAAATATTTTTTGAACGCTTGAAAAGTGCTTATTTTTGGTTGAATAATTTGGCTATGCACCCTGTACTCTTATTGTTTTCTAAAAGTGTTTTTCTTTTTTTTTTTTCAGAGATGAATCTCTAACTCCATATTTGAAAAAACATGGATCACAGTTAAATCATCGAGTCATTCGAGAGTGTCATGAGCAGAAATATGGGAGTGCTCCCCACATTCTTCATTTTACTGAAACATCCCTTGACACAACTGTTCCATTTGTGAAAGTTAAAAGGTTTGTAAAAACATTAAAGAGCTCTTACAGGTCCAGGACAATAAGGGGTCATTTTATTAAAATAACAAACCCATTGGAAACTTTGTCAGTATTGGAGCCAGATCAGCCTGGTGGTTGTGCATTAAATATACGTCAAACGGTAGCAGAAACTGCAAGGAAAAACAAGTGCTTTGTTGCTATTAATGCTGGTTATTTTGATACCAAAGAAGGTAAATGCTTAGGTAAGTTAGATTTTTATATATTTGCTCATAAATTAAAAAATAAATGCACTGAAAGAAAAAACTATTGTATAATTATTTTTATTATGATTAATTTGTAAAATTATTTATTATATAACCAGTATATATGAGGATAGACCAGTTATGTGATTGATCAAATGGAAATAAGAATAAGGTTTTAGTAGCCTGGTTAAAGCAAAGCAGATTAGCTGCAATTTTCAGCTGTAGTTGTTTATATATGTCGCACTAGCGCTACACAATGGACTATTAGCGACGATCTAGGAAATATCCATAAGGACGATCCGAAGACACAACATCACTATTTTGATTCTCTTCAGAAGGGAAGGCTCTCCCACTTTGGTAGCCCAACAACTTGCATACGAAGTCAAGCAACAGCAGCCTGTAATTTTCAACTTTCCTGTCTCGTGCTGCAATTTTGAAAAAGAAAAAAAAAGTCAAAATAAAATTTACAATATGAAATATTATGGGTTCATAAATATGTAACCTTGAAAAGCAGAATGATACACGTAGTAGAACCTAAATAAATGGAATATCTTCAATCAGAATATCTTTGTTGATTGTTGGCAATTCTGAAATGTTTTGTTTATTTATTTATTTTTTGCTTGCTCAAATTATGTACTTTTTTCCTTAATTTCATATGCTATTTAATTCGGTTATGCATTAATAATTTTATGTAAGGTGCAAATTAAAATTTTATTTGTTGATCAAGACTTAGGTTTAATTAAAGAAATCATAAATCGTGTCTTTTTTTCCCTCTAAAATTTTAATGACTCAATTTGTCTCTCCGCCATTGAGCAGCCGAGCCAATCTTTCGCTTCCACAACTTTTAATGTCCAACTCCCCGTAACTTTGTAATTTTGAATCTAATCCAGAACACGAGAACTTCTGAATCAAGGGTTGGGAGAAATTTGCTTTCATGGAGGACTTTTTTCGGTGGAACTGACCCGCATTTACGTTACAAGGAGAGGAAAACCACAAAACCTCCCACTGTTAACCTGATAGCAAGGGGATTCTAACCCATGAGCCATCTTCCACAGAGGATATTTTACGTCAGTACTATGGTCATTGTAAGCCAGATGCGGAATTCTTATCAACCGGCCATGATTGGGATTTGAACCTGGTTCACCTCATTGGAACGCGAACGCTCTATCCCCTGAGCCATCACAGCTCAAAAATGACTCAATTGTGAAAAAAATATTATGCTATTAACATAAACAATTCTGCAATTTAAATGTTTGCTACTATACAATTTTGAAATTTAAAAAAGAAGCTCATCTTTGTTTTCTTATTTTTATTTTAAATGATTTCTAATATTCTTAATTTTACAGGAAATGTTGTTAGTGATGGTCGTAAGGCTCACGATTCCAATGGCATCCAGAATGCTCACTTTGGGTTAACAGATGATGGACAAATTTTTACTGGGTAAAATTTTTTTAAACTTAAAACATGCAATTTTTTGAGTATTTTTTATTCAAAGCTTCAAAAGCTTTTGTTAAAAGCTGTGTTTTTGTTTTTGAGTTAAGCATTGTTCAAGTTGCAGAAAATAAATTACAGGTATTAAATGTTTTTGTTACTCTGTTTTAAATTAAATTGTAGCATTTTTTAATAATTTGTGTTGATCATATTGCATGTAATTATATATGTAATTATGTTATGTATGTGGACTGATATTGTTTGTGTTTCACAAATGAGATGCAAAAATTTTGTTTTATGTTTTTTTTTTAACTTTTATTATCCACCATTTTACTGTCAATGTTTTAAAATGTAATCATTTTAACCTTTAAATATTAAATTATTTTGGGAAGTTTGCATGAAAATTAAGGGATGTTTTACCCTTGAATAACATCAATAAATTCAATTTTATATTTTCTCTATGGAACTGTTACAGTATTCAATATACATTTTGAATTTTTTCCTTAATTTTTAAGCATATAAACTTGAATTTATCCACACAAAAAAACTGTTTAATAGTGCTCAATTAATATTATTAAATCAGTCCTAAATTTTAATGATAAAATAATGATAAAAATTTCATCATAATTTAAATTTTGAATATAAAATTTATTATTTATTTCGCTACATTATTATTATCATCATTATTTTAATAATAGCTAATGCTCATTTTTCGTATAATACAGTAAATTAACGTTCTTTGACTACTTTTGTTGGCCAGATTCATATCAAAAATACTAACTTAAATGCTCATAAAATATATTATTGTATGTCATTTTCATTTTTATGTAATTTTCTTAAAATTTATTCTAAATTATTAAATATATGTATTTTAAACTTCTGAAGAAATTGCTTTAGTGACTTATTAAAATACTGTTTAAAACTCTACGTTTGACAACAAAAATTAACTAATAAATTTATTACTCTTTATTTCAATTTTATTCATGGTGTTGAAATTTTATAACTTTAAAATATTGTCAAAAAATTTAGATACCTGTCACAAGAGTTGTATCATTCTGGAACTTTCAAACAACTTGTTGGAGGTGTAGTTTGGATTCTCCGAAATGGAACCGGATTTGTAAATGCAAGCAAATCTTTGGAATGTGAAGATACTGAAGAGACAGGTTACCGAATTTTTGAGTTTTATACATACAGTAGACGCCGCTTAATGTGATCACATCGGGACGAACATGATTTGATAACAATAACCGATTGATTACAATAAACAAAAAAAATTAAGCTAAAAAATGATTTTTTTACATACGTATTAAAATAAAAATTATTTTAAATTAGGAGTTGTTGCTGTAAGACTCTAAAGTATTTAATAGAAATTAATGTACACTAAAGAAAAAGAATTAGTATACTTACATATTTAATGATAAACTTCAGAAAACAATACAAAATACAAAAGGTTAATTATTAACTGAAAAAGAAATCATCAATTGTCGATTGTTTAGCATTCTTTCGAAGCAAGTCATTTACGAATCGCTCATAATCATAATGTTTATGAAAGTGTTCCGCATCGGCTTTGTTTTGCACACCTAGCCGTAAGACTCGAAGTGCCTCCCTCATCTGAGCAGGCGTCGGAATTTTGTCCTCGATAGCACTTTCAGGTTCATCATCGGCATCAGAATCTTGTGACGAAGCTGGATCTTTGACACATACGGCTTCGCAAATGTCCTCATCAGTTAACGAAGTAGAAGTCTCAACCTTCTCGTCGATCTCCATCCATGCTTCAAAATCCTCAGCATTCATATCGGGCGGGGGATTGAAAACGTCTTCCATTTCTTTCATTACAGCAGCATTGTTGTCCTCTGGTTGACAAAATCCTCCATGACTAAAACAATTTCGAATTGTTTTTTCCGACACATTATTCCATGACATTGCTAACAAATGTATGGCATCCAAAACATTTGTTTTTTTGGCTAGAGCGTTCGCATTAAGATCTTCAGCGTCTTGGTCTTCCATATTTTCTAAGATCCTTGAACGCATTTCCTTTCTGTAATATGCCTTCAAGGTACGGATAATTCCCTGGTCACACGGTTGAATTAAAGAAGTGGTGTTTGGTGGTAGGAACACGATATTTATCTTTTTTAATGAAACAGTTACATCATGCGCAGTGCAGTTGTCTATGAGCAGGAGTATGTTCCGTTTTAGTCGCTTGTCCCATTTCAACAGCCATTCGTTAAAGATGGTGGTAGTCATCCACGCCGTTTTGTTGGCAAAATAATCGACGGGCAGATTTTTCACACCTTTGAAACAGCGGGGCTTCTTACTTTTTCCAATCACTAAAAGTTTTTCTTTAGTGCCGGTCATACTAGCGCAACATAGCACAGTTAGGCGTTCCTTGGAGGTTTTACACCCTTGCGTACTTTCCTTCTGAAACATGTAGGTGTGTTCAGGCAACGCACGAAAATATAGGCCAGTTTCATCTGCATTATATACATCTTCATGTGAATATACGGCAATAAGTTTAGGCCATTCTTCTTTAATCCACTGATCTGCGGCTACGTTATCGGCATCTTTTTGTTCACCATGTGTCCTTCGGAAGAGTATGTTCTGCCTCTTTTTCCAGCGGTGGAACCATCCTTCTGTGGCTACGAAGTTTCCTTTACCCAATTTTGCAGCTAAATCTTCAGCTTTTTGTCGCAAAATTGGACCATTAACACGAGCGTCCCTCTCACGAACGTTTGTGAACCAGAGTTTTAATGCAGATTCAACCTCTTTGTCTTTTCCATCTCGATTTCTTTTACAATTCAGATTTTCGTTCAAAGTGCACTTTTTTTCGATATCTTCACGATTTTTTAAAATTTTGCACAAAAGCGGCTGCGAAACTTTCAATTGAACAGCAGCATTCCTTTGGCTCATTTTTGGCAATTTATCGTAACGATTTAAAATGTCAACCTTTTCTTTCACAGTAAGATCTCTCCGTTTCCTTTCCATTATAAAAAACAAATCAGGTTGCAAACCGTATGAACTATGGTAAAGTGAAAATGTATGCTGATCTTCTACATGCGTCTTTTAAGCACTTAGATGAGGCAGTTTCACTACCCCCCCCCCAATTTTATTGTTTGACCAATAGCGACTGGCTAAGCGACCTGCCAAGGTCAAGTGGCATACCCGAAACAATGTTCTCTTTTGAAGGTCACCCCTTACCCCCTTCCCATAGTGGCTGGGACATATCATCTGTCACATTGTTTAGTTCTTCTAAAAAGGGGCTCGTGACAAACATTGACTCGTTAGTGGCAGGTCTTCTTTTCTCTTTATTTAGGATTTCCGGGAATTTGAAATCGCACAGTGCTACGGAATTTTACAATGCTTTACCGAAAATGGCAAAATACCCCCCCCCCCCTCATAATAACACGTGTTTAAAAGATAATATACGAGCCCCGTTTGCACTTTTGGTAAGTTTCAGGAAACACTTCACAAAACACAAAAAAAAATTTCCTTCTTGTTTTTATTGATTTCAGGAAAATAAAATTTACCTCTAAACTGATAACAATAAACGAACATTTGATTACAATAAACGAGGATTTTTCAATGTATTTTGATCTAAGCGATTTTGATAACATTAAACGTTTGATAACATTAACCGTGATCACATTAAGCGGCGTCTACTGTATTTGATATTAGCCTTCAAAATTTATTTTTGAAGCTGTTTCAGTCATTTATATTTACTGTTTTACTATTTAAAACTTATTTTAAACTACATTTGTTTTTTTGTTTTTTATCCTTCTGAATTAAAAATAATTCATTAATTATAAATGTTATAAATTAACAAATGCATTTTAAATTAACATGCACTTTATATTAACATACACCAAACATTTTATAGTTTGATTATTTAAAAATAATTGCTGACCTTAAGAATAAGTTTAATTTTTTTTAAAATCCTAAACTTTTATTTATACAGTAGTCTCTACTTAATGTTATCACTTTGGGACTCAACGATTTTGATATTATTAACCGATTGATAATAAGGGGCAAATCACAAAATTACATAAATGTTTCAAATTAAGGCTGAGAATAATAAGTGGAAAAAAATAAGTGGAAAAGAAAAACTCACCTTATATTTATGTTTTGTAATTTTCCTTTAAAATATAAAAATTATTCATATTCAATTATTAAAACAATATTCAATTATTATTGATAACGTTTAATTTCAGTTCATGTCCCTCTGGGTTTTATTTTGCAGTCTTATTTAATACTCCTTTTTTGTAATGATGATTCCATAATAATTTTTATCAATCATTTATTGAGGAAAATAATAAAGAAAATCTATTTACAAATAATATATATAGAGCAGAAGTTTCTGGAGACAAATTCATTACACCATTTTCAAAAGACAAGTGCGCACTTTTTTAACAATACCCAGACTTGTTTGTTAGAATTGACGCCGTAAGATGATGTAATCATAAGACCAGATGAAGATGTATTAAGATTTTAAAATATTTATTAAATTTAATGGGAATTCGGTTTCAAAGGCATTTTACTGTGTAGTATGGATTCATTTTATAAATAAAGATTACATTTCTATTTAATTAACGATAATATAAGTGCTTAGTTTATTATGTGAAAGAGATTATTTAAAGTTCCCATCTATTAGAAAGGCTGGTCTACAATTAAAATATATTTCTTTTTAGATTTAGTTTTAAGATCTTTTTAATTTTACTAGGCTATTATTTTAGATGTTAAATATATATTAAAGCTGGTTTTGTGATTGTGATACTTTTATTGTTTTATTATACTTTTTGCTTTGTTCTTATTTTAATATAAATATAAAGTAAATTTATCCTTATTCATCGACAATTTTATAAGAGAGGATTTAAAACCAGTGTAAGATGGCTTTACTCTCAAGCATTTTCACTTCAAAAATATAGTTTTATTCGGTGTACATTTGCTTACTTTTTTCACATCCTTTTTCCTTATACAAATAGCAATTCTAGCTGTTACTTATCACTTGCTACTTGATATTAGTGATATTTAAGTGATACCATGTATAATATTTTTTATATTTATAATTTTTTTAAATTTTAAGGTCCTATGGAAAATTTTGTAAGCATATTTTCTGCTAGAACGGCTGTTGGGCATGATAAAGAGGGAAATGTTGTATTTCTTCAAGTTGATGGGAAATCCAACATAGATGGGTAAGTTATGTGACCCGACATATTTTTATTTTTTAGTATACATTTATGAATTTGCTAATGGGTTGGTTCCACAGCACAGGGCTTTTGGAGCCAGCTCCAAGATGTTCCGATGATGCTGTTCGAAAACAAATTGAAAAGTTTGATTGGTTTTCATCTTGAGAAGAGGGGAGACAAAGAGAGGTCTTTCGTCTCTCCTTGTTATAAATAAATGAATTTATGAAAAATTCAAATGTTTAAAACAAAAACTTTTTATTTTTATACAAATTACAGTCGAACCTCTATTTAACAAAGTTGCTAAATCCCGATAATAAGTTCGTTATATGGAAAATTCGTTAAATAGAAAATCGCCTTTAAAAATACTTAAACAACACAAAACAGGTTATAAATTCATAAACACTAAACATAATTAAAAAAGCAATTGATACACCTTTATCTTGTAAACTAGTATCTACTATTTATTTTATAAATCTTAGCCATAAAAGAAATCACATGGAAAACAAGAATCGAGCAAAACTACACTATCATGCAACAAACATTTTCATGCTACTTACACTATTATGCTACATACATTTTCAACTAAAATCAGTTAAATTTATGCAAAAAATTTTCACTGTATTTATTTCCTGTTTAAAATTATAACTGCAAAGTAATTTTAAATAGGTAAAGTGGAAGTTGAATAGGGAAAGTGGATCTCAAAGAAAGATCCGTTAAATCGAAAATTCACTTCGCTATTTGGAAGTTATTTTGCGAAGAAATTTCCAAAATGTTCTTGGTTCCTCAAAAAAATTCGCAAAATAGAGACATTCGCAAACTGGAAGTTCGTTAAATAGAAGTCCGAATATATTTGCTAATTCTGCACCAACAATATTTTTTCTGTTTTTTTTTTTTTGTCTTTTTTTAATTAAAAATAAAAATTTATATAAAATATACATTTAATAATTGAGAATTCAATGGTGGATTTTAAATAGAAGGATCAAACCACATTCAGTAAGAATGTTCCCTAAACTTGTAAAAATCATGAATGATATTTTATTGTTCTTTAAAATTTTAACTTTTTATTGTAGTTTAATTTTCTGATAGAAATATTTAAAGTATTGATAAAAAGGATTATTATTGCATAACAAATAATGACTTCACATGAAAATTGTGAATTAAATCAATCAAAAAAATCAACTGTTGAAACAGCAAACTTCTCAAAAGTTGAAGAAATTTAGAGTCGGTTCATAAAATATACATTTAATAATTGAGAATTCAATGGTGGATTTTAAATAGAAGGATCAAACCACATTCAGTAAGAATGTTCCCTAAACTTGTAAAAATCATGAATGATATTTTATTGTTCTTTAAAATTTTAACTTTTTATTGTAGTTTAATTTTCTGATAGAAATATTTAAAGTATTGATAAAAAGGATTATTATTGCATAACAAATAATGACTTCACATGAAAATTGTGAATTAAGTCAATCAAAAAAATCAACCGTTGAAACAGCAAACTTCTCAAAAGTTGAAGAAATTTAGAGTCGGTTCATAAAATATACATTTAATAATTGAGAATTCAATGGTGGATTTTAAATAGAAGGATCAAACCACA
Source organism: Parasteatoda tepidariorum (assembly GCF_982258835.1). Taxonomy (NCBI): domain Eukaryota; kingdom Metazoa; phylum Arthropoda; class Arachnida; order Araneae; family Theridiidae; genus Parasteatoda; species Parasteatoda tepidariorum. The sequence continues at coordinate 81,650,904 of NC_141755.1, forward strand.
TTCAGTAAGAATGTTCCCTAAACTTGTAAAAATCATGAATGATATTTTATTGTTCTTTAAAATTTTAACTTTTTATTGTAGTTTAATTTTCTGATAGAAATATTTAAAGTATTGATAAAAAGGATTATTATTGCATAACAAATAATGACTTCACATGAAAATTGTGAATTAAGTCAATCAAAAAAATCAACCGTTGAAACAGCAAACTTCTCAAAAGTTGAAGAAATTTAGAGTCGGTTCCAAAAGCTCCATGTTGCTTAACTTATTCAGTAGTCTTTTCCATATTAAGTTTAAAATTTATATTGCATTTCGTGACATCATTGCTTGGTTCTAAACTAAATTGTTACATTCTTTTCCATATTAAGTTTAAAATTTATACTGCATTGTAATAAATATTACGTAATATATTACATACTATAAACAAATTACTTCACTTTAAGTTATGCATTTTTTTTTATCAAATTTGTTCATTAATTATTCTATATTTGTTTTTTTTAGGGTAAATTTGTATGACATGGAAGTACTTCTGAAAGAGTTTGGGGTAGTAAATGCCATAAATTTAGATGGAGGAGGATCCTCAACTCTTGTTATAAATGGTACTACAGCAAACTACCCATATGATGAATGGTATTTGTTACTATAACTCTTCTGTAAGATTTAAAATGTATTAATACTGAATTATACTAAATTAACTTTAGGTTTGTTAAAACATACTCTTTCTTGATTTAAAGTTTACAAAATCAAAATTGATGTATTTTTAAGATTCTATTATTTAAGTTTGTGTGGATGAAGTAAGAATAATTTACAATCACAAATTTAAATTTATTGATATATGTAGCATAATATGTGTGCATTAGCAATAATTAAGTTTACTCAGTAAACTACAGCCTGCGGGCCAACTGTGGCTGCTGGAAGGTTTATCCGACCCGAGGATAGAATTTGAAGTTTCCGATCCGTGATGAGTATAAACATTATACATCCATTTTCTTGTCTACTTTGTTTAAAGCTATTTTTGTATTCTTTTTTTTTCAATAAAGTACTGATAACTTTGTTACTTTCTCTATTTTTGTTCTACAAAACATAATTTGATGGAAATAACTAGCACAGACAGCTTCAATTGGTGAAATGTTGAAAGCAAAAGTTTGAGTTTTACAAATCATTATCAAAAGCTAGTTTTCCAAATCTAATATTTTATGCTCAGAAAATCAGTGCTATGTTTACTTCGTCTTATATATGTGAACAAGTGTTTTCAACTATGAACCTTAGAAAAAAATCATTTCAGAGGTTGACTAACAGACACACATATAGCCTTGTACCTTAATATAAATGCATTTCACTTGGAACCTCAATACAAGGAACTTTTAAAAATGAAATCGCAATTTCATTCATCTCATTAAATATTTAAATTAAAACTTGTATATCTTTTTTTTATTTTAGAAGTTTTTACTTAGCCCACTAAACTTTTTATTTTTTGCCCTTGACTTAAAAGTTTGCCTATCCCTGATTTAAAACTATTTATAAATTTAAAAAAAGAAAAAAAACTTTAAATATATTGGACACTGATTTTTAAATCACATTATATATGTATAAAAAATAATTCTTATATAATGTTAAGATTCTGTCACAATTTAAATTGGAGAAACAAAATAAAAACTTAACTGAAAATGTAAGAAAGGTGGCTTGTCAGAATAAACTTTATATTCCAACATTACACTATTGTATAAAAAGAAATATTATTAATGATATTCTTATTCTCTTAAACATTCTCCCTGATCATGTAAGAGTTTAATAGTAACCTTCATTTGCTTTATAAGTTTAAATTGTTTATTATTAATTTCAGTCCTAATGAATCATTTTCTTGTGACCGCAAAGTCAGTACAGTCTTGTGTGTTCACGAACCTTACTGTGATCCCATTGATTGTAATCATCATGGTACATGTACTATGGGTAAATGTGCATGTGAGGAAAACTGGTTACCACCACGCTGTGATAAACTCTTTTGTGGTGAAACTAACTGTTCGAATAATGGAATCTGTTTGAGTGAAGGTTGTCATTGCCATCCAGGATATATTGGAAAAGAATGTAATGAAAGTAGGTGCTTTTGTTCATTCAATAATTGTAATGTTTACCTATCTATATTTATTTAGCTGGTTTATGTACTGTAAATTTAATATTAACCAGGGGTCTGTTTAGAAGAAATTTGGGTCCGTTAATGAACCCTTCACAAAGTATCGTTTCATAAAAACGGACCTTTCACAAAATAATTTATCTTTTAATCGGACCTTTCACAAATTTGTTTATCTTCATTATTGCTTTTTAATCAAATAAACCCTTCCCGGGGGGGGGAGTAAAAGACGGTTCCAGACAAACTAAGTTTCCCTAAGTTTAAATTTCAAATGCAGTATTCTAAGAAAATATTTCTACTTTTACAAACTTATAGATATTAATATCATTCTAACATTATAATAATTCTTATAAGTATTAAATCATAATTTATTTTTTTTGTAAATAAATAATTGATCAATTTATATTTATTCATAAAATTATATAATAGAATATTATGTAAATAAAAATAAATTTCTGTCAATTTTTTAAGTAAAATATTATAAATTCAAGAATTGTTTAAGTTAACTTAATGCATAACACATTAAAAGTGATACATTATTAAGTTGTGTTGTTTAAAATATGTCAATTAAAATTATTAAAAGTGTGAGTGATTTTGTTTCCATTGTTTGTGCGAAATTAATATTTTGTGTTGAGCAGTATAGGCTAAATACCAAATATTTGTATGTTGCATCTCTAATTTAATAGCAGCAATTGTTAAGCAAAATCATGTATCTATTTACCAGGGTTGGGTTTTTGACGTCAAAAAGTGGTTTTTGACATGACAAGGGTATAATACTGGTTTAAACCGTCAAAAACCCGTCAAAAATGTCAAAAACTGAAGTTTGCCAAGAAAATATATAAACTTCAAAACTACCAACAGTTGCCATGCATTATATTGAAATGTAATTATACTATAGGCAATCAGCAGGTTTTAAAATATTTTTTAATTAAAATTAAGGTAAAATAACAGATTTAAAATCTCAGAAATTTATATTCAAATGCATGTGCAGAAAAATTTTGCACAAAAATTGTTTAAATATTTATATTTAAGAAAATTATTTTTTTCTTTTTGATACTTAAGAAAATTAAAAGTTTATTACTATGCATTTTTGACATTTAAGGAACATATAACTAATATTTATAAGGAACTTACAAGCTATGTTGTATAAATACAAACTTGATATAAGATACAAGTGTATAAAATTTTTTTTTTTAATGTTATACCGAATAGCTTTATTATCCAGTATGTTTATTTGAATTTAAAAGTAGTTATATTTATGAATAATGATAAATATAATTCATATTGTTTATTGTATTTATTTATAATTATTACACTTATCATTTTAAAACAATTTTTATCTCTTAATTTTTTTTTCTCCACTTGTATTAAGAATACAAATAATGCATATCTTGAAAGCAAGAAGTAATTATTCAACAGCTGAATATTTAGATATTCAACAAAACTATATTGTATTCAGCAAAATGAAATTCACAAGTATTTGGATAAACTAAATTTTCAGCATAGTAAATGAATAGGCTGAATATACTGTAAATCGACACTAACTACTCTGTGTATTTAACAGAAAGCACTTAAATTTGTATTGTCTTATGTTAAAAAGATTATTAAGAAGATTTAAAAGAATATTAAAAAGATTTTTCTTTAAAAGAAGATGTCTAATGTACAAAACTGCTAATGTTTATCTTTAAAAATGTCTAATTTTTAGTATAATCTATACTATACACTAAATTTGGTTATAAATAAATTTCTTAATAATATCACTGCAGATTTTCAAAAACACATGAAAATGAATACATAATATTACAAAAGATGTGAGTTTTCAAAAGTACAAGATTTTGGTTACTATTCAAAATATAAGTGTTTCTTCAAAATTTTAAATTTATTTTTTCTAGAACATATTTAGAAACACTATCCTTTAAAAAATATATAAATTTTATGTATTAATTAAATTTCACATATGAATATAGGTTTTTGACATTTTCGACATTTTTGACAGTGAGGTTTTTGACGTGACGGTTTAAACCATGGTTTAAACTGTCAAAAACTGTCACATGTCAAAAACCTGCCAACCCTGCTATTTACAATTTAAAAACTTCTTGAAAAGATTTTTAGCAATTTTTGCAATAACAGGACTCTATTTGCACAAATTCACAAAAGCAGGACCCTGGTTGAAAGAATGTAACTTAACGTTTATTTTATATTCACATATTATGAATAGTTTTTTCACATTTTTACAAAAACAGGACCTTTCACCAAGGCCGGATTTACGTATAAGCTAAATAAGCTGTAGCTTAGGGCCCCGAGATGACAAGGGCCCCCAGATCCTACTTTCCCTCCTCTTTTTTTAAAGTTTTATTCGGAGCTGGGGCCTTAGAAGCACAAAATGCATTTTTTTTCTTTTTTGCATTGTCGAACATAATAAATATAAATAAATGACTGAATAAAACAAAAAGCTTCGTTGTCATTAGTAGGGAACATATCATCTTTCAAGCAATTGGAGTATTAATAAATTATTTATAAATAAAAAAAATTTCAGTTTAAAAGGTAAAAAAGTTTTTTTTTTTTTTTGCCCCATCATTCGATCATCAGACTATTTAATATAAGTTTCTAAGGATCAGAATTCCCTTTTATTTTACGTTAAAATTGTACAAATGATATATTTAATGCTTTCATGTGATATGCAGCAGTTTTAAATAGTACTTTAAAATATCTAAAAAAGGACCGAAATTGTCAGTTCAAAAAAAAAAATTAACTAATACTTTTGAATAAGAATTTAAATAACTACACACGTTTGTTTTGCTATCTCATTCTATATAGCATTATTTAGAGTAGACAGTTGCGTGTGGGTGTGATGATGACGTAATAAAAGAGGCATACAAAAAAAGCAAATTTCACTTCAGTTAAAATCCTCAATATTACATATTTAAACTCCTCGAAAATGTAGTAAAAGAGGTATACAAATTAACTGTCGCAAACCAATTAATATTAATTAAGAACGAAACAAAGATGATATCGAAATATGCTGAATCACTAATGAGACCGGGATGAAAGACATCGAAACCTATTTGATTGAATAGTATAACTAGAAGGTGTTTCTAAAATTCTGAAATCTATCAGGCTTTAATTTTTTTTTCTGTCACAAACTTCATCAGTAATTAAAAATAATAAATTCGTTAGATTTCAATATTGGTTCAGTTTTTTCGTTGATTAAATGTTAAACATTAAGTGATATTTGTCTTTTAAAACATTTTATTCAATAATAAGATCATTATTCTACAATTGTAATTATCTAAAACTATTTGCTAATTGATATAAAGCTTTAGTGTGTTCCATTGATATGTTAAATGCTCATTTTGGCTGGATGCCTGGGACTGTTGCTTTTTCACATCCTAGCCATTATACACCATCAAGAGCAGAGCTGATACTTTAAACTCGTATGACATTTATTCTCTCTGATATTTAATAGACCCTTTAATAAATCCTTAAAAATATAAGCCAAAAATTTACATAAATAATGACAATTTTTTTCTTGCACTAGAATTTAACAAATGTACTTAAAATAATTAAAAAGAAAGCAAAAATAATGACGAAATATTTTCAATATAAACATCAATTAAATAATATCAGCTTACGAAATGTTCTTTTTATTTTTACAAACAGTATTAATATAACGGCCCTCACCTGCTCCAGGGACTGCTGGATTGGGTTCAAAATGACAAGGCTACGGAGTTGAATATTAGTAGTCGTAAACTAGAAATTGGGTCGGCTGTGCAATGACTGTTATAAAATAAACTAATAAATTTGGCCGGGATAGCCTGGTTGATAGAGCAATGGACTCGTGTTCATGAGAATGGGAGTTTGAATCCAGCCGGCAGAAGAATACCCATGTATAAAATGGTGACTGGTGCATGTTAAATCTGTCGGGGTCGCAAAGTCCTCCAAGTTTTCATAACAAATAAATACCTCTGGGTACTAATCTAGTAGTTCCCTTGTCTTCTGGATTGGGTTCAAAATCACAAGGCTACAAAGTTGAATATCAGCAGTCGTAAACTCGAAATTAGGTCGGCTGTGCAATGACTGTTATAAAATAAACTAATAAATTTGGCCGGGATAGCCTGGTTGATAGGGCGTAAACTCAAAATTGATTTGGTTGTTCAACAGCAGTTTTAAAAAAAGTAAAACTAATAATTAAATTGTATTTTCTTGTTTTCTTTCTAACTCTTTGCATATTTTCTACGCACATTCAAAATTTCATGTTTCTAAGTCTTATAGATTTTGTAACGTAAAGAAAAAGCAATTGAGAAAAAAATTCGCAAAAAATCCTTAAAAATTGAAAATAAAATATATTCAAAATGAATCTAAAAAAAAAAAAACCTCTGTTAAATATATAGTGGCCCAGCACGCGAAATTTTTACTCTGTGTTTAAAATGTGTTTCTTTTGTAACTTTTTCCCCTCGTTCAAAAAATATGTGCAATAAAAAAAAGGTTCTACATAATAGTCTAATCACAATTTATATATTTAACAGTAAAGTAATATTATCAAATTTTTTAATAATATAATGTTAATACTCAATAATAAAAAATAGTGACAGTTTACTTTATGTGTATAGAAATGGAATTGAACTTATAAGGGCCCCATCATTTTCAGTAGCTTAGGGCCCCACCAAGCTTAAATCCGGCCCTGCCTTTCACAAAATGTCTGGACAGACCCCTGTTAACTGTTTAGCTTCATCTGACTATTCATTATGTGAGAGATAGATGAATAATGTAGGCAAAATATTTTAAAAAGATGAATACAGTATTTGTTGTTTAATGTATCAGATCATTACCTGGAGGTTTTGACTCAAATAAATGTCTGAGTCTATTTGATATTTATTTCCTAAAAAAAGTTTATTTACTCAGGCTACTAATTTGAAATTATTGTTTATTGTATTATTAGATAATATTATTTTCTGTTGTATAGGTATATATAGCTTTGATATACATAGATTTTGTGCTGTTTTTATTTATTGTTTTTTGTAATACTCATTTAAAGTAAAACATTTTAATTAGTTTTTGAGTTTTTTTTAATTTGGCTGCTAATTTTTAAGAAAATAATAATAGTAATGATTTTTATATTATTACATAATACTGTAGTTACAAATAGCTTGCAACTTCTTTTTTTTAAATTATTATGTTTTTTTTTACTTTTTGTAATAACATGTTACAGTTAGAGATGTGCCATTGGGATGTGTGATTTGAAATTCAGTTGGAAGAGCTGACAAGATAACTCATTTATTAAAACATAAAGAATGCCACAATGAAAACATATTACAACCCGCGTAAATTTAGTATATCAAATTAAAGCATTTTTTTTTTCTATCTTATTGAAAAATAACAGTTTCATGTTCACCAAAATAAAAACGGCTTCAATGCTAACTCAGTGAGTACTTATGTGCTCTTTGAATGCTTGGTTCTTGACACTAGCTATCGGTAATCGGAAGTGCAACACAGAAATATAGTTACTAGAAGTTAGTATTGTCACAATTTGAATTACTACTTAATTCTATACAGGTATGAAATATAAACAAAATTATGCATAACTTTTTCTATCAAATAAAAATAAAAAACTTATATAAAAAATGTCAAAAAATGATAAATTGGAATCATTGCTTTGATGAACAATGACTACTTGGAATCATTGTTCTACTAGTGTTTGGTTAAATTTTAAACTAGCCATCATTGTCTTTTTAAAAATAGCTTGGTATAAGATAGAGGTCTTTGCTTTTGCTATGTTTTATTTCTTCTTTCTAACAATACTTCTATTTTTATTCATTACAATATTTCTATCAAACATAACTTCTATTTTTATTTATCAATTTTAGAATTGTTTACCGAGTAGGAAAAAAAATTATTTATTTGCTGCCGACTACAAAATTCCATAGTAGCAAAATCAAAAATCATAATTTTATAGTTAAATTTTAAATTTCAGTGATTTTAATATCTTTTTCATGTTTTACTGTGTGATTTTTAACCAAATTTTAGCGTGTCCTGAAGGATGGTTTGGTAGCATGTGCAAATCCCGCTGCAAGTGTACAAACTCTGTAGGCTGTGATCCTGTTTCAGGCACCTGTGTTTGTCAAAAGGGATTTACTGGAGAAATGTGTCAGCAAAGTTAGTAATCAAAATAGTAATATATTTACATATTTTCTCATCTCTTGTATACAGTTTCCAATGTATTTGTATGTTATATAAAAGTATACAAGCAGTGTATATTATTTCATTCTATACTTTCATCCTTAATAAATTACCATTTTGAAGAAATTTATTTTCAAAAGTTAGCTTTTACCAATATAATAACAGGGTGTGTAGCGTTTTTAAAAGGTGCTGATTTTCGTTTTTTAAAGGCCCTTAAAGGTGCTTTTTTCATTGGGTCTTTTTAAGAAGTGCTTAACCTTTTCGGGGGGCTGTGACAGCAGTTGTCACATCTGATCTTGGGATCCTGTGGTGGGCATGTGACACTTTCAGCGAAAGAATAGGGGAAAAAATCTCCTCCTCAGTTAAGAGACAGGATCAAGTTACAGTGGGATTTGTTTTATTGTTTTAGTCACTACGAGAGGTCTCACCTTTTTAAGTTAAGGGGAGAAAAGTTTTTTTTACATTTCCCACCTACCTTCAAACATCTATTCCAAGTTCGGGTACATTTTTGTTTGTCTGTCGTTTTCTTAGGTCTTTTTTAGTCAGTTTCATTATTGCTATTTTTTTGTACAAATTTTTTCGTTCTAGTTGTGAGTTATATTTTGAATAAATTAATTTCTTTATTACAAATATAATTTAACGAATATTTTCAATTGTATGTAAAAGATATGGAATAATCAGAATCGAAAAGCGCTCTTTTAAGTAAATTAAATCAAATTTAAATGAAATATCAAAGCAATATATTTTACATAAACTCAAATAAATAGTTTTTTTTTTTAGGTTATGTTTTAAATTCGTGTTATTAATATAGTTATTGGAATTTTGAAATTTTGCTTATAATTCCTGCAGTTAAAAAAAATTTTCTTACATGATTTTAAATAAATATCTGCATTTCCGAAGAAAAATATATATACTTAATACTACGTAAGAGTATTTACACTTTTGGATACATAAATATTTTAAATGTCACATTTATAAATATATAATTTATAATTACTAATGTATTTTCTATGTTTGAGAAATTGAAATCATAAACGCTATTTTTAACTTTCTTAAGAAAACCATTTTCCTTTTGTGGCAATTTTCATTTTTATTTCCTTCTTTCTACACACAGTATAACTTTCAGTTATAGTTCCTAGAAATTCTTTTAATATCTCAGTTTTGTATCTTTTTATAAGATTGAAGCTAAATTTTTGAACAATAAAATTCTACAAATCTCTTACATGAGTAAGTTGAAGTCAATTGTGAATGACTATGTTTTTCAAAAAAAATGTAAAAATGCTAGGGAAAAAAATTATATATGCTATGCAGTTTCTATAAAGTGCTTACTTTTCATGATATTTGCAGCAAAATAAAAGAAATGAGCCCGATTGTTATATGTTAATCATTTGCAACTGAAGCACATTAACTGAAATATTTATGAGTTTTCGCATTTTTGGAACTATTTTAAAAAGACATAAAGGAAGTTGAAGAAAAATTTTGTTTGAAATTTAGAACGCATATTAGATTCTAACTAAGAGTTAAAGGGATAAATGTGCTAAGAATCGTGTTTTAAATTTAGAGTTCGGTAAACGCATAAGATATTTCTTAAAGGAATGATATAAACTATTATAAACTATTTTGAAAATTAATTCAAAAAATTTTTTATGTTTATTTTTAAATAATTAACAAAGTTATTATAGTTTATAATTTTTTAAGAAATCTTAAAAATTTATAAAATAAGAAGAATTTATTTGATAACATAATTTTCAATCGAAATGATCTTACTTTCTTAACAAGAGAGGATCTTTCAAATTAGCCGGGAGTTAGGGCAAAATTATCCTCATTTACCTTGCTATCTTATTTCATTATTATTATCAATAATAATAATAACAATAATAAATAAATCATTCTGCTGAATAAAGAGAAAAAATATTTATCATTTATTGAAATGACCGGTATTTTTCATAAGTCGATAGCTCAAAAAGATGAAAATAAAATAATTCAGTCAAAGAGTTAATACCAAATTAAATTTCCTATATTTTCTTTTCCATTGGCTATGACTTAAATCCATTCACTAATAACTCAGACTGAAGAGACCTGTCTACAAAAATATGACATTACAATTATTTATGTTCTTTCCTAAGATTTAGTATCTTTCGATAAGATATTAAATTTTCAGCAATGTTACAAATATTTATAAATTAAAATATTGATATTTATACTGTATAATATAGATATTTATAATTAAATGAATTAAGACCACGAAAAAAAACTCTTCATGCATATAAAAATTGATTCAAAGAAAAGTCGATTTTACTCGCGAACAAAAGGGTTTTTCCGCATTATGACCCGATTTCACGGCATGATAACTCTCAGGAAGAACTGATTTCACACTTAAAACATATATATCCCCATACATATATAAATCCCCAAAATGCAAGACAGGAAGATCTGTCCATTATTTACTTGAAAAATGGATATGGACCAAGCTTTTCCCTTTGGTCCTCAAAATTTCCGACGTTTTTTAACTCAATAAAAGAGTGTTTATTATCACTGTGCACCTCATTAGTTTGTTTATTTTTTGCGGAAACATGTAAATAAACCAATCGTTTTAATATGGCATCAAAGAGCTTATAAAAAAATAGATATAACTTTAATAACTGATTTAAATAACGCCAGCGATACCAAACTGAAATTTTCAAAAACTGAGTTACCCGTTGAAACAATATTCCAAAGAACAAAGTTTTTTTTAACTATTCTTCAAATGTGTTATAATACTTCTACATTTTAAACAGTAAAGTGTTTAAATGTTTCAAAATACGTTGAAAGTATTAATGTAAAGCAATGACACACTACAATTACACTAATTTTAAAGTAAATATATGATGAAAAATATTTGATAGAACGAAAAAAAAACTTTTTGAACAACCTTTAATAGTAATCAAACGTGAGAAAGATAAAAGATTCAATAAAATTATTTTCATGATGGAGATTTTAATTGTTAATATAGTTTAAAATAGGTATTGACATTGTAATTTATAATTTTCTTTTTTATTTGTCCTATATATATATATATATATATATATATATATATATATATATATATATATATATATATATATATATTGATAGTGTGTGTGCATGCATAATACTTTTGTAGTCAGCTTAATGAATAGTTTTTCGGAACTATGGTTAGGATTATGTGTTGTTTATAGAATTTAAAACAATAAAATGAGGAAATTGTGACACACCGTAATAATTCTGAATGTTTGTAAAACACTATAAATAGTCGACATGTGACATTCGGAATGTAGTTCTTTACCCTGAATCCTATAAAACCACCAAAGAAGTTTTCCCGCGCTTTTTCAGTTGTCAACAAAAAACTGGAATCCACCCCCAGTGGTATTTCTATTATCCCGAACTGCGGTGGTGTAAAAGATAGCAAATGGCGTTTAGAATAACAGAGGGAGAATAAAACTCTCGGGGATGTTTAACACTCATCACTTGACTTGTTTTAGGGATTAGCGGTTCCCTTTCTTGAATTCATCCCCCAGTCTCAAAAAGAGCCCACCAGAGGATCTCGATTTGCTATTTTTCCGCCCACGTGAAAAGGTTAATTTTCCCTTTTTCAAAATGAGATTTTTCCTTTAACATGTTGATTTTCGCTACAAATTATGCAAAAAGACACAATTCACATTGTTCTATTCAACGTTTTCACAATTAATTCAATCCCAATCTACTTCAGCCTATTGTCAGTCCGTAGCGTATGAAAACGCCATTCGTTTTACGTTATTCAAAATTTCATGATTTTTGACAATTGTCAAAAACAATGCCAAAAGGGGTTTTTTTGACATGACGGTTAAAACAAGATAAAACCTTGTCAATTGTCAAAAACTTTCCAACCCTGTCTAATTATGATATTTTTTTAAAGTGCTTAAAAATATTTTTTAAGTGCTTGAAAAGTGCTTAAAAGGTGCTTATTTTTTGTTGAATAATTTGGCTACGCACCCTGAATAAAAGAAAAGAAAAATTATGTTTTATGGAATAAAAAGAGCTTTAAATTTATGCTTTTATATATATTATATCTATTTTTAATTTTTTGATGATGCGTTAATTTTTTTTGTTTTTTTGTTGTTGTTAAAATAGAATAATATAATGTTGGTTGTGGTAGAACATATCCCCGTTGTTTAGATTAGCTGTAAACCAGATCCTTGAAACTCTACAAAGGCTCTGTTAGTATTATAAAACTTCATAGAAATCGTCAATCAAAGATAGAGCGCAAAAGCTGCTGACAGTCCGACACTTAGCTTCATGGAAGAAGCAAGCACTTTTATGACAGTGTTCACTTGCCGTGCCACAGGAGCTACATCTGCAAATGTGGTATTTTATGAAAGTCTCTGATCCCTCCTGCCCTCTTGCTTATCTGGGTTACCATTTATTCGCAGCTCACCCATATAGCTCTTGGTCATTCATTTTAGACTGACTATGTCACTGCCACAGTAGTTGAAGCTTGCTTTAGAATGTTAAATATTATTTTTGGTTTTTTACATACTAATACTTACATTTTCATTGTTATGTATTAATTTTTTATTTTCAACTAATTTTTGTATTAAAGCTATACTATTCCAACTGTAACGTTTTTAAAATATCCACTCATGTTTATTTAAATGCCTGGAAATTACTCACGTTTGATAAAAAAAAAAATTAAAAAAAAGACAAGTTCATTAAGCGTCAAAGTTAGTGTGTTTTAAATAAATGTATCATGAAGTAAATATTTTGGGATCTAATTATTTAATTGGCAATTTATCCTAAAGATGTTCATTAAAAAAATTTATAGCACTTATGAGGCTTTTCAAAACTGTTTCCTTTTATTATTAAAAATCTTTTTATGAAGTAATATTTTTCATTTTTTCAGCTTGTCCTCCAGGATTCTTTGGTATCAATTGCCAATTTAAATGTCAGTGCAATAATACATGCTGTGATCCCACAAGCGGATCTTGTAGTGTTCCTTACAATTCCAGTATTTACGGCTGTAAGTTTATATTATTTCTTATTTGAGCATTTTTTTATGATTCATATTTGTTTTTAGGTATGACATCTAATATAACTATTAAAGAATAGATTACAGATAACTTCATTCTTCAATTTTTTTGAATGAAAGATTTCATAAATTTATTAATTGATACTGTATTTAAACTGCTTATTTTTTCATCTCAGTATGAAATAGTTGAATTCCATGCCAATTGAAACCAGTAGTAGAATTCCAAGCGTAACAGAGGGGAAATCACAAGGGTATTTTATTATAAAAAATTTAGTAAATATGTGTGAAAACAAAAAATTTTGCAATAATATGCTACTTTAAGGTGCAATGTTTAATTAAATGGCATGATATTTCCCTGTAACTATTTGTCAAATTTGAAAATTGTCCCCTCTGTTACATTGCATTTTTTGAATTTAATAAAAATGTGTAAGCAATTTAAAATGTTTTATAGTAATTTTTTTTATCTTGAAATGTGATAATTAAAAAAAAAATTACAAATAATGTTTAGGATGTTCCAAATCACCGAATATAGCGGAAAGGTGCATGTCAAAAATGTGAGATTTTCTTTGTCTCCTCTGTTATGGACGCTTTTAATTACCTGGCATTTAAATTATGAGGCTCTTTTATTATTTTATGCCATTAAATTAAACATTGCACCTTAAAGTAGCATATTATTGCACAATTTTTTGTTTTCGCATATATTTAATACATTTTTTAGGATAAAATACCTGTGGGATTTCCCCTCTGTTATGCTTGGAATTCTAAAATAATATTCTAGCAATTAAAATGTAAACGTTAAAAATGAAAAGTATATTTGCGTCTACTTTAATTTACTTACTTTGAAAGACTAATCTAAAGAGTTATATTATCTTACATGAATTTTCTGACATTTTTTAATGATAAAGATTATTTATTTTAAGTAGCAGCTAAATTGTGAGCAAAAATTGAGAAAATGATCTAATAAATTATCAGACATTTATTAAGCACTGTGTTTATATAAAATTAAACTGCGTGTACTGTTATTTATATTTGCATCTTTTGTTTTTATAGATTCAAAATGTATAGCGCAACTTATTGTTGATGATCAGCATTTAATTAAGGATAATCCTAGTGAAAGATGGTAAATGTTCTAGTATTTATTAAAATTTTTAGTAAATGACAATTTATCTTTTTTTTTTTTCATTAGTACACTAAACTTTGTTATGCTTATTGGTGAGAAAAGTTCTCATCATGTATAATACTTGTTATAAAATTTCTCTATTGCAATGACTACCACTAATAATATCAGTCACTTTTCAAAGTCAAATCTGCAAAATCAGATTCAATATCAAAACCATTTTTTAATAATAGTCGTTATTGCAATTTTATAATATCGAACTTTTGGTAAGCATATTTTTCGAAAATAGAAAAACAATTTTCAAGTTTTGAAAGATTTGTAACATATTGATAACTAATTCCAGTTTTCAACCCAGAAACAACACTACAAATGTGAATTACGCTTCTTGGTTAAAATGGAGTGGTTGAGTCATAAATTTAATGCCAAGGATCCACTCACATATTAGGGCAATTTCACGGAAGTGTCAACTTTTAAGTGAAATTTTTTTTTTATGAATTGCATATTTTAATTTTAAAAATATGTTTAAAAATAGCCAAAGTCTACATATTGCCGCTTCATTTTTGATAATTTTAAATTTTTTGAATCTGGCAGTATTCTAAAGTAATCACATGGTTGACAAGGGAATTGTTCACATTTGTGCTCAAATTGTTTTCTTGAAAAATACTTATAAAATAAACGAAATGTATCTTTCTTTTGCAATATTTTGATAAAAATATGCATATAGAACAAAATTTAAAAATTTTAAGTTTAATATAAAAAATAAAAGTAACTTCTTTTACGTCATTCCGTCACATGTCTTAAGGCTACAGTGGACCTTTATATTGCCAAAAATTGATAAAAATTTCGGGGTTTTTTTCCGACATATTTAGACACTTGTTTCATTGCTTTTATCAACTGAATTTTTTTTTTTTTAAATTTCGTCATTTTTTGAGAAGTTATAGGGTAGTTTCGTTTTCACATTATGAAGCAACGCCCCTTTTCTTACACAAAAAGCTGTTTTTCTCAAAATTGAAATTTTGTTATGTTTCACGTATTCAAAATATTCCAGTCGACTTTGTTTTCATCCTATTGAGATGAAATTTTTTTCTAGTTATTTATATGTATATTAGATTAAGTTTATGCATTTGTTTCTGTTTTATAACAAGTAATAAAAGAGTTATCGGGTTTCATGTACCTAACGACCTTTATTTTGAAACAAAAATCTACATAAAATTTGTTTTTTGGTCATAAATTTAAAATAAATTCAGGAAAATTCCTATATAATGCATAAAGCTTTTAACATTTATCTCTAAAAAAAGAATATTAAAAAAAAAAAATTTAATTTAAGCCGCTGGGAGCATTTTAAAATTGATGAAATTTTTTTTAAAAAATTTTAAATTTCTCAAAAATGGTCCAAATATTTTTTACAAAAATTTTTGCAAGGGCATATCTTGATAGAATACATAAGTTATAAAAAAAGTTTTAGTGCAGCATAAAAACTAAAAAAAATTTTTTTGAACGTCCACTGTAGCCTTAATAATGCATAAATTTCCTGAGAACGAAGATAAAATGTGACATTGGCAAGTTAGATATAAAACCTCTTCAGAGACAACCTAATTTTCAAACTATTGAAATTTTTACTAATTCTTACATAAATATTAATCCTGTTTATCTGTTACATTCTGTTTATCATTTACATATTAATAAAACATTTTTTAAATGAAGGCTTTCTTCTACTAAACTTTTTGTCATTCCGTCACAGCAAATAGATGTTAATAACTGCTAGCCAACCTGAGGTAAATTTTCCAAATTCACATTTTACTTTGCTTACACATTATACTAAAAGTATAAAATAGTTTAGAAAAATAATAGCTGCAAAATTCGCAGAAACTACCAGTTCTAAGCGGCATGCCAAAAGCTTGGTTGTCAAAATGTCATTCCGTCACACAAATAAAAAGTTCGTAAAATTAAAAGTAAAAAGGATAGAAAATCCTGTTTTTTTAGTTTATGAAGCGCATTATGCCAATAATAATGATATGCATGAGAAAAAAAATATTTTATTTGAAATTAGATACATAGAAACTTCAATTAATTGTTATTTTGCAAGTCAAAATGTCATTCTGTCACGTATGGAATCGCCCATTAACATTCTCAGTTATGAAAGACTTAATAATATAGGTTTAAAAAAATAGATAGAAGTTCTTGGGTATTCAATGAGATAATGTATGTTCTGTTAATTATTTTATCAAACAAAAAAAAAACTTAACTTATTTTAACAATTTTAAATCAGTCTGTTGTCCTCTTTTATTATAATTCACCCATGAAGTAGCTTTGAATTTACATTTTTACTTTCATTTTTAGTTCAATTTATTATCTAGCGATATGCCTAAATGACTAGATTTGAGCATCGTGGGAAGAATTTATGTATTCAAATTTATCTTTGATTTTTAATGAAGGTCACAGAAACTTTTATGATCACTCAAAACTATGTGAATTTTTTAATTTGAAATTCTGCTTATCTATCAACAATACGCTAATACTTGTAGACCTTTTTTGTAAATTAAAAGATGAAGATCATATTTTAACCAAATGTAAAGTGTAAATTAAAATATAAATGTAGCAATTAATTAACAGCAATTCAGTTTTTATACTACTTGTATAGTTTTACTTTTGAGTCATTTTACTCTAAGTATAGATACATCATTTTATACATATGTCAATATATCAGAAGGCACTGTACATAAAAATTTTGTCTAAAATACAGTCGGACTTCTGTTTGATGACTTCCATTTTGCGAATCTCCCTATTTTGCGATTTTTTTCGAGGAACCAAGAACTTTTGGGACATTTCTTCATAATATAACTTCCAAATAGTGAAGTGAATTTTCTATTTAACCAACTTTTCTTTGAGATCCATTTTCCCCATTTCCCAAAATATTTCAGAACATTCCAAACTTGTTAATGCATTTTATGGGGGGGGGGACCTTGAATTGATTTTCACAGCCACCTTTTGAGAAAGCAGTGAAATTCCTTTCCCTTTTTGTTTGCATTTCAAATGAAAAACTCAGACAAAATTAACAGATTTTATCAATAGCAATTCAACTTAACGCATGTGGTAATGTATGTTTAAAATTACTTTTATTATAAATGCAGCTATAATTTTATACATAAATTTAGCTTTTTTTAGTTGAGAATGTATGTAGCATGATAGTGTAACACAGGATATTGTTTTGCTCTATTCTTGCTTTCCATGTGGATTTCTTTCATAGTTAAGATTTATAAAATAAATGATCGATACTAGTTTACAAGATAGAGATGTATCATTTTTTTAATTATGTCGAATGTTTATGAATTTAAAACCTGTTTTGTATTGTTTAAGTATTTCAAAAGGTGATTTTCTATTTAATGAATTTTCCTTATAACGAACTTATTTTCGGGATTTAGCGAATTCGTTAAATAGAAGTCCAACTTTACTTAATTTGTATTTGAATGTTGTAGGCTTAACACAATATGTTGTAATATATTTTAGGAGATTGTACACTACAATGATCATCTTAGGAGTGATTACTGCCAGTTGTATTGCCTCATGTTTATTAATTTCTTGCTTAACGTGCTCTTGCTATTGTCAAAATGAACAGCTACTTTGCTTTAAGAAAACTAAGCATTCCAGTAGCAAACACAAACTAACACTACCAAGCGGATATTTATCTGATTCTTTGTCTGATAGTGAAACAGTACCAATGAAGAATTACCGTGAAAGTTGATATACATCATTACAAATCTTAACTTTGAAACATTCTATTAAATTTTAAATTGCTATTTTTATACTTCAGAAAATCATGATGAATATTATTGCTTAAAATACTTAGCTACAAAACTTTTACATTTTTGAATGTATATAATCCTAAAGCTGTTAGTGTTACTGAAGTGCTTTGTATTAATAAATTTATAATTAAATTAAATCAAATGCATTTAATATCCTGTTCAATTATTTGAGGTGGAAATATTTGAATTTTGGTATGGGCATTGCAGTTTATGAAAGGATATCATTTTGAGTATTATTTTACTGTAGTCAAGGGATTATTCATCTCAATGTTCTTATTATTTCTTGCAAACTAGTCATCATAATTTTTCATGTACTCTTAATTAAATTTATCTTTTATCTTAAGCATTTATTGTTTTTGTATTTATAAAAATACTTTGTCTAATCAAATTATTCTTAAATTGCTATGGAATTTGTTAAAAAAAATTACTATTATCAAATCAATAATTATTTATTGAAAAGTTATTCCGAAATAGCTGTAACTTCACTTACTTTATTAAGTTAACAGTTAAGTTTGTGAATTTTTATTCTGAAAATGTTATGAAGGACTAAATGTTTCTAAACATTATGTATATATAAGATACTTAAATTCAAAAAATTGACAATTAATCTAATTTTTTTTTAATACATAGCAAGGTTTAGCTTGAAATGACTACAAAATTTAAAGCAATTTTTGTTTTTAATTTATATTTTTTCTTTAAATGCTTACCTTTGTGTAGCCTAAATTATTATTTAAAATTTATAATTTTGTATTTCATCATTTCATATAGCAATAATTCAATTTGCTTTTTCTATGTTATTGTGAATTCTTACATTTTTATTAGTACATACATTCATGAAAATTGCATTTATATGTTAATCTTTATAATCTTTCGGTACCATCAAAATAATGTATAGTCTGTCACTTTATAGCTTTGCAGTTTGGAATCATTTTACAGTTTTAAGTAACCTTTAATAATCTAGAGAAATTGTCCCAGTATGGAAGTATTTGTCTTTTTTAAGGAACTAATTGTTAATATATAATGAATTTAATTTTTGTGTGTCTTAATTTTGATTTCAGAAAATGCGCCCATAATATTATATGAATAGAAAAACAAAACCTGAAATAAAAAGCAACCAGCATAAGAAAATGTTTATGACAAAATAAGTAGTGAAGTGACAGAACATGAGTTATGTCATTTTTTTTTTCTTGGTATAGATTTGGTTTTCTCCTGTTCTTTGCCACAAAATGACACATTGCCCCCCCCCCCTTATACTAAAAAAGGATCCTAAAATGAATGTATATTCATTTTAAAAAAATTTAACTGATTGTTTCTCTGTAAATACATCAGAAACATGATACAAACAAATTATTGGCATTATTTTTTTATGAAGTAATATTTTTCTACAATTTTTTTATTGTTAAAAGTTTTATAAAATATATTATAACTCATTTAATATTGAAATTATGCATAAAAAAGTAAACTGTGCTCTTTTAAACTTTTTTCCTTTTGTATGAGATATCTGAAAGTCAGTAATATTTTCTAGTCTAGTTTGTTTTTAGATATTTTCTTCTAGTTGGCCTTAGTTTAAGAATTCATGCAATTTCATTAAAATGGGTTGCTATTATTCTAGTAAATTTTCAGTGTTGATAAAAACTTCAATGTTATATTTGTTTATATTTTTATTTCTGTACGAAATTCTAGTGTTATACTAAAAATACTAGCCTTAGATGTTTTACATAATCTAGTCGGATACCAAATGTTAGAATCGTGTTAACTATACCAAACTTTATCTTTTCAATGTTATTAATCTGTGATCTGAATGCATAATTTTGGTGTCTATTTCACATTAAAAGAAATTAAATCTGATTTGAGATCTGTTATTCATCATTTCACATAAATCTCATTGTGTTTAGTTCTTTTATGAAATGTATAAATGTTTCTTTCATTTAAAGTGCGGATTATTTTTAAATTTCACTGCCAGGCACTTATATGAAAATGTGTTGGAATTTAATTATGTGCAATCTGTTTTAGTATTTACAGGAATGCTAGTGGAGGCAACATAAGAACACGCATGCATAAATTCATGATTCACATTTAAAACGAAAAAATTTCAATAACTTCAGTGTAAAACTTCAAATTACAGTCAAACCTCGATATCTCGAACTTGAAGGGAGAGGAGAAAAAATTTGAGATATCTAAAATTCGAATTATCGAAAATCGCAAGTTATCGGTGGTAGAATAAAGAAAAATGCTCTTTACATACCTTATTTACTATTCCATATTTATTCTAAAAACACTTTTTACACTTTCATTTAAAAAAAGATTCAATTGTTGTTTGCTTTAGAGATGTGTAAGAAAGTTTGTCTATAACACTTTCTAAGTGGACTGTAGCTTTAAATGTCTCCTCTGACATATTCGACTGCCTCTCAATAAATCTCCTTACAGTGTCTACTGCAGAAAGTGTTTGTTAGTAACATTGGGCTGTAAATCTTCGATTTCCTCATCTTCTTCTTCTGATAGTTCACAAGAAGCTTTCGTTTGAGTCATGATATCATTGTCATCCCACTGACCACACACTGTTACTGCATCATCTACGTTTACAAAGTCATGAAATTCCATGTCATCAAGCTTCATGAGTCCGGTCAATCTGTTCCAATCATTTTCGTTGCAGTTTTCAGCAGAATTAACGATATTGATTGTTTGACTACTCTCGTGATCTTAAATGAATCCAGACTTCTTAAAGTCATTCATTATCGTAGAGGAAGACACATCATTCCATGACTTGTCAGCCATTCTTAAAATTTTTTATTTCTTTTGGAATATTGTTTTAATCTTAGAAAAAAAATCTACATTATTTATGGAAAAAAATTCGAGTTATTGAGGAATTAGAAAGAAAAAAAATCGTGAAATCAAGTTTTTTTTAACATTGAGTGTATAGGAAATTTGAAGTGAAATTTTTTTTCTTCGAGATATCGAAAAATTCGTGAAATCGAGGTTCGAGTTAGCGAGGTTCGACTGTATTTGTTTTATGTAATGAACATTTAAGAAAAAATTATTTTTATGCAAAAAATTTGATCCTCCTGCATTCCTGGTTCTTGTTATAATTTTATTTGTATTTAATTTTTTAAAATGCTTATTTTTTTAAGCAATTTATGATTATTTAATTTTTATTGTTTTAATTAGATTAAGGTGAGATGGTAGGTACTATTGCTCTAATGTTGACACGCATCTAAATTTAAAATCGTTTTCAAAGTAATTAGAAAAAGTTACATAAAATAAACTTCTATTGTATTTTAATAAAAATTAATGTGCTATCTAAATAAATCTGCATTAGATATATCTACTGAAATATGCAATAATTTTTCGGTGTAATTGGAGAATTTGCTTAATTTTCATGAATACATTTGTAAGCCTACATTATATAATAATACAAATAATAAATATTAAAATTCTTAAAATACTGTTAAAATAATAAAATTACATAACTTTAGAAAATTTCATGAACATGTTTGCAACTGTTCCTGAAATGTTACCTACTATCCTAATTTCATTGTTACTTTTTATTTTCTGTATTTTAATTTAACTCTTTATTAAAAAGTAGTCACTAACTTTTACTAGTTTGGAAGAGAAAAAATAAATAAAAATGCTGCAATTTTTCTCACTTTTAATTTCTGAACTTTTTATCTTTGAATTTTGCTTTAATTTCTATTCATTCTCATCTAGTCAGTAAACAAGAACTTAATCAATAAAACTCTTGTTTAAAAATGAAAGTTATATACAATTTTGAATATTATATACATATCTATGCATGAACATCTAAGTAAAGCTTATGTTCAAACATTTAAATATGTTTAGATTATAAATACAATTGGGCACTATAAAGATAAAAACAATTCATTAATTATATCTTAAATAGAGAAAATAATTAGTTATTACATAAATAAAGAGGAGTCATTACTTGATTCAATATTATTTGTAAAAATTATTAATAAGAAATGGGACTGCCAAAGTCAATCTTAAGACATGGCCTTACAAAAAAAAGCATCTTAATCAGGGAATTAATCTTTAGGGGAACGTATTGTGTCTTCAAACTCCTTGGGAAAGAGATAATTTCTTGAACCTAATGACAGTGTTAACATTATTTTTTATTACCAATGATAACAGTTTTTTCCCCATGGTTTCTAAGCAGTAAACTTAACTGGGAGAAAAAAAAGACCTGAACTTCATTCCCTTGTTAAACATAGTGTTTCCATAGTAATGTTTATAATATTCTTCTTCTGAGTTCTTCAAATATTGCAACAAGTACTTTTTTTCGTCATCTTCAGAGAGAGAAGAAATACTAAAATGTTTCCAAAACTGCTTCAACAAGTATTTATCCCTTTTTTTACATACCAACTATATTGTGCTTTATTATTAATACAATAACAATGATATGATATTCTTATACCTAATATTTGAATTTTTACACAAAACTAGAAAAGAAAACTCTAATGATTTGCCCTACAAGATATTTACAATGTAAACAGGGTGTTCAGACCCATTTTACTATTTATTTTTAGAGTCTTTAATCAAAAATGAAGACAAAAAAATCTGCACATTGGGATCACAAGAGAGAAAAAAACAAAAGCTCTGCCGAAATTCTGACAAATCTTAGTTGACAGAAATGATTGTACTCCGGAAAAAATCCGAAATTCCTAATTTTCCGCTAACCGCGATCCGGAAGTTTCCAGAGACCCAAGGCTTAGAAGTTTCAAGAAATCGATCACATTTATGTCTAAAAATTCTTAGATATTTTATTTAGAAATATTCGAACTAGAGTTTATACTTGGCATCTCTTTCATTTGTAAATATTTCTTTTAGAATAATAAATGTGATTCGACATAAAAGTAAACTTATGCATAATTGTTCATTTAAATTATACTGCATAAAATTTATTTAGAATTTCATGTTTTTAAAATATAAATGATTTAAATTTATGAAAACATCAATTTTTTGAAATGTGCGTTATTAATAATTTTACTCGAGAAATTTTCAGGATTTTTTAGTTGGGCTCACAATCACCCCTGAGTTGACAAAGGCATATGTAATAAACACCAGAACAGGAATGATTGTTGGTGGAAACAGAAAGGATTTAAAAAAAATTATTAAAAAAGCCTTGATGTTTCCAACTACCAGGTAATCAAATCTGTTATGGTAGTTTTTACTCACGATTTCTTTAACTGTGATTCATCAAATAACGATAGTTTTTTTTTTTCCTTGCATAAATATAAATTTACAAATTCCAATGTGTAAACTTTTTGTCTTCATTTTTGTTCAGGATTCCAAGAATGCATATATTAAGGGTGGTCCCTATACATAATCAAATTTAAAGAGAAAAATTTGCATCTTATATACTAGTTATTAAAAAAACAATCACTTTTGAAAATTTGAAAAAATATTTATTAATGAATTTACTAAAAAGATATAAAATAATATTTTGAATTGTTTTTTGTTTTTTTAAATTTAGAATATCTAAAAATTATTAGTTGTGTTTAAAAAAATTTCATTATTTTTTTAAGAGAATCTTAAAATTAAATATTACACTTAAAAGGAAAATTTTAAACTTACAGTTATTAACTGTATGGAAACAAAATAGATTCCTCATATAGCTTTAAAGTTTTGTTTGTTTAATGCGCATTTAACAAATGACCAATTGTGGTAAACAGAAGAAGTTTTAAGTTAGTATCCTTCTTGAAATTGTTCAGTTTTTGCCATTAATTCACGTCTTTGTAGACCAGAATATTTTAGCAATGCTGCTATTCAAATTAAAAACAAATTTTAAACTTATTCAGCTCAGTTTAATTTGTAAAAATTTTGTATTGTTGGAAAAATAATACCGTTTTCAAAAAGCATTTCTTTATGATCTATCAAATTAAGCTGGCATTTTGCAACGAAAATTTGCTATGGCTGTTATCAAAGTTTGTTTCCAGGCAGATAACAGTCATGAGTCAAAACTTTTTTAAAGGATTTTATAAATGTTTTTCTCTGAGATACAAAGTTCAAAAAAAAATAAACGATATTGAGAAATAACATTTTCTTAAATACATTACTAAACATTTATGAAAGATATTTTCATAACCGCTTTATTTGTTATATTTCTCAAGCGCGAAAAGTAATACTATACAAGCTGTGCAAGTTTTCAACATTTTTACCAACATCCTCAACGTAAAAGACAACGAATGTCAAAATAATATCCCAAAGCTCAATATGTACTTGAACCTCAAATTATAAATCAAAAATACTCAGAATATCAGTTCATGTTGCGAACTTTACAAGTTTGATGGTTTCTGACTAATGATCCATCAGTTCCTTTAGTTTATGCTTCTTAGTGAAGTCCGTTTTGGGCTTTCCGTCTACCATGAACTTGTTACATCAACTACATGGGTCATATGATTTGAAGAGTGTTGTGTATTGCACCAAACTAAATGTCACAAGAGCGCCCACTGCAGATCCTATTTGTGTCATTACACCACATCGGTACAGAGCAACTTGGCCACCTGCACGTCGAAGAATTGAAGCTATACATGCTTTTGTATAAGCGACAGATCCTGAAACCATTATCCAAGCAGTTACCTGAAAAATAATGCATACTTTAAAATGTATTCAGCAAATCCTTTATTGAACTGTGGTACTTCAATTTATGTAGATGTTTATGCTGAAACATTTTTTTCAGCTTAAAAGTGGGAGTGATTAAAATAGAAAAGCTTCAATTCGATCAGCTGAGCCATAACATGAATTAATCTTTCAAGAATTTTAATGTTTGTGATATTTTAATTTTATTTGTCATACTAAATTAAATTTATTAAATCTTGAAGTAACCAGATCTCCCTTGAAGAAGTTTTAGTGTTTGTGTTCAAACGTGTAATATTAATTTACAAACAATTGATTTATTTTCAGAGTTATCTAACTCGCCTTCAATTTACACGTTTGATAAACTGAGGAGAGTTATTAATACAATTCGGTACTTGCAACTCGAGAAGAAGTGATTTACAAGCAACTGATTTATTTCAGAGTTATCTAACTCGCCTTCAATTTACACGTTTGATAAACTGAGGGGAGTTATTAATACAATTCGGTACTTGCAACTCAAGAAGAAGTGATTCACTAACAACTGATTTATTTCAGAGTTATCTAACTCGCCTTCATTTTACACGTTTGATTAACTGAGGATGGTTATTACTTGCAACTCGAGAAGATGTCAAGTGATTATGCCTAACCATGTGATTTAAATCAGATTTAATTGGATACCTGTAAGCGACGTCACGTGTGTTTGTCGGACCTTATCGGCTTCTGAATCGACATCTGCCACGATTTACTTGCGATGACGTCCCTTGCAAGCATCCAGTTCTGAAGATTTTGATATTAACTATAAAAGCAAGAACAGAATATTTACCACTAGATAAGCTCCGAAGGCAACGTGGACAAAAGGTGGCTCTGGACTCGTGAGGGCCGTTGTTAAAATATATCCTGCCCAAGCACTTGCATAGATTGCTACTCCAGTAACTGACCACACTTTTGTAACTGGTAGAAACATGGCAAGGAAACAGCAGAGAGGATTGGCGATATTGGACAGAGTGACAGTCAGATGAAATGCAACACTTCCATACGGTAAACAGGAGTAAGTCTGGAAAATACAAAGATATTTTAAATCATTAATACATTAAAATTGTTATTGAATTTTATATCAGTTTTTCAATTTCAGAAATCTTAAACTTCACTTGCTAGGACTACTGTTTCTTAACAATATTGCTTAGAATGATTTTTAGCAAAACTACCGTTTTAATATTTAATGTCGTTTATATTAAAGGCCGCCCCTTTTAAAATTAACTTGGCATTAGGGAAATTGACTATTTAATAGATTCATAAAACTAACTAGCTATTTTTCTATTTAAATTTTGATGAAACAATATGTACTTGCGGCTTATGCTCTACCTCTTATTTTGAAAGTTCTTAGGTTTCAGGTTTATAAAGATCGTAGGTTTATTGTACATCAAAACAGTTTCCAAAACAACACAAGAATTAATTTGTAAAATTTTTATATTTTCTCTAGAACTTTGCCTCTTTTCACACTTTTAAACAATTATTAGCGATCGCAGCAACCCTTTTGACACAATTTTTTTTATGCAAACGTTCGTGCAAAATTAAATGCTCTAAATCATTTGCATTCATATTTCCCTGCATTTTTAATCTTCTCACAGACATTAGAATCGTAATATTTTTCATTATTTTCTAGGATTTCGGGCCAACCTTAAGAGATCAGCATCCTTTCTAGACATATTACCTCTTTCAAAATTTTTAATTTACCTGTAAATTGTTTGTATTACTGAAGTTTAGAGTGTAGCTAAACTTTAGATTCTTGCACCGTTTTCCTTCAGAAATAAAGTTTCATTTCCACGAGTTATTTTTCTTCATTCAGTTAAAAAAAGAAAAAAAAATCCTTGTAATTACCTTTGAAAAATGTAAATTGTGTAAGAAGAAAAAACTATGTGATCCATAAAAGACACCTTCATATTCGCTGACAGAATAAATAAAAAATAAAAAAACTATTCGACTTTAATTTTACACAAAATAAATAAACATCTCTCGTAACTATTTTACTCTATGAATAGGATGATGATATGTTTATCTGTAAAGATAAACAAGTTTTTTTTTTTAATTTTATTTCCAATGGCAGATTATAGACAGTAACAGCATACATAAACATCGAATAAAAATAAGAACAGAAACAAAAGATGCTGCAACAAAGTCTATTAATCAATGTCTCTAGCTTCCCAATAGCGTTCAGTGATGGAATTCTTGCAAAGTGCAGAGCAGCGGAGGAGGTGCGTGGAGTCCGTGTCCTTACCAGAACTGCAAAGAGTGTATACCGGGGAAGGAACGATACCAAATCTAGACAGATGCTTCCGCAGACAGTCATGACCGGTGGCCAAGCTGAATTCAGCCACCGCTCTTCGTCTTGGGCCATTTCGCAAATTTAGGATGGTAGCCCTCCAAGACTTAGTAGAAGTACGGTCGATAAATTCTTCATGAGCACAGGTCTTAAAGCTCCTCTTAAAAAGCTGTTTGATGGAACAGAAGGGCATAATGTGCGCAAAAGTGTGAATAATTAAAGCCCCCTTTTTGCTAAGTAATAGTTAAGAATGATAATAGTTAAGTACCTGAATGGATAGTAGTACTCCGTTAAACATAGTGGATATGAATGCTTGTACAAATAAAATTACAGCATATTGAAAAGTAGTTAAAAGAGGTTTTCCTAGCAGATGTTGTTCTGCAGAAGCTGACTTTTCTAGACTTGTACTAAAATCCTTTTCAATCGAGCTCTGGAAATTTTCTGCAATGGCGGGATTTGAAGGCAGCGAGAGTGGAAGAAAACTAACCTGTAAGAAAAATATTTCAATGATTTTTTTAATAGGAAATTATGTATGGTATAGTACAGTGATTGCCAAGTGGCGGGCCACATCCGGCCCGCGAAGCCTTTTTTTTCGTGGCTCGCAAACTAAAATATATAAGTTGTCATTTTTTTTAGGACAATTTTCGTAAAAAACCTATATGGGTTTGAAGTACTTTTCTTTCGTTTAAAAAAAACCCTAATTTCTTCGTTTCTGTGAAATTTAACATTCCAACGCACAGTGGGCCAGCATCCAAGGTTTCGTGGCCAAAATTAGTATTTCGATAAAATTTGTTTCAAAATTTGGTTTTTTTTTTTTTAGGGTTTTCATGTGCAGGTAAATTGAATTCATAGTTGATATTTTGAAATACACTAAAAATACCAACAAAAAAAAAGAAAACAAGATGGCGGCTTAATTATAGCGAGCAACAAAATATATATATAGTACATTTAAATAATTAAATATAGCAATAAAAGTATAATAATTTTCGTAATTTTATATGAAAAATGATAAGCAAATTATATTTCCGAAGTAATATTACAAAATAACGCAAAAACATGGAAAAAAAACATAATTTTTGTTTTTCGGTATATTTAGTCCACCTTTGCAAAATGGGGCAGGTTTTTTCGAAAGAAGAAACATCAAAGAAGACAGCAAAAAAAAGTTTAGCTAATTACCTCATGGAACTTTTTTGAGATAAGTTTCGAAAGAGATTCAAACACTGTAAAATGTCAAATGATAAGATATAAACTATAAGTTAGTCAAGAGTATTAACTAATCAAACAAATTGAAAAATTGTACTATAATTTCAGACTAATTACTCTGATAAAAATGTAGCAGAAAGGTGAAATTCCTATATATATTTCTGAAATATAAATTTAAAAGTTACATTTTAAAAAAAAAATTTAGCATATTTTTCACTACATTGTACTCTCGTCGGTCCAAAAAGTAAATTATAATGTTTGGAATTATTATGAATACTTAATGTGGGCGATATTAAAGCTGCCTAAACATATTTTAGTTGAAATTTAATTTTTGACTTTTGGCCAAAGATCATGGTCTTCTGGCCCACTGTGCAACGGTGCAAAAAAAATTTATTTCTCTGGTAAAAATCTACTTCCTATTTTAATTTGCAATTCAATACTTTTGTTTTGCACAACTTGATAAAAGTCTGACAGTAATATTTAATGTTCCTTCAAACATAAAAGAGTTCTATATAAAATTTTGATAAAGTTGCGGTCCGCCATTTGACTGGTGTTTTTAATTGCAGCCCCCGGCCTCATGTAAGTTGGAAACCCCTGGTATAGTATATTTATGTAATTGAAAATATAAAATTTGATTCAAAAAATTAAACACTAAATTAAAATTGTTGAAAAACTAATCGCGATAATAATTAGACTTTCATCTTAAAAAAATTTCAGATTGTCTATAATTTATATGAAGGAAGACTAACTAAAAAAGAGCAATTTATTTATAAACATATTGATAAAATTACGATATTACCGGAAATGCATTTATAAAAATAAATATGTTTTCAATTTTGATCACAACAAGTAAAACATTTGATAATATTTGCTGTTTAACCAGTAGTAGATGATAAGATCCTATCTTTTATTTTGGAACAAAAACTGGATAACTAGTTGCACGTGTTTCTGTTTCATCATTTAGTAAAGCTAATAAAAACATAGTTATTCGTAACTTGGCCTAACGCACATTTTCAGATTTTAAGAATTCAGCTTTTATCTGTTGTAAAAATTGATAAAATTACTTAAAATACTTTCCGATGTTTGAAAATCACGGTCAAATTCTATAAGGTTTGAAGGATTCCCGATCAAGCCTATCTGACAATTTTTTGGAAAAAGTGGAGGTTTCATTTTGCCGTTTTAAAAATGAAAAATTTGAAATAATTAAACACTAGCAATTTATTTTATTTTTAATGCATATACAATTCATTTTATTCTTTTAATTATTTTTTTTACTTCATATGTTAATCAACTGATTACTTCCTCTATATTGGAAAATGTTCGATCAATAAATTGTTTTTATCTTTATAATGTCCAATTTGATTTATAATCTCGTAATATATCTAATATAATACGAGGTTTTAAATCCAATATATATATCGAGATTATAAATCCTAGAATTTAGACCCCTTAAGTGTGAATTTTATTTTTTGCGTATTTCGTCATATCTCTAGAACTTTTTAAGCGAATTGAAACATTTTTGCACACAATTATAAAATTCGTTTATCCAAAGATAATCCCATGCAAAATATAACTTTTAGTAAATATTTATTGTTTTCTTTATTAATGATTGAAAAAATTTGAATTGTAAGGTATGCAATTTTTTAAAGAATGTGTAATTTTATATGACAAAATTTGAGCGAAATCCGTTAAAAAGTTCCTGACAAATTGAATTTTAAAAATAGGGTTTCTTTAAAATTCGATTTTTAGGAATTATTAGACCGATTTCGCTCAAAATTTGTAATATGCCATGCAAAATTGCATTCTTTTAAATGATGTAAAAATTTGTATACTTTACAATTTAAAATGTTTTCGACTGTTATTAAATAAAATAATTAAAAATAATAAATATTTATTAAAAGCTGTTTTTTGCATGGAATTATATTTGGATAAAGAAATTTCATAACTTTTGGGAAGTTTTCAATTCGTTTTAAAAGTTCTCGAACTATGGCGAAATACGCAAAAAGTGAAATTAACATTTAGGGTCCAAACTTGAATCTCTCTCCTGAACAAACTATTGCGAACATATTTTCCAGATTGCGGCTATCCCCTATACTATGGTGTCATAAATCTAAGATTGTCCAATGAAAGGTACGTTTGTTCAGTGGAAGTACGTTTTTGTGTCTGATTTAATAACTTAAAATATCGTCTCCACTAATTAGCATATTTGAGGAAGCCCCCTCAAACCATTAAGATTTAGTCCTAGAGCGTGTAATTTCAATCATTAGATTTAAAGTTATTCAGGGTTGCCTGTGTTTTTTTTTTTTTTTTTTTTGGTGCACTAACATGATGAATTAATGCTTACATACAGAAAAGTACAATGCTTAAATACAGAAAAAAATACTTCCTCATTCATTATTTTGCACATTGTACATTAATAATATAAATATTTTTATTTGGTAAGAACTATTTGGTAGTTTTTAATGTTAAAGTAGTTGGCTACAGAATGAAATTTCCATTCGAGGAATGCAAATAGGTAGAACTGCCTTTTCTTTTTTTTCACAAGCCACTCATATAAATAGACCACCATATACACCACTATGATTTTGTCTTGGGCATTAATGGGTTAGGTAAAATTGTTTGAAAAATAACCAACAGGGTGCGTAGCCGTTACCTTTACGCAGGGAAGCACCTTTTAAGTACTTTTTAAACACTCAAAAAATATTTTTAATCATTTTCCAAAAAAAGAATCATAATTAGGAACTGTGCTGTAATAAAAAAATTTTTTCTTCGATCGTTTAAAGTTCTTAATTTATGAACATAGCATTTTCAAAAACGTTACATAATCATGATAAAAACAACTAGTTTCTGATAAATATTGCAGAGAAAATTGTGAAAATCATGCATTTTTTGCAATTTAGAACAACAATCGATACATCAAAGATAAAATCTCTTTCTAAAAGATAGAAAACTAAGCACTTTTTACAAACCCCGAATAAAAAAAGCACTTTTAAGGACTTTTAAAAAACGTAAATCAAAATTAAGCACGTTTTAAAAACGCTAAGCATCCTGAACCAATATAATTTATGAAAATAGTTATTATTGTACAATTATTGTACTTTCATTCGATTTTTTAAAATTTACTTTAATGCCGAGTAAGTTAAATTGGATTTCAGGAACTAAAGACCATTTTAAAAGGAAAACAGGGTTGATAGTTAAGAGTTTTTCGCCAACTTAATTTCCCGAGAACTTTATTTTCAGATAAAAATGCGTAACTGGTGAAAAGCAGATATTTAAAATAGTTAAACCTTGGCATTCTAAATTGAGTCACAGTAGTTAATCTCTTAGAATTTTTTTACAAAACAGAAGAGGGTAGAAAAGAATGTCGAATTCAAATTGTATTAATTATAGATAGCATATAAAAAGGTTTTCTATATGATGTTGTTGTTGTGGGGAAGAGGGGGTTCAAAGATTATATCTATTAAGTATGTTCCATTAATGATTTCCTATTTAATGCGTGATAACATTTTTATCTGATTAATAAATTATAATTCAGATATAAATTCTAATTTTGGAAAGTTGCGCTTGTTAGGGAAACAAATATCTGAGTTTTGGAGTTTAAATTACATAAGAATTATGAAAAAGTGCGATTCCGTTTTTCGAGATTTTATATGCTTGATTATGGTGTGATAAGCCCAATTTAGATAACTTCCTATAGATAATTTTGGAAACTTCGTTAATTATTAGCATATTATAAATTCGTAAATTATTAGCAAATTATTAAGTTGCGCATTGTATGTTTTTTTTTTCTTTTTTAAAGTTTCGTTTTTTTTTTTATTATTATCATTATTATTTGGTTTCCATAGTTACTAAGTTTATCATTTAATAGTCAGGGTTTGGTGTTTTATTTAATGATAAACTTAAACTTTGGAATTTATAAATGCAAATCGAAAACTATAATTGGGTATAATAAGAAAAAAGCACAACTACTTCCACTTACTAGGAATAACATTTACCTTTTAGTTTAATTAATAAACTGAGTTTTAAATATGCTTACTAAATTCATAAACTTCGGTAAAACAACAATATAAATTATTTCCAAGGGAACTAGACTAATACAATTCCAACCTGGCGAGTAGCGACTTATAACAAGACACTTCGTTTGATGCTTTTACTTGTTGCTAGAAATCAGGTTCGCAGAAAATGCTGTTTACTAGTTAAATTTAGTAGGAATAACACGATCTGTGAGGTAGGCTATAGTATACCCAATTGAACAAATTGAAAATAAAAGGATTTGTATATAAGGATGCTGCATTAAAATAATTAGACAAGATTGGAATTTGGTTTATAAGTTTTCGCATCAAAGAAAACATTTCAATCTATTTAACCAAAAATTAAACAATATTTTCTGTTGCGACCAATGTAATATCTCCAATATAATTTATGTTGCGCATTGTCTGTTTTTTTTTTTTTTTTTTTTTTTTTTTTTTTTTTAAATTTTGTTTCTATAATTACATTAATATTACTTAATAATCAGTTTTTGGTGTTTCATTTACTGATTAACTTAGACTTTGGAATATATACTTTACAAATGCACGTAGGAAATTATAATTTAATAAAATTAAATGTATAAGGTTTTAAGGTTAAAATAAATCTTAACGTGTAACAGAAAATATATGTCATTCATTTGTTATGCTTTCTTTCCGAGAAAACATTCAATGCTTGAGAAAGCTTATTTCATCCTTGCGATCATCGATGCAAAAGTTGAATATCTTTGTTCTAAATGACTTGCACTTTTGGAATTATATTCTCGAACGTGCATACTAAAAATTATGACATCCCTTGGAAAATAATTCAGTTAATCAAGCAGATTTGCTGCCAATTTAATACTTTGACGCAGATGGGACACATATTTTTTTTTTCATTTTTAATTCCTGGTCCTTCTACATATTTTTTTCTGACTCTCTAATTACAAGCAAAAATATATTTTAGTATTTTTTAATTGTGAAAAACAATTTAATACTTAATAAAAATAACTGTTAAATTATCGGAATTTTTTTTGCATTAAAATGTAAAATCCAAAGAAAAAGTAGTTAGAATTTTATTTTATTCATATTCAAAAATTTATCAATAATTAGTTTTATTTTTAAAAAAATATCAATGGTGAATAACTGTTTTGCTTAGTTCTAAATAACTGTAAATAATTTCAAATTTGAAAAATTATTCATTGGAAGTAATCTGAGTTTGGAAGATTTTATGACAGAAAATGACAGGTCATGCTGTATTCCATAACCATAACGTTTTAAAATGCTAAGTATAATATGTTGACCTAAGTTAATACAAAATAATGAAAACAGTATTTAAAATAAGTTTAAAAATTCCGTGCCAAGTGGTTAAGTGAGAAACTTTATACAGATCATAAAAAAAGGAAAATGAGATGAAAAGCATCAAAACATGTTTGAGGGCCTGAGCAAACTCGGATGAGGGGAAAGGTGCCTGCTAGAACAACACCTACTAGAAGATCAAGGCAACACCGCTAGAAGCACCTTCATGTTTCAATCAGAAAATCATAGTTTTGATGTTTTTGTTCAGTTTTTAACACACACCTTTCTCAGTATTGATTCGTTCAATGTCCATGCCGTTTTTGTTTGCTGTTGACGTTTGTGTTAAAACGTGCTCTGGACTCATTATGTTTGGCGTTTTTATCAGATAGCTAGCAATAACAGATCTCAACTTTAATACGCCTCATGTGCATTATTGATCAATATCACATCACATAAAGAATAACATCATGACACAAAAACACTAGAATTTAAATTTATTAAATTGCCTTGTAAAGGAGTTGAGTATAAAATAAGTGAGTAACTAAATACTTAACTGATAAAATCCCATATTGTTCTAATTATCCTATCTGAACTATTTGTATTTTGATTTCAAATGTAGGTGAATTTATTTTTGTTGCTGCGGGGTTAAAATGATGTTTTTAAATTGGAATGTTATTCTCGACTAGGCACTATCAATATATCTATTATAAATATTTCAACTTACTCTTTCTCTTTTAGCAGCTGGTAAATGGTTGAGCAGTATAAAAGCTAGCCAACTAATTAACATTTGCCCACAGAGAACGCCGAAAAAGATATTGGCTGAAAACCTTGGCGGTGGATAGAATGCTTCAATGGTGTATTCTGTCAAATTCCCGAATTCAGTCTCCGTTGTTTTTGAGATATTTCTACATTCCGCATAGCCACCAACACCTTGTGCCAAGGCTAAGATGCCTGGAACTGGACCACTCAATCCTGATCCTACCAAATAAGATATGACGTATTGTTCCTTGAAATGAGCAATAAATGGTAGATACAGAAGGGAAGACGTGCAATCCACAAAGGCCAAGAAGAAGGTTAGTATGAATAAGGATGTACTGTGCCAGGCTCCAAAAATGAAAGTGGTTTGGTCCCAAAAGAGGCTTAACAAAACACACGCAACTATGACAAGGGCTAGCGAAGCGTGTATTATTGGTATTTCTAGTACCTAAAACAAAGGAATAAACTGTCAGGCTTTTTAAGTTGAAAAATATAAGTTTTAAATCGAATAGCTATTAAAAATATCATAAATCTATTTCTTTTTTCTACAAAAAAAAGCTAGTTAATAAGCGGAAGTTGGATGATGATAGTTATGGATAAGTTATACTTCCGCTGTATTAAAATGATTGTCTTAGATACTTTCTTAATACTTTCATATTGCTGATTTCAAATCTGCAATCGGTTTCTCCTACAAGATTTTTTTACGTGACATTTTTTGACAAAATGTACAAGTTTGAAAACGTTTTATATAACAGGGAGTCGCGTAGCGTAAACGTTGCAGAAAACTTCTAGCAGAGTTCGAGCACATCATCAGGATTTTTTATGTGACATTTTTTGTCTATTTTTTGTCAAAATGTGCAAGTTCGAAAACGTTATATATAACAGGGAGTCGCGTAAACGTTGCAGAAAACTTCTAGCAGAGTTCGAGCACATCATCTGGATTTTTTACGTGACATTTTTTGTCAAAATGTACAAATTTGAAAACGTTATATTTAACAGGGAGTCGCGTAAACGTTGCAAAAAACTTCTAGCAGAGTTCGAGCACATCATCTGGATTTTTTACGTGACATTTTTTGTCAAAATGTACAAATTTGAAAACGTTATATATAACAGGGAGTCGCGTAAACGTTGCAGAAAACTTCTGGCAGAGTTCGAGCACAACATCAGGATTTTTTACGTGACATTTTTTGTCTATTTTTTGTCAAAATGTACAAATTTGAAAACTTTATATATAACAGGGAGTCGCGTAAACGTTGCAGAAAACTTCTAGCAAAGTTCGAGCATATCATCAGGATCACAATTGCGTAGAAGACCATGCCTGGAAATGTCGTTATACGCCTCTAAGGGGTGCATCCACATTATGTACTGTTTCTTCGCGTGCCTCTTAACCGGTCATAATCTAAGGTTTTCATAGAAAAGTGCCCCTATCCGTATTCGACGATAATCTCGAGCATGGATTTTGATGCAATTTTAAACTCACCTAGAAGTTCGTCACCTAGAAGAATATATATATATATATATATATATATATATATATATATATATATATATATATATATATATATATATATATATATATATATATATATATATATATATATATATATATAACGTTTTTAAACTTGTACATTTCGACAAAAAATAGATTAAAAATGTCATTTAAAAAAAATCTGCAACTTTAGAGCAAAGCTTATTTCGGATTTGAAATCCCCACACCTGAATTAGGCAAGATCAAGTATTTGTATAAATGCAAAAAAAATTGTCCCCCATTTTTTTTTCTAACAGTACATAAAAATTAACAAAAGTACAGTCAAGTAATTACTGTTAATTTTACAGTTAGTATTGATAAATATTACTTTTAAATACGTATAATAACTACATAATAAATATGATGTCTTTTCTGATAATGTCTTTTCTTAAAAAAGTTTTTCTTCCGTTTTCAAACTTATGATTTTAACTATCTTAATAACTTTTATTCGAATATTATGTAAGATGTCAATAAAGAGAGAGATTTTAGACATAATGAGAAAATGACACATTTTCTTAACACCTATTTTTAACGTTCTAAAATTACAAAAATACATATTTTTGTTTTTGTTTATAAAGAATTGGTTTTTAGATTGTTATCTTCAAACTAGAATTTTTTTATTGGCTTACATTTCATTAATTTTTTTTAAAAAAAATATTCTAAATCAACGAATTATTTTCGGTACAGAGAGTCAATCCTGCTTTACTAAAAAAAATGAATTTCAAATAATTACCTTTTGAGACCAAATTTTACGTGCGGCACTGAAGAGAATAGGCCCTAAATTCGCAATTTGGGTTGTGATTATTATGTAAGATGCCAACTTCCAATGTTCGGGTAATGTATTGACCAATATGGGCAGTTCCACCCATAGACCATTTACAGCCACCCATGAACTCACACCAAAAAGAATGATAAGCAAGTCTACGACGCAGCTTCTTTGAGTTGGTTTCTTTTCTGAACCCATAGGACTCACCTAAAACGTTAAATAAAAAAATTTCTTAAAATAAATTGAGAAATTTTAATATAGTTTTTAAATATTATTTTTATATTAATTACATAAATGAATCGTTAAATGTTCGCTGTCATTTTTATGACGGTTTTCCTAAATAACGTTGTACTAATCAAATTTCTCGATTAATTCGATTTTAGAATTTTATTAACTTATACATTTTTGTGATATATATTGTGTTTCGTAAGACCTTCGATATATATATTTAAAATTCTGGTAAAAAATTAAAATAAAAAAATACGATTTTTTTTTTAAGGTTGAGAAGAGCAGAAGAGGGAGGAATTTAAATTATCAAAAGCCAGTTTATTTGCCTTACGCTGTGAACAATCTTTAACCCTTTGACGCAAAAAATTTTTATTAAACATATTTTTCATGCTTTTTTTTAATTACTTTGTATTAATGTATGTCAAATTAAATTTAAATATTATTTTTAGCATTTTAATAATTTATGGTTATAAAATACAGCAAGAAACACACGTATTTTTAACTGCGTTTAAGGCACATGACTCGCACAACAAGACACGACTCGCTTCCAAACAAGAATTTTTCAAATTTGCACTTTTTGACAGATATTTAATATCTAAGAGACACAATTATTCATCATTGAAATTTCTTTCATTTACAAAATCAGTTAATTAATACATTTTTAAATATGAATTTTAATAAAAAATTTCACGCTACTTTTTTTTGAATTTTATATCTTAGAACAAATATAATTTCGATAATATAACATATTTTATTTGACTGTTTTTTTGCAATTAAAAAATACCAAAATATATTTCTGCTTGTAATTGGGTACCTGCACTTCAAGAAGAAGACCTCCCATACCCACACATGTGATCTATCACTTCAGCTCCAGCTTATCCTTATCAGCAAAGTGGCGCATTAAAATTGAGCTAAGTTTTTCTACATAAGTTAGAATGTTAATTAACTACAAGTTAATTAATTACAGTGCCGTATCGCACATCGAATTAGTTGAAATATAATTCTTTCTCGTCAACTTCTTTTAGTTAATTAGGTTTCTTATTTGTTTATGTATTTTTTTGTAACTGTGATATATTTTTGTTTTGTGTACCTGGCAACTTTGATGCATAATTAGTTTATTTATGTTCCACATGGTTTCATGTCTGTCTTTGTGTTAAGTCTCTATGTAAATATATAGTGAAAGAATCGAAATCTTTGAGAAAGAATCTTTGTGAAAAGAATTTAGAGTGTGCCACTTAAGAGAATTGATACTTGACGGGCTTGACTTACTCGAAATAGAATGGAAAGAACAGTTGCTTGCGTAAACAAATGCCACGATTCAACAGCCAATCAGGATCGAGATACCCACACTAGGTCACTTGCACCCATGCCATTAGTGTATCAGAAAAAGAAATATATAACAAAAACATCTGTGTCAAAGGGTCAAGAGTCGCCCTCAAATGAATTGGTTTTAGGTGCTTTTTATGTCTCCTTTGCTCTAAACCTCGATAGTGTTTGGTAAGAGTCAGAAAATATATTTTCCCCCACACTTAAATGCATGGCCTTTAATGTGCTCAAGTTTTTTACATCATTTTTAAAAATAAAAAAAACTCGAAAGTTTAAAATGTTGAAAATGGTTATTATGGAACACTCTGTAACTTTAAAAACAGTAATTTTTGTCATGAGAAGTCTTGGAAATTAAACATGAAAGCTGAATCAAAAATATTCTTTACTATAAATGAATCATAGCATAGGTTTTTACGACAAGAATCGCTAGGGACAGCGAATGTTTAAAACAGGTTCTGAAATTAGCGAAAGTAATATCTGTTATAATTAAATAAAGTAATATCTGTAAAAGATAATATCTGTTTATTTTTCGCTGAAAGGTATATAAAGGAATTTTGCATAGCGTTACGATTTCCCGTAAATCTAATGTTAACGTTATTAGAACTTTACAGCGATGCACCTATAAATTACATAATCGATGAGATCCTTATATTACCTAATATTTTTTTTTCGAATAACCTTAATAATAAAAAATAAATTGTAAATACCGTTACTGCAGGTTCATCTGTCATGATATCTTCGTAATATCATAAAATATTTTGAAAATTAAAATAACGAGCGAAAAATTAGTCTCCACTCCAAAATGACAATAATGTAGAGTGGCGGTCTAATAATAATGTAGAAAAGTGTAAACAGAAAACCAATAGAAGATATGAAAACAAATATTGTTTGTTACATAAGCTACATTCTAAAGGAGCAAAAAATAAACATTATTCCGAGCGTGATCTTACGTCAACAAAAACTATCTCCGATAACGACGCTTCAATTTGTTAAAGCCACTGCAAAACCTGAGATTTAATATTTAATCAAAGAGTATATAAAAATAGATTTAAATTTAATATTCTTCATTAACTAAACTCTGAGATCAAAATATATATAAAAAGAAAAATATAAAGAACAAAATAAACGTTTTCTTACTTTGTATCAAACCAATTTTTCGGAGTCAATTCCTTTTGTCATAACATCGTCGAACAATAAAAATGGAATAAAATAAAACTATTTAATCGAAAATAGAGCAAATTTTCTTTCAGATATGACGAAATATTTGCTGTACGATGTCAGATGAAGTTTTTAACGAAAGTGAACGCTTTATTTTTGAATACATTCGTTCCGGATTGCAAACGATTTTTCAGATAAATGGTTGCGCGAAGAAAAAATTTGTTAAAAGATCAAAAAATATTATCTTATCTCTAGGGTTGATAGTTATCACCCAAATCGTGTTGAACGAACATTCACAGGATTAGGTGTGATAGTGATTTCAAAATAGACATTTAAAACGTCATGATTTCAAAACAGAAATATTTTTACCTGTATGTTATTTAAAAGGCATTTAATAAAAATTGCGAAATACGTGTAAATTAGTTCTGAAAATATGGCTACCAGCTTTCTCTATGGCAAAAAGATGTGGGATTTTCTAATAAATGCAACAATAAAAATTTTGCTGAATCAAGTTTTAACTCTTTTGTAGGATTTTTCTTTTTCCTTCTTTTTAAATAAGGATTACATTTAGTGACTTAGATTTATCTGCCATAAATTTCTTTTACATACTTGAAGCTACAATTTAAAATTTAGAAATCTCACTTAGTAACAAAGTATGAAATGTTATATTTCTTTTCTATTTGAATTATATCTGCATATACAATTCGAAATTTTTTTTTTCGGTACTTTTGAACCAATAAGAAAAACGATAATTTAACCCAAGCTTGCGCAATTTTGACTGTGCTCTGGGACATATTATTTTAACTAAAAGTTGCCGTTAGCTAAAATATAAATAACTAAAATAAAGCAAACAGTAAATGGTGGTATGCTAAAACAAATAATAATTCTAATTAAATCATTCAAGAATTTAATAAGGAATACTCCATTCCAATTAGCAAAATGCATTCTAAAATAGTATACGAAAGAACAAATAATAATTAGATTCAAATGCAGATTTCGCGGGCCACAAACTAAGTGCTGTCGAGTCGCGTCCAATCTAGGGATTGTGTGTTATATTCTCTTAATTTAACCATTTAGGGGGCTCCGCCATGATTGAAAAACAAAAACTAAAATTTAATAACTTCAAAATGAATTCAAAATTTTAAAAAAGATTTAAAAGTTTTCTATCTTTAGTCATTAAACAAAAAGCTGCTTCCAAAACTCTTATTATATAAGATATTACACAAAACATCTTATATAATAAGAGTATAATATATCTAATATATTATATAATATCTATTTGTATAATATATCTTATAATATATTGCATAAGATATCTATTTGTATAATA
Source organism: Parasteatoda tepidariorum (assembly GCF_982258835.1). Lineage (NCBI taxonomy): Eukaryota > Metazoa > Arthropoda > Arachnida > Araneae > Theridiidae > Parasteatoda > Parasteatoda tepidariorum. Next base: position 81,691,658 of record NC_141755.1, read on the forward strand.
TATCTTATAATATATTGCATAAGATATCTATTTGTATCTCATATAATATATTATACAAAAGTAAGAACAAAATTATGAAATCACTTCCATACTGGCTTATTTTTTCATACATATCAATAAAGTTTAAAACTTTTAGAAGTTTGAGGGACTGACCATAAATTACGAACGAAAAAGAGTCTTTTTGAATTTGAACTCTTTTTGTCCAAAACTATAGCAATAAGCTTGTAGCTTGTAACAATTATTTTGGTTATTATATGCAATAAATGCACAAAATATCGTAAACTTAGCTTAAATTTTCAAGAAAATTTTAATGAAAAAAAATTTTTTTTGCCGAACGTTTTCTTACTATAACTGCAGAAATATTCAATAAAATAAAACAAAATTTTTAGAGTAATTTTTAATTAAGGAATTTAAAAAATAGCACAAGAAATAAGAATTTAAAGTAATCCTTTCGTTCTACGCCTGTGTGGAAAATATTTAAACAAAAAAATTTCTTCATAATTTTGTTCTGAATCGCGTTTGGTAACTAATGAAAATGTCCAATTTGAATATCGTGAAAATTTAAACAGTTTTCTAGCATTTTTTTCTCAGAAGTTTTCATCCTTTTTTTTAATTAAAGCTCTGATAAGGGGATTTCCATAAATTTCATTTTGTATAATAAAACAACATTTAATAGCAAATGATAAAACCCTGCAATGATGATCCAAAGAGCAAAATGTGATGGTATAAGGAAAGAAAGCTTGTGAGATAAAAACATACTTTAATAGGGGATGATCCCATATAATGACCATTTAAAATTTAACAGTACAAAATATAAAAGAATAAAATATAATTTGTGGAAAACCCCTTACTATTTATAACTTTCTTTCAAAGTTTACAAAAATACTTGAAATAAAATAAAATCACCGGTCAAAACTATTGACCACATCAATAACATTTTCAAATCAGAATGCTCCTAAATCATTTCTCTGAGAAAGTACGATAATTCATAGAAATGAAGGTATTCAAAAACAGAACTAGCAATAAAGTAACATAAATTACATTGGAAAATTCACACTTGACTGCTGTAATTATAATAATTGTTGTTTCATTATTAAAATTATTATTAGTATTAAATGAAAAAACATTTTTTTTTTTAAAAAAAAGCTCATTACTTTTTCAAAGAATAAAATACCATATAGTAAAATAACATCGCCGGTAAACAATTGTTCGCATCTAACATTTTAAAATCAGAATGTTCTTAAATCATTTCTCTGAGAAAGTACGATAATTCATAGAAATGAAGGTATTCAAAAACAGAACTAGCAATAAAGTAACATAAATTACATTGGAAAAATTCACACTTAACTGCTATAATTATAATAATTGTTTTTTTTATTAAAATTATCAGTAGTAATGAATGAAAAAACAATATTTTTTTTGAAAAGAAAAGCTCATTACTTTTACAAAGAATAAAATACCATTTAGTAAAATAACAACAAAGTAACATCGCCGGTCAAAGCAATTGTCCGCATCAATAACATTTTCAAATCAGAATGCTCCTAAATCATTTCTCTGAGAATGTACGATGATTCATGGAAATGAAGGTGTTCAAAAAAGAACTAGCAATAAAGTAACATAAATTACATTGGAAAATTCACACTTAACTGCTATAATTATAATAATTGTTTTTTTTTTATTAAAATTATCAGTAGTAATGAATGAAAAAACAGTATTTTTTTTAAAAAGAAAAACTCATTACTTTTACAAAGAATAAAATACCATTTAGTAAAATAACAACAAAATAACATCGCCGGTCAAAGCAATTGTCCGCATCCATAACATTTTCAAATCAGAATGCTCCTAAATCATTTCTCTGAGAATGTACGATGATTCATTGAAATGAAGGTGTTCAAAAAAGAACTAGCAATAAAGTAACATAAATTACATTGGAAAATTCACACTTAACTGCTATAATTATAATAATTGTCGTTTTATTATTAAAATTATTATTAGTAATAAATGAAAAAAAAATTTTTTTTTAAAAATAGCTCATTACTTTTACTAAGAATAAAATACCATTTAGTAAAATAACATCGCCGGTAAACAATTGTTCGCATCTAACATTTTAAAATCAGAACGATCCTAAATCATTTCTCTGAGAATGTACGATAATTCATAGAAATGAAGGTGTTCAAAAAAGAACTAGCAATAAAGTAACATAAATTACATTGGAAAATTCACATTTAACTGCTATAATTATAATAATTGTTGTTTTATTATTAAAATTATTATTAGTAATAAATGAAAAAAAAAATTATTTTTTTTTAAAAAAAAGCTCATTACTTTTACTAAGAATAAAATACCATTTAGTAAAATAACATCGCCGGTAAACAATTGTTCGCATCTAACATTTTAAAATCAGAATGTTCCTAAATCATTTCTCTGAGAAAGTACGATAATTCATAGAAATGAAGGTATTCAAAAAGAACTATAGCAATAAAGTAACATAAATTACATTGGAAAAATTCACACTTAGCTGCTATAATTATAATAATTGTTGTTTTATTACTAAAATTATTATTAGCAATAAATGAAAAACAATATTTATTTATTTATTTTCTTTTTTTAAAAAAGAGCATTACCTTTAAAAAGAATAAAATAGCATTTAGTAAATGATGATGAAGTCCAAATGCAGTAATTTTTCTTTCCCTCTTTTCACCAGTTGCAGGAATTTTTACAACCATGTTGGTGTTTTGTTTTTAAAATAAAACCAAGTTTTTTTTCAGGTTCGAAATTACTAACTTTCAGTCTAGTAACGCAAGAACATAACACATCGAAAATCTTATTTCCGAATACTCTCGATACAAACAATGAATATTTCACCCGACTATTTTTTAATGAACAAATTAAAAACTAACCGAGATTCGGTAAATAAAAAAAAAATCAGTGAATTTTGAGGTGAATCTCGAGAAGCATTCATAAAGTTTACCGCATTAATTAAGGAAAAGTTTGCTTTTGATAACAAATTCTTTAATCTTCCCGAGATATGCCTTTTTAAAAAAGAAAATAATAATAACCCGCACTGATATCAGTGTAAAGAAAGACAATTAAAATTGAATCAAGATTTCGATAAGAACGCTAATAGCTCCGAATATTGCTCAATTTTCTGATATAGTGAACTTTGTGAATAAAATAAACAAAATTATAAGAAAAAAAAACTTGGTATCCCCTAACTTAAAGTGTGAAAGTTTGCATTATATGAGCAGTAAGTTTTAGTTGAGTTAACCTTTAGTTAAGTTAGGCCTTTTGTCTATTCTTCTTCTAACTTTTATTTATTTATTTATTTATTTATTTTTTTTTTAACTTTTATTGTATAAGGAGGCTAGTGAAACCAATCCCATAGCAAAATAAGGTTTATTTTCACTCAGAAAAATCTTCTAATGTGAACCTAAAAGAGGTTGTAATACGGTTTACGTGTAAACCATATTACGTGTTTTTTTTAAAACTTTTATTGTATAAGGAGGCTAGTGAAACCAATCCCAGATAGCAAAACAAGGTTTATTTTCAATCAGAAAAATCTTCTAATGTGAACCTAAAAGAGGTTGTAATACGGTTTACGTGTAAACCGTATTACGTGTTTTTTTTAAAACTTTTATTGTATAAGGAGGCTAGTGAAACCAATCCCAGATAGCAAAACAAGGTTTATTTTCAATCAGAAAAATCTTCTAATGTGAACCTAAAAGAGGTTGTAATACGGTTTACGTGTAAACCTTAAAACAAGATTTGTGACAATCTGCTCTATTCTACGCACATTGCCCTAATCCAAAAGCTTGGAAAACAACCTTCTGTATAAAAAACCTTAAAAGGAGGTTGACTAAGGGTTTTCAAACGTGAAAAAAAAATATTCGAAAAAGCTAGTCTCAAGTGTGAAAATAATCTTAAATCTAGGTAATTATAAGGTTTCTTTTCGCAAAGTCTTTTATGCTCAGCTAAAATCCGCTTTGTCATGAAATTTTTATGGACAATGCAATTTGATCCTATCACTACTGTGACGTCAGCTAAACTGTCATTATGAACCTAAGGGGCCGTTTTACCTTACTTTTCGAAAAAAAAAGCTTTAAAAATTAATTTTGCATCATTTTAGGAAGAAAGGTTTGAAACTGCAATATTTTTCTTTTATTGAAAAAAGGTTTTTAGTACTAACATTTTCACGATAATAAAAAGGAAATTCCGACACAAAGTTACCGTAAAGTTACATGCTTTCTGGGAATAGTTTTTAGATGGCAGCGATTGCTGGGCAATTAGCAAAGCAAGCGAAGAGAAACTAATAATTTCGAAAGAGAAAATATTAAGACAAATTTTTGGTGCAGAAAAAAGAAAACGGAACCTGGAGAAATCTTTTCAACCATGAATTACAATCAAAATACAATGAACCTAACATCGTAAAAATGATTAAAGTTTCTCACTAAAGGCCTGGTTTCTTAGGACAGGACGCCGTCAGCTGGAAATCAGCGCTAACCTCTGATTGGTCCATTTGTGAGTTTGATAGTATACGTCATCGAACACTCATCTTGAACTACAATAGTCGTCCAACTCAACTGCAGTTGGATTACAACGTGACGTTAACCACAGAAGCAATGGCGGACAACATCCAACAACGCATTGAAATCAGCCAGGATTTTGATTTTGACATTGAACATAGCTTCTTCATTAAATATAGCACTCTTCATTTAGCTCAGCTATAATGTGTTTTTTCTTGGATAAAGTCATTATTTGTTCTCTAAAACACTGGTCGACAATAGCAAAATCAATACAAATTCAAAATAAATATTTGTTTACGTTATTAACGCATGCGCAATGACAGATAATGTCTGCGTTGGACCGACTGCTCACGCTGAGCTAACAAAAAAGTATTTTTTTGGCGTCAGCTCTACGTCAACTTTCCGCTGACGCTCAGATAAGGCGCTATTTCTAAGAAACCAGGCCTTGAGCTAACAAACCAGTATTTTGTTGGCGTCAGCGGGACGTTGACGTCCCGCTCACGCCCAGATAAGGCGCTTGTCCTAAGAAACCAGACTTTAAGGTGACTAGGACATGTATTTCGATATAGCAATGAAAATCCTATTTAAAAAGAAGTAACCATCCAAACACTAGAGGGAAAAAGAAAAAGAGGAAGACCTAGAAGAAGATGGTTATATAGAGTAGAGAAGTGGTTAAAGAACTTGGAAGTTAATAGATGGAAAAATATAGCATCGAATAGATCTAGACAGGGTAAACTGACTGAGACGGCCTTGGCCGGTGACCGGCTGTAGTGCCTGAGAAGAAGAAGTGTAAGGAGGGTCTCATTCACCTTTGTTTTTTTTTTTTTTTCCTCTTCCGATATTTTTCAAAAGAAAAAAAATCCTTTTGTTTGTAAAATATTTAATTAGTATATCCTTTTTCAGCGGCGTATCCAGGGTATGGCAAGTATGGCGAATGCCATAGGCGCATTATTTCAAAAATGCTCAAATTCAATTAACATCAACGATTTGTTTTACTTAAAAATTTTATTAAATGTTGTTTTTTTTTTAAATTAGGGCAGAATTAAAAAAATAATACAACATTTAACCTTTTCATCTGGGCTCGAAAAGAAGACATCGAGGTCTTTTGAGGGACTCTTTTCGTAAAAGGAGGAGTGAAGTATGACAGGGAACTGCTAATCGTAAAAACAAAGTGGGTGACGAGCATTAAACAATTTTATCCTTCCACTTTTTTTTAATACTTTTGATTATATGTATTTCGCAATTTGTTAACCGTGCCTTTGCTTAACTCGAAAGGCGTAGGAAATCTCCTTAGGTTGGTATATTAGATTCAGCATTAAAAAGAAAGTGGAAACAAGAACGAAAAAAAATTATTCCACATACCAACTTTTTTTAAACAACCTACCTGTTATGTGTGATAAAAACTCATACACGTTTCTACATTTATGCACTAGACCCTTTTTCCGTTTTGATGCTTTCAAGTTAGGCAAATTAAAATTAAATATAATTCTTTAATATTTATGAATACATTCACGATAAATACTAAAATAAACAAGTAATAAAAAATAGCTTTTTTTCCCGGCTGTTATATATACTACGATTTTGGCAAAAACCAAATTTTAATTATAAAATCGTAATTTGAAGAATAATGCTTAGCTTGTAATAATTATAATTATTACTCTTTTTACTAACTTTTTGATACATTCCAATAAAAATATTTTTAATTTTGGAAACTTTTCTAAGCAATTCACATTTAATTTCAATCAAAATCCTTTTACAAAAAGTCTTTTAACCACATATTTTATTTAAAAGGAATTTAAAATTTTTTAAAATGTAGCTTGCCATTGTTTCCCAATAAGCAAATTAATTATTTCAAGATATTCTTAAACTGCAACGTCAACTTCCTCTAATTTACTTCTCATTAAAGAATGTATTGCTGCCGTTATTTAGATTAAAGTTTTGTATGTAATTATGTGTTTATTATTATCTGTTATTATGTAATGTTTGTAAAACTTAATTATATTCAGAGCATCGTTTTTTTTTTTTTTTTTCATTGAACATTAAATAAACTAACCGAAATACATCATTTAGTTGTAACCATTTTGTTTATAATTTACATAACAAATCGTAATTATTTACGCTGTGATCTTTAATGAATTTATTATGTCGCGATGATTTTACTGTTTTGATGTCAGCAACATATGATTATTTTTAAAAAAATCAATTTCCTTCAGTTTTAATTTTGAAAATATTGGGTAATCATCCAGTTATGTTATAGTTCTTCTTTAACCTTGAGCTACATTTGCTGTATGAACGTATTTTTGTTGCCAAATTATATTTGTGAAACTTTAAAATATAATTGTGCTTAATTAATGAAAAACAATAGAATCGTCTATAAATATGATGAAACAGTCCTTTTTATTTCTAACCAATGATGATTTCGAATACACGTGAATGCCATACAATTAAAGAGAGATAACTTTATTGTTATAGTTAATTTTTATTTATTTATTAATCTATTTAAAAAAAAATACAATGCAATCTTTTTGCATTATTGCCAAAAGGGCTACAATGCTTTTATTTCGTATTGCATAAAAAGAGAATGCAAATAGAATATAAATAGAAAGAGAATATAAATATTTTAGAAAGGGCTCCTGTACGAGACTTGTCATAGGCACTTCTTTCCATAAATGCGTCTCTGCCCTTTTGTTATAGCATTTCGTTAATATGTTTATCGTAATAAAATTAACGATTACTTGGATTTAAAAAATAACCATAGCCAAAAAAAAACGAAAAAAAAACTTAGGAATAACGAATGTGTGATACAATAAAAAATAATAAATGAGAAGTTATTCTATTTGTTAATAACACTTATTTCTATAGGTTACTAGATAGCTGAAGCGGAAAACTTTACAAAGACGATTAGTAAACAACGGGCGTCATTGCACTCTCAAATTGTCGAATAGTCTTAATTTTAAAAATAACCGGTTTTTAAATTATTTTTATGAAGTTTCCCAATATTTACTTTTTTAAAAGAAATTATGGTTAATATTTATTTATTGCAAGGAGACGGATCACGGGTCAGATTCCCCGTGCTATCAGGCTGACCGTGGGAGGTTTTCATGGTTTTCTTCTCCATGTAACGTAAATGGGATTTAATTCCATCAGAAAGTACACGAAGGCAACTTCCAGCCAGTACTTGCTCCAGGAGTGCCCCTACCAACTGGATTGGGTTAAAAATTACAAGGAAAAGGAATTGAACATTGATAGTCGTAAATTCAAAAATTGGGCCAGTACTTGCTCCAGGAGTGCCCCTACCAACTGGATTGGGTTAAAAATTACAAGGAAAAGGAATTGAACATTGATAGTCGTAAATTCAAAAATTGGGCCAGTACTTGCTCCAGGAGTGCCCCTACCAACTGGATTGGGTTAAAAATTACAAGGAAAAGGAATTGAACATTGATAGCCGTAAATTCAAAAATTGGGCCCGCTGTTTACCGACGGTGGTAAAAAAAAATTATATTAAGAAAGGAGGAGGGAAAAAAGGTAATTTCTAGCCAATATCCTTGATCCTTGTAAATATATCTAGTGCAGATTTCAAAGAGCTCTTTTTTTTTCCTTTTTGTAATTATACATTGTTTTTTTTTTTTTTTTTGGTTATTACCACAAGCTTTCTCATAGCCCAATATTTTTAATGCGATTTTATTACTACACACAAGTTTGTTATTTGAGTTTTAACTTTTTGCCGCACTCGATTGACGATAATTCCATCGTCGTTTGACAATCGCTTTTTTTTTCTCCAGCAGTTATTTACCAGTTTTTCGGCCATTTCCAAGTGTATTTTTTTTTTTTTTTTTTTTTTTTTTAAATTCCGAAAATCTTAATACAATACATTTGAGACTAATTCCGATATGTATTAATCAATATGATGTTATTAAGACACGCGAATTACAACTTTGAGTAACGACTGTTTGTTACAGATTTTTAAAAGAAGTAAATTTAAATTAAATTACAACATGCAGGTTTCAAATTTTGGATATAACTTTTTGGTTATAAGGGTCCTTGGACCTCCTACCCTATAATCAGCTAACACTATAAGGGTCCTTTGACCTATTTTATATAGTTTGTTTGTTTGGCCGCATTTTGTATCATTTTGTCCCTTGTGGCGATCTTTGATTGAAGTTGTAATCATGCATCAATCCAGTTGTATGATCTTGATGTTGACATAAACCCTAAACAAATAGGGTGGGTCGTGTCACTATTCAAATATTACTTTTCGATGCGCTGTGATTTCGACGGTTTCATTATAAATTCACGTTGTTTATTAATCGTTTTTGCAACCATTGCTGTGTATATTTTTTTTCAGTTTTCCATATTTTAAATAAAGTATTATTATGATAAATGAATTTTACATTTCAGTAATCACTATTTAATAGTTTGGCTGTTTCACCCCAGTTTTATTAGAACAACTTTTTCAAGCATGACTATAAATAAAACAAAACACGTTGTTTCAGTTAACTTTCTTCTTCTTCTTCAGCACGACAGCCCCTTACAGGCCTTGGCTGCCTCAACCACACGTAGCCTCCAACGCCTCCTGTCCATGGTGACTTTTTTCCAGTTGTTTATCTTTATTACTTTTAGATCTTTACCAGTGTCATCCAGCCATCTAGTTGGAGGTCCTCCTCTAGCCCGATATCCCGAAGGATTTTTAAAGGAGGCGATTCGGACTGCATTATTTTCTGGATCTCTCCAGATATGGCCAAGCCATATTAATCCATTGCTTCGGATGACCTGCACTATCTGTGGCTGTCCATAGAGTCTATATAATTCAAAGTTGTATCTGATTCGCCAACAACCTCTTTCTTGTACTGGGCCATAAATAATTCGAAGGATTTTACTTTCAAAAACACCAAGAGTACGCCGAGTGTCTGCGTTTAGTGTCCATGTTTCACTTGCATAAATTTTAATTTTAGCTTTTCGACTGAATAGGCTTGATCTTAATTATTTTCTTAGTCCAAAGAAACACTTGTTTGCCATTTTTATTCTGTTGTCTACTTCTGTTTTTATGCTATTTTAGTCATTGATCATTATTCCAAGGTATTTGAATTCATTAAACCTTTTCAAATGTGTAACCATTTATGAATAAAAGATCATGATTTACAGTTGTGGCTGGAGATTTCATAAATTTAGTTTTATCTTCATTGATGGTAAGGCTCATATTTGTGGCAGAAGTTTCAAGAGCCAGAAAGGCCTCTCTCACAGCTCTCTCTGACCTTCCTATGACATCGATGTCATCGGCATATGCCAGTAATTGAAGTAATCTATTCCAAAGGATGACTTTTCGGTCTAATCCACTATCTCTGATACATTTCTCCAGAGCTAGATTAAAGAGTAGACAGGTGAGGGAATCCCCTTGACGCAGGCCTCTCTCTGTAGAAAATGGTTCAGATAATTGATTTTAACCCTGCATCTTATATTACTTAGTGTAGCTCTGGTTATGTTAATGAGTTTAGTAGGGATCCCAAATTCGGCCATTGCTTCCAGTAGTTTATCTCTCTTTATGCTGTCGTAAGCAGCTTTAAAGTCTATAAATAAATGAAAAGTTTTGATATTATATTCCTTAGTTTTTTTCTAAAATTTGTTTTATGGTGTGAATTTGATCTATAGTAGATCTTTGTGATCTAAAACCACATTGGTAGACTCCAATTATTTTGTCGGTAAAAGGGAGCAGTCTTGCAAAAAGCAAGTTGAAGAATATTTTATATGCCGTATTGAGGAGTGTAATGCCCCTATAGTTACGACATTCAAGTTGGTCTCCTTTCTTATATATGGGGCAAATGGAGCCTTCTTCCCATTCAATGGGCAATTTCTCCGTATCCCAAATTTTAACCATGATATTATAGATCGTGCTAAGAAGCTCTGGTTCATCAGTTTTTAGTAGCTCAGATGGTATACAGTCGGGACCAGCCGACCTATTGTTGTTAAGTTTTTTAATAGCTAGGACAACCTCTTCCAGAGATGGTGGGGGGATGTCTACGCGTTGAACTGGGTTCAGTTCGTCTGGGCTGTTCTCCAAGTTGAGAGTCTCATATTTTGCTTCAAGCAAATTTTGAAAGTAGCATTTCCAAACTTTAAGCACGTGATGAAGTTCGCTCATCACCACCCGTCGGTGTTCCCACCTTAACGTGGTGGTGTGATTTGTGTGCGTTGTCGACCCCGAGAGCTATGCCGGCGATAGCTTAGCTACTGGCAGGGGTCACCCAAGCTGGACAGGTCTGAGGGGGGACACCAGACAAAGAGGAACACCCTGGTCCTTCAGTTTGGGGGTTTGGCTTGGGGCCAACTACCCCACACTGTAAAAAACTTCCAGTTCAGAAACCTCAACAATACTTGTAGAAATAAGGATGGAGAACTTGTGAGCGAACTTCTGCTAACTTTGGAAATGCTAATTTGGTGGCGTAGTCCACCTGTGCTATCACGTTCATGTTGATTATACAGTTTTTATTACATAACGGAAAAAAAATTGCTGAATATGCTTTCAATAAGCTTCTTTTTAATGAGAGTTTTTAGCTACCAATCATCACTGATGTAATCTTTAAAATGTTTTATGAAAAAAATAACAGAATTGTTTGCAGTTTTATTTATATCTATGACAAATTCTAAACCAATTTAAAAATCCATTTTCTAAGCGTCTCACCCAAACGATATAATTGAAATTTTTGAACGATTTTTAGGATCGAGGGCTTAAATTGCCTTATTTATCCACTATGGATGGTGTTTTCAATATAAATGTAAACAATAACAATTTCAAGATCTTGACCTGCTCTACTTCCTTTTAAAAAGTATACAGCTGCTTACTACAGTTTATTCTGCTAGGCGATATTTTCAAGAGGATAATTTTGTTATTAATAGAAGAAATAAATTATATAATTTCAGAGCTCAAATCTGCTGTATTTCATAAAATATTAAAGATATTAAGTAATTCTGGTGAGTTTGAAGTGCAAATTTGTTTTAGTTATTTATAGATGTATATTGTTAAAAAAAGGTGACGTGGTTGCTAGACTTGGAAGGAACTAGTTTTTTTGGTTGTCCTGATTTGGCATCTAGTTAACTGTTTATTACTGCTTGTTCATATTGCAAGCCGTGCTCCATCATACGTTAGTGTTAGCATATTGTTCGAACGGCGAGATTCAGTTCATTTTACAAATTATCATACAGGTTTAAATTTCGAAGCTGGTAAAACTCCTTTTTTTCGTCACTAATACTATCTGTGTTTCGGTTAATTATCTAGACCAATTTTAAAACTCTAGCGGTAGCCAAAACTCAATTTCATTTGTATCCAATTTTTTTTTTTTTTTTTTTTTTTTTTTGCATATTTCTACACAACCCGGTTTATTAAAAATGCATTCTCACCGCTTGTAGCTTGTGCCCCTGCGATCGACACTGGGAGACAAAAAAAAACCTTTTATCCACAATTCAGATATTGACATTCGTCTTTCAGATATCGGAAGGGCAGATGTGCTGACCACCAGAGCCTGACTTAGGCAAGGGCATATGGGGCAGTTGTCCCATATACGGGGCCCCACATCAGAGGGACTCCTAAATCGAGAAAAAGTTTGTTTTATGTTTCCTTCTTTGCTGAAATTTTTTTAACAAAATATCAGTACAGAGTAAAATCCGTCAGTTTTCTTCGTCATTACTTCATTGTATGAACACAAAAAATCCATAATTCGTAAATCCGTGGCTTTCTGGGGCGGAATTCAGCTAAATTTTTGCAATCACGATGGACAAATTTGGCCGATCAAAAACCATCGCAAAATGTGATATGTTTACAAAAATCCGGGCTTCTGATTGGCTCAATTGAGTTATCGTAATTGCGAAAACTTAGCTGAATTCCGCCCTGATTTCAGCTAGGGCATAAATTTTAGGCTGCTAGATCACAGATTTGTCAGAAAATCAATAAAATGGACAGAATGATGTTTCGGCTGACGATTGGAGGTGAGGGGGGACTTTTTAGCTATTTTAGATTCTAGTGAATTTTCTTGTTATACAACTATAATGAGGTGAAAAATTTAAATACCACCATAAAGTTCGGTTTTTCATTAGTGACGTAGAGGAGACCCCCAATTAGGCTAAGTCGGGCCCTGTTGACCACTCTTTCAAGGAACACCATATTTGGTGAGCCAACATTACTACCTTCCCCAGCACGGACGTATATAAGGGGGTGTCCATGGGGTCCGGACCCCCTCCACCTTAGCTTGAGTTTTTTTTTTAATATCCATATTTTCAAATATCGCATAGAACTATTTATAATATACATCTTGCCTTGAAAAATAATTTTTTTAAGAAATATCTGGAAAAAAAATTTTCGTTTGCACCTTACAAAAGCTGAAGAATCCCTGGCTTTGCATGTTTCATTGAGCAAAAGAAACGAAAGTTTCATCGAGAAAGTTCCGACGAAATTGTAAATAAGTTATCAACAAGGCGCAAAAGATTAAATTTATTACTTTAAGCAATTAACATTTTTCTGTACTCTTTCATCATTGTTTTCCACAATAAACAAATATTTTACACTCCTGTATGATTACTGAAATGTATGATTAATATAATGGAAATTCTCGACCCCCCCCCCATGTGAAAGCTATAGCTACGTCCGTGCTCCCCAGTAAGAATGGCGGAAAGTACAGAAAGGAAGGAATGGAAAGAACTCCTAGGTCTGTGATTGGGATTCGAACCCGAGACATTCTGACAGGAGGTCGACTTCCTGACCGTCATACAGACATGTCAGTGAAAATAAGAACTTTATTGGTGATTTTTTGCATATGCGATAGTACGATCATGCTCGTCTTATTCGCTCATGCGTCTGGGGCAATCGCATCTGGTGTGAATGTCTCCTTTACCCCAAGCAGGTTCTCATATTTCCTCGACGGCCGTCAGAGATGCGTGAACTAAATACAGTGAGAATAGCCTTAAAAATAAAATTAAAGTATGGGAGTTGTGCTGTTGAACGAGAAAAAAAGTAGGCGGAAGTGTTTATAGTTTTATTAATAGTTGAATTGTTCGTAATATCTTTGAGTAGTACATATCGTTTACTCAGGTCAGGTTGAATAAATATTTTGCGTTTGAATATCAGGAGTAATTTATAAACTGACAAAACGAGTTTAATCGATGCGAAAAAGAGAATGAACACAATTTAAATATGACCCTTATATTTATTTACACCTGATCTGATACTCATTATACCGATTGTTATATAAAGCATATTAATATTTTCGAAATAATTAATCAAATGGATTCTCAAGTTGGATATCACGAGAGTAGGGGTGGGGATTCTAATCCTCCTCCCGAAAAAATGAAAGTAATGAGCAATACTAGTTGAATAAAATATTTTTTTACGAATTCAATATAAAATTGCGTTTCAATTTATTTGAGAACTTTCATAAGTTACAAAAACATTGCAAAAAAAATTTAATTTGTCTTTCTATTTTACTCTGAGTTTTATACAATACTTAATAATAAACGGTGATACGTAATTCTGAGTTTATTAATAATGAAGGTGTTTCTATTTTAGTTTTAATTCTTATACTTATAAAAAATTTATGTTTAAATAAATTTCGCCGGTTTACAAATATTGCTAATTTTCTTTTTAAGCACTATTTTAATTTTTCAAAAACTTTGACAGAAAATTGAAAAATAAATTTTCTCTAATAATTTAAAACTCGTATTAGCTAAATATCAAAAAATTTATTCAAATAAATAAATTAATAAAAATTTATTCGAATCAAATACAGTATATATATAGTACATATTACAGTATATATAATATATAGTACAAGTATTGTCTTGTGCTACAGATAATTATGTTAAATTTACACAATGCATAGAAGAGTAACTGGTATAGTTAAGAAAGATTACTGCTTAGTTCTCTTTAATTTACGAGGAATTATTTTTGTGTTGTTATATGTCACATCAACTACAATTGTCAAGGTGCCAAATGTATTCTAAACTGATATGAGATATTTCTGCATGAGTATTGCAGAACTTTATTAAAAACCTAATATAATAATTTGAATTAAAACAAAGAGATATGAAGTTTAAAACTTAAAAGCTTTAAGTCTGGTTAAAGTTTTAAGTAAAATGAAAATAAGTGCCATTTCAAGATCATATTTATAATTTGTTTGTGTGATTTCTTACAATTTTATGTTTCTGTGTATTTTTAGATGACAGAAATGCAGTTAAATAAAACAGAATTAATGTTATTGCGTGAATGTAATAGAGAAAGTTTTTATTACAGATGTAAGTAAAATGTTACATAGAATTTATACGTTAAATACTTATTAGATATAATATGTAATTCTTCTTTTTTTTAAAAAATTAGGTTTGCCATTTGCATTTTTTGGTATGGCTGCTACATATTATGCTGTTAAAACTGGTAAACACACGTATTATTTTTCTTTCATCTTTTGCTCACGGCTGGCACAACAAGTGAACCAGAATAACAGGTTTCACTACAGAAGCGTCGTAAACAAAAGGTTAATTTATAAAAGAAATATCGTTTGAGTTTTGTATAAATTTTTTACAAGTTTTATTATATTTTAGGTTATTTAAGAGGCCATCCGAAATTTGGACCAGCTTTCAAAATGACAGGTAAGAAAAATAAAAATACAGTCACTGACTGATACAGTGTTATAAAGTTTCTATATAAAATTTACGTTATTTTGTATTGAAAGATTCATGAGGATTATAAAGATTTATTTGTTTCAGGATTTACTTTATTTCATTTTATTGAAAATTTTAGTTTAAGACTGAAAATTTTCTTTGTAAGGCTAATGTTCTGGTAGATAGTGTATGTTGCATTTCAGAAATGAATTTGAGTACTAGCTGTGATGTGAAGATATTAGTTATTGATATGTAAAATGTTTTTTGAAGTGTAGTCAAAATTTTCTGAAAGTTAAATAATTTTGTTTGGTATGGAGAAAATTGTCGTTGAAGTTTTGTGGGGAAAGCAATACTATGTGTGAAGGGTACTATTTAGGCAGATGTTGAAAATCCTAACAGAGCTTATCTATACAAGATTTTGTTAAATAATGGCAGGACCGTGATAGCTCAATGGTTAAGGAATCAGGCTTTGATCGGGAAGGGCTTTGGTTCGACCCTCACCTCTGCTAAAAGCTATCGAGTTCATGCGATATACGTGCTCATAAAATCTGTGAAATCAAAAATCTTGTGATCATTCACTGAGCATGTGTACAGGGATCTGGAAAATTTTTTATTCTCCTTCTGATCTATGTCAAAATTGTGAAAGAGGCCTTACAAATGAATGGTGCTGTCATCTGCTCAGGAAGTTCTGAACAAAGACGTGCTTTCACCCTTGCTAAACAAAAAGAACACATTTCTTACTTAATTCGCCAAAAGAAAAAGTCAAAATAGCCAATGGCTAGCTTGCTTGGCTTGTCCAAATGTAAAAAGAAACAATAACATTAAGTAGTAGCGCTAACAGTTTGAATATAATGAGGACATTTAGATTATTAAAGAAGGTGAAAAGTGTTGGAATGCAATGTCGTTTATTAATATAGCATATTGCAAGAAAATTTAAAACAATTTTAACAAACAATTTTTTTTTTTTTAAAAAAAGGTCAACATCTACTTCCATATAATTTTCTTAACTGTAAGCCCTCACAATTGCAGATACACAGAAATATTTTCTTTTGGTTTATGGAGATAAATATGTGTGTACACATAAAATTCTATTTTAGAAACTGTTGAGTATCTTTCAGTGCAAAACATATTCGCCATTTTAGTTTCGAAAGTTATTGCCATCTCTTACCTGTGCTGTTATGTAATAATATTAGAATGAAGTTTTAATGTTGGTGAAACAAGATAAAAATTTCTGCTAGCAACTTTTCCTTTTTAGATTTATTAGTTATTTTAATCTGTCTTTCACAAATGTCTTAATACTGATTTTGACAAATTATGTTTTAATATTTTCGATTTTATTGTTATTATATTTCATCAATTTTTTAAAATTGAAGTGTTAAAAACATTATTAAGCATTTTTTTAAAAATATTATCTTAAATTGAATATCATTGCAGGTGCTGCATTTGCTGGATGGTTTTTAGGTAAATTTTCTTATCGAGGCATATGCGAAGATAAGTTTCTAAATCTTGAAAATAGCGCCATTGGTAATGCTATACGAAAAAAGAGAGGATATCAGCTGAAAGGGTAGGTTTATTTCTTCTATGACAGCTTTTGGGTTTTTGATTAATATTGTATTTTTTAGGTTTTTCCATTAAATAAAATCTTTGGTTATTCATCTTTTGTATACTTTTCTCAAGATATAAGTCACAACAATGTTAACTGCTACAAATTTTTCTTAATTTCAGAATATTTCAGTTCCAGTTACCAAATTATGGAAAACTTTTGAAAACTGTGAAAAAGTTTCATTTTTTAAATAACTCTATATTTTTTGGTTCATACCTTTTTTCCTGTTTTATTTTATTTTCCAATTTGAAGGTAAATTATTATTTTCCTAACAATCTACTTGTTTTTTTAGTAATTAAATTCTAAATAATCAATCATGTTTGAATAAAAGTAGCTTAAAAATTATGTCTGCTATTACATTAAAATATCACTACTTATTAGCAATTATGAGAATAATTACATCTGTACATTATTATGTAAATATTTATATCATAAAAACTTGTGTCTGCTATTACACAAAAACATCAGTACAGGTTAGCAATTATGTAAATCATATACAGACTCAAACTTTGCATTGGCAGTTTGGTTTTTAAGCAGCTCACATATTTTTTGTTATTGATTTTCTTGTAGATTATTAGTTTAATGCCAGATTTCTTCTGAACATTATACTATTAAATTTAAATATAATGATAAAGCTGGGACCAATGCTATTCGCTTATTAAATCAGGTTGCTTGTTCAGCCATAGTTGTCTAAATTTATCTAAACTGAATGCTCTAAAGTGCAAAAAGGAATTAGAAAATCTTAAGAAAAATTTTTTTGTTTCTTACTTACACTAAAAAGAAATAAATATATTGTCTTTTTTATGAAGAATTATACCATAAATCAGAGTTATGTTTATAACAACACAGTTTTATACAGGTTTTTTAACATTAAACCAAACAAATTTACAATTTTATAAAAATTCAAATTTCCTTATTAAACTTGCGATCTCGTTAAATGCAATAAATAAGTTTGATTGTGTTACACAAAATTATTAACAGTCTAAATATAAAAAATGAATTTTCAAAAATGCTCAACATAAATTTTATAAAATTAATTTTTTAACATAAATGTAGTTATAACAATGTTCGAGAAAAATTATAAACATACTAGTATTGTTTTATTCGTTATTGTATGTGAATTTTTTAAAAATATTTTTTGGTTGTTGGAATATATCATTCTTTGTTTCATCTTTTAGAAAAATAATTCTATATGGTACAGCACAGTTATCTTAATTTGTTTTTGAAATTTAAATTCAATTTATGCAAGTTGAACTTTAAACTGATCATTAGTAAAATGTTTGTTACTTGCTTCACACCTAATTTTTTTAAAAAATAATCATAGTCTATTCATTGTTTGTTATTCTGATGTTTGGTTTTACACTAAGCATTCAATTATTTGACATAATTAGTTATTCCATACACTTCCCACTTTCTTCTGAATGTTTTGGCAAAGAGACAGTTATCATTAATTCTGAAAAAAAGATTATACAATTATTTTAAGTACATACATTTAGTGAACTGTAAAAAGATAGTATAATAGCCTTACATTATGCTACTGATTCTTTATATGCAAATATATTCAATGTTTATGTAATTCTTATTCCTTTTCATTGAAATTTGTTGCATACGTTATATTTTTCTCAACATGACCTCCATTTTAAACATGGTGTGTAGCGTTTTTAAAAAGTGCATAAAGGTGCTTATTTTCGATTTTCGTTTTTTGAAAGCCCTTAAAGGTGCTTTTTTCATTGGGTGTTTTTAAAAAGTGCTTAATTTTCTCTTTTCGAAAGTGAGATTTTTTTATTTACCATGTCGATTTCCGCCACATATGCAAAAGCGTGGTTTACACATTGTTCTATTCAATGTTTTCACAATTCAATCTAACACAATGCATTTTGGCGTACCTTCAGTTCAAAAGATTCCAATTGCAGGCTTCATTTTCCGCCCTCTGAAATCGAACTGAAAAATCTCTCTATCTTTTTGTGGTGAATCAAAGGAATGGTGATCAAGAAAAGAGTTTTTTTTTCTATCAGAAACTTAGTTATTTTATCATGATCATGTAAACTCTATGAAAAGTATTTTGCATTTTGTTAATGTATATAGTGCTTAAAAGTATTCTTTTGGTGCTTAAAAAGTACTTAAAAGGTGCTTATTTTTTGTTGAAAGATTTGGCTACGCACCCTATTAAAACTTGTTTATTTTACCTTTTATTTTAGAGATGAGAGTGAAGCAAATCTGTCTTTTAGAACTGTTGAAGATTACTCTACAGTTAAAGATAATAATCAAGCTTCATATTCTGGTGGGGATTTCCATTCAAGTTCAGGTTCTTTGAATTTTGACAGAAATGAGCCATCAGTAGAGTTAGATGATAGAGATAGGCCATCATTAGATAGTAAGTACAGTCAATTCGCTATAACTCAAAGTACGATAACTCGAATATTACTATAACTCGATTTTTTTATGAGGTCCCGACCCTTTTATCTTCAATTTCATGTTAATTATTCTCGATTACTCGAATTTTACTCCCTTTAACTCGATTTTTTGTGTGGATCTTTTGAAGCAAAAAAAAAAAAAAAAAAAAAAACCTAGGAGCTGATATCTTGCCCCTTCCTTTGCAACACACACACACAATGTCTTTCCACTCTTCATGGAGAAGCTAAAGCTGTCCCTCTTGTAGTATGTGAACAATGGTTAAATGAGACGTTACCAAATTTACTTAAAGGATACAGTTAAAATGATGTTTTCAATATTGATGAAATGGGTTTATTTTTTAAATTTCTTCCAAATAAGACTATGATGTTTAAGGATGAAAACTGCTCAGGGGGTAAAATGAGCAAGGAACGTTTGACTGTCCTTGGAGGAAATGCATCTGGGACAGAGAAATTGCCCTTAGTTGTTATCGGAAAATACCGAAATCCCCGATGTTTCAAGAATGTAAAAACGTATCCTTTGGATTACAAGTCTAACAAAAAGTTTTGGATGACATCAGTTTTATTTGAAGATTATGTAAGAAAATTGGATCGGAAATTCTTCGATAAAAAAAAGAAAAGTGATACTCTTTATGGATATATGCACAACGCATAGTGATCTACCTAATTTGAAAACAGTAAACTTGCAGTTTCTCCCGCCAAACACAACAGCAAAGTTGCAGCCGATGGACCAGGGTATCATAAAGTGCTTCAAACAGTCTTATCGTAAATGGCTTGTCAGAAAAATGATCTTAATTTTTTTAAGCATTTAGAAGATTTGTAATTAATAAATAAGCATTAATTAAATAATCCGACAATATTTTGAAAGTCCAAAACCGAAACTAACGGTAAGTCGAACTTCCGATATGTCGAAGTTTTTCGTCAGTCCTATCAGATTCGAGTTATCGCGAATTCACTGTAGATAAGTGGTGATTTGTTTTTGCTTTTAAGTTTTTGTTCCCATTTTGTTTATTAACATCCAAATATTCTGAGAAGTTAAACAATCTGAAACTGGGGGAACTTGAATAATTTTATCGAAATTGAAAGTATAATTATAAATTAAAACTTGTGTTTAATATTTTTTTGACTGGTAAATTTAATTTGTTGATTGTAGTATTTTTCATTGTATTATTAGTATCATTGTATTATTAGTATGTAGTTCATATTATTAGTATGTATTATCTATTATTAGCATGCATTACATAGTATTTTCAGTATATTTTATTGTATTATGAAACATTAATTATATTTTATATAACAGTGCTAATTGTAGTTCATTTTTTTATAAATATTTTGGGAATGCAGTTATCAAATTTAAGGAATCCAAAATGAAAATCCTTCCCATTAGTTTTTTTTTTTAAATTATTCAAATTTTAATAGATTATTTAATTTTTTTTTTGTTATTAAAAACTTTTAGTTTATTCTCATTTTTATTGTAAAATAATTTTTTTTAAAAGAAGTAAAAATCCATAGATTATTTAAAATTTTATTCTATTTTCAATAATGTTGGAAAAATAACATTTGCTTAAGCAAACATGTCATGTTGTCATTGTATAAAGTTGTTCTTTAATTGCTAAGAAGCTTGGACAAATTTATTCAATTTTTTTTTTAAAATTAAAATTTCAGAAAAGTTTGTTATCCTCTGAAAAACAATGAAGTGTAATCTCACATTGGGTTTAGGACTAGTAGTAAAAAGATTACTTAGACCTTTTCTATATTTTTGTTAATTATAACTTTTGAAGGAAAATAATATATTTTATTTTTATGGTTTAAGTTTTCATTGTTCTCTAAATTTATTTCCTACTCATGAAATTAAAAAATTGTTTTATGTAATAAATGTCATGTAAATTTACTCTTCACACTTTTATAACTTACTGTGCTTCTGCTATTAATACATTAAATGATGCAAAAAAATTGTACTTAAAATATATGCTATGTTTATTTAAAGATTATTTCATTTAGAGATTTTATTTTCTCTAACAATTCTTAATTTGAATTTATATGAAAAATAAAACTCACTGTTGTAATGATAAAAACATTTTATGGTTGTGTACTCTTAAAATACCTTTTGGTTTTATATTGTGATGCAATTTCTCAGTCAACAACATTATTCAATAATATTATGCTGCATAATTTGTTGACTAATCTGTAATTTTACATTTTTTAACAATAAATTTTTTTTTCTTTGAATTTTAAATATTTTTTTGAATTTTAAGTTACAAAGCTTTTTTTTTCTTCTAAAATTTTGATTTGACTTTCTAAAGTTATTAAATTTATATCTAATACAATATTTTATTATAAAAATTTGTTTAGGTAACCAAAGTTTACCTGATGAATCACAATCAGTTAGACAATCTACCACTTACGATGAGTTACGAAGGAAAAATAGGGAAGACTATGAAAATCGCCAATATCGCCAAGCAGAGGTTCCAAAATCAGATACTTATCGCCGACCATGGAATCCTAATGTTTCAGAACCCCTAAGAAGAACTAGTAATAATCCTCAAGATGGTAATAAATTTTGAATGTTGACAATTTTTTAAAATTAAGTTATCTAGGTTAAATATTTTTTTGCCTTTAAAAAAATATAAACATTGTTCTACATCTTTTTAAATCTTTCTAAAGTACATAAAGACGACATTTCTCCTTCATTTTCGCATCTCTTTCTTCTCATACATTTTCTCTTTCTAAATTACAGAAAGAAACTTGTTTTAAGAAATTTTAAAAAATGATGGTTGCACATTCTTAGTATATCAGTAAATGTATTAATAATATTTATGTAAACATTATTAAAAGTTAAGAATAAGGACAATGCTCTGTTGCACTGTTATTTTAAAGTAAATGGTTATTAAAATTTCCATGGTCTTTGAATTTTTTTTAATTTATAAAATGCAGGTTAAATAAAATATGTTTGCAGCCATTGTAAGAGTAGATAAATTATGTTTTTTTTTTCTATGAGGCTTTAATGTATTTTGCACTATAAAAATTACCAATAATTCAATGGAAAAAAGTGTTTACATCAGAAAAGTAGGTTGGATTATTTTTATTGCTATATATTGTTAATAACTAATTATTTTTGAATTTTATTACAACTAAATTATTTCATAGCTCTTCTCTATAACTGTATTGTTTCAATTTTAAACCAATGATATATTTTTGTTGATAAAATTTGCCTTTTAATGTAAAGTGCAAAATTTCAATTCTGCATAAAATTTTTCCTTTGCAGTTGTTATTAAACAAATTCAACCTATTGCTGCAAAAGATACTGCTTTTACACTTTATGATGGGGCTTCTTTTTATTCTTTTATCAAAGCTTTACTGAATATGTTCCTTGTTATGAATTGAGTTTGACATATTTAACTGAGTATTCAGTATAATATATTCAGTCTGTGTTGACTTAGACTGTGTCTGTCACTGATGACTGACAGTGTAAAATATGATATAAGACAAAAAAATTTGCATCAACTTAAGTGAATGCTGTATATTTATTTAAAATTCCATTAGTAGTGCAGTTTGGATTTGCTATACCACAATATAAGCGTTTCTAAGCAGCACACATTGCCTGATAAGGATTTCCTTAAAAATACACTGAAAAATATAAAAATGACAACCGAAGCTGACGTCTTCAGGGGGTACCAGCCCCGGAATCTGTAAAACGCAAAACCCTTTCTATCGAGAGAGCTCGACAAATGTCTAGAAATTGCTCTCTCTGTACCCCAAAGGTTTTGCAAAACCTTTGAGAAGAGAGAAAAGAGAATACAAAATACAAAGGTAAAATACATAAACATTGTATTCTCTTTTCTCAGAGGTTTTGCAAAAAGTCCAGGAAGAGAGAAAAGAGAATACAAAATACAAAAGTGAAATACATAAATATTGTATTCTCTTTTCTCTCTTCTCAAAGGTTTTGCAAAAAGTCCAGGAAGAGGGAAAGGAGAATACAAAAGTGAAATACATAAATATTGTATTCTCTTTTCTCTCTTCTCAAAGGTTTTGCAAAAAGTCCAGGAAGAGAGAAAAGAGAATACAAAAGTGAAATACATAAATATTGTATTCTCTCTTTTCAAAGGTTTTGCAAAGAGTCCAGGAAGAGAGAAAAGAGAATACAAAATACAAAAGTTAAATACATAAACATTGTATTCTCTTTTTTCTCTTCCTGAACTTTTTGCAAAACCTTTGGGTAGAGAGAGAGAGAGAGAGAGCAATTTTTAGACATCATTAGTCTTGCTCTGAGGTTAGAAAAAGTTTTGTGTTTTTATGACTTCTGGGACTGGTATCCCCTGACGGTTGTCGTGACAATTTAAGGGATAATTGAAATATATCCAATAGATAAAATTTATATTAAACAAAACCCAAGTTCGGTCAGATTAGGATTGAAGCAATGTGTCTAAGAAACTAGAGAAGACAATCAATAACCATTAAATTAAAAAAAATACAATTTTATTTAATAAGATATTAGCTAATTATTAATAACACGAATATAGTATATTTACCAGGAGGTATTAAAAATGAGGTGAGGCAATGAGGAGGAGGCCTAGAAAATTGACAAGAGAAAAACAATATTTAAAACATATTCTCACCATCTTCTGCGGGGGGGGGGGGTTGTCTTCCTTCTCGCCTTTTTGGTCAACCGTTCGTTCTCGCCTTCCATTCGTCTTCACTCTTTTTTTCCCTTCCTCGTCCTCAGGAAACCTCGGTCCCCTTTCCATTGGTTGGGGTCCTTCTCCAACGAGGGTCCTAGCTAGATCCCCACCCGCAGATTATTGGCTAAGAAACCTAAAAGAAATCAAGACCGACAGGGTCCCGACTACCTGGCGACTGCTCAGGCCTCCCTCCTTTACAATAAACCTTCTTTTAATTGCCTATGTCACTACTACATCTCACCCCTTCCTTAACAAAAAACAAAAAAAAAAACAAAAAAATGTATACATAGATAATTATACTTGCTGAACAGCAATTATACTTGCAATTATACTCAATCAGCATAGAAAGGAAGGAAAAAAAATTTAACATTAAAAACATTAATTTTAAAAATTAAACACATCAACACAACTATTATCACATATAAGTTAATCTCAATCGTCTGAAAAAAAGTTAGATATCAAAGATGGAATAGCACAATCACTGTCTATCTATGATCGATAAGAGTCACTTCCCATTGACATCGTCGCTCACAAAGAATTGTCAAAAATAATTATTAGTTCAGTGAGATGTTCACTTTTTTGTTGAATGAGTCCCTCTTTATGCTTCTCGAACCCCTTCGCGTTTTCGGTATCTTTTTCTTCTTACACACCTGCTGTACACAAAGGGTTAGACTTTCCTTCTGTCAGCCTGCACTTGATGACTCTATCCCCACCTTTCTGGACGTTCGTTGTTTCGGGCGCCGCTCACTACAGGTGCTCCATATCATCGCCAAAAGTCCTATGCAGATGGCTTTCTACTCCTTTCATTCATACGTTATGACTTTCCGTCATCTGAGATTTTCTGACCTTTGGTCAGAGGAATTTGAGGCGCCAAAGGACCTAGGCGTGTAGTCTGACTATCACTCCTGTCATATTTTTCAACAAATCTGAAATTTTGGGGAGTGGAACGGGTGACAACTCTATTACCGAATTCAATGCTCTTAAATCTAATGCGAGGCGGTATTTAACTTCCTTTGTTTTATCTTCCGATCGTTTCTTCACTAATAAAATTGGTGAAGCCCACATACTATCTGTTTTTTCTATTATTCCCGCCTGCTCTAATTCTTCTAATTGTTTTCTTAACTCCGGCTGCAATTTAAAAGGCACGGGATATGGTTTCGATGTTATGGGTTTGTTACAATTTACATTTATTCTTGTCTTAACGACGTCTGCTTTCCCTAATGATTTAAATGATTTTGAAAACACATCATAATACTTTGATAACATAGCTGACAACTGTTCTTTCTGATTAGGCTCCAAATGGTTTAAATTAAAATCCTTTAAATTAAACTCCGATTTCCTTACTTTTTTAACATCTTCCGAAACATTCTGAATAACATTTATGTGAGTTTTCTTATTTTCGTCCTTTGGAATGTTTTCAACATTAATAATATCGATATCATGTTCGAGATGCCCCATTTTCATCTGTTTATTTATCGTTACAGCCCTTTCAGAATAATTTGTGATAGCTATGGCTATTTCACCATTTTTAGTTTTTACTACTGCTTCTTCTGTGTTTAAAGGTAACTTTAATATTTTTGGCGTAAACAAATAATCTTTATCCTCAATTGTATCTCGAGGTCTTAAAACTACAAATTCCGTATTGTGACCCTCAATTTTTATCTTATTCTTACTTAACATAACTATGCTATTTACGCACTTTTCTTCGCTTGTCCCAATACTAATTACAACATTTCCTATTTTTATACAATTACTTCTTGTATCGATTATTAATTTATATTTTCTCATAGTAGGATACCCTAAAATCGCGTCATAATGCACAAATTTATTTCTAGTAACATAAAAAATATCAGATATTTGAACCTCCCCTAAATTAAACTGTAGTTTAACACACGCTACATATTTTATTTCCTCTCCAGTCAATGAGCGGATATCCGTTCCTTTCCTATCCATTTGTATTTCACAAAACTTTTCTAATTCATTATATTTTTGTTCACTTAACAAATTAACTGCCGCTCCCGTATCTACTAGCATTTTACATTCTGTGTATGCATTATGATCCATGACTTGATCTTCATTTATTCTATGTAAACATTTTCCTACGATTAATGGTATTTTATATTCGCTACTTATTGCCGATACATTCGGTATTATTTTGGTACTATTTTTACTCCCTTGATTTAATTGTGAGTTTTTTGTACAATTCTTATAATCTATCAATTTGCAAATATCTTTATTGACTGTTACATTTCCTGATATACCCTTCTCGATGATTTTCTTATCTTTTACCTCCTCTACAACTGATTTAACCTCAGTCATCTGCTCCCGAGGATTTTCGAAGCAGGCGCTTAGTTTAAATACCGATTATTGCCCCTGTACGACCCTCTACTTCTATTGATGCTACCCCGTTGATGTTGATTAGTTGGCCTATTCGCGAAAGCGCTCTGCTCCTCAACCATTCCACGCCTACTCTGCGGGTTATAATTGCTGCGCTGAAAGCGATCGTTTATTGCTCGCTCTCTATTGTTTGCTGCTCTATTTAGAGTACTGCAAACTTTTTGCAACTCAAAACAATCCTTAGCGAAATGATTATTTTTTCCGCAATACATGCAAAACATATGATTTGAAGGGGCCAAAGATTGATGGTTTGTCGGCTGTTCAGGAGTTGCATGCATGTTGTTTACTCCGACTGCGTTAATTCTCAACCTAGCAAACATTTCGCTGGCAGATTGACATTTTAATGCTGTTTCGACGGCCTCGTTAAAATTATCCGGTCCTTTTAACACAACCTCTCTTTGCAATTCTGGTAATATCCCTTCAATAAATTTTGTTAATAGGATTTTGTCTAACATTTGACTAGCTTCTTGAGATATTACGTTACTTGCCCCCATAAACTGTGTTCCTGCTCTCTTAATTCTTTCTGCAAAATCCCTCACTGACTCATGCTCTCTCATGGCCATGTTGGCGAATTGTAAGTTTAATTCAATTAATGATTGCTTCTTTGTAAAATGATCCTGAAATTTGTTTTTTACTTGCGTATAAACATTACAATTAATTAAATCCGTATCCAAAATTAGAAATTGCCTTGCCGCACCCGTGCATTTTGCTTTTAATATCGTTGCCTTCTCATGTTCGTCCCAGCCTGCCATTTCTGATATTTGGTCAAACTGAGAAAAAAAGAAAGTGGTCGTCTCTTTGTCTCCATCGAAAGGAGGAATTAAATTTGAAAAATTCAGGTTTATTTGTCGTTGCGGTTGTATATTCTCCGAGCTTCTTCCTGCTGTTAATCCTGACGGATCTGTCCTATTCAACGCTATTTCTGGGGTGTTACTTAATTGTGAATCATTTGGTTTATTATTGTTAGCCATTTTTCTCGTTATTGCGCCCACATACATGAATCTTTGCACTATTTAATTACTATATACATAATTCGATTAATTATACATATAAAATTAGTCACTATTTAAATAATAGTCAAATATTTTATTCATATAAGGTAAGTATTCTATTTCTTTTCTTTAGAACATTTCCTTAAAAACAGTCAGTAAACAAACTAATCGAACATCCTCTATTCATTCTAGTTGTAAATTTTTAGTAAATTGTAATCTCAAAAAAAAATTTTTTTTACGAGTATGCATTCACATATATGAGAAAATGAAATGACTAAATAGTATAAACAATTAATTACAATAATTAACAATTCCTAACCTTCATCTCTTACCTTCTTAATCACACTACTTCAATCATCAAACATCCTTTTTAGAAAAGAAGTCACGGCACCAATTTAATGTCGTGACAATTTAAGGGATAATTGAAATATATCCAATAGATAAAATTTATATTAAACAAAACCCAAGTTCGGTCAGATTAGGATTGAAGCAATGTGTCTAAGAAACTAGAGAAGACAATCAATAACCATTAAATTAAAAAAAATACAATTTTATTTAATAAGATATTAGCTAATTATTAATAACACGAATATAGTATACTTACCAGGAGGTATTAAAAATGAGGTGAGGCAATGAGGAGGAGGCCTAGAAAATTGACAAGAGAAAAACAATATTTAAAACATATTCTCACCATCTTCTGCGGGGGGGGTTGTCTTCCTTCTCGCCTTTTTGGTCAACCGTTCGTTCTCGCCTTCCATTCGTCTTCACTCTTTTTTTCCCTTCCTCGTCCTCAGGAAACCTCGGTCCCCTTTCCATTGGTTGGGGTCCTTCTCCAACGAGGGTCCTAGCTAGATCCCCACCCGCAGATTATTGGCTAAGAAACCTAAAAGAAATCAAGACCGACAGGGTCCCGACTACCTGGCGACTGCTCAGGCCTCCCTCCTTTACAATAAACCTTCTTTTAATTGCCTATGTCACTACTACAACGGTGTCAGCTTCGGTTGTCATTTTTATATTTTTCATTGTTTTCTTCTTTAAAATTTTCAATTGGTTTCAATTTTCTTATGGAATTTCTACTGCATTGCGCAACTTTCCTTTGGAATTGTAGTATTTAACTGCTGCATACATGATTTTAGATTTCTATTTTTGTTACCTAAAAATACTCATGGCACTTATTGCTTTAATGATGGAAACTATTTAATAGAATTAAAAATAAAATCATAAAAATGGACGATTGCATTTAAAAATAATTATAGTTTCTGTGTAATATAATAATGCATTTGTGTCAGTAAAATTCTAATAATTTGATAAGAAAATATTAGCCTCATGGTAGTTGATTTATTTCATTTTCTAAAAGTTAATTTTTATTTTTTGAATTCCATGGCATCGCTCAGAATTAATCTCGATCATAGTGAATAGCTTTCTAGTGCAAATTGCTTTTTAATTACATAAAAATTTTCTAAAATTTGTTTTTGTAACAAAATCCAAAATTTGTGAAGCTTGCATTTGGCTAATCACATATGCCCAACAATCTTAATTATATTCATCATATATCATATTCTATATCATATTTTATTCTATATTTCTTTTTTTTATTTTTAGATAATTCAAGGAATACATATGGTGATTCATGGGACAATCCAAAATTTTCATAGAAGAGCATAGGTTTACTTAAACTGTAATTTGTTTTGTTCATTGCTAATAAATAAATACTAACAGAAATATCTATGATTAGAAGATATCTTATGGTGCTTAATTATGTAAAGTATGCATTAAAATAAAAGTAAAGGAATACCTCTGATTTGTTTTTCATCTCATAAATTTGTAACCTCTATTGTGCATAGGTTTTAATATTCTACATATTTTGCCTCTTATTAAGATAAATTAATAACAAATATTGAAGTTTTTATGCAAATATGTTTAAGAACCTTATATGATTAGAAAAAATACAAAATGATGCTGATTTTACACTATTTATTTTATTAACAAAATTTGTTGTACTGAACGTTCATCTAATAAAAGAAAGCTTAGAATTATTAATTATAATTTCTTAAATTTTGTCAATGTTTCATTCCTTCACCTTATGATTTGATATTTGAGCTAAATTTTTATTATGTTTCCTACCACACATTCGAAATCTCCAAGGATTAATGTTAAGTAACTGGTTTTCCCTGTGAGAAAGCTAGCAACTTGTTTCTCAAACTGGTTTCTACTAACAACTAAAGGGATTATTTTTTTCCCTCTAATTTTTTTTCTCTTACAAATCGGCTATGGAGTGAATAACAATTAATTTGTAATATGCTTCATTTTATAATATACTTAGCATTTCCTAGTAAAGTAGTATTTAGTTGTACAAGTGCTTAAATGAAAACAATTTATAACTTGTTTTGCATTATTATGCCTTTCAGATGAGAAGTTTGTAGCAGTTATATGATAATATAATGACTTTCAAAATTAGTACAAAAATTATCCTAATTGGATTTTCAAATTGTATAGCAGTGTAAATATTTAACAGAATCAAAACTTTTATTTACATTTTCATAAATATATACAAATTGACAGTTTGTTAATCTTTTTACTCTTAAGATTTGAGAAAGCAATTACATAAAATTTCAAACATTATTTTGATACATTTGAATATGTTTTACACAATTTTATATTTTAAAATTAACAACAGTAATAGTATTTTAATTTTTTTTATTTAAATTGCAATGCAATAAAGCAATTGATTCCATGATCATTTCTTGCTATTGTAAAGAAAACAAATTAAGATTGTATCATGTCTTTTATATACTTCATTACATTTCTTATTTAATTTTTTTTTTTAAAGTACTCTGGCTGTAAAAGGATTAAAGAGTTTTGTTTATACCTTAATTTTCTATATAATTTTACTTTAAAATTAAAAACATTGTTGATAGGATTTTCAATTAGTTCTGATAACTCAAGTTAATTTCTAATTTACTAAAATGTTTAACTGAGTACTTAGGAATCATTTTGTCTGAACTTGTCAGGGTTGATGTCAAAGCTTACAAATTCTTATTGTAGTATCAGAACAAGGCTTTTTATTTATTAAAGTTCTACATCCCAGAAACTGTTCTATATGTTCTCAGAAAAATTCTTTTGTCTTTTATATACCGAAAAAACATGTAAAATATGCTTTATCCTAATTGGTCAAGAGCAGAAATGATAGGAAAACCCCAGAATAGAGAGAACAGGGATAAGCCAGGGAATTTCTCCAATTTTGAAAAATAAAGAAAATCTCTGGGAATTTAATTAAAATACCAATGAAAAAGGCCATGAGGAAGGAATTATGTTAAAGGGGGAAATTTTTTTCTTCTTTAATTTAATATAAATTCTGAAAGATTTTATTCCTGACCTAAGCTTAATTTATATTAATACCCAAATCGATGCTAACTAATGTTTTTTCTTTATTAATGTATTTATAAATTACACAAATATAATTGAAGAATATAATTTTATTCCCAACTTAGATGGCAAATTTTATACTATGTTTTATGTGCCCAACTGGCACAAAACAGAAAAATTGATAGTAAAATTTATGCCAACAGTTACAAAAATTAAGGAAATTTGACAAAAAGCTGTCTGAAAAATATCATAGAAAAGTGATGAAATTTTCTTTTTTTTTTGTGTGTTTCTCCACCTTGAATAAAATAAAATCATTCTGATTAGCACCTTTATACATAATAAAATAAAATTAATAATACTTCAGGTTTTTCATGTCATTATTTTTGCATTTTCTTTGTTGTAAGCTTTAAATATATATATATTTTTTTAACTTTTAAATGGAAGTAATTTATGATTCATTGCTTAAAAATTTCTTATTTTCTCAGAATGAATTTGTTACATTTTTTATCTAAATATATGGTAGAGAGAAAGAGATTCCAGAAATCGACTAATTTAAAAAATTATTTGTCCTAAGAATCTATTGAATTAACTTGAGAGTTTGGCCCTATAAAAACATTAACCTTAAATCTTTTACTTTTAAAAGTAAGGAGCTTTAGGGGTCTATCAGTTGAGGGTCAATGAAAATACAAAAATTTTAGGACACAGACCAATTCTTAGGAATGAGCATGCTATGGAATGGAAAGAAGAATGTTAAATATTTTTTACTGTTTTTATGTTGAAGTTTACTAAAATATTAGGCACCAGTTAAAATTTTATGATGCCTGGAATTTGTAGACCATTATTGGCTTTTTTATTTTCGGCAGTTAAAAAGTTTCACCTTAGTTGTGGTAGTTTAGTTGTTATTACTATTTTTTATTATCTTTATTTATTTAGAATTAAAAAATATATATTTATAGTTAAAGAATCTAATCTTTAATAAAATAATATATGATATCATTTAACAATATCATATCAGGAAAGTGTCTAAATATATAAAAACAAACAAAAACTATGTGCCTTTGAGAAAAAAAAGATTTTTATTTGGAAAACATGTGTGTTTTTTATTTGTTCAGAAGATAACTATTAAATATTTTAAACTATTTATTAGGTAAAAAATAATATATATACAACTAATATTCAAATTCCTACAACTCTAAGAATACCTTTTCTTTTTGGAGTTTCACATGCCTTTTGATTTTAAAATAGCTTAATTTTCATGGTGATGCTTAACATCAACTAATTGCTACTAGAAATTTAAATCTTGCATGGTATCAGAAAATAATATAGGCCTGTTATTATTTATATAAAAATAAATAAATAACTGTTATAAATTAAAATTAATTTGTTTTAAAGAAAAAGGAAAATAAATTAATAATATGTATGTTTTTTTTTGTTTGAAACTCTTGTTTAAGAATGTTTACCTTTTCATTTTCAACTCCATTTTTTTTTGTCACAAAAGAGAACTTTTTTATTTGCAAAATACTGTATATTTACTTACACCAATCCACTGATTTGCCCAGCTATTCACATGTTTTACTTAACAGTGTTTCTAATGGGTATCTAGCAAGATCTCTAGTAGTCCAGGAGATATTGGATTGTAAAACTATTTCAAGAACAGGTTTTACTGCTTTTATTGTGAGACAATTACACTTGTCTAGTATATTGCATTTTGTGAATAGTATTTCTTCTTACTTTTGTCATGAACTAAAAGAAAGACGAGTGACAGTAAATGGCTCTTAATAGAATATCATTTTTATGTCTCCAAGCTAAATAAAAAAAAGTCAACAGTTGAGTAAAAATGTCTAATTTTTGCATTATTAAAAATTTTCAGAAATTAATAAATGTTTTATAATAATAATAGTTTTGGTTGCTTATTTGAATTTATATAATATATTTGATTTCAAAATTACACAAAAAATACTTTTTTTTCTCCTTCATAAGAGGGCACTAAATACCCTTAAATAGGGTAAATCAATGTTTTGTGATTATGTATTCTAAATTTATCTCTGTAATTTTTGGTAGTTATTGGAAAATATTTAAATAGTATATGAAATAAATTTTCAGCAGTTGACTTATCACAATGAATATTGTTT
The DNA here is from genome assembly GCF_982258835.1 of Parasteatoda tepidariorum. Classification (NCBI taxonomy): domain Eukaryota; kingdom Metazoa; phylum Arthropoda; class Arachnida; order Araneae; family Theridiidae; genus Parasteatoda; species Parasteatoda tepidariorum. The sequence goes on from NC_141755.1 coordinate 81,724,399, forward strand.
TACAATAAATTAACCTTGTTATATTTTTTGTAATGTTAAAAAAAAAGGAAAATATGTTTTAATTAGCAAGCTGAATATTAGTGAAATCCTTAAAATTAAAAGTTATTTGCAATTATATTTATTTTTTGTTTTTCGGTAGTAGTACCGCCTCCGTGGCGCAATTGGCTAGCGCGTTCGGCTGTTAACCGAAAGGTTGGTGGTTCGAGCCCACCCGGGGGCGTATATTTTTTAATATAATTAATCCATCATAATTTGTATCTAGGTTATTTTTTTAGATAATAAAATTTTTTACGGAAAGAACAATGATGCATTAAATAAGTATTACATTAATAAAAAATTTATATTAATTGAAACACTAAAAAAAATACATACAGTAAGATAGTTTTTCGAAAAATAATTTAGTAGAATCTCTTTACTAAGCTTTATGGTTTTCTCGTGTCAACTAACCATAAGATGGCAGCACTATTTCTATTTTTCGAAGTCTGACACGATCTTAGAACCTGAATCAACATTTGCTTTGATTGGTTAAAAGTTTAAAACTCCGCCTACAGAAATTATGCGATTTATATGTTGCCATTTCTCAAAGTATAATAATTTCTACCAAATATTCCTTCCTTAATGCGTCTGATACATCTAAACTTTTAACACAAGTTTACTAACGTAAACAAATAATTGTTATGTGACTTGTTGCTGGTCAAATTCTATAATAATTACGTAATTTATACAATTTTTCATCGAATTTTATCTTTTCAATTGTAAGTTTATAATAATATATTACTGCTTATTGACAGAAAAGATTCAACTTATTCTGATTACTCTTTATTTTTGTCGACATGGGTTGTGATGGTGGCACCATTCCTCGACGTGATGAACTTGTCCGTCAAAAAAAGAAACCTGAACAAAAAGATAAAAATGCTGAAAATGTAGCGAAATGGAAACACTGTGCAATTACTCAGGAGCCTCTTCGAAAGCCAATTGTTGCATGTGAACTAGGTAAACTATACAATAAAGAGGCTGTTATCGAGCACATTCTGAATAAGGAAGCGGCTGCTACCTCTGAAAATGCTGGACACATTGCCCGATTGGCTGACATCAAGGAGCTGAATCTAACTGAAAAACCAGGTTTCGAAGTAAATAAAAACCAAAAAGGTGATGAATACGTCGATTTTCACGATTCCAGATACATTTGCCCAGTTACAGGACTCGATATGAATGGTAAACAAAGATTTTACCTGATGTGGAAATGTGGTTGCGTTCTTTCCGAAAGAGCTGTAAAGGAAGTGAAATCAGATACTTGCCATAAGTGTGGAAAACCAGCCACAGAAGATGATCTCATCATTCTAAATGGCACAGACGAGGAGACAGAGGTTTTGCGAGAGAAGATGGTGGAGAGAAGACGTGTAGCGAAACTAGAAAAAAAGAAAAAGAAGAAGGCTTCTGCAGCTGAAGGTGCTCCATTGGAGAAAAAGATTAAAGTAGAAACGTCTGAAGATAGTTCAAGTGGTTATAGCTCTGAAGATGTAAGAATTAAAAAAGAACAAGAAGAGGGAATTGATCAGAAACCTGGCACTTCTGGAGTCAAGACCACCAAGTTAATAAATGGTGTCAAAGCTGAAAATAAATCTCGAAAGGATAAGGAAACATCTAAAAATGTGTTTTTGCCAGACAAAGCTAAAAAGTCTTACAGTATTGCGAAGGATCCTACCGCAAGTGCTGCATATAAATCATTGTTCACGTCTTCAAAAGCTGCAAAACAGCAAGAGAAGGCACACTGGGTAACTCACAATCCTTTGTATTTTTAAATACATTTGGAACAGATATCAGAAATAGTACTTCATTTAAGGATTTCCTTAATTTAATAAGAATTTAGACTTTATTTCATTAACAAAGCTATTCTAGCAGTTTTTTTGAAAAAGACAGGTGTTTAAATCAAAGATTCTTTCCTAACCTGATCTTCAAAGAAAAATTTGTTTCTATTTCTAAGCTTCTTGATAGGTTTTAAAACAGGCCTTGAATGAAAATTTTTTTGAGTTATTTAAAAAATATTCTAACAGATTTGAATTTTTAATAATTCTGCAAACTTAGAAAATAAACTCATCACTTTATGTCATGAATTCAATGTTTTGTGGAATTGAATTCAGTTCTAATGTAATTTTGGTATAAATAACAGAAAGTTTTTTAAATTCTTTATCTAAAAATATTATTGAAAGTATGTAGCATTATTTAATTTGTTTGTTTTTATGTATTTTACAACATTAAAGAAAAGTTTTATGTTTTCTATTGTTTAATATTGATTGAATGGTTGTTTTAGGTTAATACTCAGTTTCATCATAAAGATAATTTGTGTTACACAAGTTTATCTTATATTCGTACAAAATAGTTATGAATAACATCAAATTTCCAGAAATGATTTTGACACAAATATGAATTCTTACTACAGTTGATGCTGTTATTTGCATATTAAGTGAATGCTTTTTAAATGTTTGTGAAGGATATATTGTATATTTTCAAAACTCTTATTTTCTTTTTCCAAAATTGTATTGGCAGAAGTCGAAGGGAATTTTTTTTTCCAACCAATAAATCACACATGCTGGTTTTGAACTCTTTAGTTATTGAGAGAATCATACCGGTGTTATTATTTTCATAAACAGCGTAAATGACTGGCTTTTTAATAATTCAATAATTTTATAAAAAAGAAACTTATGTAATAATATTTCCTCAAGTAACTTATATTTAGGTGACTTAGTGGTCGTTTGCTTATTTATTATTTCATTTTTTGAAGTTTTGTATTTTCTGAACTTTAGATTTTTTACTTTCATCTCTGATTTTGAAAATGTTCGATTCCAATAGAAAAACACAGTAATATCGTAGTATTTTTAAATGGTGAATTGAGGATTCATCCACTAACCTATTTTTGTACAAAACTATTAAGTTGGTGAGATGATTCTGAACGCAATCGATATGCATGCTTAAGAAAATGGCCAAAACTCAAAAGGTGTATTTAAGAAACTTGAAACAGTAAAAAATGTCCCTCTTCAATGTTCAACCAAAATTTAACAATTAAATGTAGGAATTTAACTAAACTACTTTTCTTTCTTTATTACTAACTTTTCTTTCTTTCTTTAAACATTTAAAGACCTTATAAAAAACTGTTGACTTATCTTCAAAAAAGACAAATTTAATAAAATGTATTTAGTGATTTATGCAAATGAATAGGGTTCACGCCAGTACGGCGAAAATCGTTACCACATGTTCTACAAATGTCACTGGGCGACAAATTTGTTGCTTTATAAATAATATATTTCAAATTTACAAAATAGTAACGATAAATTTTTTTTGCATCGAATTCCATGCATTTAAAAAATTTTTTTATTGTTTTACGCATGATATAAAATTCAAATCGCTGAAAGTATCTGGTACAAAAATTTTCACGAGTGAATGTTGAAATTTTAAATTTGCATGTTGATGTTGTGTTGTGCTTTGTATTCATGTACTGAAAATATATTTTTTCATCAATAAAATAATATGTTTCGCTCTTTCAGAATTGACTTTTATAATTTCTGGATAATTATTTTTAATATAATATTTTCGTAGTTCTCAGTTTCTCTCATTTATTAATTTATTTGGTTATTGCATTTTAGTCTCTGTGTTGAATCTATTTTCTAATATTTTTATATTATTTTAGCTTTTTCACTTAATTTTAATAAATATTAATCTTCAATCATTATGGGGTAATGAACCTAATTAGTTATAGTTATTTAGATAGCAATTAATATTTTGTGATGTGTACCATAACATGAATTATGTAATTGCGAAGTTCGATTTTTTTCTCAAGTTTGTGGACCATGTTAAATTTTTGAACTAGTAAATGAATACCTTGTTGGGCCACTAAATTTTCATTACTTGTGTGAACCCTACAAATGAACAATATCACAATGCAAATTTATTTGGTTTAATTTATTAATTATTTTAAAAAAGAACAGTATAAAATATGTTAGAAATATTTAATCAAATGCTATGTTAATTTTTTTTAAACGCACCTTATCTCCATTTGTTGAATTATGTAATTTGAGTTGCGTTTATGTATTTCTAAACACGCCTTTTAAGTCATGTCCATTTTTTTAAATGTGTATTTTGAGCTGTTTCCATTTCTTAATTATACATTTTAAGCTGTGTCCATTTTCTTAAACAGGCATTTTGAGTGTCTATTTTTTTAAACATGTATTTTCTGTTTTGTCCAGAATCAAAATCTCACTGACAATATATACTGCATTTTCTTTTTTTAACAGTATTGAAACCTTATTTAAAAATAATTTGATTAGGATGGTTTTGAACTCTGTTGTTACAAATTTTGCTTGTTTCTTCACGTCACACTCGAGCTGTAAAATGAGCTATTGGCGATGGTCAGGGAAACATCCCTGAGGATGATCCAAAGACATGCCATCACAATTTTAATCCTCTGTGGAGGGGATCACTCCCCTGCTTTGGTAGCGTACAAAGTTGAGTACTTTACGGTAGAGCAGTTTAAAGAAGACCGATACTGCACACCCTCGGTCCCTTCGTAGCCTGATCAAAGTGGTCACTCACCCGCACACTGACCGCAGTCAATTATGCTTGACTTTGGTGTTCTACTGGGACAATCAGTTCACTGAGGAACCTGTTACAAATTTTAATTAAATATTAGTATGAGGGAATATTAATTGATACAGGTTATTTTTTTTAATGCAAGAACAGTTACTGTAAAATTTATATATATATATTGGTCTCAAACTATTATAAGTTGTTAGGGCTAAATTATTAAAATTATATAAAAAACTGTTAAAACTTTGTTTCAAATGAAGAATGCTGAAACTTAAAATATTTTACTACTGTTTTGGAATAAAATTTGCCTTCATTATGCTTAACTCTAGAAAATTATATATTATTTTTAGTTTGTCCTTTGCTGTCTTTGTTTTTGGTTCACTAAAATTTCTACTTTAATTATTGGTATATGTTCATAGATGTGTACATATTAGTTTAATATCAAATTTATTTTGAAACTTGGTGATAATAAATCCTCGTTTCAAAAATAAAATGTCTTGCTCACTTGACTTTATCTGTCATTGATCTATGAAATCTCATTATGGCTTGTATTTTTTTCTTCATTTATAAAGTAACTAATAGCTGTTTTTTGTATTAAAAGAAGAAAAAAAATTAGACTTGTTAAAATTTGTTTCGATGGGAAAACTTTAGAGGCTTAAAAATATTTATTATAAGCTACATAAGGCTTTCCCATTTTATTTTTTTTATTGCTAAAAAAGTCTTGCATCTTGATTTGTTAAAGCCAGCATTTAAGAATAATAAAAATGAAGAGCTCCTTTTTTTGTATTTAAAAATCTTAAATTGTAATTAAAAAAAAAATACTCTTACTAAAAAGTAAATTAGTTTCAAGATAATGTAAAATGTAGATATATAAAACCTTAAAAAAGCCAATACTAACATATGTATCTGGAACCTGGGTTTTATCCAACTAAGATGAAAATATATTAAGAAATTTAAAGTGAGAATAATTAGAAGGATTTATGGAGCCATTAATGAAAATAATACATGGAGAAAAAAATACAACCATTAAATATCAAAATTAATTATAGGAAAAAACACCTTAAGATTTTTCAGGGGAGAGAGTGAACTCTCCCCTGATAAATCTTATTAAAAATTATTCTAAAAAAATTATTCTTAAAAATTATTCTATTGTTATTATTCTAAAGAAGGCCAAAGCTTACCAAGCATTGTGGCATTAAAAAAAAATCTTAAATTGTATTTTGTAGAATCAACTTAACCCTTTGTAACTCAACAACTCTGATTTAAGAAATATTTACGCGTGTGTTAGAATACATCATATTAAGCGTGTAAAAAAAATTAAGACCCTAAAATTAAAAATTTATTGATAAAAAGCATTTGTTGAACATCTCCAATATCGTGAAAAATAGCACAAAAGTTCCAATATATTTAAAACTTCATGTGAAAAATTTTGAAATTGTTGTTTTTATGGTAACAAGGTCTCACACCACATTTTTCAATCCCTCCTTAGCCAAATATACAATTAAGGGGATTGTTGTAAAAAAATTGTATATCCTGCAATTATGTCGTGGAACAATTCTTGCTAAACGCATTATAATATTGGCAGCTGCACCAAGACTTGGTTCCCCCGAGTTTGCAATATTTAGTTCGATTTTATAGGTAATTCCACCTCATTATAGGATTGAATTTTCATGTATGTTGCAGATATGTAACGCGGTGATACAAAGGGTTAAATTTTGCAATATGCATGCTACCTGCCTTGTGAAAAAAAGCCTGAATATATGTTAGAAGAAATTTAATTAGAAATAAAAGTTCTCCTGATAAAAGAAATGTTACCTCTTTTAAAAAATATTTTATCTAAAAAAAAGTAAATTAGGGCCAATAATTTTTTTCTAAATGAAACAGAAGAACTTATGAATTGTAGTCCATATCTCAAATTATACCAAATATAAAGCAAAACATTATCAAAACTGTAAGTTACAATTATTAAGTTTAGTGCTTATGTTTATTATATTAATGTCTACTAAGTTAAAAAAGATGATTCATGTTGAAAATTCCCAAGAGTTGTTTTAGCAAAATCTAATTGAAACATTACAAAATAAATAAATTAAACAAATTTCTTCATTTTTTTAAAAGCATTTATTTTCTTTTTAAAAAAATAAACAATCTATAAAAATGGCATTTAATAGTGGCTCAATTAAGTTAATGTATCTAAATGAAACAATGCATTTTATCTTGGGAGGAATTATTTTCTGCAAGATATTTTCAATCTTTCTGAAAAAGGCACTGATACACATTATTTACAGTTGATCCAAAAGTAATTAAAAAGTGATGTTGTTTAGAAAAGCCTCCTGTCTTGTTAGATAACTTAGTTTTAAAATAATAGTACTTCAAAACTAAGATTTTAAAAATTGGGTGTTTAAAACAATCCTTTACTAGTATTTTTGAAATTTTTCTACGTTTTAAGATTAGTTTAGTTTTTTTTCTTTCTTCCTTTTACAAGTTTTTAAGATTATATAAAAATGTATGTTTTGACTTTAAAAATTTGCTTACAAAAAAAAAAAAAAAAAAAAAAATTTGAAGATGAAAAGAAAAATTATTGTTTTTTCATATTGAAAAGGTTTTGATATTATTGGTATCAGTATTAAGGAAGGTAATTATTAATTTTAACTGTTACATTATCACACATTCATTAACGAAATAATTTTTTATTATTAAAAATATCTACTTCATAAGAAATGCTTTTTACTTTTCAGTTTAATTCATTATCAAAAATATTTATAATTATTACATAGTTAATTTAACTTATAAATGCAAAATAATATATGGAAATAATAGATTCCATTCATAATAATAATTCCATTCATAGATGAGAGCATCAATATATTGATGAGATTAAGTCCAGTCTCTGTAATTTCTCTAAGTTCTATTTTCTAGCTATGTCATGATTCTTTGTAAACCAGTCCACAGTGTCTTTTACAGCTGAAAATTATTTCTTTTATTAAAAACAAAGTTTAACAGAGTAGTATTTATGAAAATGCATGTTATAAAGGTAGAAGAATGCACAATTTTTAAATTAAACTACTTGTAATGAACAGATTTAAAAATAAATTTTATTGAATAATAACTTGGTTAGAATGTAGTGTATAACAACTAAATAAAGCCAGTTGTTTTTCTCTCACTATAACTAGATGCAAAGAAACCAATGAGAATGAAACTTATATATTTAGAGTCTTTATCTAAACACATATTTACAAGGAGTAACTCATTTCTTGATCCCTCGGAAAAGAAAAACATCGAATAAGGAGGAAGAAAATTGTCCCATCGAAGTAAAGCCATTTCAGATAATAAATCTGTCATGTTTATGACTTGAAATATATGATTTTGTGTATCATTTACTAAACCCTGGAGGACATTAGCATCAATATTATTCCAGGTTTTAAAAAATAATGACAGCTTTCAATTCTGCCACAAACTGAAACTTTTTTGTATACAGTTATATACACATAGTTTGGTATATACACTAAGTTTTTAGAAGTATAGGTCAGGTAAGAGGGCAGGCCATTCTTGGTATGCAACATTTTTTTCAAAAACCAACAATGTGAAGATTTTTTTAACCTAAATGGAGTCATTATCTTGCTGGAATATCTGACTTTAGCCACTAAGTAGTAATAATTGGATTTCTAGAATTTTTTTGATAATCAGCTATCTCCACATAGCCTGAGGGAGAAACTAGATCTGTAGCCTTCCCACACGATGAGCTCTCAACACTATTTGCTGGAAGTGCCAATAAAATATTTCAGTGCTTTATTCCGGACCAATAAGTTTAGTAATTTGGACAGCTGGTATGATTTTTATACATACAAAATTGTGGCACTTCACTTTTTAACCAGTTAGTTCTAATTATTCACAGACTCTCAACAATGAAAAATATTTTGAGAAAAGAGTTCTTTGTCAGAAACTAGTTATTTTATTATGTTCAAGTGAAGTCTGAAAATTATTTTGCATTTTGTTAATGTATATAGTGCTTAAAAATATTTTTTGTGTGCTTTAAGAGTACTTAAAGGTGCTTATTTTTTGTTGAAAGATTTGACTACACACCCTGGATTGGCAAAAACACTCAATTTTCCCATCTGTAATTGATTTGACTACCTTCACTTCGGCTATTTACAAAACTAGTTTTTTACACTTAATAATCTAATAAAGTTACATTTTGATTGTATTAAGTTAGATAACAGTAATGGGGCATTAGTAGATTTTTGACAAGTTTAATATAAAATATGAGGAAAAGAAAAAAAAAATTATATAATTAAAATTTTAGTGTCAATTAAATTTAAACCAATGATACATGAACAAAAATATTATCAAAATTAAAAATGGAAAATAAAAATATTGATAACTAATATTCAATTATATTCGTTATTAAAGTTTTGATTTTTTAAAAAAAAATCTGTTTCAAAAAAGAAAATTTGAAAAAGTACATTTAAAAAAAAAAAAAGCATTTCATTTACGTGACCAACTATCCTTACCTTCTTTAAAAGGCGTGAATACAAAGTCTGGTTTATATTTACGAAGTTTTGCATTGCTTGCTGTTTTCTTATGTTGGCCATCAGATTTAGTCGTATCAAACTACTACAGTAAAGGATCATAAAATTAAGATTATTTTAAAATGTACAATATATTTAGTAGTATAGAAAATTGTAATAGTTTCTTTCATTTTCTTAATTTAAATTATAATATGTGTTATTAAAGATATAAGTGATTAAATTAACAAAACTTCACTTTACTATAAAAACGTGTACTTTCTGCTTAGCAAATGTAATATCTCTCAATCTCATGCAACATGTCAAAAATGTTATTTACTTCTATTAGAGCTACAAGATTATCCTTTTTTCCATCATTTATAACTAAAAAAAACGTTTATTCCTATGAAATAGGTAAAATGCTCAAAAAACTGAAAGAATAGTAATTTCATAACTGAGTAAAGATTTTTTCTGATATTTAAAAATTAGTATAAATAAAATAAAAAAACTATTGGTAATATAACTGTATAAAGTAGAAGGAAAGAACAAAAAAATGCAAAATAAATAAAAACAGAAAGGATACAACAACTTCGCCTTTGAAGTTGAAAGCTTCAGTTACGGCCAATGCAGCATCTTTGATACTAACTTCTTGTTCTTCATCAACTTACAAAAACATAAAGCAAATAGAGAACAGAATTAAAAACAATCCAGCATATAAAATATATAATATATATTAATTGCATGCAAATATGCTAACCCTTTTTTTCCCGAATTGTTAATTTCCAGCCTTAAATTTGTTTGCTTGTTTTTTAACTTAGAAATCAATAATTGTTTGTTTTCCATTCAATTACTGAATATTTAATATCCAAATACAATTTTATTCTATAATATTACTATTGTGATGTGTCATCATCTAATGTAATTCTGAAACCATCATTTAATATTTATCTAATTAACTCAATCAATCATCCCATCCATTATATTATTCTTAAACAATATATTTAATTCACAAAAACACCATCAATTATAATATATTTTTTATTTGTAACAAATACTTTGTTTTGTATCTAGTTATAAGTGCTTAGGACTCAATAAAAAAATATGAAAGACTTATTTGCAAAATTGATCGAGACAGAAAGCTGAGAACTTAGGAACAAATTTGAGGAATTTAAAATGGCATTCTCGAACAAAAAATCAAGAAATAAATACTTTTATAGGTGATGAACTTCAAATAATTGCACGTTGTCAACTATTAAGGATAAACAGAAAATCGTATTACAGGGGCAGACAAGTTCCGCTGGGGTACTTTGCTTTGCTTCACTGCTATTAGGAAGTTAAAAGTTAGGATGTTAAAAGTCCCATCTGGAAATAAAGGGTTAGGAATTTAAAGCTGTACAAAAATATTTCAGACAGTAGAAATCCTTGAAAGCAAAGTACACAATCATCTAATCTTTAAAATATCAGAAAAGCAAAATAAATATGAATAAATTGCTACACACTTTTATTTATGTAAAAATGAGCAACTGATTATGTTGTAAAGCATAAAAATCATTATTCAATTGTCAGTAGAGGATATAGCAGAATACAGAATGATTCAAATTAATCCTTAAAATGTTACAACTTTGGACATAAAGGTACAGAGCTCTCTGATTTTTCCTGATATGTATAAAAGGACAGGTTTTGTGGCAGCAAAACAATCATGCAAGATTGAAGTTTGGAAAAGCTAGGAGTAAAGGCCCAAAATGTTAAAATATCGAGGAAAATGTTAAAAATTATTATGGATAAACTTAGTTGATGACAATCATGAAACTTGAAGTCTCTAACATGAATGACATGTTAGTCAAAAATATGTTTATCAAATAATTCAAGCATTAGGAATTAAAAATATTTTTTTCAGTATTTTGCCTTTGTTTTCTTGTAAGATGACTGAATAATGATGAAAATAATCTAGACGTTAATAATATATCTAGCATAATATGAAAATAAATTTTTTATAGAATTGATATTTAAATTTTATGACTCCTAAATTTATACTTAAAAAGGTAATTCTTTCTTATAAAAGTCTTTTGGAAAACTGTATTGATTTCGTTAACAATGTTTAGTAGATTACCTGATAAAATAATTGGATCGATTTCATCATACTCTCGCAGTACCCAAATAATAAGTTTTGCCAGATCTAATGAATAAATAAATTGTCTAAGAGGTTTTCCAGATCCCCAAATGACCAGTGGCGCTCCATTTTCTGAAAATAAAAATAATAAATGATATACTTCCTGAAACTTAGAAAATCTGTTATATGTATTGAAATAAATAAATAATGATACTAAATAGATAATTTGGAACATAATATCTAAAAATTACTTTGTGCCTCATAGGTTTTGTGAATAAGTCCAGGAAGCACATGGCCATCTTCTAAATTAAAATTATCATACGGTCCAAAAACATTAGTGGGAATTACAGCAGTAAAATTACATCCATGTTGAGTATGATAAGCATGATTTTGGACATCAATTAACCGCTTTGCATATGAATAGCCAAAATTGGAACTATGGGGTGGTCCATTGTGAATCTAAAATAAAACATCATAATGTGTTTAATATTCAATAATATCATAAGTCATAAAAATGTGCTTAATATTTAACATTAATTCATTCATGTAAAAAGTTTGTAAATATTCGTACCATTGTTTCATCAATTGGGTAAGTAGTTTTATCTGGAAATATGCATGTTGATAAACAAGAAACAACTTTTTTTACTCCATGGTGAAAACTGCTGTTTAGTACATTGTCATTTATATGTATATTATTCCTCTGAAAAAAAAAGTTTTAGAATGATTGTTTTTACATAATTTTATGATTAAATGATAATCTTTAGCTACTTTGAAAAAGGAAATTTTAACAGCAAATTAAATATTAAGAAAAAACCATTGAATTATGCTACATGTTGTAAGTGATTTCTTTAAAGTAAAATCTATTAAGGCCTGTTTAGACGATCCAATTTCTTGGACAGAGATTGATTGATATTGATGGAAACTTGTTTTGCTTTGAGCTTTGATCGTGTAAACAAACATCCAAGAACTTGGTCCAACTTCTTGGACGATAGTAGAGCATGTTCTACTTTCCATCCAAGTTTTTTCTCCCTTAACCAATCAGCGTCTTAGGTTTTGTGACGTCAACAATCAGGCAGCAAATTATGTCACCTTCTTGTCTGTTTTCATATATTTTAGCACAAATAAATTGATCTGTTGCGGTTTATTTGTGTTATTATGATTTTATTTGAATTTATTTAGTAATTTTAAACTTATGTAAGTATTATTTTATAATGCTGAATATGAACAATGCGCATGCGCAAGTTTTTCTTTCAACGAATCAGCGACATTCAAGAACTTGGATAGTGTCACGAATCATCCAATTTCTTGGACAGAGAAATCTGTCCAATTTCTCGGATTCAAGAAATTGGACCGTGTAAACAGGCCTTTACTCACATATAAGAATGTTTTTCTGGACTAAAACTATTTTTCTCATTATTATTTATTCTAAAATGCATGTTTCACTAAAATGGAAATCATTTTAAACGTAAGTCAATGTTGTCGTTGGCCATTAAGGCAGAGGGGGCGGGATTGTTCTTGTTTTCTAGTGGCACCTTCTATGGCCAAGAACTCTTCTGCCACACCATTCATAGGGCGGACCTATTCTTACATCCATTCAATCATCCACAGATCACAATTTTGACCTGAACCAGAGAATGATCAATCTCCAATTCAGTACCTCCAGAGGTATTGATTTGTTACCGGAGCATGGAGGACTTTGTGACCAGACAGATTTAACCTGCACCAGTCACCATCTACTACACAGGGAGTCCTTGGCCGGCTGGATTTGAACTCCCATTCTCACAAGCGTGAGTCCAGCACCCTGCCAACCAGACAACAAAAGTCAATAAACCTGTAAAACACATCCTTTTCAAGACTAAAATTATATCTTGAAAATAATTGTAAATGTTAGAAATTTTTCCCATGAACTGACATGTAATTCATAATTGCTTTAAAACTTATTTAAGAATTTAAAAGAGTTTTCCTTCATTCAAATGACAGCAAGAAAAAACTCAAAACTATTTATACCACAATATGTTAAATCAATTTATAAAATCATCAAATAGCTTATCAATGTAAAAAATTCACAATTAAATCAGGAACATTACCAGAAAGTCTAAATTAAATTTCAGATTTCGAAATAATCCTCCAACCATTGCTGCTAAGTGTACTACATGAGTTGGTTTGTATTTCTGGAATATTAAGTCTGTTTCTGCAGCATCACTAAAATAAATATTACACATAATGAAAAATAATTTACTAATAGTTATTGTTTCATATATAATATTATTTGAATCATCATAATAACAATAAATATTTGTAGAATGTTCCTGCTTCAATAAGTTCTCTGTCATGTTAACAAAAGGATTAAATTTATGAGAACGTTCTCTATAAATATGTAGAAAATTAATTTTGTCTGCAGAAGTACAAATGCTAGATCAATTTGTTTTAATTCTTTGATCTATTTTCTTCTTATCATATATTTATTATTATAATTTTCATTTATTTATAATTAAAAAAAAAATTGTTAGATACTTTAGGGCATATTGAAAAATAAGTTTTATAAAGAAACCCATAAAGATTCTGAGCAGATAACAATAAAATGATAAATAAATAAACAACTATTAAGTTAAAACTTCACATAATGTTAGTATCTCAAATCAATGTCTATTACGTTTAATATGCATACGTAAAAGCATTTACAAGCTAGAAAATTATTATACTTCAAACACGCAAAAAAAAAAAAGTTCTAGAATTGAAATAAATTAAATCTTACATTCTTGCAAAGGAGATATGCAGGAAAAAAAGTTCAGAACTATTATACAATGTTTATGACTTTTTGACAAAAAAAAGTGTACTTGCATGACAGCTTTTGATAGTGACGGCATGCAGGAGGACAGCGTATCCACACTGGATTTTTAAAAGAAAAAATACCATTTTTTGTCAATTTCACTATTTTTTTTAATGAATTACAACTTTTTCTGTTTATTTTTTTATAAGTTTTTATTGCTTGCAATATTTTATAACATTTATTATTTTTTTATTTGCTTATTACTATCAATTTTATTTGTTCTTTCATAGGTAACAGTTCTATTTTCAGAAGTAAAAGTTCTGTGAACAGTAAAATACAAATACCTTGCTTTTTTTCTTATATAACATTAAGTTATGCTATAAATTTAAAAGAAATGTTAAAAATATTATTTCAAGGGGTTATATATAATTTAGAGAATTTTACGCTAAATGCAGACAGGAAGAAAAAAAAATTATCTGTTCATTTTGAAACATTTATATAAATTGGGGTTGTTAGCATTTCTCCTTTAAAAAATTTGCTACTACAACTACAATTCTTCCTCAAAATGATAAAAACACTGTCTGATAGATTATTATTAAACTGATAATAAAAATGATCTAAAAATCAATAAAATTGTACATTTATATTAATCATTAAAAGGAATTTATAAAATAAAATATTGAATTACACTAGATTTCCAGCTTTCGATGATAAAAATATCCATGTTTCTCCAGGCATAGCATTAGATTTTGTAACCTGTTCAATAGCTCTTCCCACGAGACCAGTGCCTCCAGTGACTAATATGATTTTTTCAGACATTATTTCAGATCTAAACACAAAAGAAAAACCATCAATTAAAAATGGAATCTTGTCTAAATTATAAAAGACAGACTAAAATAGAGAAGGAATGATGATAAGATCCAATCAAATTAAACTATCATTTACTAAATTAAAGCATTTAAATTTAGAAAAACGCACGATATAACTAGCATTAAGTGAAAAACTATCCGTAACCATAAGCACATTAATTGAAAAATTGGTGAAATCTCTTATTTCTTTTTTAATAACAATATCCCCTAATTAAAGGAATCAGATACTTTGCATAGCATTAAAAATGACACAACTAACATTGTAATATGAGAGAAAAAAGTAGAATTTTTTTCACCAATCCAAATATATTTCAAACAGATATTTGAGACTGAACACAATAATGCAAGAAAAATTCTCGTTTTGAGATTGATATGATATTATTGATATCTTATATAACTTCAATGTGTAATTGCACTTTAAGCGAGAATTTCATAAGCGAAAATGAGTACATATCTGTCATCACTATAATTTTAACCTTATCACAGATTGAAAAGATACTTTATTGCAAAATGACTAAACGAAATAAAACAAACGTCAAAGTTCAAGAAATAGTTTTTACTAAAACACTCTATTAAGTTTATTTAAATTAGATAAGGCAAACAAATACCAAAATTGGCTAATGCTAATGTATGTTATATTCACATGGGCTCGTGCCGCAAAAAAAAAAAAGCTTTTAAATTCAAACCAAAACAATCACATGGAAAAAAAAAATGTAGCAGACGTAATCAATGTGGTTTGTTGCCATACCATTGAATAATAATATAAAATATTATTTTAAAAATAAAAGAATTTAGTTTCAATAAATATTCATTATACATGCAAAATCAATCAAGAGTGAATAAAATTTTTTACACCTAAATAGTTTTAAAATTTTATGCTTAAATATAAAATTTTGTTAAGTTTGTTGAAATGCGTAATGACAGTTTGGTATCGAGGCTATATGCCAAAATTGGAAGTTGTCTGCTCTGCTCACTGCTCAGAAAGTTTGCTTATCGGTGAATTGTTACGATTGGTATGCGGTTTATTTAAAACCTCTTTTTACAGTTTTGTGCCGGGAAATCTTTGACTCAGTTTTTTTTTTGAATATGTCAACTGTTGAAAAATGTATTCAAAATACAGACTCAGCTGGCATTCTGTGGTACCTTGGTCTACTAGTTTTTTGTTGGATTTCATTTAAACTGCTTAGGTCATTATGGCGAGGACTATATACATGCATTTTAGCCGATTTGCTTGGAGCTACTGTAGATTGGAAGAAACTTGGGAAATGGGCCAGTGAGTATGTTTGTGATTATTTAACGTCAGAAAATGTTTACCATTACATACATACTGTACAAGTTTAAAGTAGTTAAATGTGTTGCATTTTCTGAATAATATTTAACACCGAAAACAAACTTACGCAGAAAACTAGCTTAGAATAATATCTTAGGGTGAATAGTTTTATTTCTTTTAGGATTTTTTTTCTCTCGTGATTGATATATATTATAACAAATATGTGCTGTATAATTAATGGCATTTAACAAAGTAAAAAGTGAACTATTGGTTTATGATTAATTACCTCAGTACATTTCATACCTAGTGTAGTGTGTTTAAAAGTGAAATTTTTATGTGAATGGAATGCTAAGTAGGTGACGTAGTTTAAGCTTTTTGTTTCTAAAATTGTTGAAAGTTTGTTTTGTTTCTAAAATTGTATAAAAGTTGAAAATTTGCAATTAAATTTTCCAATTCACAAACCACCTTGATTACTACAATCATTTCATGTATCTCGATAACAAAACAGATTGTTATATCTAAATTTAAAAGTTTTCAATAGAGAAATCACTAATTGTTTTGTTGTATTAACACAGGATTTGTTCTAATGATTTATTCACCAATTATATTGGGATAAAATTTTATTATTTTGTATCGTAACCAGGGTAACTTCACTTTTGGTTTTGATTATTTAATTCCTATATCATTTTTGATTTCTATATGAATTCTTAAAGCGTTTTTCGCTCAAGAGATTATTTAATATCAGTGATAAAAGTTGATTTCTATTGATTTATACTAATTTACTAAAGACATATTTGAAATCGAAAATGATTTGAACTTATGAATAACTGAACTGAGTTCTGTACCGCTCAAGAATCTTAAACATATTAAAATAAACATAGTTAATCTAAAATTTACAGTGTGATTGTAATAGCTAATAGGAATAAAATCTTTATAATTTAAGTTTCTTGCAACAATGAATTGAATAAGTTGTGAATTATTCTTAAAACTAACTATTTGAAGATCATAAATTATGAATATTTTTTCCAAAGCCTAAATTCCCTAAACAATAGGGATTGTTTCATTGTGTTGGGGCTTTGAAATTCGAGAGTTAACTATTAAGAAGTACCAGCCTTAGATAAATTTAGGAAGCCCTAAAAATAACATGAGCGTTTGCTTGTTAAAGTATCTAAGATTCAGAGCTCGGTACAGTATGTATAATAAAAGGAACACTTAAATCATTTTTAATGTGATTGAATTTGTTCTTTAAGATGCGATCTTTGGGAGTTTAAAGGTAGATCTTAAATATGATAATTAAATGGTGCAGACAGTATCCTAAGTAATTAAATCAATTACGAAAACCATACTTTTTCAGTGGGATCATACCTTTTTTTATTAATGCATTCAGATTTATTAATGATTGAAAAGAATTGAATTTTGCGGTACATCAATGCTTACCTTATTTTAAAATCCTTGTATCAGTAAATAGCAAAGTCCAAAATGTGATCAAAATCGATTTAATAGTTTCTGAGAAATAAATCTTTAAGAAAATTCTACATTTTTTTCTTATTTTCATATTTTTATCATGTAATAAATATTAATTACAATAACCGTGGAAAACTAAAGAGTGAGGAAGCTGAAGTTTCTAAAAAGTTTTAGAGGTTAAGAGAATTTTTCTTTCTTCAAAAAAGCAGTTGATAATTAGTATAATAACAATAATTAGAACTTACTTGGGACTTGATAGATATTGTGATGAATTCAAGTCATATTGTGGAACCAATGGCAAGTCTCAATTTTGATATTTATTTTCTCGAGTATTTAATTTGTAATAAATTATAATTTGGTAGAAGTTTCCACTAAGGAAATATTAAAGATCTCTTGAAATACAGACATTTAAATTCTGCAAAGAATATTTGTTAAAAAATGTAGCTTTAGAAGGGAAGGGAATGTGTCCCTCTAATTTATAAAATGTGAGAGGGATAAATCTCCCTCTGTCCCCTAAGTTACACAGTTCCTGAATAATTGTTTTAAAAAATTTTTGTTCTTCTTTTGAGATATTTTTTGGTGTACAGTATTGTAGCTGTGTTAAGATTTTTATTAAATTTGTTTAAATAGTTCCACAGATGTAGAAAAATATTCTAACTCTGTTTAGAAGAAATTTGGGTCCGTTTAAATTCCAAATGTAGTATTCTAAGAAAATATTTCTACTTTTACAAACACATTCTTATTAATATTAAATCATTATTTTTTTGACAAAAATGAATCATTGAACAATTTATATTTATTCATAAAATTAATTAATAGAATATTATGCAAATAAAAATTAATTTCTGCCAATTTTTTAAATAAAATATTATAAATTTAAGAACTGTTTGAGTTTACTTAATGCGTAACACATTAAAAGTGATACATTACTAAGTTGTGTTATTTAAAATTTGTCAATTGAAATTATTAAAAATGTGAGTGATTTTGTTTCCATTATTCGTCCGAAATGAATATTCTGTGTTGAGCAGTATAGGCTTAATACCAAATATTTGTATGTTACATGTCTAATTTAGTAGCAGCAATTGTTGATCAGAATCTTGTTACAATTTAAAAACAATTTAAATAATTGTTTTTCAATTTAAAAACTTCTTGAAAAATTTTTTAGCAATTTTTGCAATAACAGGACCCTATTTGCACAAATTAACAGAAGCAGGACCCTGGTTGAAAGAATATGACTTAACGCTTATTTTATATTCACAAATTATGAGTAGTTTTTCACAATTTTACTAAAACAGGACCTTTCACAAAATGTCTGGACAGACCCCAGATAGTCTACCCCTCCAAAATATGGAATTACTTGGTGGTGTGTCAACAACAATATATAGAACGAAAGGTATTCAGGTGTTTTGTTTTTTATTTGGCGCTCTATTTTATAGATCCTAACTTATAGAACTATTACTGCGGATAAAAAGAGATCATAAATTTTAAAATCATAAATTTATGTTATGCATAATTCGACTGCTCAAATTTTCAGCATTTTGAGGCATGTGTTGGAAAAGGAAATAATTTAGGATCTATAATTATACCATGTGACAGTAAGTCAATCATTTAATTAAAACAATGAAAACATGAAAAATTCAAACATAAAATGCATTTTAATTCAATAATAAATATTTTATGGTAAACTAATGTGGTTTTCGGATTAAAAATAATTTTGTCACCATGTTTTTTTTTCTTCCTGAAATTTTTTATTTTTAGATAAAACGTTTCCTAAATTTACCGTCACTTGTGCTTTACTTGAATTTTAAATTTACATTCCTAGTTTTTATTTCAAATTGTCTTAATTCGAAGAAAAAAGGTACACGGAATTCTGCCCTGCAATCCTTAATTAGTCCTTTATTCTTAATTAGCAGGAATGTCATTAAAAATTTCCGCTTAAAAGAGGAAAATTTAAAAGAATATTTTTGTTTAGAGATTTTTCAAGGTTAAAATGGATTTTGAAACATAAAAGTTTCATTAACCTTGTAAAAAATAACAAAAAATCCTGCTATATTTTTACATTTTTATTTTAGAGATTTGATCCATGTTTAAGTAAACTAGTAAACTTTAATCCATCCTTGAGAGAAGAAATTTTAAAGCCATTATTGCGTGAAAAAAACGATGGAATTCCAGTTAAAGATGAACTGAGTGGTGTTATTTCAAAGATTTATTTATTTATTATTATTTTTTTTTGCAGCGTATTTCAGGTTTCGACACGTTTTTTTTTTTAAATTTTTTTTTCTTAACATATTTGCATTTAACACTGTGTTTAACGGAATTAACTCTCTTTTTGGCAATTTTTAACAATGCAGGCTCTTTCTTATTTCCCCTCTTATTGCAGTAATCATGAAGTAAAATATATTTTGTTTAATTTTTCCTTTTTTTAAAAATTAAATCTTTCAACTGAATTTCTTAAAATAAATTATTTTACTAATGTACTGCTAGATTATTAAAGCAAGATCCCGTCTCCGTCTCAAGGACCACCAGTTAAAAAAAAAAAATTTATTTCATGTCCACATAATCTTTTAGCTGTATTTCGTTATTTAGAGATCAAATGGCTATTTCTGTGTTATTATTCTGTCTAGTGTAAGTGGGTATAGATCGTTTTGTAAGATCTGAAGGTTCGTGTCAAAGATATCAGCTGCTGCTGCACACATGTTTAAATATTTGAAAGTCAGATACAAACTTTAAAACGGCTTCTCTTTTAGTGGGAGGCAAATTTATTTTTGATATCGTGAAGTTGAAAAAATAAGTGTCCCTTACTTAAAAATGTTTAAGATATTTTAAAGTTTATTCTTTTTCATTACCGATAGCGTATGAAAAATTTTGTCGTTCATAAAATTGAAAATGCGTTTCAGGGTTTGGTCTAGAACAGGGTGCATAGCGTTTTTAAAAACTACTTAAAGGTGGATATTTGAAAGCCCTTTAAGGTGCTTTTTTCATTGGGTGTTTTTAAAAAGTGCTTAATTTTCTCCTTTTGAAAATGAGATTTTTTTTCTTTACCTTGTCGATTTTCGTCACTGAAGTGTGCTTTTCACATTGTTCTATTCGAAGTTATTCACAATTCATTCAACCACAGTCGATTTCGGTGTGCCGTTGGTCCATAGCGTATAAAAACACCAATCATTTTACATGTTTGATGAAATACTTGCGAGTCCGCATGTGCATATACTGAGCTGGGTTCGGTGAGATTATTGCACTCTCATGTGCAACTCTGCTGCATTTTGCAAGACATTCTCAATTTCAGACTTCATTTTTCACCCTCTGATATCGAAACGAAAAATCTGTCAAGCATTATAAATGGCTAATATAATCAAGAAAAGAGTTAGTCAGAAACTTGTTATTTTTATCATGATCAATGTTAAGTCTTTGAAAATTATTTTGCATTTTGTTAATGTATATAGTGCTTAAAAAGTACTTAAAAGGTGCTTATTTTACGTTGAAAGATTTGGTTTTATGTATATAGCATACCTGACAAATTTCACTCTTTCTGAGAATGAATTTTCCAAGTGGTAGTAAAACAATTACCGAAAATCAACCTTACTCAAAAATATATTTATATTTTGACTAGGTTAAAATTCGCTGTCGTTAAAATTAGTATGCTTTTATATATTTGTTGTAATTATTTAAACGTAGTGGTGGTCAAACTTATTTATAATTATCATTATAATTCAAAAATTTTAATAACATGACATGAGTTTTGGTACCACTTTAAATACGAAATTAAAATCTTCCGGAAAAACCGGAAGAGTTGGCAGGTATGTATAGTGCTTAAAAATATTTTTTGAATGCTTAAAAAGTAGTTAAAAGGTTCTGATTTTTTTTTTTTTTTTTTTTTTTTAAAGATTTGGCTACGCACCCTGTAGAAATGCGGCGGCACTTGACACAGAACTGTCAGGGGTCCCCTGGTTGTTATTTTAAATAAAATTTACCTGGTTAATAGTGAAGTGTTTTTAAATTACTTATAAGCATACCCTCCAACTTATGAGGATTTTGAAAATAATTCTTTCTAGTGGTAGCGAACCAAAGTAGAGATTTTTAAAGCAAATGGATCTCTCATAAAACTTTTATCAGAACTTAAGAATCTAGCCATATGGCCCGCACTTTTATAAGTAATAGTTAAAAAGTTACGCTAAAATTAATTTTTTTTAAATATTAAGACATTAATTTTGCTACCGTCTGAAAAGAAGATTTCTGAAACTACGGAAATTCCGTAGCAGTTGGAGGGTATGCATAAGTAAATTACGACATATTAATAGATTTGAGCTTTTATCTTTATCACTCTTTGTTAACTCATAATTCTGATAAACAATTCTTAAAGAAAAAAAACACAAAGAAATTCTTTGTAATGTTTAGGAGACCCCCAGAAATGAGGGAGCCCTAGTCCTGGGTCTCTCTGTCTTTATGATAAATCAGGCACTGATGCGCTCATCATTTCCTAAGAAAAAAGTGAAAATCATCTCTGCTAGACTTTTTCTCATTAAATTTTTATTGATATATTTCCAATTTCGACTTAATTATTTTTTCTAGTTAAAATAAATTTCGTTGTGATCATATTTTTGGTACAAAAATAAGCGAATTTTCAAATTTATTGTAGGATAACAAATCGTTTCAAGTAAATATGATTTCTCAATGTCTGTTACTTCATTTTCTTATTCATTAGAACATTTTAAAACGTTATTTTCGTTGTGTATATTCAAACTGATTTTAATCGCGTCAAATTTTTTCTCTCAATTTAATCAAGAGATACTAACTTCTTTTGACAAGAGTGTGTATTGTTTAAGTACATTTTCACCTTGACCTCATTCTGAATCCTACCTTTAATGAATATGACAGCTGAAGTTGACGGCTACATTTTCCTGCTTCAAGCTAAGGATGCTTGTGCTTTCTTATTTAGTTATGTTTTTAAGGAAAGTTTTCTAATTATTTCCTTATTTTTTTTTTTATTATGCAACTTTGCTGTACAGCTCATTGAGGAAACTGGAAGTATTTATGAACTTATTCTATATAGATCAGACTATCGCATAAAGTGAGCCAATTACCTGGGGGAAAAAATCAATAATTTTTATCTCTTTCTTATTTTCAACTTTAAGGAATTTATGTCTCTGATAATTTACGAAATTTTTTTTTATTGGTATACCCCACCCCCCGAAAACAACCATAGCAATGAGGCTCATGGGCCAATTATAAGGTCCGATTGTTTAAAAATTTCAGTGATTTCACAGATTGATTGGAAAACGTTACTCTGCATGAGTTTTAGAATCCTGATCCTCTTTAGATAAGAAAAGGGATCTTTATTCTACTACCTTCATGTTAACGAACGGATCATTATATAAAGGCAATTTCCTCATGTCTTAAGGAACTAATATATAAACATTTTTTGTTTAATTTTATTCAAATAAATTTGTTCAATAGAAGTTAGCAACCAAATTTTAGGGCAGTAAGCAATTTTAAAAGTTCTAAGAGTACTGAAAAATATAGAATTTCTTTCACATTGAAACACAATCGAACACATTTCTATGACTCAAATCGAATGAAAAATTATCTAAAATAATAGTTACTTAATGAGCATGATTAGTGAAAATGACAAACCATAATATGGTCTTTAATCATAATTGTGGTTTGCAATTCTTACCACGGATTAAAACTTTGCATTTATCTCGCTTTGAGCGATTTAATTGGAACTTAATAACTAAACTGAAATAGGCTTATTTTGAAATTTTAATCTTCGAACTCCGAAAATTGAGAATAAAATTTAAGAATAATCACCAAGGATTCGTATAACAGCTGAAAATGTATAACCATTCTAACTTGACGGAATTTTTTATCTACTCTTGTGTCTAAACTTTTGGGGCAAGTAAAATTTACATTTTATTATTTTTTCCGGATTTAATTTAGCTATAGCTTTTCTTTTTCTTCGAATCGTTTCATATCTGTTTATTACACTTACAGTGCAATTGAGGAAAACTCCACACTATTTTGAAATTTATATGAGAATTCCAAGTGTACCTAAAATTTCAGTTGCACATTGTATAAACAAAATGCATGTTAAATTTTTATATGATGTTCCACGTTGATGTGATTTGGCGATTTCCCCGGGCAATTTGAACTCACTCAACTGAAGAAACAGGAAGATATGTTCGGTGAATTTTAATTATCTTCAAAACGTGTTTCGACTGATTGAGTCTTCCGATTCTCAACACCTTATGTCTTCCGATGTTAAACACGCGTGTATTTCACGTTTTTTTTATCTATCAAAAGGATGAACAAAAGATATATTTAGAAAAAGATGATTGCTTTGATAGAGGAAAGAACTATTTTTAATCTCTGAGTAATGTATTTTCAGATATTTCGAGAGGGAGATTTCAGATATTTCGAGAGGGAGATATCGATTATTTATTGATTTTATATTGAGTACGGAATTCATGGGTAATGTAAAATTAATCGATTGATTAAAGCTAAGATATCGTCAAGTTTACGCTAATCAAAAATGCTTAACTTTGTACATATTAAAAATTCGCTTTTAAATATTAAAGTAGATAATTCGAAACGTATTTGACTTGATTTGTTCTAATTTTATGTTATTCAAATCGATTGTTTCACCTACCGCTTTTTTGTAAAATTAAAATGGCTATATCAGTTTTGATAAATTTATTTTGCATATTTTTTTTTTTAAATTTAGCATTTTTCTACTGCTTTGTGCAATAAAATGTCCGTATCTCATTTGTTGAAATTGATATACATTTTTTTAAACTTAAAAAATAGTTTTCGAATAGATTGAATAAGTGGTTGGAGGTTCCAAGTGACATTTTAATGAACTTGAATTAAGTTGCTTTAAATTACGTATTCGATGCTTTGATTTGTGTATCGGAAAATTTAGAGCTAGCTTTACCTTTACTTCTCGGCTGTAAGGTTCCGATTGGCGAAATCTCCTAATCCTTAACTATTGATTAACTATTTTGGAATGAAAAAATTTTGGTTTTGCAATTTTACCTTGCGTCAAATACGTTTTCCTATATTTTCAAAATTCTTGCGTTGATTTTCTGCTGGATTCTAACCTAATATCATCAATTACTTTAAAGATAAAGTAATGTCTTCTGGAAACAAATTTGAAATTCAAACAAAATGGAACTGCAGTTCACAATTACATTAATTTTATTAAATAAGAATGTTATATAAGAAGTTTTATTAATTAAGAATGTTCCCTAAATTTCTGAAACTCGTGAATTGAATTACTATATTATTTATACTTAACGATTTTACTTTTCCTGCGATATAGTTTGTTTTTCTAAACTAATTATTTCAAGTATTGATTAAAGAATTATTATTAAATAAAGAATAATGACATCACGTGTCAATTATGAACTGCATCGTTCGAAATGTTCTCAGTCAAATGAAAATTTACATTTCAAATGTTAAAGAAATTTGGAGTGCGCTCCAAAAGCTCTATGTCGTGGAGCACTCCCAGTAATTTTTCAAAATTCTAAAGCAGTAAAGCACATTAAATTTATGTTATCAAATAAATTTATTTAATCATGAATTAAATCATATGAATTAAATGATAAACTCAAAAAATGAAGAAATTTGGAGCGGGCTCCTAAAGCTCCGTGCCTTGGAATAGGCACAATGTTAAATTTTTTATTATGCCATCATGCTCTCAGTAAAATTTTCTACACACCTTAGTAGTTTCAAGTTTCCAAATCTTTTATCTTACTTTACTGCGTAAAGATAAACATTATGTAAACATGAACACCCAAAATAAAATTAGTAATAAAGAAAGGGCTTTAATAATTAGTGCGCCTATCTGGATACCTGCAAGTGACGCTCTAGATCCTGATTTGTTGCTAAAAACGTGGCATTTGTTTACGTTAGCAACTGTTCTTTCCATTCTATTTCGAGTAAGCCAAGCCCATCACAGAGATGCCAACTGCTCCGGACACGCCAAAGTAATTTAAAAAGAAAAAAACGGTAAATAACTACAAAGTAAATTTTGTAATTATTTGACTATTTTTGCTTTTGCTTTTTAAAAGATATAGTAGGGGTGCACAACCTTTTTCAGTGAAGGGCCACATGCACAGCAGATTGACCAATGAAGGGCCGCATGCCAAAGTGTTTAGATTATTAGATGATATGTTACATATTGAAAGCAATTGTTGGTGGTGATTGTTATATAAACATCATTGTTTATATAACACTAAATTCTTTTTATCGCTTAACCTTGTAATCTCTTTGCAGAAAATACAATACTTTAAAACGTTTAAAATTAGAAAATGCAAAACTGATTACTTAAGAAAGAAAACAGAATTCGAAAATCAGAATCAATTTATCAGAAAAAATTTAGATAAATTGAAATAATTTAAAAACTATGGAAAAATTGAAATTTTTTTTTATCACATTACAAAATACAAAAGTCCATTTAAACATAGATTTTAACGTTAAATTTTTTCTTCATAGAATTAAATTTCAAATAAATAAATATTCTAGTTATTAATATAAATTCAAGTTAAATACTTTGATTTAAAGAAAGTTTATAGGGTTAAAAATGATTAAAACAAAACCCCTTAAGTGGAAAATAAGATTTAGCATTTATTAGGGAATGTACTTTAACTTTCAGACATTTTTATTTTAAATTATAAGAGGCTGAAAGAGGGAAGAAAAAGAAAGAACGAAAACACATTAAATTTTAAGGAACTATATTCCTTAATAATAAAAAACTATTAAGATACTTGTTTACAACTTTTTATGACGAATATATTTTTAACATGACACTTATTATTTACAATCAATAAAATTTACATTACTTTACGAAACTTATCTTTTTTTATACAGTTAAAATTTAATGATATACAAATCATTTCCCAGCATATAATCATAAATGATATAAAATGCTACAAGAAGGTAGAAAATGGTTTAAAAAAATTCTTAATGGTTATACTGTAATTTGCAAAATTTTTGAATATTGTGATAATTTTATCTACTTGATCATGTGATATTTTTTGAGCCATTAAATGAAAATGTTATGATTGTATTTAAAGACTACTCTGTAATTTTGAACAGGCCAAATTCATTCTGGAAAACAGTCTTTCGACAGAAGCTGTTGTTGTGGGTAGTATTAAACTTAGAGCAAATAACATCATCAGTTTTGGAATTTGTCCTAGATGGTGTTCTTCCTTTCTGGGTTTTTAAATCGCGGAAATACAAATATCGATGTGTTATTTTTTAATTGCTTGAATACGAATTGCTATGCGTTATTTTTTAATTGCTTGAATACGAATTGCCATGTGTGATTTTTAAATTGCTTAAATAAAAAACTCGATGCTTGTTTTTCAAATCGCGTGAATACGAATCTTGTGGCTTTTAAATTGCGAAAGGACTACTCACAACACTTGATTTTTAAAATGCATGAATATGAATCGCGATATATGGTTTTTAAAACGCGTGCATATGAATTGCGAGAAAAGTAGCAACGGATGATATTTTAAACGTCAGAACACGAATCGCGATATGTGATTTTAAATCCCGTAAATACGAAACGCGATGGATTATTTTTAAATCTCGTTAATGTTAATACGAAATGCGATGGGCAATTTTCAGATAGCGTAAATACAAATTACAATGTATGACTTTTAAATTACAAGTGACAACAAAAAGAATAGGTTCGATGTGTGTTGTTAAACTTGCACGTGTTCATGGGACTAAAGAATTATGCAGTGTTTTGAATTATTTTTTTTGCAAAACGAACCGCGTTTAATATAAACACATCTCGTTTTTTTTTCCTGGGAAGGTGCTGATTTGGCTAAGATACGTAATTACTTTTTAAGTTACGAAAAAAAATTAAAACTGAATCGAATTTCACGAGTTGTAATATTGTGTGAAAATATCAGGTATATTCTAAATCACAAATAAAAATGCAGCAATAACGGGAAAGAAGAAAAAACACACTCGAAAAACCTCTTAAAAAATGCGTGTTAAAATCGGTACAACGCAAATGATAAAATCGGCACAAACAGAGCACGTAAAAAATAATTATTTTAATGCGCGATTCAAAACTCGCTTGCTGTCAAACCATAGTATTAAAAATATCATAATCTTTTTAAATCACGGGGAAAACGTAATAACTACTAAAACAATAGCCAAAATACTTTTATATTTCAGATGAAATTGGAGTAAATAAAGTCCATCAAAATTTTATGTAATTTAAATGCGGGATTTGAAATTAAAATGTCGCAATAGCGTATAAAAAATATCGGTACTTTCAAAACCTTGTAGAAATGTGTAGCAATAATTTCTAGAATAACGATTGAAAAATAATTTGATTTGCGATAAAATCGTTACAATTAAGCCGTGTCAAAAAATGGTTATCTAAATGAGCGATTCTTTACTCGCGATTCGTAATAATATCGTGCTAAAATATCGAAGTTTTAAAAACCGGGTGGAAATGTGCAGCAATAACTGTTGAAGAAAGGTTCTAAAGTCATTTAGATTTTCCATGAAGTTTGCACAAATAAAGCGTTTCATAACTTTCAAAAATCGCTATTTCAGAAACTACTTGAAAATGGGTAGCAATAACTACCGAAAAGTCATTGGAATCGGCACATACGAAAGGCGTCAAAAGTGGTAATTAAAATTCGTAAATCGTAATAATGATGTATTAAAAATATTGGGATTTTTAAAACTATGCTGAAATCCGTAGCGTTAACCATCGAAAAACTACATTGATTGAGATTGGGTGCGTCAAAAACTTAAAAGTGTAAATTTAAATTACCGAATTTTTTTTATTATTTTTCAAAAACAAATATTTAATTTTTTTTTCATTTTGTTCAGATTGCGGCCGCGGGCCGCACATGGAGGGTTGGCGGGCCGCATTTGGCCCGCGGGCCGCAGGTTGAGCACCCCTAAGATATAGCATGACTAATGTACCATAAAGTGGTAAATTATATAAACCTACGAATTGTTTAGAAATAGTGGTGGATAAAAATCTACTAAATTGAATTTATTAAAGCAAGAATCACAATTGATAAACTGCCACTTGAAAATCTATATTTGCTGTCCGGAGCAAGTTGGCATCTCTGCCATCAAGTATCAATTAAGTGACTCATTCTGTATTCTTTCACAAAGATTTCAATTCTTTCATTATATATTTCTTACTTAACACAACGACAGGCACAAAGCCATGTGGAGCATAAACAAACTAATTATGCATCGAAGTTGCCAGGTATACAAAGCAAAAATATATCAAGGTTAGCATAAAATACATAAACAAATAATAAATCTAAGCTAAGTAAAGACGTAGATAAGAAAGAATTGTATTTCAACAAATTCGATGTTCGATACTAAGCTGTATTTAATTAACTTCACGTTAATTAACATTCTAACTTATGTGGGGAAATTTAACTCAACATTAACACGCCATTTTGCTTATAAACAATTAGCTGTCGCGTACGTCATAGGTCACTTATGTGGGTATCTGTAATCTTCTTCTTGAAGTGCGGGTACCCAATTGTGATACTCGTGCTAGGATGAATTAGTGTCCTAGTTTTGAAATAGGAAATGAATTATTAATACTAGTAAGATCATTCACTTTTTAGAATGAATTTTGATCTTGGATTTTTACTGATATTGTCGGTGAGAAAACAAAGGAAAAAGTACAAATATAATTAAAATCTCTTTATGGTCGTCTTCAAGGAAATACTTAGTTCTAAAACTAATTACTTGTTTATTAATATGGCGCAAACCAAGGTTATTTATCCTGTGCAATTATCAGTATTGCCTAACGCATTTTTTTTAATTGTGGAGCTAAGTGATACTTAAGCCAATTAGTAAGCCGATTGTCTATTGTGTTCAACAGAGCTATAAAATAGTTCGTTGGTCCCACCGTTTTAAGTGATTCTAAATACGTGATTTGTTTATTTAATTTTGAGGTTTAATAATTCTGCTGTAAAAATTTTGTTCTTCAAATATTACTTGAGCATATTGGAAATTTTGGATTACCCTTCCCCCGCCTCTGCAAAAATAAGCAAAACACAAACCCCTCACATGCTTATGTAGAAAAGTTACAACAACCCTCTTCCAACTTTTTGCTTTAACTTAGACTTTTTGGGTAGTTATTAAGTTTTAGAAAAAAATTCAATTAAAAAGATGCAATATTGCTTTAAAAGTTTAGGTTCTAATTCATTTTATAAAATTTTGAGTCTAATGTTTTATCTAAATCTTTTTTTTTTTTTTTTCATTTGGGTTCAAAACTATTGACCTGTGAAACGCTTCTAAGAACTTTTTCTCCAATTTTTTTTTTCTCCCCGAATTCAATTTTTATTCCACATTAGAAATTATTCTACCAGTAATTTTTTCGTTAAATATTTTATTTTGTTCATTTTAAGAAAATTTTGATTCATACCCCTCCTTTTTGTCTGTAAAAATAAGTAAATCACACCCCGTTATGTGCTTACGTAATATTTGGACGGCCCTATTTGAAAAATATTGTAATACATGTGATATTTTTATTCTTCCGTCTGCTTTGATTTTTTATTTTAAATTAAATAAATGAATAGAAAACATTTACTATAAGGTATTGTTCATTTTTACAGCTTGTTTTTGAAAATTTAACTACCAAAATGTATCCAAAGCTTTATGTTTTAATAATACGTATTTGTAATTTCTGCTATAGTTGAATAAAATTATCTTTTGAGTTAAAAGATTTCTCCTGCAAGTGTGCTGATTTTCTTTCTTTCAATTTCGATTTCATGGATTTTGACAAATATTTTTAAACTGCCTGCTCTTCCTTTTAATAAGATTTCTTCGACGAAAGGTAAAAAGGTTGAAACTTTCATACGAAGAATCATGATCAGTCTTCGCCTTTACATTTTATTAATTTTTAATGATCGGAGTCTATTTTTGGCACCAGAAAAATTGCACAGCACGCCCGCTAGCGCAAAAAAAAAAAAAAAAAAAAAAAAATCTAAGTAATTGTTTTGATGTTCTTATTACCCATTGACGAAATGGGTGTTCAGCTGCTGTTTGATATTTTTTTTAGAATTCTTTTTTTTTTCACTTTTAATTTTATTTTATTCTGATTTCACGAACTAAGTGTCAATGGTTCAAAATGGTGACTTAAAATTTGCTAATTAATTAAAGCAAACTATATTTTTAAGGTACAAAAACAGGCACAAAATGCTTTCTTTCACTAAATAAATGTATCTTTTTTCGACGGATTGGATTTTTGACTATCAGAATAGAAGGGAGGGAATCCCCTATCTGGGAAATATTGCCCCGTAATAAATAGTAGTTATTAAATGATAATAACTAACTATTCAAAATTATTTTGTTCATTGCGTATTATCTTTGGATAAGCAAATTGGGTGCAAAAATTTTTGGATTCACCTAATTTTCCGAGGTATGGGCGAAATACGAAAAAAGTGTCAGTTACTTTTCGGAGACCAAACTGCCAACCGCTCTTTGACTAAACTATTGAGACCATATTTTCTAGACTGCGAATTCAGCAGTCAAAGGTTCAAATCCGTCGAAAAAAAGGTACGTTCATTCAGCGAAAGTACATTTTTTGTGTTTGATTTCGTAACCTAAAATATCGTCTGCACTAATTAATTAGCTTATTTGAGGAATATGAACCAATAACCTCTTTGAACCAATAAGATTGGCTAGTTCGTGAAAATTAATTATAAATAGTTAATTGAGTGACATTTTTTTATTATTTCTTTCCCGTTTTTCTATTAAAGGGCGCAGGCACGAAACCCCCAACGTGAGAACATACGCCTATTTTGCCATGTTTACTTTTAGATACTTATGAAATATATTTTGTAAAAAGAAATAAAATCAATTTATGAAATCTGCAATTTTATAACTTCAATTGCTTAAAACGTTGATATAATCCCACTTTTTATCTTAAATATTGGAAACTAAGAATTTATTACTAAAGTTTAAATTTTTGAATGAAAAAGATAGAATGTAATAACAGTAGTAAATGGGGATTGGGTTGATGATAAAGCTGAGGAAACTTTCTCGAAACATAAACTGGAAATACTACTTCAGTTCAATGCAGAGGTGGAGGGTAAGTTAGGTGAATTCATCTTCATTTTTTATATCTTTTGTACACGTGTTAGTACGTATAAAATGTTCTGCTAGAAAATTTTATTTTAAATTTCCATTTTTCAAAAATAACGAGGGGGGGGAGGAGGCTTTATAATATTCTGCTTTTTGGCGGAGTTTTCGGCAGTAAATAACTAAAAAACTTATACATTAAAAAATTTATCTGGGATAAAAATAATAGAGGTTTGATTAAAAATAACAGAAGTTGTAATTTAAATAACGTTGTAATTTAATTAATTTAAATTAAATACTACTTTTACAGTAACTAAGTTTTTGATAATTTTTATGATATTTTGTAAGCAAATCGAAAGATTGATTAAGATCTGCAATTTTATAAATTACAAATTACTGCAACAAAAAAAATAATAATAATAATCTTATTTTTGCGCTTTGATACATTTATTATTAAAGTATTCCAAATATTGATTTCCCTTTTAATTGTATATAGTATACTATAAGTATATATACAGTGTATATGTTATAGAATAAAAATTTATCCCAATAGAATTGGAACTCTATAGAATAAAATTTTATCCCCATACAATTGAAACTGTATAAAATAAAATTTTATCCCAATAGAATCAGATCTCTATAGAATAAAATTTTTACCCAGAAATTTTTTCTTCTATAGCGTTCTAATTCTATTGAGATAAAAATCGAAACTCAATGGAATAAAATTTTATCCCAATAGAATTGGAACTCTATAGATGAAATTTTATCACAATCCTATCAGAACTCCATAGAAGAAAATTTTATCCCTATTTAATCGGAAACTAAATCTGTGAAAACAGAATGAATTTTTTTTAGGTAATTTATTTGAATAATTTGTAATTTTAATGTAACAATTTATAATCAAGAAACAAAATAAAAATCGTGAAAAATCATGAGGTTGGGGAGGAAAGTTAGCAGGAGATGAACTATATTTTTATTCGTTTCTGTTTTTATCATTATTCTTACATAAATTTTTTTTTTTCTAGTTGTAACAGGTTCTACTGATGGTATAGGTAAAGCATATGCAAAAGCAGTAAGTATTGAGTTTTTGTACATAACTTTTTATGAGTGTATAACATTAATAAGAAATTTATTTTATTTTACAGCTAGCAAAAAAAGGTTTTAACATAGTTTTAATAAGCCGTACATTTGAAAAGTTGGAGACTGTAGCTCAAGAAATAGGTAGGAGATAATAGTTTATTATAAATATAATATTAATACTAATTTATTTTTCTCTTTAAATTTCAAAATTTTTTCTACGATTTTTTTATTTTATCTTGAAGCTGATATAAAATTAATTGTTCAGAATTACTTTTTTCATTTAAAATGCTTATAGCGTGTTAAGCTTTTTCTGATGTTTCAATAAGTTGCATCGTTACAATAAAAACCAGTTTCTCCCTATTTAAAAATGTGTTAAACGCTACTTTCTCAAAAGTTAGCCGTTAAAATTTCATACATTTTTGTCAGATTTAAGTAATCTTTGGGTTAAGTAATCTTAGTACTTATTTCTGAAAATGTAATTCTAAAATATTGATTCATTCGAATTAAAAAAAATCCAATAATTTTATAATACTTATAAGACAAGACTTTCCAAGTATTTGAGCCCAAGTTTTTTACTAAATAAAATTCATAATTTAGGTTTTCAAATTTATAATATGTTTATTAAAGCCTTGTATTTCTATTTTATCAAAAAAGCATTATAATTTTATAATAAATCCAATCTTTTAAAAAATACAAAAATCAGTCTATTTTATATCAACCAAGACTATTATCATGTTATATTCATAATACTAATCCTGTTTATTTACATGGTTTGACAATTTGTTCATTCATATTTCTCTGATAAGTGTTTCCTTGTACAGAGTGCTCTATAATCACTGCCTCGAATATATATTTTTAGAATGCATTAATGTTTATGGAAATTAATATTTAAACAAGGAAAAAATAAACCTTATCAAACACATCATTAAAAGGAAGGCAATACTAAAAATATTAAAATCCTGTTTGATTACCAGAATGTAGTGAGAAATGAAAAGAAATTATTAGCAAAAAACAACCTACAAATTTCTTCGAGCAATCAAACTGGTTTTAATTTTTTTCATGCTTAATTTACCAATATATTTTAAATTTATAAATATTACTATGATTCACTCCCTTTTTCATTATATTTATTAGTCTCTTTTACAAAAAAATGTTTTAGTTTTATAAAAATACGATCACTAAAATAATAAATGTGCAACATAATTCCATGCAATTTTTTTTTACACAGTTTATGTTTTTAAGAAACCAATTCAAATAAATTCCTAAATTTTATCACATAATCGCTAAATAATTTAGATTGAAGGTACTTTTAGTCCTTATAATTATTTCGATATAACTAGTAAAGAAAAAAGAAATTGAGGTATTACCTGGAAAATTCTCATTTCACATATTTCTACACCTTTGCAAGATGCTTGTATCCCCTATTCTGATGAACTATTGTATTTTGTAAGATGATCCCTAAAGTGATTATTTTTTTTCTAACTAATAAGAGATATTATGTAATTTTTTAATATCTCGATTCTATATCACATGGTTAATCAAATTTTTTTTCTCCAGAGAAATCATATTCTGTGAAAACTAAAGTTGTTGCTGTTGATTTTACAAAAGATGTGGATATTTACGATATTATTAGGCGAGAAATTGAAGATTTGGACATTGGTGTTTTAGGTAATTATTCAAAAAAAAAATTTTTTTAATATAATTTTTATGCTTAACTGGTGAGTACTTTTTCAATATAGCGTCTATTACCAAATTCTGATCCATATTATAATTTAATTTTTAATTTATCTCTTTATTACTTGGAGGAAAAATAATGTATGGATATTTCAATATTACAGTAGGGAACCGATTATCCGGAACGATCGGGACCATCGCTATTCCGGATAACTGATTTTTCCGGTTTTCTGAATCGCTACAAAAAGCCGTTTTTTTTATTGTTAAACCCAACTAAAAAAAAACAAAAATAGTTGGAAATAATCTTAAAAAGAAGAAAAAACGATGAAGTAATACATTAATGATTATTTCTAAAATGATGGTAAGGTAAACATCTTTCAAAAAAGAAAGAAAAATCCTGAAATCTTATGAGGAAAGAAACTTTTTTTTAAAAAAAATGGCGAGAAAATTTATCGAATTTCGTTCCGGTTTTCCGGTTTTCTGATTTCCGCATAACGGGTTCTGTACTGTATTATGCTAATAATTATGAAACAAAATTTCACATTTTAAATTAATAAAAATATGAACTTATAATTTATTTCCCAGTTTTGATTGTAAAAAGCAAACTTTCGGTTGAACTCTAAGTTTGTTAAGGTAATTGTGAATGTTATAACTTATAAAAGACTACTTTTAAGATATTTAATTAGAGGAATGAAAATTTCCATCGTTTTATCTTTAATAATCTTAAAATAATTTTTATATCTGACATGTGCAATAACTAGTTTAATTATGATTTTTTTTTTTTTTTTTTTTGCATGTACATAAATTACAATTTATTAAAATAAGCCGAATTGTAATTTACATTGAAACGACAACTTAAGAACTGCTATAAACATTGAAAATGGTTATTAGGGAAACATATTTCCTTATCAAAGAATTCAGTTATTTTATTTTGATTTGTAAAGCGCGATCAGAAATATCAATGCAATATTTTATAAATGCTTGTTCTTTTCATAATTTGTTCAATATATTTTTTTGTCGATATACTATAGTTCGTTTTAAAAAATGACATTTCACTTGAAATTATTTCATAAAGGCAATCAATTATTAAATAAATTAGGAATTATAGGTTGGAGCTAAATATAATTTGAGGTTTCAAAAAATTCACCACTAGTTATAAAAAGTACTCCTATTTAACTCTATCGCGGAACCCTTGGGTTCCGAGTAACACCATTTGGGAATCGCAGCTGTAGAGAGTAATTATAGTCTATTATTAAAATAAAAGTTGAGTGTCAAGTTTATTTCAGTGAATATAGTTTTTCTTCACCATTTACAATTAGAGTAGTTATCAACAAAATATCTATTTAAAAGTGTTAAATTTAACGTATTTGGAGTGGTTTATGATAAAAATTTAAATTTTTTTTTCATTTTGTTAGAATTTTGAGAAGAAGATAATCAGAATTTTTAGAATAATTTAAATACTGCCTTGTGTTGTATAGCTTTATTTATTTATTTTTTTTTATGAAAAAAAATCTGATTTGAAAGTTAGATCTTTTTATTAAATTTTTCCTTTATAATGTATGAAAAAATTATTTTCAGTTAACAACATTGGGATGAGTTATAAATATGCTGAGTATTTGACAAAGATTGTGGATGGAGTGCAGGTATTTTAATTATGATAATTTATTTAAATATTTAAAGATAATTATTTCTTAATAACAGGGTGCGCAGCGTTTTTAAAAAGTGCTTATTTTCGACTTTCAAAAGCCCTTAAAGGTTCTTTTTTCATTGCGTGCTTTTAAAAGGTGCTTAATTTTCCCTTTTTCAAAATGAAATTTTTCCTTTTCTATGTTGATTTTCGCTTCGAATTATTCAAAAAGACA
This sequence comes from Parasteatoda tepidariorum, assembly GCF_982258835.1. Classification (NCBI taxonomy): domain Eukaryota; kingdom Metazoa; phylum Arthropoda; class Arachnida; order Araneae; family Theridiidae; genus Parasteatoda; species Parasteatoda tepidariorum. Next base: position 81,760,672 of record NC_141755.1, read on the forward strand.
CAGTTCACATTGTTCTATTCAACGTTTTCACTATTAATTCAAACCCAATCAATCTACTTCGGCGTATTATCAGTCCGTAGTGTATGAAAACGCCATTCGCTTTACATGATTCAAAATTTCATGATTTTTGACAATTGTCAAAAACAATGCCAAAAGTTTTTTTTCTTTTGACATGACGTTGTTAAAACAAGATAAAACCGCCAATTGTCAAAAACTTTCCAACCCTGCCTATTTATGATACTTTTTTAAAGTGCTTAAAAATATTTTTTGAGTGCTTGTTTTTTGTTGCGTAATTTGGCTATGCACCCTGATTAATCTTAATAAAGTTAGGGTTAACTATTAGGGTTAACGAATAAAAGTGAAGGGACAGTATTACGTAATTTTCATCCTATTTAAAGTACATCCTAATAACAAAAGATCTATATGTTTTAAACATATTAATTCCCCCCCCCTTTTCTTTCAGTTTAGTGATGATTGCATAAAAGCTAATATCACATCATGTACTAGAGTAAGTTCTCCTGATTTTTTTCTTTTTATTTAAATAAAACACTTTTAATTTCATGATATGATTGCAGTCTTATAAAAATTTATTTTTTTCCAGATGACTATGCTTGTATTGCCAGTTATGGAGAAACTTGGCAAGGGTGTTATCTTAAATGTTTCATCCTTAAGTGCTTTATCACCTATGCCACTTTTAAGTTTATATAGTGCCTCTAAGGTAAAGTGTTTCATAGAGTCTAGATAGTTTTATTCACAGTTCTAAAATTGTATTAATTTTTTTAAAACAAAGATGAATATTAATTAGATAATATGCATATTATTTATTATAATTTTATTACCAAAACTCAGATTTGAACAATCCAAAAAAAATTCTTAAAATGCCCCTAAAAACAAACAAACTCATATGTAATTAAACATAACTTTCAATCTAAAAAATATTTCCTTTTCAAATTTAAATATTAAAATACAAATTTTGAGAGAAATCGTGTTACAATTTTTATTAAAGTTTAAGTAAGTGTTAAATTGGGGGAAAGTTACACACAAAAAAAAAAAAAAAAAAAAAAAATACCAAAATTGTAGGAGACATTAAGAGAAAGTATAAAAAAAAAAAAAATTGTAAAAAAAAAATAGATGTATGGTAAATAAATATACCTTAAAATCTCTCAACATGCCTCAAAGAGAACCAAAAAATTAAGGTTATCGAAATATGGCTGATATTTACTGCCAAAATTCTGATATAAGATATTCAGTTATGGATTTCTTAAATCAGAGTTAAGAAATTTATAATTTGATCTTCTTTGAGTTCGAATAATTCTTTTCTTTTTATTATTATCTTACCTGTTTTATTTAATTTGGTTCTACTTTGTTGATAGATTTCTGGGTAATGTAAAATGGCAAATACAATTTATTTTAGCATTTTAATTACCCAGGGAATTGAAAGAAAATATCACATAACAAACAACTTTTAAACATTGAATCGGTTAAGGGTATATATATTTTTAAAAAAATACTTATCTTTCATATTTTTGTTTCATTCTATTCTTAAATACTGCATCCAACTTATTTTAAAACGATTTCATTATTTTAAGCCTACTTAATGTTTGAATTCTGTGCAATATAGCAAATAACCCTACAGTCAATTTTTAAAGGCTTAGATATTTTGATATTCAATAGTTATATACATTAGCGAGACTATTTTAAAATTAAATTTTCTGTTGTACCTGTATGAAAGTATTGTTTTACTTTTAAAATTAAGTCAATTTTTTGTGTTGTAATTTTACTATTGTAAGTATAAAATAATTCATCTTCTTATTTATTAGGTATATGTTAAGTTTTTGACTGAAGCTGTGCATGACGAATATAAATCCAAAGGAATTATAATTCAGGTGATTATTTTTGTGAACTTTAAATTTTTACTTGCACAAAATTTCGTAAGCCTAGCTTAAATATTTATGGAGATATAGACATTTTTTTTAAAAAAACTAATTTTTTTATCTTGTTTTTTGCTGTAACTTTGAAAATATTCAATAAAATTGTTAGAGCAATTTAAACTTAATTATAAAATTTTTGCTTTCAAATGTGAGAAAAACTATTTTAAAACTGCGAAAGATATGAGTAATTAAAGTAGTTATTTTATACTGCGCGTGCGTCGTATAAAATAAGATTCACTACTAAAATTAAGAATTTTTTTTTCTTAATTTTGTCGTAAATCTTATTTGGCAACTAATAAAAAACAAGTCCTATTTGAATATCTTAAGAAGTTTCCAATATTTTAAGTAGTTTTCATATTTTTTAAAAGAATGCTCAAGATGATAAGGGGTTTTCCACATATTTCATTTTGTACAATTGAACAAGATTTATTAAAAATGACTCCGGCATTGTTCGGGATCATCTAAAAGTATATTTTTTTCGCCTGTTTTCTTTCCTCATTCAATCAGATTTTAGTGTATGAACGTTTATTGTCAGGGATTATCATTTGTTACATTCTGTTTTATGATACAAAATAATGTTTGTAAGAAAACCCATATAATTTTAAGCTTCCTTTTAAAAAATACGAAAACTACTTGAAACTTTTAAGATATTCAAATCATACTTTTTTCATTAGTTGCCAAATACAATTCATTACAAAATTAAGATTTTCTTTTTAAAAATTGTTTTCGTGTAAGTGCAGTATAAAAGAACTACTTTAATTGCACATATCTCACACAGTTTTGAAGGAATTTTTCTCCAAGTTTAAAGCAGATAATTTTGTAATAAATTTTAAATTGCGTTTCATTTTATTGAATATTGTTAAAGTTTTAGCAAAAAACGTTAGACAAAAAATTTTGTTTTTATAAAAATGTTCACATTTCTATAAATATTTAAGCCAGGCTTATGAAATTCTGTGTAATTATTGCATATAGTACTAAAAAAAAAAACTGTCACAAATCTACTGCTACATTTTTTAGTATAGGGTGGTGAAAAATATTATTTTCATTTTGTAATTTGTTGCTGGTCTCTCAAACCTATACTTCATTGATATGTATGAGAAATCGAATGATCTAAACACTTCTGAAGTTATAAAATAATTTTATAAGTATTTCTGGAGAAATATGAAAAAATGTATTAGTGTAGAACCGTTTCTGTTATTTTGTCCTCCCCCTTTATATTTAAATAATTGTGAAACAGACTATTTGGAAGTGTTATTTCTGACTTTCAATGTCACAAATTGATTCATATTCTTACTTGATGTATGTATCAATCATTACTTACTGCATAAACTGTGTTGAAGTGTCTCATTTATCTGCAAACTATTTGATATGCTTTGCAGATAATCTTTTTATTATATTATTTCGTTATTCAACATGAGTGTTTTTATAATTGTACAAGATTTCATAGTGGTAGTGTGGTGTGGCAAGTTAATTGTTTCCATGTCAAATTGAGAATCAGTTCCCCCTTTTCTCAGTTCTTAAGTTGCTATTTCGAAGCAAAACTGATAAAAAATATAATAGTTATAAAAATATTAAAATGTAATAAATTTTTAAAAAATTTTGTTGGAAACAGTGAAAAAACAGCTCTAATTTTATATGCAGTTACATATTTTAGCTTTCAAAATACTGATTAAAAAAAAGCCTGATATGTTTGAAACTACATAAGATTTTAGTTCTAAACAAATTAACACTACACATTTTTAGAATTTTTGTTGAAAATGAAGTAAAACAATTATTATTAGGCACTGCAAATAAATATTAAAATGCAATATAGTTTTTTGAAAATGAAATGTTTTTAAGTATATCCTAATGTGTATGTAATAACATTTGAAATTGTACACTTTATTATTTTACTCTTTTTGTGTTTGAATTGCATTCATTTTCTTAATTTATGTTCTAGGCTGTACTACCTGGTTTTGTTTCAACCAATATGTCTAAAATGCGACCAAGTTTCACAACTTGCACACCTGAAGCTTTTGTTAAATGGGCTATGAAGTCAGTTGGAGTGGAAATGAGGACGTATGGCTATCCTGTCCATAAACTTCAGGTGAAAGAATTTAAATTTATTCCAGACTCTTATCCATCATGTTTTAAAACCAATTTTAAAATAACAGTTATTTAAATATTTCATTATTATAACTTTCAATTAAGGTCAAAGTTCATATTTTTTTCCATTATGTTTATTTGGAAATGTGTTCTAGCACTTTTAATCTTGACACTAAACAGGTAGAATCTGATTGCTGTCTTGTACAAAAAAAAAATCTGTTTTTCTCTACACTGTTCAAAAGAAAAATGCTGATAGCCAGGCTATCTAGCTTGATATTTTCACTATTTTTTGATACAATCTTCTGACTTTTGATATTGTTTATTTTGCAGGGATATATTCAAGAAGCTCTGATCCAGTATTTACCCGAGAGCCTTAATCTTTCAATTGGACACAGCATGATGCAGGGAATAAGAAAGAAATATTACAAAAAGTTTGGCTTAACTGATAAAGAAAAATAATAATGTTCAACTTCTTTTTCGTATATGTTATTTCATCACTCTTTTTTTTATTTGTTAAATCTTATAACACAATGCTGGTACATTCCGAACAAAGTTCTTTTTCTGGTATACTGTCATTGAAACTTAGGAAATAAAGGTTTTGTAAGAAATTTATTTTCTTTTATTTCTCAGAAATAACACCGTGACTACCACTACTTCTTAAAGGGTGGGTTACATTATGACCACCCTCCATCTATAACAATGGGCTTGCCCAGGTTTTCATGGGGCACATTAGGACCCATAATATTCATAGAACAATCCCTGACGTCTGTAAGCTACTTGAACATAGTTGCAGACCAGGTTCACCCATTCATGGCAACAGTTTTTCCTGCGGGGGATGGTGTTTACCAACAGGATAATGCACCATGTCATAAGGCAGGGGTAATTGTGAGGCCAAGTCAAAATTCCGGAAAATTTCTTGAGTTAAAAAAAAAAAAAGTTTAAATTGAAAAAAAATTTAAACAAGGTTTTTTTCCTATATTTCTTAGTTTACTTAAAATATATTTAAAATTTTACACATACCTATACCATTTACACATAGCTATGATGACCTGGAGAGGTAATTAAAATTTACAAATATGTCTTTCTTTCTTGAGTTTATGATTATAACAACTATTTACTGATAAAAAAAGGAATATTAATCATGAATATAAGCTTATAAAGTATCTCTCTGGCTCTCCCTTACAAACAAATAAAATATACTGTGTTTTTAAGTTCCACCTTTGAAAATTTGATTTCCGGAAACTTCTGCGATAAATGATATTTTGAAACGTCTGGACCTTCGATCTCCGGAAACTTCCAGATCACTGCTAGCGAAAATTCCGGAAATCCGGATTTTTTCCGGAGCACAATCACCCCTGATAAGGATTGAATCATCGAAAGACATTCCAGTGACTTTCAAGTCATGTCTTGGCCCCCAAATTCACCTGACCTTAATCCAATAGAGCATTTGTGGTCCTACTTGGAAAACCAAATTCGTGCCGCCACGCTACCCCCTCGCAATGTGAGGGAATGGTACCAGATACCTCAGATTACGTATCAGCACCTTGTGAAATCAATGCCACGGTGGGTGCTAGCAGTTTTGAGAGCTAAAGGTGGTCTTACATGTTATTAGCAGGGTGGTCATAATGTAATGGCTCTTCGGTGTATATTATATAGTTCACCTCCAGCAGTAGTCGCAGAGTTTACTACTTGCGATAGAAAGGTACAGATGAAACATTCTAGCAGTTTTCGCTTGCAGTCGGTAAAAGAAAATAATTTTGATTGACAGTTTTGCTAGTGATGATGGGCCATACATATAAAGATGCAGTTGCTACATCATTACAATTTAAAATGTTGAGTGTGAAAATGAGGATATTTTTTTTCTAACTTTGATTTTAAAGGTAGAAGTGATTCTTTAACAAGTAACTTTTTAGAAGACAATAGATCTATTTATACAGTCAAACTCTCTATAATAAATTCTAGCTTTCTTACCCCTGTAAAAATTAACAGTTTAACAAAAGATCCATATAAAAATTACTTTTGAAGGTTTACCCTCCCCCAAAGAAGCTGTCAAGTACCAGATTCTAAAAAAAAAAAGATGTCAAATTAAGCAAGGCAAATATAATTAAAAGATAATTTATTTCTCCATTATCACACATTTCTGGCTATAAACGCCAAGATAAATAACAGAAAAACTTATTGAAATTAAAGCACACAAGGTAAAAAAAAAAGTAAAACAAAATGGAAGCAAACTTATTTAAAAACTACGATAATTTACAGGATATACATATCACAAACTCCAAGGCATCAGTTCATTTTTATAAAACAATTGGTCATAAAGCTGTTGTAAGTTAAATAAATGCAAGGAGATTTTTGCATCAAGATAAATGCAGATTATTATCCATCATTAATAGATAATGAATAAAATTATCTTGGTATATGTCTTAAAAGGTAAAATTTTTTTAGTGTTTAAGTATTTTTAATGGGTAACAATAAAAAAAAATACCTTAAATGATTTTAAGACTGATATTGAGAAAATGAGATTATTGGATGCAAGAGGGAAAAAATTCAATTAGTGCTAATAACAAAAAAATTGAGCTAGTAAATTTTCAATACATAAAAAATTAAGTAGTATCATTAATTGTAGCGAAAATATGTATCAGTGTTTGAAGAGTTTTTAGAAATATGTTTTTGCTATTCTTAACAGAAAGATTCATTAACATTTTGATTACAGTTTATAAAGAGCAAATTAAGGAAAATATTTTAACAGTATTTTATAAATGCATAAAAAGTCCATATATTATGTTGGTTTGAAATAAATTTTTAAAATACATGGCAGAATTTCACTGATGCTTTAGAAAATTGAAGAATTTCAAACCAGAAATAAAAACTTATATTTCTTTTATGTCCATGAAACTTAGTTCAATGAATTCTTTATCCAATAGTGAAAAATAATTTCTTAATTTTGACTTTAATTTGAATAGGGTGCTGATTTTAATATGAATACATATAGCGTTTGCTTTAAAAATTCTTTGTAGAACATCATTCATATACAAACTTTTCATTAATTTAGAAATTCAACTATAGAGCGAAACATGGGTACAAATGTTTCTAATAGTCCGTGCTTTGTGTAAGCACAAAAAATTAACAGTTAAAAGAATAAAGAGTCAAATTTAACAATTATAAATTAGCATTCATATTTTAATTATATATATATTGTTCATCTACTAAGTCTTGTACAACACATTTAATCTATAGCACACAACATTATATAATTTGATGAAGACAAAATATAAATCTGATGAAATGTTACACAGCTTCATGAAGCATAATTTTTTGTAAATGAGAATAAAGCACTGCATTTTTTAAAATGTAATTTCATCTGAGCTGAATCCAGAGCTGCCAAAGCAAAAATTTATGCACTATTTGCTTTTTCTTAATAAACACATGAAGGCTCAATTCTTAGTTCCAAAGTGTTACATAACAAAGCATATCAAGCATTTTTTTTTTTGTTTATACAATCTTAAGTTTGTACAAAATTTGTTCAGCTTTTACTAGGTGACAAAGGAGATTTTGTTCCTTTCATAAAAACCTCAGAGTTGATATTTTTTTCATCTTCTTCCTCCCTGCAAAGAGTGGTTGTTATTTACAACTTTACTTTAAAAAATAAATAAATAACAGGATTCAACAAAAAATAAGCACTTTTCAAGCACTCAAAAAATATTTGTAAGCACTTTAAAAAAATATCATAACTAGGCAGAGCTGGAATGTTTTCGACAATTGATGGTTTTACCTGGTTTTAACCGTCGTGTCAAAAAAAAAAAAAAAAAAAAACCCCAACCTTTTGGCATTTTTTTTAGACAAATGTCAAAAATCATGAAATTTTTAATCATGTAAAACGAATGGTGTTTTCATATGCTAGGAACTGACAATACGGCGAAATAGATTGGGGTTAAATTAATTGTGAAAACTTTGAATAGAACAATGTGAATTGTGTCTTTTTGCATAATCCGTATCTAAAATTAACACGGTAAGGGAAAAATCTCATTTTGAAAAAGGGAAAATTAATCATTTTTTAAAAACACCCAATGAAAAATGCACCTTTAAGGGCTTTTAAAAAACGCTACGCACCCTGAATAATGAGTAAATAAAATTTTAATCAATTTTTAAGTTAGTAACAACCAACTCAAATGATTCTTCAGTCTTATCTTATTTAAAAAATAAATAAAATAATGTTGCTAATTAAGAGATGCCAATTTTTCAAACTAGCAATCAGTAATTAAAAGTAAAATAACACAGAAATCTATACAATAAGCGTTTAAGAAACTAAAATTAGTACAGGTTTTAGATGTATAAACAACTTAATTCTATAAAGGTATATAATAATAAAATTATGCATTAATATACTATTAAATAAGAAAAAAACATTTAGATAAACATACTAAATTAAATTAGAACTAGCCCTTAGTGCCTTTTTATAAACCCTTCATTTGAACCACTAAACATTTTTGCTTATAGCATTTCAGATGAGTTTATGATCTTTTGCTTTTATGTAAGAAGTTTCAGAATAGCTTGTTGGAAGGGGAAAAGATGAGATTTATTTGTTTCAATCAAATCGTGTTTTCATTTATTGTTTTTAGAATTGTTTAAGGAATAGAAAAAAAATAATCATAGATTTGTTGCAAACCACAAAATTTCATAACGCTTGGCATTTAAGAGAAAAACTCATTTTAAACAGATTGTGGAAATTCTCAAAAACTGTAATTTTTATTATTCAACTCAACTTGCAATTTTTATTACTCAATCTTGACTATAAAACCATAATAATTACTGATAAATTGTAATAGTTGGCAAACGTACTATTTAAGTAATTATCTTTAATATTGTAATTTCTACAAATGAAAATTAAATAATTTTTTTTCAAAACGAATAGAAAATTTGGTATTTTTCCATTATACCGCCGCCAATAATGATGCAACCTAAGTCAAACGGAATATCGCTTCTGGTAACTTTTTGCCTCCGCATTTTCAAAGCAAGTCGCTGCCATTTTTTCTTCATCAGTCACGTCTTTTTCTTAATACGAAAAATTTACGCAAAAACAATGAAAATTTGGGATTTGCCCAAAACAGAGAAAGAAGCAGTAAGATTCTTTTAAGAGAAAGGCATTTTGGCTGAAATCGCAATTTGTGGTGCGAATCATGAAATGAAATTGTATATCGAAGATGAAATTCAATGCGTTGCAACCTTTCATCTTGTCTGCTGTAAAAGAAGTATCCGTAAAGGCGCATGGTTTCAGTCATCGAAGTTGAGCTTTTTGAAGAGTTTATTTATTGTTGGAGCGAAGAATTAACTTAAGTTAAATGGTGTGAAAAGCAGTTGGAAATCAGACACGGAACAGTTGTAGACTGGAATAGCTTTATGCATGAGGTTTGTGTGAATTCTTTGTTTAATTGTAAGCAACCGAAAATAGAAGGACCTGGCATTATCATCGAAGTGGACGAAAGTTTGTTTACGAAGGCTTAAAAACAATGTGGGTCGGATTCTACCACAACAATGGATATTCGGTGGAGTTTGCAGGGCGAGCGAATTTTTTGTGAAAGTGCCAAACCGATTCAAGAACAACTTATTGAAGGCAATTAAGGAAAATATCGAAAAAGAAACTATAATATATTCCGATTCATGGAAATTATACTGACTAGTAAGCTGGAAGATGAAAATTTCGAACATTTCAAAGTAAACCATAAGTACAACTTAGTCGATCCGGAAACTGGAACGCACAAGCAAAAAATAGAGTGACTGTGGGGCAGAGCTCAATGGCGAAATAAGAAACACAGAACAATAGCAAGCCATCATCTTGAAAGTTATTTGGCAGAATTTATGTGGAGAAGGCAAACAGAGGACCCATTTGAAAAATTTTTGAGCTATATTAAAATATTTATGCCTCCAAAGTAAAAAAATTTTTGAACCATTTATAATTTTTTTTTTTTTTTTTAAATGTCAATGTTGAGTGCTGTCGCCAAAAAGTCTGCTTGGCGAGATTTGCTCCGGTATAATGGAAAAGTACTGAAAATTAATAGACTAACTAATTTGTTACTACCCTAGAAATGAATAAAATGAGCTGAAATTTATGTTAAAATAAGTATTTTTGCTAAAATAATTGCACAATGCGGATGGGAAAGAGTAACAAACTAAATCATTTTTGATTTAAATAATCAAAACCTTCATATCAAAATTCTAATTAACTGCTGTTTATGTTAAGCATGATTATGTCAATAAGTATTGAAGGATTTTAAACAACAAAATGCATGTTTCGTTTCTTAAAATAAAACGCATATCACAACATCTTTGTTAAATTGAGGGTTTCAAAAATAGTCTTTTTTTCAATACAGTGACAACACGTTTAAGTCAGAAAAATTTACATTGCAAAATTTCACATTCTTTTTTAAAGAATTTTAAATTAACAGGATTTAAAGATTAACTGTTATCATGCCTAACTTTCCCAATTCCTCATTTTTAAGGCCTCACTCATCTATCCATCTCTTTCTCGGTCTTCCCTATTTTGTTGACTAAGGTATTGACAACTAAATATCTTTTTTATGCATCTGCTGTCATCCATTCTTTTCATGTTTTCTTAAACCGTGGAATATTTTTTGATTTTATATGGATTATTATATCCTTTTATTCAAATAGTTTTTGGATTTCATGGTTGAATCATTTCTGCACAACAATTTCTAACTGGTCCGAATGCCTCTAAATTTTTTTCTCTCCCGGGAGATTAACATCTTTTCATGTTTTTGGTTAAGGTGCAAGTCTCTTAATATAGATAAATGTCGGTTGGTTCAGTTTTATACACACTAAGTTAGTACTATAAAGCTTAGGCGTGATTTGCTCATTGCTGAAAAATTAAGTTATAACTGGCAATATATATTTTATATTTGTTAATGTACGCAGAAAAAGTGTTTTGCTTTTGTAAATCAGTACACCAATATTATATTTTTATCGGAACATAATTAAATCAAATTTCATTGATAAACCATTAATAGCGATTGACCAATTATTTAACTTGGGCATATTAAAAAAAGAAGAATTTTATTTACCGTAATCTTAGTTGTTCTAAAACAGTAACAAGCTCATTTCGTTTATCTACTATTTTGAGCATTTCGTCTAAAATTTTTCTTTCCTCGATCAACTGTGTTGCATTTTTGTGAGAGCCTATTGGGTTATAAACACATGATTAAACACACAGCAAAAATTAAGTATCATACAAGTTACAATATAGTTTCAAAAATTTTGTTATTAAAGTCTTACCCTGAGCCATTCTTTCAGTAATCTCTTGTTGAAGTCGACAATGGCGATCTTCTAATTCTAGATCTTTCAACCTGAGATACATAAATTATCAGCACATAAATACCATGTGTAATTTGCAAAACTATAAAATAAGAGTTCTATCAAAAAAAAATTTCCTTCCATATTTATCAGATTTTTTTAAAATAGTAGCTTCAATATAGTTTTTAATATTTTAAAAAAGTAATATAGTTACATACTGTTGTTCTCTAAGTAGTGATTACTTTTAGTAAAGTTTGTTAGCATAATGTGCTATAAATATCTTTAAGATATTTAAATTTCCATTCAATTAATAAATAGTTTATTAACCTATTCTATTCATACAGATGTGTAACAATTATTTTATTCCTATAGGCCTAGATTATGGGTGGCAAGCAATTAACCATTATAAAATCAAAAACTTCACTTTAAAACACTTAAGAGTAAGAATTAAATTATTATAATTCATTTAATATTTTTCTTCTCACCGAGATTTTTATTTTAAAAGATTTTCAAACTTTGCAAAACAATAGCAAAAACTAAGATAACTGTAAATAGAGTAAAAAAGTTCAAGCATTCCGGAAACCCATTTTGAGGTAGTGTGGTCCTAGTCATAGAGATTCAGAACGACACATACAGGCTGGGATAGCCTGGTCGGTAGGGAGCTGGGCCCCTGATCGAGAGTTCGAACCCCGCCGGCCGAAGATTTCTCGTGTAGTTGGTGACTGATGCACGTAAAATTCTGTCAAGTCACAAAGTCCTCCATGTTCCCATAACAAATCAATACCTCTGGGGGTACTGGATTGGAGATTGATCGCTTTCTGATTCAGGTCAAAATTACAATCTATGGATGAATGAATGGATTTATGAATGGTTCCGCCTTATAAACAGATGTGACGTATGATGTGGCAGAAGTCGAATTCTTGGCCATAAATGGCGCCACTGAAACACAAGAATCGCACACTCTGCTTTAAATTTGCTCTGTTTCACCAAGCAGGCTTGGCCTTGTGGCATTAGAACCAACCCAAGAACTACACAATTTTGTTACCAATGGTACAGTGGTGGTAATTTAGTTAACATTGGACCGCCTTAAGTTCCTAGATAAAATGGCATTCATCAAATTAAAATAGTACCTACTGCAACTTTTTCCAAACTAGATAAGTTATTCAGAATTTTTTGATTTATTTTGGACAAAATTTTTATTTTTAAAAATGTGTATTTTCTTTAATCATAGGGAAGTAGACAAAAATCCTGCCATTAAGGAAAATTTTATGCTAAAATGTATAACCCAACAATCTAGTACAACCCAATTTGGGGTACTTATCTTGTGAGTTGCTTGAAATAGAAATAATCTAAAGTAGAAGTTCATAAAATAATCAATTATATAAGAATGACTAGCACAGTGCTTTTTCCCTTTAATCTTTTTTTTTGCTCAAAAAGTAGTAGATGAAACATATCATTGCAATGGCCGCCTACTTCTCTTTGCTCTAATATTTGTTATCACTTCTACACTGGAATATTAAAGTTATGCTGCATAATTGAAATAACTTTTAAGAATAAAAAATATTGAATTTAAAGAACTAGAATATTTAAAGAACTAGAGTATTTTCATGCTGCAGTATTAAAAAAAAAATCGATGCATAACATCACATTTGTTTTCTCGTACAAAATTGTTTTACCATATCTAGCACAATAATATAATTGTATACAATAGCATAATTAGAAGGAAAATAGGATAATTGCATAAAATAAGATAATGGAGGAAGATGATTTTACCGAATTAAAAGTTCTTGAACTTCTCTGGTCAATCTATTTTTAGTGTGGACCAAAGTATACCACTCAAGCTCGGCTTCTTCTTTACCGTCTCGAACACCTGCAAAATTTAAACAGCATTTGCACTTTGCAAAAACTGTAGTACACACAAAAATTACATTAATAGAGGAGAAAAAAAGGAGATCAAAGCAAAAGCGAAGAATAATCAGCACAAAGAATTTAAATAAGTCATAAAATAAGTAACTAAAGAGTCAAGCAATAGACAAGAAAGAGTGGTAATGAAAAAGAAGTGAATTTATAAATTGAAAAATTTTGCACTCAATTATAAAATTTGTTTATTCAAAGGTAATTCCAAGCAAAAATAAACTTTTATATCTTAATATTTTATGTAATATAATTTGAATTGTAAGGTAAACAAACTTTTATATCAATATAAAGAATGTAATTTTATAAAGCAAAACATAAAATATGAACAAAATCGGCCGAATAGTTACTGAGAAATTGAATTTTACGCTAAATAAGATCTTGAGACATGTAGTAAAATTAATATTAAGGGGTCCAAACTTTTGACATCTCTTTAAACTAAACTACTGTGACCATATTTTTCAGATTGAGGCTAGAGAAAGTGATTCTTCTGTTAGTAGCTTTATTGAGGACCACGGAAAGTAACTAAAAAGTAAGTAAAACTTAAGGTAAACTCAAATATTTTTTACAAGTCAAAAATTAAAAGCTCAAGTTAAAACTTTCTGACAAACATTGCAATAGCAACTACATACTAAATAAAGAAATATATTGTAGCTCAATGAGCATTGGTTGCTTAAAAAGTTTTGAAGCAAATAGTTTTACATTAATAATGGTTTGCAATATTTTCAAAATAAGTGAGTCACAGGCAAGGTTAAAGTGTAAAGGATTCAAACATATACAATGTTTTATTTACATTACTTATCTTTAATAATAAAATAAATATATGATTTTCAGCATTTTATTTTTCAAAAGAAATAAATTGGCATAGCTGTCAACATTGGGTTTTCAAAAAAAGGAAGATATTAAAAGCTGTAAAATTCAATGTATTTTTTCTCCTGAACACAGTTACATTCAAAGATTCTAAGACAATTAAGAGCACTTAGGGACATAAATTTTAATTATTTTTCAAAGTTTGATATGTGCATGATCGAGCACGTGCCGCAAAGATGCAAGAATTTGATTCCTGCTTTAAAAAATGCCTTCGGGTACAAATTCAGATCGTGGCTCTGTTGTAAAAAATGGGAAAGTTCTTTTTTTTTAAATCGAGGAAAATTGGAAGATTAAAATAAAAACTGGAAGGTGGAAGTTTCGATAAAAAACCGGAAATCTTCCGGCTAAACCGGAAGAGTTGGCAGCTATGGATTGGTATACTCAATTTGGAATAAATGAATGTAAAACAATTAAGAGAGTAAAAGAACAAATTTCATGAAACGGTAAATATTTTTAGATGGAGTTATTAGGCAGGATAAAGCTGCATAAAGAAATGCTTAGGGAATAATGTTACCATTTTCCTCCCCTCTAAGAATCTTTTCAAGTTCAACACCCCTCTGCTCAAGTTCTTTTTGTTTAATTTCTAGTTCTTCCAACCTGCGCTGTATCTCTTGAGCATTGCGCAATCGCTTTAGTACTTGCTGCCTTTGAACTTTTTGTACAATTCGCTGAGCTTTCTTTTCTTTTTCATTCAGCTTCTGAAAAATATATATATTTTAATAACAAAATAATATAAACAGAAAGTTAAAAAAAAAATCTTTTTACGATAAACAGGGTATCCGCTACATTTTAGATTTTCAAATTCATGACTATTCCAAGAATTTTTTTTATGACTTAACGAATTTAGTATTTTCTCTGACAAAGACACAGCAATAAATTAAAAAAAAGCAGTATAATAACATTAATTGAAATTATAGGTATAACTAAAACTGCATCTTAGTATTTATAGATTTAAATTTAAAAAACAGAGTTAAGAAAGAGTTGAAGCAATAAAATAGCTGAAAAAAATACATAAGCAAATAATTTTTTCCTTCGTTTTTTCTGCACAATTATATTCTAAAGATACTTTTCCTGTTTATCAGAAAGGAAAGAAGTACTCCTGATTTTTTCTGTTCTCATTTAGGAATTAAAAAAAAAAAAACTCGACAATAACTGTTTTGCTTCAGCTAGAATTTAAAATTGATAGAATAAAAAAAATAATAAAATTTCTGAAATCACAGAAGTTTTAAAGATAATTCACTCTAGAAATTATATATTTTCTTTCATTTCTTTAAAGAGCACCATAATTTTTAAAGAACATGATAAAAACATTTTATATTTTAATAAAATATGACTGTGAGTGGGGATTTTGTTTAAAAATTCGAAAATCATTTTAAAAATAAGATTTTTTGGTGACCAAAATTCATGACTTTCCAGGTGAGCTGATAGCCTGGATATAATTTTTTTTTTCCTTAGAAAAATAAAAAAAAGATAATTTATACATAGGTGAATTATAAATATACGCACACAAAAAACTTGCAGTATGATCTGTACACAATTTAAAGAAAAACCACTGATAAAAAAATACTAAAAATAAATAAATTTCACGAATTAAAAACTTTTTAAATATATTTTGGTAAAACATTTTATTTAATAATATCAGAAAAAACTGAATAAAGTTTTCTCACTTTTACTAAACTGCCTATATTTGGTTTAAAAACAAATTTCATACACTATCTCTTTAAATAAATTCAAGGTCATCAGTTAATGTAAATAGTTGCTGAAGGGTGGAAATTTAGCCTGCTCATTTGAAAACAAAGAAACATGAAAATAAAATAGTACAGCAAAAATAATTTTTATGTAAATCAATAAACTTCATATCAACTCAGTAAATTAAGATATAACTTGCTTTATTTATGTGTAATTGTATTTGTTTAAATCATTCTCAATTAAATTGTATATAATTATTTTTGTTACACTATTTTTAGTGTCAAATAGTGTAACAAAAATTAATTCAAAATGGATAATATTAGATGATTGATTATGATGAAAATTCACTTTTGGAATTTACTTTGGTTAATGTTTATAGACGCAGTGAATAGTCTTAGTTAAGTAGTAAGTATGGATATTTGAGAATTTGAAACATTTAATCGGTATGATTTTTTTAAAGGAAAGATTTTGTATTAAAAAGTTAACATAGCTAATAAAAAATTTAATAAGTACTAATTAAAAGGTGAATTCGCAATGCCAAGAAATCACATACAAATTCTGAGTCTTTTTCAAGGTAAAGTGATAAAAATATCAAACAATGGAAAAAAACACTGACTTTAAGATATTTTTTGAATTTTACTACTGATAAGTAATTTAAAATAGATTTTGTTCAGCTTCTAGCATTTAAAATGTAAAACAGAAGAAAATATAAACATAATTAAAAGCTTTTAATTTTGTAAAAAATAATTTTTTTAAATACTTAAAAAGCTTTAAGTTAAAAACTATTGTAATTACCATAAGCTATTAGATATGAAAACTATTTACGAAAGTTTAGAATTTCCTAAGGATACTTACTGAATCGTTTTTATCACTATTTGGAATGTGACCAACTTTGCTACCCTGAGTATCTTCTTCTTCACTAAAACTGTCTTCTACAGAAAAATGAACAAATATGAGCAATGAAATTAAAACAAGTCGCAAGAAAATAAAACTAAAGAAAATTTAACATTTCATTTAAAAAAGTTATGTTAAACAAAAACAACTTAAATTTTTAACCATTAAGCTTAGTAAATAAAAAAAAAAAAAAAAAAAAAAAAAAAAAGGTTTCGTGATAATTAGAATGACCAAAATATTATACTAAGAGCAAATATTAAATAAAATTTTATTTTAAAAGCAGCTTATAATATTTATCTCACTTCAGCAGAAACATTGAATATTAAAGTTCATTTTAGAATATTCATTCATTTATTTTGATACAAAATAAATACTAATCAAAAATGATATTTAGAGCAGAAATAATATTAAAGAAATAATTGGCTTTTATACAATTACTAACTGATATAAACATATAGCTTTTGTATTTATTTGTCCACAAAAAAAATTGTCGACCTACTTTTGAAATTGAAAATGCACAGAAATTACTAATGACTGGCGAATTTCTTCAAAACATACTCATTTTGTGTCCTACAAATGCTCAGTCGATTACATAAATTAGTTTGAAGAGAAATTATGGTTCTGCTAATTTTACTTTATTATGGAGTAGTTCTCATTAATAATGAAAATCATCGAATAAAAAAATATAATTTTTTTAACAATAAATTTTATTAATACATTAAAACTATTTTCAATGAAATAAATTAAATATTGAGTGTTATTTGTGAAAAGAACAAATGTTTCTTACAATTAATTCATTTTCAAAGGACAATTACATTTCAGTATATTAAATTTAATATTAGCATGACCTCCATGTCTTTTATTAAATGAAGCTGGTTTTCGAGATCATAGAACTAAAAAAAACATAACTGAACTTAAATTAACATAAGTTGTACAGGGTTGAAATAAAAATATGATCCTTTTATGGGTAGAGAAAAAAAAATATAGAATATAAAATTAAAGCATGGAAAAGATGGTATAAAAACAAAATAAGCAATAAATCATAAACAAAATTGCAAGTCACATTTAAAAAGCTTGATCCCTGACAATCATACGACAATGCTCTTTATTGCAATTATATTTTTTATAAAAAATACAATACTTTTTAATCGCTAGCTCGGTTCTTAAATAATTATTGACCATTGATTTCTAAGTTTGTTTCTGTCAATTTTTAAATGTATACATGTTTCTGCTTTTTCATTTTCTGAAAATAAACTGTTAAAAAGGAATCACGTTTTAACATACATATTAACTATAACTATTTTATAATAATAACTATTTGTAAAACCATTCTTTCAAATGCATGTAAAAGGAGAGAAACAATTACGATTCTATTATAAATATGGAACTTCGGTATCAAGCAATATGTGTTTTCTTCAAAGACTTCAACCTTGTAATTTTGAACTCAATCCAGAAGACAAGGGAACCCCTGGATCAAGTAATGGGAGAAATTTGCCTTTGTGGAGGACTTTTTTGATGGAACTAACCAACATTTGCGTTATATTGAAAGAAAAACCACAAAAACCACCCATGCTTAGCCTGAGGACGAGGGGACTCTAACACACAATTCAGCTACTACCTAAGATATTTTACGTTAGCACTGTGGTCTGTTTCTAACAGCAATCACCTGGATTTGAACTCGGGGCACTTAATTGGGAGGCGAGTGATCTATCCCTAGAGCCACCATGGCTGATTCCAATGTTAATACCATTGTTTTGATCTTTTAAGTATTAAATCAGAAGAGCTAAGTGGAAGTTCGATCGTGAACCTTATTTCTGCTTGCACTTTTGAGACCCCCACATCGTGACTATATAAAAATCCATAAATTAACAAGAGGAAGTTTGCCCTATGCATTTTTTTCTCAGGTGATTTAAAGAATTTCAGAATGTAGAAGATGATTTGCATTAGGATCAAGAACATGCCATAAATGGCTGAAGGTCTCAAAACCACTAACTGGAAAAAGGTTTCTTTTTGGTAATTTGTGAGGTTTGTTTACAATGGAAAATCTACTTTAAAAGCTCTGAAAGTCCTGTTTCTTTTTCGTACTTAGAGTTAATTATAAAACAATTGTTACCGACGTCTGATTTAACTTGGCTTTCCACTAAGCTCTTTGGAATTGCAGATAAGGCAAATCACATTTTAAGGAGGAAAATAAAAATTCAAAATCAAAGAGAGAATGGCATACACATACACATTACAAGAAGCACAAAAATTGTTAAGGGAACAAACAGGGTGAGGAAATTTAAAATATTAACATACAATCAGCATGCAACAAGTGCAACTATTTCACAAAAGTACAAGTGTCTTTAAATAGCAAGCAAATTATGAAGCATGCTTAGTAGTTAATGAAGCACAGACAGGCAACAAAGGAATAGATTTCAATTTCAACAATACACAAAATAATAAGTACTAAACATGGGATAAAATAAACAATGGATAGCTTTATCATCAAGGTAAAAAGCTTGGGCTCTTCAAGTTGATGAAACTTACCAGAAGCTTTGGGAGCGAGTCCATTTTCCAATTTTGGAATAGGCAAATGAACAGGAAATGAAGAAATGTTTGTCTCTAGATTTCTGTACACAGTATATTTAGGAATGATTATGGCTTGCTGAGTAGAATGAGGAACATTAAAAATATCTTCTTGAGGAGGAGAAGTTTCTACAGGTGTAACGCTTTCTGGTGGCACTGATTTGGCCTTAGGCTTATTACCTTTTTCCTTAGCCTTGGCTAGCTTTAGGTGAGAGAATGGCTTTGACTTGTTGGCAGTTCCAATATCATTTGGAAGAGAAGTGGATAAATCTTTCTCAGAGCTTTTAGCTTTCTGTTTGACTTTTTCTTTAGATACATTACTTTTGCTGAAATTCAAAATAGAAAAAATAGATTTCTTTCCATTGCTTTTGGTTTTGTCATCCTCATTTAACCCTTCTGTGAGAGATCGCTTGCTTTTAGTTTTAGCTTGCATTTTGGGAATAATGGGGGATTCGCACACATTACTATCTGGACTAGTTTCAGACAAACTAGCAATACTGGAATGTTTTGTATGACCAACTTTGGCAGGCTGAATTTGCTCTTGGCTATTCTTAGAATCAAGGGAATCTGTTGAAACAGAATACTCATCGCCAGTGGATAATGAGCGATTTGTTGTTTTACATTGATTATTTGGCTGACTAGATACAATGGGAGCATCTGTACTTTTCCCTTTCATGAAGAGATTTGAGTTTTTAAACATGCTAAAAGTTTCTTCTAATGTATTGTTGTTCGTTTGACAAAAATTGTTTATCATCTCATCTTCGAGATCGTCATCTTGATCACAAAACTCATCACTGCAAAGCTCATCATAGTTTATAGAATTTAAAGAAAGTTGGCGACGATACTTTTTTCTGTAATTATTTGGACTGAGTCCAAGTTCTTCATCGCTTTTTAGACGGGCACGTGCTCTAGCTTCTTGTCGAGCTCTTTCTTGTTCAGCAGTACTCTGCATTCTTAAATATCTATCTTCATCAACAAGATCTGGGGTTTTGTACGTTGAAGCCATTGTTGAATCTGACAAAAAGTCGTCGTTTTTAGAATCCATTTTAGGAGTTGAAAAACCTTCCATAGAAGTAACCGGTTCAACAGGAGACATCATTTTCTCCTCATCGGCAAAGGGTAAACCTTGCAAATCTTCATGAACACTTTTCCGTTTTTCCCGTTTCTGTCTCAATTTAGAAATATCCATATCACATTTTGGTTTAATTTTTGTTGGGAAGTTCATGGGCTCTGAAGATTCAACCAGGGAACATGTATAAGGAGAAACAATATCTCCACGAGATTCAGAAGAGAATGATACAGAGGGATGCTTATGGTGGCCAGATTTTGGTTTACTGCTAGAATTTAGCTTTCCAGTACTACCAACAGACATATTGCTTTTCAAATTACTGGTAGGAGGATTACTTGTTGCGATTTGGTCAGGAAGAAAAACATCATTGTCCTTATCAACTTCATCAGACTTTAAATCATCAAAACTTTTCTGTTTCACACAGTTTTCATTTGAAATTTTATCATTTTCATCTAAACTATCATCACTTTTATTTAGTGATGAAAATGGTTGCTTTTGAAGATTAATATCTAAAGAACGAAGATAAATGGAATCACAAAATAAACTTTTTGGTCTAATTTTTTCAGCAAATCCTCCACCATAACCTTTATATTTAATATTAGGACTTGGTGAAGTGGATTTCGGACTATCTAATAATGGATTCGGACAAGAGGACACCATACGGTTTTCTATTAGATCTTTAGTCCTATTGATCAGCTCAAAGCTGCTTGATTTAGATTCAGAATCTGGACAGTTTTGTGCATCAGGAAGAATAGTTGATGCTTTTGGCACTGTTTCCTTAAGCTTAGCTGATGAGCATGATATTGATTTTGGTAAAGTATCATTAAATTTGAAAAAATCTGAGCTGCTGGGCAAACTTTGTGATAAGCATGTTTCAATATTTTTAGATTGCTTAGGTAGTTCTTCATCAATAGTATAATCGAGAGCAACTGGCGAATCAGAAATCAGTACAGTATTATTTTGATTGAATTTGCTTTCAGTGTTTTCATCCACATCTGACAGACTTTGCTTCAAATTTGAATGTAATTCATTAGATTCAGAATCATTTAGAACTAAACAACTTTCCTCTTCTTCATAACACGCAGGAAATGAGATACTTTTATCACTATCCCAGTCATATGTACTATTTCCTTTAGATTGATTATGTTTTCTAATTGTTATAAAAGATTTCTGTTTTGTATGATCATCTGAATCATCAAGGAATTCATTCAAAACTGATTCTTCACTGTTGACATCAGCACTGCTATTTGCAATTTCTAAAACCTCTGGCACGGCCTCAACAGAATTACAAATTACACTTAAGTCTTTGCAATCTTCAAAGCAGTCGCGGACTTCATTTCGATTAGCTTCAGCACATTTTGGAGATGGTGTGCATAAATCAATTATTTCTATTTTATTGGAAAGTTTATCAGCAGAATTCTCAACAGGTGGGAATGTAGAATCATGCATGCCTGTTTTATTTACTTTAGTAAATGGAGTAGATGTAAGTACTTTGCTATGAATTTCATCAGCTAAATTCTCACAACTTGTATGCTTTTCTACAAAGTCTTCGCTGGGATCTAAAATGGATTCTTGAGCTGATTTCAATATATCAGCAACAATATCTTTTGCAACCGAATTTACATCTGATGCAACACTAATATCAGGGGAGCTCTCTTCAGTAGCAAGAGGAGCTGCAAGTTTAGGTAATGTGTCCATACATTCAGGTTTAGATGAAACAGTTTCAGATTTAGAAAAATTATTATCTACTTTCTTGTCACTAAGCTCTACAAACTTACCATCAACATTCAGGATTTCAGCATTTGTATCCACTTCAACCGGGCTGTTTACAGACGAAGCAAAGCAAGTGGGACTATCTTCTTTTATATCAGCTGTAGAAATATCAGATACAATAACTACTGAATCATCAATATCAGCGGTGGTTTTACTGTCAACATTGTTGGCCTTATTTGCATCGTTATTTACATTCCATTCTTGGTCCAAATCAGTATTTTGAGGAGGTGATTCATATATTACTATAGTAGGTATCTGTTGTGGAGGTAGAGGAGCAGAATCAGACTCTGAGTCAGAATCTATTTCAGTACCAGATTCATCTCCAGAGCCTTCTTCAGTGTCACTTTCATTTTGTGATAGATCAGATTCTGATGTTTCATCTAAAATGATAAAAAAAGTTTTTAAAGTTTTCTAATTAAATTATTAACAATAATGGGAAATCTGAAAAACATAAATTTGAAAACATAAGACATTTTGTTTACATTAAAACAGCCATACAAACCAACCTAGTTTAATTAAAAAAAAATTTAACAAACACACTTTTACTGCAATCTCATTGAATCACGATTTTTCTAATCTCAAAATAACTTATGCATAAATTTAACACATGCACTTAAAAAAATAAAATAAAAAATAGGGGTTGTAATGTTTTAAAAAATTTATCAACTAATTGAAATTTAACCTTTTCTTCCTGAAATTTTTCTTTGAAGTTTAAAATATTGCTGATTTAATTTTGACTTATAAGTTTCACCAGCAGTAAATATTAACTACTAGTTTTGCTACAAAAATTTATATTTACATAATAAAATTACAACTGATTTGTTAAGATTATTATAGCTTTTAGTAATTTTCCTTAACATCATTACCTGCCGAAACTTTATTAATGGACTTCAAATCAATTACAGGAACTTCCATTGAAAATTCTTTTTCTTCCGGAGTTTTACTTAGTTCAACCTCTTCATTTTCTTTTGTTTCTTGATTATCTTCTATAAATAAAAATTTCAATTTAGTAATGAGGAAGCAAAAACTATCATTTATGACAAAAGGACAAACAAAAATAACCGAAAAATATCATACTGGTATACATTCTAAATGAAATATTTTGCTGAAATTTCATTACAATATGAGCCTATCTTGAAATCTTCAAAATCTATAACTCAAGTATTCTGCACAAAGTTTTTGAATGGAAAATTCCTTAGAAATCCATCATTATATTATAACCTTGATTATCAAAAGTGATTGGGACCAAACCCTATTCCGATGATAAGGCTTATCATTTTAATTATCTATTTTCACCACCAATAAATTATGAAAACTGAACTACTATTTTCTTAGTAACAACTAGTATAGTTTAATATTATTCTAACTATTAAATAAATGTTTACCTGACAAACACATATATAAAGATGGTCTAAAAATTATTACATGTCTCTTGAAAGTGGTTTAAAATGAACTTAATTAAATAATTATGTTACTACTATATTATGAAGATTTTATTATCACAACTAATGACTGGGAAGCAATATTTATAATGTTGGATGCAGTATAATTTCAATCTATGATAAAAAAGGTTGAAAAATGATAGTACTATCTAGAAGCCAATAGCATTAAAAGTTATTCTCAATGAATATAGGGGGAAAAAAAGCCTCCAATTTTGTGATGCTTGAATGCATTTTTGCAAAAGCGTTAAAAAAAAAGAAGACAAATTAAGTGTAAATAGAAAGCAATATTTGTAAAAGAATAAAATAATTTTAAGATAACCAGCATGTGAATAATGATCATTTTTAAAAAATAAAAATAAGGGTTGGTGCCATCTTACGCACAACAAAACCCAAATATTTTTTTAAAATTAAGGTCTTCTTAATATTATTGATTAAAGCTTGAGCTTCAACAATATTCAGACCCTGAAAATTATATATTGAGTATTACTGGAAAATACTCTTCATTTTTAACTTGAATAATTTTAATGCATTTAAAGCCCCTGAAATGTTGTATAGCCAGAAAATCATCCAATACCTTTATAAATTCTCTAAAAAAATCTGAAAAAAATTTAATACTAGAATTGAAAGTAACAAAATGCAGTAATAATGTTGATAAGAAAAATCATAATATATACCTTCTTCACTATTTTCTGTACTATATTCTGCATCGCTATCAATGTCCTGACTAGTATCATCACTACCGATTTCAGTATCTGATTCTTCGTCATCAGCAGATGATGACGATGAAGAAAAATTGCACAAAAGAGAGTGCTCAGTAGAATACTTTTTATTCCATGTTTCAGCCAATTTTCTAGTTTCATCAGCAGTTAATGATCTCTCCAATTCTTCTGCAAATGCTTCTTCATCTGTTTCAGAATCAGTGCTACAAAAAATTTCAAGAACAAGAGAAATCATTAGAATAAACTGCAAAAATAAGCAAACAGAAACACTGGAAGTTAGAAACATTGTTAAAAATTAACCACATTTGCTTCCTCACCTACACCCGAAATTCATGTATTCCTAATCTTTGTTCAGTTATTAGTTGGATATTTACACCAGTTTAACTCATAATTAGAAGTAAATTTTTTTAAGCACTGCATTTAAACTGTTTTTAATAATGCAATAAGAAGTTAGAAAGAATAAGGATTCTTAGTGTACACTTAAAAAATTGAAAAAACAGAAACCCACTCTTTTTGCTTTACACAAGTCCAATGTATTAATATGAGATTTTCAAAATTATGAAAACTGGTAAATGAAATTAAAAAAAGTATGAATCTAAATTTTTTTTCTTTTCAAACTGTTAAAAATTTAATTATTTAAATTTTGATAATTTTAAATGCCTGTAAATATATTTATAATAAAATTTTAAAAAAAATTCTTAAAACCTTGTGAAAACTTAAATTCAAATTATATCCTTCACTATCGAAACTATATCACCAATGCTAAAGTTACTAAATATATCTTAATTCTTGTCTTAGCTTGCATACTTCATTTTATTTGTAGAAGAAGCCCCTCCTTCCTATTCAAGCATATCATAGTTACTATTTTTATAAATCAATTTTCCCACCAAAATCAAATTTTTCTTTCCGAGGCTGACAATTACTTACATGGAAATCTAGATAAAAAGAGACAAACAGTGCCATTATTTCTTATTAAAGCAGTATTATGAACTTTTTCTTTACAACAATGTAACATTATTTTACCAAAATGCATTGAGTAAATGGCTCAGAAAATCAAAACTGAGTAAATTTTAATTTCGTGTTTGCAACATTTCTGAATACCTACAATATATCTTCCATTCAGTATGATGATAAATATTGACATTATTTTACTCTTTTTTTATTAACTGTTTATTTAGATGGAAAAACAAAAACCAAATATACGTTCAGTACAAATAAAAATATTAATCATTATTTATAGATTGTATTGAGAATGAATGAAAAATGTATCATGGGAAAATGTATAAAAATTCAAGAAAATGATAACTGAAATTGACATTCAGGAAATATTCACATTCAATATATATATATATATATATATATATATATATATATATATATATATATATATATATATATATATATATATATATATATGTATGTATAAAATGGAACATTAGACTAAATAAAAACCTTCAAATTTTAATAAACAAATTAAATACCTCAAGTCTGAATAGTCATCTTCACTGGTAGCCAAATCTTGCGATGGACCGAAATTCTTTTGAGTAAGTTCTTCTTCCTCCAACTCACTAGTTAAAAGATCATCTTCAGAGAATTCTAATATGCTGTTTTCATACTCCACTCTTTCTGGGGTTTGGTCACGTCCAATGGCATTCTCGGGTTCCTCTAAGAAACTCATAGCTGGTTTAAGTTTTTCTTCTACTACCTCTGGAGATGCTGAAGGCGCATCTTTGTTGTCGACAGACTGGCGACCAGGTGACAGCGCTTTTTCAGTATTGTCGAGCAAGATTTGGTAAAGCTTTTCTTTCTCCTGCTTCTCTATCGCACAAGAGAGAAACGCTTCTTTTCTCTTCATCATTTCTTGTCTTCTAACATCCTGTTTTTGCATTCGGAAATGGGGTATGCAATAGAATTTTCCTATACAAAGATAGATGTGCAAAACCAATTAACACCAGTAAGTTGATAACATTTTTAAAAAAAAGAGAGATAGAGAGAGCAATGTAACAAACCTCCACATAAGGCATCGCTATCATAAGCATATTCTCCAAGCCTTAAAGCAGCCCCACAAAACTCACATTTGAAACATGTACGATGGAAGAATAATCCTTCGGCACTTAAACGCTGCATTAAATATACACGCTCTTTGCAAAAATAACAGACAGCGCTTGCAGAAGTACCTCTTGGAGTGTCTGGTTCAACGTTCTACAAAATGAAAGAACCATTAAATTATACATAACTATACAATGCTTTAAAAAAAAAAAAAACTTAAATTATTTGCTTATGCTAATAATAACCTACAGGATTACTTATACTTGTTGAAAAACAAGCATGACAATAGCATTTGTATTTAGATTCGAAGAATGATGAAAAAAAATTATAATACATTTAATATCGTTTTTTTTTTTTTTTTTTTTAAAACAAATAACACAAAAAGGGCTTTAAAAATATTATTAATAATGTAGACATGAGATGGTCGTTAGACTCAATCCACCAAATTATGGAATCATAATTTCTTGCTCATGAAGTCGGATTGATAATGTTTGAGTTTTAAAATAGAAAGGAACTTGCTGTCCGTTCCATTACTGTCCATCAGCAATTAGTACAATACATAGTCAATTAAAATCAGTACAGTATTGACACTAAAAAGAATAAAGTATGTCCTTATTGAAGAATGATACAAAACCAAAAGAAAAAGAACAGTGGATTCTTGAAAATGCTGATGCAGTGGCCTAAATGAAACTTCCCTTATTGGATGAACAGAGTTTGAAATTTGCTAACGAGGACAAAACTATAAGAGAAAAAATGAAACATTTACAGGAAAAGTCGAGGATCGAAAAATCGACGGCAAATAAAAAACATAGAAATGTGTAACTCAGAAAAACATAAGTGACTACATAGCAAGAGCTTGTACACTATCAACAAAATGTGCCAGTCTAGGACCAGAAATTTTGGAGAGTTACTATACAGTTCAAGGAGTAAGAGGAAAATTTACAAAAATTAGAGAAACCCTAAAAATACAGAAAGAAGAGCAGCTAGACAACATTCTCGAAACATTCAAAGAGGAAGAAAACATATTAAAACAAAAATCAGATAATTTCACCTGAAATATAGAAGCATTCCGAATAAAAACTAGAAATAAAAAGAATATGCCCAATTTTTGTTATATCTAGAAGAAGCCAAATCACATTGTAATGGACTCAGAGAAGCATCTTCACACGACAAAATTGTTAAGTTAAAAAAACAAAAATGAATTAGTCCACTTGGCAGGTAAGAACTTAACTTTAAAAGTCTGTAGGTATAGGAACTGTAAAACTTTTGTTAATGAATGCAAAAATATTATTACTATTGGTAATATTTTATTTGTTCCAACTTTAAGAAATAATTTAATTTCTGTATCTAAGTCAATTGAAAAAGGTTATAAATAGAATCGGTTGCCAACAACAATATTTTGATTTTAAGTAATAATAATGATATTGTTTTCAAAGCTATAAATGTAAATGATTGTTTAGAAATTTAGATTGAACCTTTTAATGATATAATTTCTGCAGATCCTATTGAATGCAATTTAGTAAAAAGTTTTGATGTTTATGATATTTGGCACAAAAGACTATGTCATTTAAATCAACAATATATGTCTCAAATACAAAATATTATTGGCATTGATGTCAAACATTTTGAAATTTCTTACTGTGAATTATGTGATAGTTGTAAAAAATATTCAAAATAAATGTTGATCAAAATAATTCTATTTTAGAATTGGGTCACGCTGATTTAGCATGGTCAATTAATTGTAATTCTTTATGTAATTCAAAATATTTTTTAGTATTTGTTGATGACTATTCTAGAATGTATTTTTCTTATTCCTTGAAGCATAAATATGAAGTATTTGATGCACTAATTTTAACGAAAGATGTGAAAATTTAATGAATAAGTAAATAAAACATTTCAGAACAGATAATAGATTAGAATTTGTGGATAATGATTCGTATAAATTTTTAGAAAAAACTGTACTAAATGTTACTTTATCCTTGGTGCTCTTGTAGTCAAATTTATTACAATATTTTATTAAATCCTTTGAAAATAAAACTTACTCTTACTTAAAAACTTATTTATTAAGATAAATATGACAAAAAAAAATTAAGCTAATTAGATGCCAATAATACATACTACATAAAATAATGAATAAGCTAAAACAGATTGCAAAAACTTAAATTTTTACACTTTAAGAACTGGTGTTATAATTCTTTTTACCTCTGTTCCATGTTATTTATTTCTATCTCTATTCCATTTAGTGCTTTGAAAGCACTAAATTTCAATTTTAAATGTGACGATTCATGTTGCCATTATATTTACATTGATTTTCAAATTAAATTTAAGAATGTTTGATTCTATAACCTTGAACTTTATTTTTTTTAATATTATGCTAACAAAATCATTTTACTACATTATTACTTCGTTTAAAAATGGATAAAAAAAATTCCTTCTTAAGAATATTAAGTTTAAAACTATTTTTCAATAAATATAAGTACCCCTTTCGAAACAGGTGCAGGCGGTAACGGATCTTTTCTCCCACCAGACTTCTTGTTCCAAATTGTCGTCATGTGTTCAGTCATTGCTGCTGTTTGATTGTGGCCTCGCTCTCCTCTATTTAAATTTCCTTTAGATAACCTATCTTTTAATCGGTTTAAGGAGGCATCAAATTTTTTATATCTGGCTTCTTCTTCTGGTGTAAGAGTTCCACCAGCTTTTAACTTTTCATCCATTTGGTGTAACTAAAAAAAACCATATCAAAATTCATTAAAATTTCGATATAACTAAAAAATTTAAAGAAAAGCAAGCATAAATGGAACTAAAAGAAAGCCTTGTTTAAAAATTAGCAGAAATTTAGCTAATAGCCCATAAAAAATGAATACAAAGAAGCTTATCCACTGCTTTAACCCTTTTGCACCGGACGGGACATGTGCTGTCCCAGTCAGGAAAAATTTTGATATTACGGCTGGGACAACATATGTCCCAGATACTGAAAAACATCTAGGACAGAAAATAATGCCACATTGGGTCTCCAAACTGATTCGAAGGCAGTCTCAATTGTTCTGAGTCCATAAGTTTCTCATCTTAATCGTATCCGATCTAATCGAGCAAACGACAACTCTCAAGGTTGCTCAGTTGATAATTCTAATTTTTTACACCAATTTATTCATTTCCTTCTAACACTTGCCCCTTGCATTTTTACACGAAATTTTTCAGATATTTCTCCCATTTTCTCTCCTTCTTCTGATGAAGGGTCGAAATTAGTCGAAAGAGAATTTATCTTGACAACAAATTGAGACAGCTCGCTTATATTAGTGACTTTTCTGAAACTGAAAACTCTTGAGTCCTCACTAGAGACTAGAGGAAAACAGCGAGAGCTAAGTCTACATTAGAGGTTTATAAATAAATATGTTAAAGCAAATGTACATGAAAATGTTAACAAAAAAAAGTTGTCTAAAATATACATCAAAATGTTAAGTAAAATGTCAATAAAAACGAGATATTGACTCTAGAATTCCGGTCGGGATTTCCGTATTCTAAAGTTCGGATTCGGGGGACAGAATTCTAGAATCCTTCTAGAATTCGGAATCTAGAATTGACTCTAGAATATCCTGTCCCAGCTTTCAGATGCTTTGAGTTTACGGTGGGACATATGCTGTCCCATCAATGAAGCTTGTGAAATCATTGTTGTTGATGATGCCCTGTTATGGGGACGTTTATGCGCCTCCAAGACCTTTAGGCATAAAAGCTATTTTATTTAATAATCGCTTGGAAGAGAAATAACTGATCCCGGTAATTGGGTGCACTCGGACTGATTTTTTGCCGTATTAAAAGGGTTAAACCAATCATGAAGCTGAAATAAACTTTAATCACAAGATATTTTTACACACTATCACATGAAAATAAAACACCAAATCCAACTATGATACTATTTTAACTAGTAGATAGCGAGGAGATGAAAAAAAGGTATGCATTTAAGTGTAAACAAATCTTTAATTACTAACCTTATTAGTAAATATTTCTTTGAATACAGCAGGCTTGTCTGGATGTGAAGTTTTATGCCGGGTGTTTTGTTGTTTAATCTTTTCATCAACAACTTTCATAATCCATTCATCTTTTTGCAATTTCCCAACCTTTGGAGATCTAGACTTTTTAGTAGTTACTGCATTACCATTATTTTGGAGTTGCTGTTGCAGCATTTTTACACTTAACTCAGACTGTTCAGATCGCAGATGCAATCCTTTTGCACTTTCTAACTCAGCCATGTCACAACGTAAACCAGCATCTCTCTTCATTTTCTCTTCTAAATTTTTTGCCCGGGTATTGATGGACTCTCTAGGTTTACCAGTAGAAAGCATTTTGTAGTCAGTAAGAATTATATCCTGGTTTGCTTTGTCCTACAATTAAAGAAATGGGCTTTTAATGATTCATATGACAAATATAAAGCAAGATCAAAGTTTGATATCTAGAAATACTTACAAGCGAAGCCCTTTCCTTGGATTTTCTTTTATGAGCGAAGAGTGATGAGCTCTTTTTTCGTATATTTTCTCCTTTATCTCTCTCTTTGGCCATTTCTTTTTCAACAGAATACTACATGGGGGTTAAAATGGAAGAAATAATACTTCAGAACTATATTTTATCCGAATCAAGGTGAAAAAATATATAATGATATAGTAATATAAAACTACATTAATCAATAATTAATATTTACTAATTTTTGACTATTAACAGTTCAGTGTAATATCCAGTTGCTTTTCTGCTTGGGAAACATTTTCCCCAAATTACTCAATAGGGATATTTCAGTAAAAATTTGTTTAAATAGCACAGCAGTTGAAAAATTATCAGTATTTTTGGTATATATCCAAGATTAGTTTGATAATTAAAGGTATTTTTTAGAATGAGAAACGGTACTTATCCGAAAATATATAAAAATTCTATAGAATTGGATTGAGCGCAAAATTCAATAGAACGAGAGCAATAATAGGTTAACCTCTACCAGCACAAGAGAAAATAAATTCTACTGATTTCTCCGAGGCAAAATGAGAAAAAAAACTAGATTGCCTTGGAGTCATAGAACTAATGTTTGTATGAAGGTATATGCTGCAAAGGGAAAAATTTTGTAATTATTTGGCAGATTTTTGCTATTTGACGAATTAATAAACTTAATATACAAAAAAAAAAAAACTACATTAGCTAAGATTTTTTCTAAAATCAATCAAGATAAAACAAGAAAATTAATTGATAGTACGTTAATAGAATTATGCAGGGAAACATTGCTGTTAATGATAAATTTTAGGGAACATGTTTCATAATTTATTTTATAGATTCATAAAAATGCATAAGAAATTAACAGGATGTATTTGTTCATTTTTTTTAATCTTCTTCACTTTGAAAGTTAAGATTTAAGTATTTTGTGCAGTCTGTTTAATCGAGGGTTAAAATAGTTAATCGAAAGTTAAGACCTTTTACCTTTGAATCAAAATTTCAATTATAATACTCATAAAAATTGTATGTTAAAAAATAATTCTAACATCACAGAACAAATTTTTATAAAGTTTAACTTAAAATAGTTTTATCTGTGCGACATCACAACACATTTGCATTTGAAAATTAATAGCAAGTAAAAAATTCCTACTCTTCTTTTTTAAATTTAAATAAAAGTGCAGACATTTCAAATTTCTGCGTTAATATCAAAACTTTTAATTTCCCCCAAGTTTTTGAAGCTACCTTCATAAACTTGAGTTTTCCTGAGGCATATGAGCCCTAAAGCATAATACTGAAAACTGTTTTTAAGGAATATAATTTACTTACTTTTCTTTTTCCTTGAAGTCTATTGCTTACTTTATTTAGAATTGTCAACGGAGTTGAATGAATTTGTTTACTAGGGCTACTAGTTCGTTCTTCGTTTAGATTAGACTTTGGTAGAGAAACTGCAAAGGAAAATTTTTTGTAAAAAAAGTTTTAATCCAAAATTTTAGATGGTATACTCAAAAAGTATGCATTGAAACAAGAAACAATAATGCAACAAGCAAAAATTTCTTACCAACAGGAATTTCCCCACGAAAACTTTCATAAACTTGCGATATATAAGATACCATTGTCAATTTATCAGGAACAGAACATTCAGCCATTTCTTGTCCAGTCATTACTGGTGGAATTCCGAGTTCTCGTTCACAAACATCAAATGCCTAGAAATTAAAATAAACAAAAATTTAAATAACTTTAATTATTCATGACATATATGCACACTCTAATAATAAATATACATTATGACAAAATACATACCAATTGATTGTTTTTAGTTACATTTTCTGGATCTAAGTCAGAGAGGTTTATAAGATCAGGTCTGTAGTGATGAAGAATGGCACATAGTGCTAAGCCATCTTTCCAAGAGGTTGTAAAATTTTCTATTCTTATTTTATCATTAAGTGCTACCTGTTTCTTACACCAATTCAAAAGTGTATCTGGGTGAATCATTGATTCTGAAAAACAACAAAAACATTTCTAACATTAAATCACACAGCTAAAGAGCAGTATTTTCTTTTTAAATTGGAAATAACAAATGAAAACATTGAAAGTAATGAAGGAATTCTATGTACGGCAACATACTTTAAATTATATAATGTACCAAAAGAAAGACAGCACACCATGTGCTTTCAGTCTAAATTTCAATTATATGTTAAAAAGCAAAAATATTTTTAGTTTCTTAGGTGTTTTAAAATTAAACATAACATTTGCCTTAGATCACCCCAAAATCGCCAATATTTCTTGATTTCTTTTAAGGAACATTTAGAAAGTAATTTTTAAGCGGTTTTGTCGGATGATTTGAAGATTTAATCTGGTAGACATATTTTACTACAACATATCAGCTATAAAAGAGAACAAAAGAAATGAAGTTAAAAAAAATTTTTTTAAACAGATTCATGAAGTTTTTTTTAATGGCTTAAAATTTTTTGTGAAAGAAACAAAAATTTATTATTAAAAAAATGTCAAAATAAACAAAATTTAAAACCCATTCATTAGAAAAAATTAAAAACATAAGAGATGCAAACCTTTTCTTCTTTTCTTTTTAGGAACTTCAACAACACCATCTAAAATGTTTTCTTCTATTTTACCATCAGTGTCATATAAAGATCTCACTTGAGAGGGTAACACAGCATGAAGGTTCAAGTTTGGATATCTAGATGAAGGATTCAGAGTGTACTGATTGGAATCTTTACTCAAATTTTCTGGTGTGGTTTGTGCCAGCAATCGATAAATAGATTCCCTTTCAGCAAGCACTTGAAGATTCGATAATTTTCCAGAAGCCCAGCTGCGGATCATCCAGGCTGCATCGAATGAACTTAAAAAGCCACGAGCACATCCTGATCCAGTGGGCCAAAATGGCTGCAAAAATGCACAGCTTTATAAGTAAGTTAAGAAAAAAGAACATCATAGTGCATTCTCTAATAATAATATAAAATATCCCTAAGCTTTGCAGAATTTTAGACAAAATGAATAAATAAATAAAAAATAAAGTTAACAGAATATAATTTTATAAAAACGAAATAATTTGTAGGTTTTAATTTCAAAATTGAAATATTTAAAATAATCTAGTTAATTTAGCAGGAAATTATTAATTTCAATGTTATTTGCAGAACAGTAAAATTTGTGACAACAATAAAAAAGTTCAAAAGGGAAAAAAAATACATACTTTTTAGGAATAATTTGACAAGTTTATTGATTTGCATTAATATATTGCTTGTAAGTGTTTCATGGAAATTTTGTCACACACAAGTTTTGTCTTTCCAAAGTTGTAAACTTGCTTTTTGCAAATTATATTTTCATACCTAATGTATGTAATTTTAAAAAAAATATGCAAATTTTTTTTTAAAAAAATGAGAAGCCAAGACCTGTGTGTTAAATATATTCTGCCAATAACATAAATAATATTAAGAAAGGAGAGAGATAAGCGAGCAAAGTAATAACAGAGGCTATCAAATTGTTTTGGAAAAAGTTTTTAGAGGAAATTAGATATTTTTTCTAATAAAGTTTAAAACAGTTTTTCTAATATAGTTTAAGAATCAATAAAATTTAGATTTTATAAATTTTAAAATGGTATTGTACCTAAAAATTTCTTTTTTACACTTTATCATATATGATTTTTATTATATTTACTCTTTATTTGATATTTACAATAAGATGTCCATCTTTGTTTTGCAAACAAACACGTTAATTGCTGAGTTAAGTTTTAATTATGTTTTATGGCTATTTTCTTTCATAATTACTTTCGTATAATAATAAAATGTTTTTAAAGAAGAGAAGGAAAATATTTAAAGATATATATAACTTTTAAAGGAATAGAAACATCCTTATTCAGAACAGACTACAAAAGCTTGGTTCCTGAAGTGTGGCACTCCATTATTGAAAGGAAAAAATTGACTTATGTAATATTTGAAAATTTCTAAAATATGAATAAAATATTTTTAAAGAATGAATGAAGAATTCATTCTTTAGAATACGTCTATTATTACAAATTATTATTATGAATTTCGTTACTTATTATTAAGAATTTAAAAAATTAGTGAAGCTTTAAAAAAGTTTTTTTCTTTTTTTTAATTACGTCAAAAATTGGTAAAATAGTAGAAATTTTAAATAAACATTCCAGAGACAATTCTTCACGATTATTTTTCCTTAATTTACTATAAAAAATTTGTGGTATGTAAAATAAAAAACTGTAAAAAATAATGGCACATAAAATAAAAATGAATCCACAAGTACATAAACCATAAAAGTTAGGGTTAACTTCTTTAGACACTAGCAAAATGGATTACATGAAGAATGGAGCTGCTGATATTTCAAAATAAAAATTGGTTAGAGAAATCCTACTCAATTAAATATCCATACAGTTTAAACTCTCAAAATGACAGCAATATGTTTTAATTAAACCTATCATCATCACTTGGAGCTATAGCTTTTAAAAGACCTTTCCTATTTTAAGACATTTGCAATACCACTAGTAGCCATAGCAACAATATATTTATTAAGTTAAAAAAGACACTAAAATAATATAAAGCTTTGAGGTCAAACTTCATGTATGTAGTAAGTCATGTTTTGTTTGGCCACATGGCTGTAGATTATGTAAAAAAAGAAAAAAAAAGGTAGGAATTGAGATGAATTTTTTTTTAAAGATTCGACTAATTTACCTCTAGGAGACTGTCTCCAACAAGTCCTTGTAGAAGTTTATGCCCTCTTCTCTCAACAACACGGCAAGCATTTTCTGCTGCATA
The DNA here is from genome assembly GCF_982258835.1 of Parasteatoda tepidariorum. Classification (NCBI taxonomy): domain Eukaryota; kingdom Metazoa; phylum Arthropoda; class Arachnida; order Araneae; family Theridiidae; genus Parasteatoda; species Parasteatoda tepidariorum. The sequence continues at coordinate 81,796,231 of NC_141755.1, forward strand.
CATGGAAGTAAAATCAAACATAGCGACGTCTGCCTGGCCATAATGGTTAACAGCAAAGTCGAGACTTGGTAGCTGATAACTTGTGGCAAAGTCAGCTGCATCTCTAGCATACTCCATAAGTGCTTCCCTGTCTACATTCTCAGCAGCTAGTAGTCTTGCAGTATCATTGAAATCCTACAAGCAAATACAATCTTAATAAGGAAATCACAAAGTAAAATAGATTTTTCCAATCATATAGGATTTTTATTTCCTTACAACAAAAATACTTTAAAGAAATTATTTTCAGTACATTAATTGAAATAAGAGAAACTATCGAGTGAAACTTGAGCATATAAGCTGTACATTTTTTTGTCATAGTTAATAATCTTTTCTTTTGGAAAGGTTAGAAAAAATTTCCTAATTAGATACTTTTTAAAGTATTTATCAGTTGTAGTAGACATAATTGTATTAAATTATTTATGAAACAAACAAATAATGTTACAAGCAATATTATTAAAGGATTGTCTTGATGCTTTTTTACAGCAGATTTTTGTTGCTAATCTGTACAATACAGCAGAGCTCATTCTAGACAGACAGAAAAAAGGGCAGGGTGCAGAAGTTTAAAAAAAGGGCATTATTATTCAAAAAAGGCAATAGTTTCTTTCTGTGGGCTTTACACATTCTATTAAAAAACATTGTCAATTAGTAAAAGAAAAAATAATATTTTTCACTTTACAAAAAGTAGCAAAGCAATCATATTAATTACTAATTTTTATTAATAAATTAACATATATATATGGAGTTAATGAGCTAATTAGCTTAGTAATTTGTTTAAAATGCATGCATATATTAATAAAATAATAAATGTATGTTTTTAAGTGTCTGTAGTTATGATTTAATGTAAATGGCTAATAATAATTATGATTTAATGATAGTGGAAGTAACTGTAAACTTTCAAAGACAAGTGCAACAATGGGGTGTGATGGCTATCTTTCCTTTCCCATATAAATCTATGCATTGACAGCAATGACAAACTAAATAAAAAGAGTTGAAAATAACAAAAGTATAAGAAATTCATTGTAGAATTTGGGGAAAAAAGAAAGGTTGAGGAAAGAAAGGGCAAAAAGGGTACCATCAGGGCACTAATTTACTTCAGGGGCTACAGAGTGGATTCTTTTGACTAAAAGAGCAGCAGGGTGCTGCACCCTGTTTACACTGCCTAGAATGAGCTCTGAATACAGTAAAGTTTATAATTGTTGCACACTTTGATTCAAATGTAAAGAACATTCCAGATTTTAATATATTTTAGAATCCTCAAGTCTAGGTTAGATTTTTGGTTTTATTGTTGTACTGTTTTGAGAAAACTACACTTGTAATACTAAATCTATAATATACTTTACTATATCCAAATCATTACGTTACATAAGTCAAGTTTTAAAATAATGAATAAGGTTAAATATTATCCCTTTGATTTAGAAAATGATTTTTTTTAAAAAAACTTGTTTGGTGTAAATAAAGATATAGTGCTTCAACAATAAATCTAGTGAACTTTAATTAATCATTTCATTAAAATAAGATTTTGTGCAAATAAAGAAAGGCAATTTCATATAAATACATACTTTAATTATGACACCTCTTTCTAATAAGCTCTGTTTTTTGGCTGTCATAACAAAGTAATGAGTATCATCTTTGTAGTAAACAATATTTTCAAGGTCAATGGCAGTCTGTTCTCTCATATCCTAAGATTATAAGACAAAAATTAGAAAATTGTATTTTTTTTAAAGTATTTGTAATTTTTATGATTTAAATTATAGGCTTACTTGGAAGAACTTTTGGTTAAAAATAAAAGCAACACCACTTATTTCTGGAACTCTAGCTTCTTCTGGACTATGCCTATTGATAAAATTGGCTGTAACAGCTATGGCTAATTTACCTCGGAATTCCTTGCGGTTGAATCCTGTAAACCAAAGAACATTTTTAAATGAATTTGAATCTCCACTAAATATTAAAAATCTTGCTTTAGTTGATATTAACTTTGTTTAAGAGTTTAAATAGGAAAATAAATTTACCAAGAAGAGTGTTTCGTTTGCCATCAGCTCCTATAAGTACATCAAATTCATATTGAGATATCGGATGGTCAGATGGCGATACATTTGCATGCCAACCTATACCTGTAGATAAAAGAATGAATACATTTTCATTAAAGAATTGTTCAATCAAAATTCCTATGCTAGGGAAGATATTTTAAAGAAAAAATACAGGACCAAAAATCAAAAATATACAAAAGCGCAGTTTGCATGTGATTAACTTTTTGAAATCAAAGCTTTCTATAGATGGTGCTTAAAAGTTTTCAATCTACTGCAACTATTGCCATGAATTCAGAATTAGCACATAGATGGTTATAAAAGTAGGACATAAGCTAGTTCCTTCATTGATTTTAAAACCCATTGAAAATTTTTAAATTCATACACAATTGTTCACTCACAACCGTATTAAACATAGTGCTTTAAGTAAAAACAGTAAAAAGTTAAAACATACTTTAGAAAAGAAAAAAATATTGTGGATGCTGGAAACAGCACAATACATTGACATATCAGAGGGAAAATATTCTAGACACAGAATCAGTGTTCCCCACAAATGGGGTATTCAAGCCTTGCAATCGCCAAAATTAAGCATCCAGTATTTTAAAAACATCAAAATAATGAATACTGTTTTACTGCTGAATGCTGACAATCAGCATAACATACCCTAACATTTCACTATTTAGTTTTTGTTTTCTATTGGTAAACTGACTTAGTTTACTTAACTTTTTTCTTGAGTTCTTTTGATTTTACCTCCTCTTTTTTTTCTGTTTTATATTGCAATAAGCTTCGTGATAACTTCGTATAAAACTTTCACACTAGGAGCTCCTTCTTATTTACCCACTTTTAATAAAATCTTAAATTTCTCAGACCCAACTACTGAGATTAAATTCCTCTTTGATCTTTCTTTAATTATAATTTGTTTGTTTACAGAAAATTATTTTACAGAAACTGGACCACAGAAAAAAGTACGAATTTCGATAATACGTTTAGTTGAAAAGCGTTTCCACTGCCATTTTTTTTAGACCAAAAATGGAATATTTTAATAACTTTAATAATTCTAATGGCAGTATTTTATGTTTAACTAAGAATTTATACGAAAAATAAATTTTTATTTTAATTTTAAGATAAAAATATAAGATCTAAGGGAAAAACAAAAAGACATCCCAGCTATGAGATGATCCACATTTAAATAAATAAATATACAGGATGATTCTAAAATCATGGAGCAAACTTGGAGAGCAAGTAAAGCACATTATTAGGATTAAGAATTGCACAGGAACCCATGACCAGAAATATCATCCTATGTGACTTAGAGTTGCAATGAACTATTTTGACATTATAACTTTGAACAAGTTCTTTTATTTTTCTAAATTATCTTAATTTTATGCTTACTTACAATTATTTCAGCAAATTGCATGCAAATAGATATAGAAATAACTATAGACATAGAAAATAAATAAAATACTAATTTTCATGAACAAAAGTAACATTTATAAAATTTACAGAGAGAAAGAAAACTTTTTTTGTTTAATAACTTTTTTCTCATCAACACATAAACGAATATATACTTTGAAAAAAATTACATTAATTATTTATACGCTTTGAGATTCACATGTTGTAATAAACAATACAGTATTAAAAATATCGAGATTTTTAAAAAAATATTTACGAAAATCAATCATGATAACTGTAGAAGATTGATTTAAAAAAATAGAATTAAAGGGCCGAAAAGTGAATACTCAAGTTTGCGTATTGAATTCTCCACATCATAATATAATATGATTTTCAAATATCACGTCAAAATCAACAGCAACTACTGAAAAGAAAAAAAAGCCAGTTGAAACATTGCAAGGTTTTTGTGCAAATCGAGCATACGAAAAAGAAATTATTTAATTTAAATTTTGAGTGTTGTAATAATATTGGAATTTTAAAAACCATGAGAAAATCAATTGAATTAACAGCAAAAGAATAAAAAATATTGAAACACGGATTTAGGATGGTATCAAGCATGTGGAAAAGTTATTACTGAAATGCAAGATTAGGAATTTCCAACTCGTAATATCAAATTAAAAATTAATTCGATTTAATTGCAGCCAAATAAAATAGAGGACTAACATATCACAGTGATTAAATAATTCTTCTATTACAAATTGTAAATTGCTATCACTTAAAATATAAGTTTTTTTTAAAAAAAAGAGAAAAAAAAACATTTATTAGAAAACATAAAATTAAGATAAATAAATTAAATACACACAAAGAGACAATTCATAATAGGAAAGTGTCCTAGCAATGCACAATAACATTTCGGGTCATGGGCTCCATTACAATTCTTAATTCTTATGATGTGTTCTACCCCCCCCCCCAAGTTTGTCTTATGATTTTACACTAACTCAGTGTAACATTAAAATAGTATATATTACAGTAACTCGATGAACTGGATAGTATTTTTAAAATCAGTTCACCGAGCAGTGATAGAATCAATAAACATACGTTCATGACTTTGATCTTCAGGTGGTTCAATTAAACTTTCAAATCCAACATTTTCATGAATCTCAACTCCTATCAGCAAAGCTACTTTCATAAGAATAATTTGCAGTTGTCTTATACCTAAAAAAAGTAAAAACAAACTTCTGTATTCCCTTTTGAATAAGTAATCTTTTTAAAAACATATTCAACAAAGATAGGCAAAATAATCAGGAAAGTCCATAATTAAAAGTCTTATACTTTTTGATGCATTCTATTATTCAAAAAAGTACAAAATAATTATAGTACATATGAAAAATTGAAATAAAACTATTGATACATGAAATACATCTATACTAAGGCACATATTAAAACCTTGTAAAATGAGATTCGTATTAACATTATATTAATTGTTAAAGTGCAATCAGCAACTATATTAAAGTTTAACAAGTACCGCATTTGAAAAGTGAAAATCTTAAGACTATTTAGCATTGTAGGAAGGAGACTTGACTCATCTCACAAATCACTAGTACAATATTCCAACCCAGGTTGGTACGGTATTCACCATGTGAGGTTTTTACTGTTGTTTACCATGGTTTCTACTGTCTTGGGAAAAACCTGTTTTTCCCATGATTTTTATTGTATAACTGTATTTGATCTTCAAAAATTTTTAAATTACCTTCTCATATAATTTTATGTGTGTATTTCAAAAAGTAATGCTCATTATCAAAATAAGAGAAAATTTGTAGTTTATAAAAAATAATTAAAGGCATCCTAAAAGAAAATCACTGTGCACCAATTTTTTCAAAAATGTCAACTTAAAAATGATTGCAAATGAATGAAAAATGACAAATTGAAAGCTTTTGTCTGTAATTTAAACTGAACCTTATGAGATAATGAACATTTAAAAATATACAGATAAAAAAAAAGATTTATAGTAGTGTGATATTATTAGTGTGTGATTTGTTAATTTAATAGCATTAATAATTTTTTTTAATGATTTTTTAGCAATTTTTATACAATTACAAAATCAGATTTTTTAAAAAAAATCTTACATATAAAACTCAAGTTGTTTTAATTTTTTATAAAACAGGGTGCGTAGCCAAATTATTCAACAAAAAATAAGCACCTTTCAAGCATTCAAAAAATATTTTTAAGCACTTTAAAAAAATTCATAATTAGGTAGGGTTTGAAAGTTTTTAACAAATGATGGTTTTATCTTGTTTTAACTGTCATGCCAAAAAAAAAAAAAAAAAAAAAAACTTTTGGCATGGTTTTTGACAATTGTCAAAAATTATGAAGCTTGAATCATGTAAAATGAATGGCGTTTTCATACCTATGGACTGACAATATACCCCGAAGTAGATTGGGGTTGAATGAATTGTGAAAACGCTGAATAGAACAATGTGAACTGTGTCTTTTTTCATACTTCTTAGCGAAAATCAACATGGTGAAGGAAAAATCTCATTTTGAAAAAACAAAAATTTAGCACTTTTTAAAAACACCCAATGAAAAAAGCACCTTTAAGCTCTTTTTACAAACTTATGCACCATGTAAAATTCATTAAATTTAATTTTTTTCAACTGTTACTTCATAGTTTTCATTCATAAATGATGTATCAAAAAGATTGGAAATTAATATTCGTATTAAATTAGATCACAATTATAAATACAAAAAAAAAACATGACTTTTTGAATAAAATGTACTTGGAAGAGAGGCAAGGCACATTTTCGTAGCCTTCAGAAACTTTTCACAAATTAACAGACTTTGATAACTATCCATTTAACCTTAAATGTAATATCGTCATAAAACTTTTTAAGTGGGTGTCCAATCAAAAATACAGGGATGAGAGTAGTCAGAGAGTAAAAAAGAGGAAATCCAAGAATATATAAAGATATATATATATAAAAATCGCACTTTTTTGTCAAATTTTTGTTTAAACTTGTAATACATGTGATTATAAATCCCGAATGAGGCATTTAAATGACGTGAATATGAAACTCTACATCGAACTTAAAAAATGCGAAAATACAAATCATGATGCGTAATTTTTAGATCAAGATGCATAATTTTAAAATCGCGCGATATTACAACCGCAAAAACGAATCACGACATTGGATTTTAAGCTCGCGTAGCTACATAGGGTTTTAAAAGCTCGTAAATACAAATCGCGATATTGGTTTTTTAAATCTTGTAAATAAGAATCGCAATGTACAATATTTAAATGGCCTGAATAAGAATCGCAACGTTCAACTTTTAAATCAGGTAAATACGAAAATCGTTGTTTGATAATAAAATCGCGATTTTAAAAATGCAAAAATACAAATTACGATATTAGATTTTTAAATCTCGTAAATACGAGTCATAATGTGCGATATTTAAAAAGCGTAAATAAGAATTGCAATGCACAACTTTTAAATCAGGTAAATACGAAAATTGATGATTGATATTAAAATCGCGTGAATAAAAATCGAGATATTTGCAGAGTCTGGACTTGGGATTTCTAAAAGGCTTGTTTGAATTGTTTTTTGTTTACACAATAAATAAAAATTTACAAGATTAATTGAATGAGCAAATAAATATTTTCACCACAAATCCACCTCTATTTTTTTTTCGCCTTTTTTGTTTGCTTTCTCTCCAGAATACAAGAAGCAGCGACGTCTAAATTACGAAAATACGAGCTATCCCGCCGACGGATAAAAAATACGGAAAATCTTATTTTCTGTGCGTGAAATCGGAAAAAATAGCTGAAATAAGTAAACATGCGGAAGGATTAGCAGCTAAGACGTAGTTTGAATTTTCTGTTTTTCTTTGAAAATCGTAAATAAATATAATAATTTGACTTCAACGACTGAATTTTTTAAAAAAAAAAACGGGATATTTATAAATAAATAAAAAATAAAAAAACGAAACCTTTAAAGAATCTGAGTTTTTGATAAAAAGGCTGAAATTCGAGAGACAAAAGCGAAAAATATCTCATCCCTGTATAAAGATCAACCAATTTTATCCCAAGGAAATGATTTTTAGAGAAACTTCAGAGGGAGGAATGAGGACTTTAATAATTTCGCTCCGCGGAAAATTTAATTCCTCATAAAATATTTTAACTTGAGCAAAAAAAAAATTTCAGCGGAAATTAGCGGGAAAAATGGAAAAATCTGAGAAAAAGCGGAAATCCGCGAATCCGCGGAAGAATCTCATCCCTGAAAATAATAAATTAGATTACAGTTTGAATGGGGAAAACCAAAGACTATATTTATTTAAAACAGTTATTGCTGAAACAAAATTCATCAATTTATTTTACCATCAAATCAAGAAAGCAAGAAACTTATTTTATATTTTAAATTAATTATATTAAAAATACAATAAATTTACTTACTAATATGGTCAATTGAGCCTGCACAAAACTTTCCAAAGAACTTTTTTGCACCAAGGTTTCTCAAATCATGAATAACAAAAGGCCACAAATGCAGTACATTATTTCTAGAATACCTATCTCTTTTTTCTGCTACAACTACTTTAGCTCCTAATAATTGAGCCTCTATTGCTGTTCTTAAGCCACAAGGACCAGCCCCTATTATAAGAACCTATTAAAGTAAACAATAAAACAATTTTATATATATTTTATTCTCATCTGGAAGGAAATTCCTTTTCCTTAATACCCATCTGCTTGATATAAACACATTCAGAGCAAATTTTTTAGTAGTTCTTATTACTTTCATCTAATTAAGGGGATAGGGGATATATATAGAAAAGCTAATAAATTCACCCTATCTGAATGTTCAAAGTTTTAACAATAACATTTGAGGGAAAAAAATAATGTGAAAAACTAAACAAGAAAAACTCCAGTCTCAGAGGGGAGCAATGGTAGCCTTAGAAAGCAAATCATGACAGGATATAGTGGTTCTAGGTGGAATGGACGTTTGGTGAGGGATAATATCATGAACATCGGAATCAGATCATTCCAGATTCTAAAGCATCAAAATGAGCTGGTTGGTTAGACAGGAGTGGAAAGAATTTCGATGTAGGAGAAGTTAGACTTATGCCACAAAATTAGATTAGATTAGAGTTAGATTATTTTACACCTAAACTAGCATGTTAAACAGTTAAGTTAAAAAATAAACAAACTTAATAGATATATAATACTTATTGCATACAAGTTATTCCTGCAATAGCTAAAAGCAATGTTAAACATAAGCAAAAGATATTTTTAATAATATGTATAATTTATATTTATTAAAGCATAATTTAAGCTAATTTTATTTTGAATTTAAAAATTGGTTTTTGAAACTATAAATTTGTTGTTGGCAATTTCAAAAAAAAATTTAAATAACAATTTTAATTTATGTCTAACAAAAACTTAAAACCAGATATTTGAAATTTTACCTTTAAAAAAAAAAGCAAATGGTTGACTTACATTTGTTTTAAAAAAATTCAGACATATCTGACAGTTACCTGTGAAACTTAGGAATTGTGTCTTACGATTCTCACTTCCCTGTGAGATAAAAAGGTGTGAGAGAATGTTGTTTAAATAATACAATGAGATATCATTGTTATGATGTTCCATATTTATATGCTATCACTTAACTATTAAATTTCGCTAGCACCGGCAACAATATTTTTTGAAGATTTTTAACAAACATAATCTTTTGCAACTAGAATATAAAGCAAGTAACCAAGAGAGGTGGTTAGAATATTCAGAAAAAATCGAGGAAAAAAAAAGCTTTAAAAAAAAGATATACTTACATAGGATAGATACACAAAGATTCAAGAGTTTAAACTTATTTAGGGTACAAAACACTCTACAGCATAAGGCGTTTAAACAGCCTTCTTTGAAAAGTAAGTTTTGGAGGGCAACAAAATTTTCTTTTTCAGAATAAATAAATAAATAAAAACTTGTAAATTGTAAAAATAATTAGATTTGGAGGGGAAAAAAATCCCTACATGGGATACACAAAGATTCAAGTGTAAAAACTTATTCTAACTAAAAAGGCGGGCACAAAACATCAAAAAATATATGGAGTTTAAACTTGCAGAAACTGCTTTAAAAATCAAGTTTTGGAGGGGAAGAAAACAGAAATAGAAATCAAAGTTATTTTGAAATATAGAATTTAGAAATAAAAGAGGAAATGTGTAATAAATAAAAGCAAAAAAATTATTTCATAGCTGCCAATATGAAAAGAAAAAAAATCTACTAGATTTTATGAAAAATTAATATTTTATGCAAATTACTAAAGAGAACATGAAATAGTATTACACACACATAAAATGTTATAAGAATTAAAAAGAAATAAAACACTGAATAAGTATATTACACAATAACTGATCTACACATTTAAACTCACAATAACAATATTTCCCAATTGCAATTAACATTATGGACTAGTTCATTGAATTTATAATTTTGAATGGTAAAAGATACCTCAGACACAAACTTTAAAAAAAAAAAAAATTATGATAATTCTTAATAACTTTATTTTTAAAATAAATTCTGAATAATAATAATAATAATAATTTTTTCAAAGAAGGATTTCAGTTTTAACTTAAAGTACTCTAAATATATTTACATCGGATTTTAAAAATGTACACGACTTTTCAGTCCTCACTTCTTACTTGCTTCATTTACTTCAGTACAAAATAAATGAAATAAAAACACAGGTATTTTTTAAGAGCTTCCCTAATTTAAAAGAACTTTCTAAATACATATTAACCATGAGAATCATTAACTAACTCAAAGAACAGACCAAAAGTAGCTGACAAAATCCAACAGTCGACTGGATTTTCCAGTCGAGTTACCAGCTCTACTTTTTAAGATACTTAAATCAAATTAAAATTTTTTTTTTTAAAGGTTTAAATAAAAGCATAAATAAACTTACTCTAGCGTTAGGACATGATTTTCCTCTATTATAACATTTATGACTTGCACGCTTATCTAATTTGGCCCATAATGAAGCAGCCCTCCAGGAATGGAGTTTTGCTTTTAACCTTGGATAAAAGTTTGTAATGTTAGTTGGCTTTAACCTTAAGAGTTCACATAATTGTCGGTAAGTGGCCAGCACTGATTTGAAAGTTGCAGCAGACACAAATTGGTCAAAGAGTTCTGAAGCCATTGCTGACTCCGGACTAGTGGCTGTGCCACGGGGCACAACTCTAACACGGTTCTCCATGGGGGCTCCAGGGGTTCCCACAGCAGCAGCATATTTCTACATAGTTTTAATTGTCATATTTCAGCTGTTCCTATAAAAGAAATGCAAACACAATTAAAAATGTAAAATTATGACAACAAATATAACAGTACTAATCAATAATATGTTAAAAATTCAACATTAAGAAATCAAACTTTCACTTAAAATTGTGCTTGTTATAATCAGCAAGAGTTGAAAAAAATATTAATAAATAAGACAAAAAAATTTATGCTTAACCAGAATACCAATTACATTTTTATAGATAATGCTTAACATATAAAAAAAAAAGTGCATGCCTAATAAAAAACTGATTAAAAAAGAAAATTCATAATAAAATCATTAATGGAGTATAGAAGGTAAGGCATGGAAATTCCCTTTTTGACGTCCAAAATAGACAAATAAAAAAACAGCTATATGTAAATAAAAGTTATGTGAAAGTCTTAAATTATAATTTTGAACTAGCTGTCTAAAAAAATAATTTACAGCTTAATAAACATATTTCGCTTATATCTATTTAAATACAAATACTATTAAAAATATGCAGTTTGTGTATGTAAATAATGAAGAAAGACTTGTTTTGCCAAGAATAATTCCCTTCCCCACCCTTGATTTAAATTTATTCTTCATTTGATATTTAACTGACAAATTAGGTCTTTTCTTTACAAATAATTCATGAGGATATTTTAATTTAATCAGAAGAGAGATTTTAATAATCATTTAATATTTTAACTATTTTAGGTAGAAATATTCCGTTTTTTAATTAAAATATTGTTATTAAATAAAATTTAGCTTATTGATAAATCTTTTACAAACCTTTGATAAGAAAATGATAATAATTAAAACCCGAATTTAAAAAAAAAAGAAAAAAAAGAAAAAAAGATATAAAATTTAAAACAAAAAATCCATTTTAAAATAAAAAAGTCCCATATTTTTAATGATGATCCGTGTCTTGTTTTACCAGCCCTGATTTTTTTCAAATAAAATTCCAAAATTGTATTTCCATTATAAATAAAATGCAGATTTTAGATAAAAGTAAATTAGATACAGGAATGTTTATTAAATTTGAAAATGTAATTATTTTCAGATTTCAATTTGATGAAAAAAGGTTGAAAAATGCATTTTAAATTTCTTTAATTTAACTTGTAAAGAACTTACATCCTGTCTATCACGAGACTTCTCTACCTAAGAAAAGTGAAAAAAATTTCGAAAGAACTCAAAAATCACATTTTTCAATCTCCAAGTTGTATTACGTTAGAAACATGAATAGTTTATGACCTTCATTTCCCAAGTTTTCAAGACATTTACGGGCTCGCCGCTAATTTTGACCTTGAATTAAATCACAACTAAAACAGCATTATGCCAGAAAAAGGAAAGGGGAAAAAAAAAAAACCTTTAAGATTCTTTAGTAACAGATTTTAAATGATGGGGAAAATTAAGTACTAAGAATAAATAAGTAAATGACATTCAATGTATCAGAAAAACTGTTACTCATGGAAAATAATAACCTCGTTTATACGTCATTAACTTACAAATCAAAATACAACAATTGGATATTTCGTTTACATTCTCTTTTAATTAGTTTTGAAAACTACATGAAAGGTCATAGCTATTATTTTTTCTAAATTTAAAATTAGTATTTTATTTTAGATCACTGGAAATAAATCTTGCATACAGTGAGTATCTAATATATATAATTCTCTTACGAGGCTCCCAAATTTTGGCTGTATTTCTTTTCCACCGGTGGCAACAGTTTTCATTTTTAAAGAAGTACTTTGTACAACTAAATAAGATTCTTTTCACAGCACTTAAATATTTACTTTATTCTCTTCATATATGCAGAGAACAGTCGGCAAAGAATTCTGTTACGTCAAAAAACATATCGCTAAAAAAATAACGAATTCTAAAAGAAATCAAAATAAACAACTTAAAAAATAAAAATGCTGTTGCCAGCCATAGAATTTTTTGAAAGTTAACTTAGCAACATAAATCAAAATGACATAGAAGCGCAACTAGATCAAAATTATGATACCTGAGTGCTTGACGTAATAAATCCTTCAATTCTATAAGTGTTGTATCACCAAATGCCCTGATAATATTGAAATGTACAGGTTTAGAATTTTCTACAGTGAAAAGTTTTCGGAACTTCAGTATTCAAAAAAGTATACAAAAGCTTGACGTTAAGAACGTATCCAACGAGCGAGCAAAGCGAGCATTGGATTGCGAAGCAATCCGAAATGAAATGCGAAAGCAGTTCCGGGGGTTGGTGAGCGCCAGCGAGCAGGGGGCGAAGCCTCCTAGTCACAATAATTTTAATATAAATGATTGAATGACTAATAAAATAATGAGAAATAACCTATTATCAATAATTTACATCGCATATGCCTTGGAGCACCGCGCGAAATTTTAACTCGCCATTGGCGAACGAATATTTAGAGCTGGCGAGTAAATTATGTCTTGCAAAATACAGTGTTCGAATCAAACTATCATAAGTTCTTCAGAGTTTGCTTTTACGTAGGTACAAGGCGACTTTTCGAACGATCCAGTTCATCGTTTCCACATGACATCATTTTTTTTTTTTTTTATAAAAAATAATTCTTTTGTAATATTTTAAATAATTCTGCCAGAAAAAGAAAACTTTAGAAAAAGTTACAATCTTTAAGAATAACAGAAATCAATTTATGATTTTTAGAAACTTAAGAAACATTCTTACAGGATTTTGCTTGATTGTATTGCTTAAAAATGCACCAACAAGATTATCATTTTTTAAATTTATAGTTCATATGAATTTTGTATTTTGATGAAAAAAGTTACTATAAAAAATACAGTTGGTTCAACGTTGGAAAATATTCTGTATTAAAATTTCGAGTAAGTTTTCAAAATATAATTCAACACAAAATCGTTTGTTTATAATAAAAAGACAGATTATACTTTTATATGTAAGTAATTTGATATTTAAATAATTTTATATTTAAATAATTATTAGACTTTTTCGGCGGTTTCCGATCTGCAATGTCAGAAGAATTCAGAGGGAGTGCGTTCCAAAAACTCCAAGTCAGAGAACTCACTCAGTTACTTCCGGATATTATTGTAACCCTTCCTCATTTCTGTTTCTTTTTCGACAAATGTCTCGTAGCAGACAATAAAAGAATAATGACTTGCATTATCATTGCTTTATTGGCTCAGTATTCAAGTGATTGTACGTTTTTTAGGCGAGAAAAACACTAACGCGCCAAACTACTGTAAGAAAATGGTAGAAACAAGTTGCCGTAGATTTGACAACGTTGAAAAGTTTGTCACAAGTACAGTACTTACGAATTTATTACAATAAACTGCTCCGATGAAAGCGATTTTCTGCCCTTTCCTTTAGTTAGTTTATTTTAAAAGCACACAAGACAATTAAAAAAAGAATATAATTTTTTTTATTAAAGTTAAAATTCTTTTTAAATATTAAATACTGAAATTAAAATTAAACGACAACTAAATTTCTGATGCACAATGTCCTTTGTAAGTGACAGTAATTTTAAGTCTTATGGTAATTGGTGTTTCCAACCAAGCACATGTTTAATGTTTATCTAATCAGAATTCAGGAAAACTCTTGAATTTCTTATGCACCGATCCCAAAACGTAAGTTTCAATTGGCCTTTACAAGTTGAATATTTCATTTTCTCACATAATTTAATTATATGCCGTTATTACTGATGCGCTATTAATCGCACGAGTTGTTTTAGTCCTTAAAGTTCATGGTAATAGAAAACAACTATGCGAGCCCATAATCATTTTTTTTAAAAAATTTTTATTATCAAGCAAATTTTACACAATAGACGAAATTTATTCCGATTATTTATATCAAAATTATTAACGCTCATCGAAAATAAATATATACTGGATAACAAAACCAGGCTAAGTATCTTATTACATTGATTATAATGATGGATCTCATATCATAGACTAACTGGGAGAAAAAAAATGAAGATAGATTTCTTTTTTCAATGAGATCATTTCAAAAAGCGGTCACATTTGTAAATAGAACGATTTTTTAAAAGAAAAAGTAGAATACTGAACGGCTTATATTAAACAGTATTATCATTATAATAACACGTATCTTCGTTTAAAAAGAAAATTATTTTATAAAAATAAAACAGTTCAGTTTATTTCGTTAAAAAATTTTTTAAGGGTGGCCATGAAAATTTAATAATTTTATTTATCAGTGGAAGATCATATAGCGACCAAGGAACATGCAATCTCCGTTTTCTCTATAATAATAAAAATCATGTGGGTTTCGAGCTCATATTTTGGAGTCTTTGGGTTCAGCCCTTCAAAGAAACAGAATAATCACACAAAACTGTTCAAATTAAAGTCATTCCTTGTTTAAACAAAACAAGTAAAACAAGCAAATGCGTATTAAAGTATGATTTATAGCATCTATGTGTTAAAATTAGCTTTCGAACGTACAGGCATTTCTTATAAATCTTTATTTTTAATAACAACAATGGAAGTAAAAAAATAAAATAAACATGTTATTTTCAATAAACGCATTTGCATTTCAGTAAGTAAGTTGTAATTTTGTGAAAAATATAATTCGATATACATTAATTTTTTACTCAGACTATAAATATTTTTATAGAAATAATTAACAACTTGCGCAAAATTTAAAAGCTAATAAAATCCTTCAACTATTCTTCGTATATTTCAAAAGAAAGCATTTATTGAAACATAGTTCTAAAAAGTGTGGAGCTTGATGTTCTGATCTCGCTTTGCTGTCCTATAATTATAATTTCAGAGTTGAAGAGTAGGTATTCGAAGACAAGATATGAATTATTTTAAATAAATCGCATCAAAAAGTTCATCAGAAAAATATTAAAAAAAATTATAAATTTTTTACTCTTATTTGATCAATTACGTAAATATTATGTACTGCATTTAACAGCATGACAAAAAATTTTATAGAAAATTTAATTTAAAAAAATCAATTCGAATATAATTAACATAATAAATAAAAATAATTTTTTGGCACAAATTTTCTTTTTTTCGAACAGTTGTTCGACACACAGAGATGCCAACTGCTCCGGACACGCCAAAATAATTAAGAAAACGGTAAATAACTACAAAATAAATTTTGCAAACATTTGACTATTTTTGCTTGCTTTTTGAAACGTATAGCAAGCGATTTCAGCCAAAATATGGTGAATTATATAAGCCTATGAATTGTTTAAAATTAGTGGTGAATAAAAATCTACTAAATTGAATTTATAAAACCAAGAATCACAATTAATAAACTACCACTTAAAATCATATATTTGCTGTCCGGAGCAAGTTGGCATCTCTGGACACATGCTACTTCCAGATCCCGGTTCGTGAAAAATCCGGAAATCCGGAGCCAAATTATCTATGAAGGTGTCAATGAACATAGCGCAGAAAGCAAAAACCGTAACAGACAACAATCTAAAATTACTTTTTCAGCTGTTAAATATTTTACAGAACATACAGATTTCTTGTTTAAAAATTCATTTTATTGCACTTAATATAAACAGGGCCATTTATATTTCCAAGATTTCGTAATATCGTGCACAGAGAATTTATTTTAAACGGAAGAATGAATTAATTCAGTGAAATGAATAAAAATAGCAAGTACTCATTATCATTTCGACATCTGGTAGCCAGATAGCCTATCTTTCTATATCAATATCCAACACTTTCAAGTGCCGACTGGCTTTGGAAGTCTTAGAAGAAGGGAGCGGGTGGGCGAATCTTGGGTACATGCATTTTGGCAGAGCGCTTTCTTTCTTTTTTTTTTTTTAAAAAAAAAAAAAAGATAAAAACGTAGAAAAATTTAGAAAAAAGATTTTTTTTTTCTATTTATGAAATAACAGATTAAAAAATTACGGTATTATCAGCATTGTAAGTTTCAAATCAGCTCTTATCGAAGATAAGACTTGAATTTTGCCATCGAAAGGGAATAAGTACTTAATAAAAAAACCGTTGAAATATCAAGAAAAATGACTGCCTCTAAAAAAGACGAAAACATAAAAAAACAAACAAGTGTCATTAAACTCAGCATAGCAGAACGCTTGTAACGACCCTTAGAAACACTTGACGCAGATGGAACTTGTGGTTGGCACGAGACCTTCAAATGTATAAACGACTTTGTGCGTTATTATGACACATTATTTACTTACTCGAAAAAACACAACTGCCAACATTCACTTCTTGCGGATGCTCAGCGACTAAAAACGGAAGAACTTAGAAAAATATTTTCGAAGAAACTTTCCAAAATTGCTTGGCAGATATTTTAAGCACCGGAAAGAGAGACGCGTAATCCCCCTCCCCCCACTCCCGAGTACATTATTGATTAGTTATTTTACTTACGCATGGACCGTATATCCCTTTCATGTTTTTTTAAAAAAATTATTCTTGAAACATTAGGAGCTTATCAGTTTATTTATAAACTAATCAATCACAAACAAAAGCTTAAAAAAGTTTTTTTTTCTTTACTATTTAAAGAAATTCGAAATTTAAGAAAGTATAACCACAGACTTAAAGAAATTAGCAAATGCTTTAGCATCAACACAATCAAATTTTAAAAATTTCAGTGTGTTGTAAAGGTTGGAAAGTTTTTGACAATTGTCGGTTTTAATTTGTTTTAACCGTCATGTCAAAAAAAATTGTTTTTGACAATTGTCAAAAATCATGAAATTTTGAATCATGCAAAACGAATGGCGTTTTCATACGATACGGTCTGACAATACGCCCAAATAGATTGGTGTTGAATTAATTGCGAAAACGTTGAATAGAACAATGTGAACTGCGTCTTTTTGCGTCGTAGCGAAAATCAACATGGTAAAGGAAAAATTAAGCGCTTTTTAAAAACACCCAACGAAAAAAAGCACCTTTAAGGGCTTTTAAAAATGGAAAATAATCACTTTTTAAAAAAGCTATGCACCCTGATATATTCACCCCGGCAATTTTGATACAATATTGGAAAGCACTCCTTTTTGCGGATGTGGTCGTGTGAGCTGATGAAGAGATTATATCTTTTCTTTGTTTTGTTTTCCAGCTTTTAAATATATTTTTTTAAATAAATCGGAAAAAAATATTTCATTTTAATAAATTTTCTTCTTCACTTTTCATTAATCATTATTATTTTCCATGTTTTCTCAATATTTTTTTTAACAAACAAACAAATATAACTTTATTGAGAACAAAAACACATAAATACAAAGAATATATATTCGTCGTCAAGAGGAAAATCCTGTCCAGGCGACAAAGAAAAGTAATACAATAAATTTAAAATAGAAATTTAAAAAAAAAAAAAAAAAAAAAAAAAAAATACAATCATAAATTATTTTGCTCATCATAAGACGTCATATATTGTTGAACACTGTAATAATAGAAAACAAAAAAAAAAAAATGCATGAAACTATATATATAAAAAAATAAATAAATAAATAAAAAAATAACAAAGGTAACATAAGAAATTCATTTGGATTGGCACAAGACTGGTATAAAAAATCAAATGCTTCCTTTAAAGTGAAAAATAGAGATCTAAATCGTCAATGTTCATCACAAATTGAAATAAAGCACGCTTAAAAGAAGAATATATTTTGATGTTTTGCAACTGAAATGGTAATTTATTATATAATTTAGGTGCTAAGTAAAAAAACTGTTTTCGTGAAATTTCTTTTGTAAAGAAGGGAATCTCATACATTTCAGTTGGTCTCCTTTCAGACACATTAGTTTTTAATTTGCATATTAATTTATTGTTGTGTAAATAGAGTAAAATACGAAAAAATACATTATGGCGAAATGGTGTTTAAAACCTTTTTTTATTCAACAAAGTTAAGTTTATAAAAAAAGCAGGATAAAATCTCTTAAATTCTTATGATTTGTATGGCAATTTTATTTATTACTAAGCGAATTGAAATAAGGTGTATAAATTAATGCTTTTGTCTTCTTTTTAAAAACATGTAAATTTTTAATACGCTTTTAGGAGTGCTGTAAGCTTTTAACATGAAATTAGAAAGAGCGTACTATGCTAACTTATAAAATTACTTTGTACTCGCAGCATAAAAAATCAAAACAGACTTTCAACAATTCCCAACATGAAAACTACATTCGTGTTTTATTTTCCTACTTGTAGAAATAACTTATAAAAATCACACAATACTATACACAAATGAATGTGTTTCTCCCATTGATGAATCAGACGAGAGCAGCATTTAGCAAAGCCATTTAGAAGTTACCTGATCAATAAAGCTTTGGCTGTGTTAACCACAAGTCACTAAGGTAACAAACAATGGTAAGTTGGAACAAAGAGTGACAATAATAAAAAAAGTAAACTGTGACGTCACACAATTGAAAAAAGAAGCCAGGAAAGGCAGATAGAGAGAGAGTAAAAAAGAAGCAGGTTATGAAGGCTGTCATTTAGAAACCATTTATACTTTTATTTTTTTCTTTCATCATCTTCTTTCTCTCTCCCAAACCCTTTTGAAGATGATGAAGACAAGATGATGAGTCAGAAGGAATTGCGGATCAACTTGTCTGCCTATTTTGGAAGAAAAATCCACTTCCAGCATTTGCTTATTTTATGCCTCATTGGGTTTCGTGGAACAAGGTTACGTGAAAATATATAGTTAGAATAGACAAGTAAATAAGTTAAATCTTATAAGACAAAGTAAATTGTTTTAGAAATAATAAAAGCAAGCCGACTAGCAAAATGTTTAAAATTTTATAAAGTAGTTTTCTTAACACAGCCGTTTTTCAACTATGACCGAATAATTGACTAATTTTTAAGGGTTTCGATGCTTCTCCCCCCCCCCCCCGAATATTTCTGGCGACTGAAGGTCTTTCATTTATGGAGGACAATGACTACTTCTACCACACTTCGTAAGGTAAGTTCTGGCAACGAAAAGAGCATAAATTTTTTTTTGTTTATAAATAACTTCACTAAATGGACAGATAAAGAACACAAATATAATAAAGCACTACATTAAATTATTTTTTGACCAAAATAGGGATTATCCATTAGCAATAAATGGACAGATAAGGAACACAAATATAATAAAGCACTTCATTAAATTTTTTAAGACTAAAATATTGATTATCCATCACTAAATGGACAGATAAGGAACACAAATATAATAAAGCACTTCATTAAACTTTTTTAAGACTAAAATAGGGATGATCTATTTTCATTTGACATCGAAATTTTTCACAAAATAGATATAATGCACGTATTTATGAAACTGCATACTTTGTGAACGTCCTTACAGTTTTGCTGGTTCAAACGTTCTTTGGATATAATTTTTGATTCCGGTTCTTTCTCATAAAGGCGGCTTGCACGCCAATGATACAGGGCTTAATATCATCCTTCAATGAGTAAGTTATCGTAAGTTTGTTTACAATACTAATGTTCCCCATACCTTGCTTAAATTATATTACAAAATCAGACAATCGATGAAAAATGATTCAATTATGCTTTTAGCCCAATATCCTTTCTCAAACAGTGGTTCATTAACCAAATGCGTTACACAAAACACAATTGTAGCATGACGAAATAAAAATTTTGAAATTGAAAAGAAACATATTTGGAGTTTAAATTTTTCGTTCTTGTCTTCGCGAAAATGAGATAAAAACTTGACTTAATCATACGAATAGTATACCACCTTCAAATTCTATTCTACAATGATATAAAAGCTTTTTGAAATAAAGTTACGATAGCAAACTCAACAATCCCACAATCAACGGCCTTTATCAACGTCGAATTTTGCGCCTGTTCCAGCCTTGCTATATTGTGGTCAGTAATAGTAATGAAAACAACTCAAGTCCAAATAACTTACAATTTTATAATCAGTTGACTAAATACTAAACTAGTTCAACCTAGGATAGAATTTTACTTAAAAAAAATAATTATTATTATTAAGCATGCAATATATTTTTTTATTTTATTTTATAACCGTTGTTGAACAATCGACCCAAATTTTTGGGTTAACAACAACTAATGTTCAACTCCGTAAATTTAAACTCAATCCAGAAGACAAGGGAACTCTTGGATCATGTATTGGGAAAAATTTGCCTTCGTGGAGGACTTTTTGATGGAATTAACCCGCATTTGCGTTACATGGAGGGAAAAACCAAGAAAACTTCCCACGGTTAGCCTGACGGCAAGGGGTGTAACCCAGGATCCGTCTACCACTGAGGATATTTTAAGTCAGCACTGTGGTCGGTGCAAGCCGGATGCGGAATTCGTATCGACCAGCCATCGCTGGGATTCGAACCCAGTTCACCTCATTGGAAGGTGAACGCTCTATCTCCTGAGCCATCACGGCTCAAGAATATAATATATTGTATACAGGAAAGTAATTACACTACATTTGAAATTATATTTTCAAATATAGTTATTTTTATGAGGAGAATTTTTTGAAAAATTCGCCCAACTTCAAGGTGGACGCTGTTAGTGAGATTCGGAGATATGAATTTTCGATCAGAATCAGATAACACAATATCCGGTTAAAATCGTAAAATGACGTATATGAGTAGGAAGTGATGCATGTCAGATAAGAGTTAAGCAGATATAAAGAACTAATGGAAAAAGAATTAACAAACGATAATCGAAACCGAAAGACAATCAGTCTACAACTCAAGGTTGAAATATTAAGACTTTTCCTTCATCCTTAATAATTTTTAATATACACGAATATACACAATGCATACACACATTGCGCGAGAAAGAAAATAATAAATGCATTAGTTAATATGACATTAATAGTAAGGATTAAAATCAAAACACTATGCGTCTTTGAGTCCTTGATCGGACAGTTCACACACAAACACCACTTAACCACAATCGACCTGTCTCCTGGCTTAAATTAAATCACATAATAATCATATAGTTAAATAAATCTGACTATCTAAATTTTGACACATGATCCAACTTATAAATGAATCAAAAGCACAGTAAGAACTTTGCCAATTTTTTTTTTTTTTTATCTTCCTGCATGTGCTCTTTCAAAAATATATTATTCACATAAACTCTTTTATGTAATAAGTAAAATTTTTACCAATCCGCAAAGTGATTGTTAATGATCCAATACAACTATTTTAATCATATAAAAGTTTAATGAAAAGTGAAACAGACAGGAGCATTAGGATGGAAATGTTTTATCACTCGGGAATTTGTGAAATTTTGTCTGACATTCAGTCAGTTTAGCGCAGGGGTTGCCAAACTTTTCTGATCATCGACCCCTACATAATTTTTCGAAATCTCCATGGGCCCCCATAAAAGTAATTTTCCGTTAATTAAAATAAAACTCTATTAGATACTGTGTTTGTACATTTATTTTATGATTTTGAACATTTATTAAAGTAACATAGTGTAACAATAGTTTTATGAAAAATATATTAATGTTGAAATATAAATACCTTAATATTTATGAAATAATAATTATAAGTAAGTAAAAATAATAAGTAAAGTAACTACGGATTTATTGCTTCTTAATCAATGACATGGGTGTGCCTGGTGCTTTTTTTTCCTGCAAGGTTCGTTATATTGGGTTCAAAATTGGTCAATTGGTAAATCCCCTCGAAACTCCACATTTAATTTATTTCTGTTCTTAGTTAAGATTGAATTTACATGACTGAAACCGGCCTCAACCATATAGGAACTTGGAAATGCTATCATAAATGGCTGAGCTATTTCGTAAAGTCTTACATATTTTTGCATTATATTTATATTTGTCCAAAATTTGCTTATTGTTAAATTTTTAAAAAGCGTCTTTGCTTCAAATCCCCATAATAATTCAGCAAGCTCATCTTGCAGGTTGATGTCCACGTTTTCAATTTGAGCAGAAAACGGCACAATAATCCAATCAGGGATGTCAATGTTTTCCAAATCAACAAAACGCAGTTTAAAATCGTCGCTCAATTTTTGAAGATTACCTGTATATATTTCCAAGTCTTCTTCTTTTATTTCTAATTGTCACATATCTGAAAAATACTGATAATCCTTCGACCAATCGACCCTTCCGGTTCGGATCGACCCCCGCTTATGTTAAATAGACCCCTGGGGGTCTATATAGACTACTTTGGCAACCTCTGGTTTAGCGGATTGCCAAATACGTAGTAAAAGGAGCTTTCGTAAATAAACTTCCAATTCACAAGAGCTATTTCTTTACAGTGAGGACATAGGCGAATATTCTTGTAAACTTTGTTATTCGTTCTATTTTAGTAGATGAAAAATTTATCAGTTAAATTATAATTATCATAAAAAAAGGATAATGATTCGGATTTAGAATTTCAGTCGGCAAATTAAGAATATCTTCAAAAATATAATCTCATGGTGCCATTCGTCTTACAGGCTTCAGAGTTGTATAGTCGTGAAATTTAATCTATTTTAGAATTCCCAATTTTTCCACACAAAAAATATTCTATCTTTACATTTTGATATTTAAACTAAAATACGGAGAATACACAGTGAAATGTAACAGATCAGACAAAAAATCAGGAGAAGCAAATTAGAATGAAAATTCAAGTCGAAATTGTTCTTGGAATCTGTTTCATGCCGTTACAGCGATGAAAAATCAGAATAATTTCACGCACGATGGGTAAAGATCACACATTCATTTCGTTTATCCATAAATCAGCGCTGCTCGGCAAAAAAAGTTAGGATATGCGCCCTTGACTGGCGAAGTAGGAAATGAGGGTTAATCAATGACGAAGGCTAATATGTCATTCATTTTCTGCCTCTGTTTTTATTACTCTCTCCTTGCTAATTTTTAGCAGCTTCATTAGGAAAAACTAACCAACCAAACGAGGTTCCGTTATTAATAATAATCTATTTTTATATCTATCAAGACACATGTGGCTAGTTGTTGACAAATAAAACCCAGACAAGCGCATCAGACTAGAAATTGCGTTACATCACCGTAACGGTCACAGTTATACAAAATGCTTTATTACATTACGCAGATAAGATCTTAGTGTTCCAATGATCTTTGTTAACGAGGAGGAAAATAGCAATAAATATTAAGAAAATTTTATTACTGAAAATAGAATGATTTTAGTAATTTGAATTAGAAATTAACACGCATTCCAAAATAAAAATTTTGATATTCAACAAAGCGCTTATTAATTATTCCCTTTTTCCATATCTTATGTGATATAGTTTGCCCGTTTAAGTTTAGTAAGTTATAGTCTGCCCGTTTAAGTATACAAAGACAAAATGCATATGCATTTTCAATCTCGTCTGATTAGTTTTAACACAGGAAACGTTAAGTTGAAATAAATGTTATTTGCGCAAGTATCTGTTTTATTTCAAACGACTTTTGGAATAAGTTATTTTTTTCTTCTTTTTAAACGATCTTTGCTTAACATCAAGCGAGTTTAATATAATAGAGATTTACTATGAATCTCGCAAAGAAGAAAGCGAGACTAAGCGGTTATTATTTGATGCAGTCAATAATCAAGTGTTTATAGATGTAGGTTTTTCGGTCAGTTACTTTAATGATTGGATGCGGAGGAAGATATAAAATTCTTGGACATAAAATATTGTAATATAATCATACTTAAATAAGTGTAAATATAATAGAAGTAAAGAAGGCGTACACATTTTCGTCTTTTAAAATCGATTTGGATTCTATAACAGGGTTACCAACTGGCGGAGCCTTTTTTTGTGGCCCGCGAACTAAAATATATTAGTTGTCATTTTTTGTGGACAATTTTCGTAAAAAATCTATATGGGTTTCAAATACTTTTAAGTTTTATATGTTTACAATTTGATGTCTGTTGCACATTAATTGTTTAATACATAGGTGCACATTAAAGTTATTGCAGCTAGAATTTTTTGACAGGCAATTAAATATTTTTAAAATCCTACTTCTTATTTTAATTTGTAATTCAATACTTTTGTTTTGTATAACTTGATAAAAATCTGACAGTAATATTTAATATTCCTTCAAACATAAAAGAGACCTACATAAAATTTTGATAAAGTTGCGACCCGCCATTTGACTGGTGTTTTTAATTGCGGCCCCCGGCCTCATTTAAGTTGAAAATCCAGTGTTCTATAATGTCTAACAGATGTACAGATTGGAAGTGGAATACTGATTGTATAAGTTTTTATTATTACCCAAGTTTAATTCTTTTTCCAAGTTAAAATATTTAATAGGATTATTATTTTTTTTTTGTTGTTGTTGAACAAAGAGAAATTTTCAAATTCAATGATTTCTAGCATTTTCATTAATCATCCATTATTTATTAAGCTTGTTTAACTGGTTCAGGATCGGCGAAAAGAAAAAAAAAAGCGCTTTGCCAAGCCTACACGATACGAGAGTATACGTACTAACACGCGAGTACTGAATTGAAAGCAAGTCAGTTAGTATCCTGAGCCGCTGAAGTGAGAAAGACTCGCTTCATATGATACCGTGGCACGTGAAGGTAGAATCACGAGACCACGTATATATGTGATCACTAAAGCCCGGAATTTCAGGCAATAAAAAATGCAAAAATAGGCAGGCAAAAAGGCATTTAAAAAGCTTGAAATAGGCACTTAAAAAAGGCACTTAAAATTGGAGCAAAATGGTAGTTGGTAATGCCTAAAAGCCCATATAGGTATCCAAGGTATAAAAAAAGTTGCTAGAAGTATCCGGTATACCTACATATTCATTTCACTCGACTGTCGTAGCAATAATACAAAAGAAGTGGACATAATTGCACACAAAAAAACCTCAACTGCGTAGGTGCGAAATAAAAATTGAAAACTCGTACTTACAATAATATTGTATGCAGATTTATTCTGATGATTGGTTGTTGTTGCACATCACAACTAGATGCTTTTTCAAATTTTCGAAAGAGAAATTTTGTCTCCTGTCAGTCAATATAGTTTTAAACAAAGAGAAGGAGCTTTCTACTTCGACAGAAGTTATGGGCGCGTACCTAAAACAACTTGCCATGGTAGGAGATATGGTAAGTTCAACTGTAGTATCACCAGAAAGTACTTTTGCAATGTCCTTGATGCATTCAAAGTCTGCATTTACAGAGATGACGTTTTCACATTTCTTCCTTATTATGTCACCAGATGGTCCAGGCACAGACATTAGTTCTTCAATAGTATTGTCGAAAATCTTTAGTGACTCGGACAAAGACATATTTCTTTTTTCCACGTGTTCAATAGCTCCAGGGAGCTTCCCAAAATAAGTTGAAATAAAAGTCAGTTCATTTTTAATTTTAGAACTGCTAAGCAGATTTTTACTTTTTCTTATGGATATTGCCTCTTCATCCGAAAAGCTGGTAAGGACTCGAGTAACTTCCTCAAAATTTGTGCAGTAGTATGAGACTGCTGAAATCCATGTTCCTCATCTTGTAAGGATCGGTTTAGGAGGTAATTGAATGTCTGGTGCAATTTCTTTGAACTCTTGAAAGGGCTTTTACAAATACTTTTTTCACACTAGAAACAAGCGAGTCTACCTCAGGATAGAGACCTCTTACTTCCTCTGCTATCCTGTGCAATGCATGAGCAAGGCACGTTAGATGGATCATATTAGGAAATAAAACTTTTAAGGCATTTCCTGCTTTTTTCATGTAGGATGCTGCATTTGTAAGAAATAATAGCACTCTTTCATGCTCAGTACCATTTGGCCAAAGTAAAGCCAGTGCATTAGTGAACAACTGTGCAATTGTAGTACTGTTAGTCTTTTGCAACTGTTCAGATGTCAACAAAAAGATTTTATGTTTTTCAAATGGGTCCATAACACCAACAATAACATTCGCAACATATCGTCCAGTTACATCTGTCGTTTCATCTATAGATAGCCATATGTTTTTCGTTCCCATTTCCTTTTGAATAGTTTTAAGAACTTCGGTATAACAGTCATCTAAATAAGTTTTCCTAAAAGTTGATTCACAGGGCACACTTTGATTCGTATATTTTTGCAAAAAAGCTCGAATACTTTTATTTTCAAGTTTCCACAGCGGAATGCCGGCATCTACAAATGATCTGCATAAATCCATTGCAAATTCCGATTTGCGAGAAGATAATTGAAAACAGGTGGGAATCAGAGTCGGTGTTTTCCCATCTTTTTTATCTTTTGCTGTTTTATGCTTAGATGTCTCCAAGTGCTGAGATATAAAATACTTCTTCTCAAAATTTACTGACTTCTCGCATGCCTTACAAAACAGAATGCTCCCATCAGTAGAAAACACATCCGACCCAAATTCTTTCACAAAACTGTCCAGTTTTTTGCTTGTGCAGGCTTTTACTTTAGGCATTTTAGAAATAACTAGTAGTACTAGAAAACTTTTTCGTGCTCCTGCTACAATGTGCTCAACCAGCTTGGTGAATTCGTTTTGTAGATAAGAGAGCATACGAGTTATTCGATGGTGTAGGCTATATGGGCCGTAAGTAAGAATAAATTCTATTGACTGTAAGTAAAAATAACTCTAATCTTTTCACTCCCTTTCT
The DNA here is from genome assembly GCF_982258835.1 of Parasteatoda tepidariorum. NCBI lineage: Eukaryota > Metazoa > Arthropoda > Arachnida > Araneae > Theridiidae > Parasteatoda > Parasteatoda tepidariorum. The sequence continues at coordinate 81,823,392 of NC_141755.1, forward strand.
CTCTCTCCTTGCAAAAGCGCATTGGGCGAAGGTGACGCCACGAAGAGACGGAGAGAAAATATTCATAAGACAAAAGGAATAAAGTCCTTATCTCTATAAATGCATTACAATACGTCGGATGACAGTCAACTATTTCTGTACTTCAAAATTTCTTCATTTTGCATTTATGCTCGGTCAAAAGCACGAAAAGCTTTGCAGAAAAATTTTAAATTAGACAGAAATAGGCATTTATGAACAAAAGGAACGAAAAAGGCATTTTCAGAAGAAAACGTTTAAAAAAGGCAGAAAAGGGCATTTATGGCATTTTGCCTGAACTTCCGGTCTCTAGTGATCACAGTCTTGAAGGCGTTACTAAATTTAATTTAATGCAAATTTATATACTCGAAGACTTTTTCGTCTGAGAAGTTTCGTTAACTAATAAGTCAATTTGTTTAAAAAATTCAAAGTATTGCTGGGCAAGTTTTGTGCTATAAAACAATGTGAAAATTAAGTTCAGTAATAATATTGCGTGATGCTGCACAGCATACGCCCTTTTTTTTCTAAGAAAAGAGAGAGAGAGAGAAAGAAAGAAAACGTTTAGATTCTTATTGAATGTGGGTTTGAAATGTGAACTTCCTTCGCATAAATGCGGGTATTTGTGTCTCCGTTTAAATGAAACCATATGCCTAACAGCAGATTTGAAAATTGCTATTGTTCAAAAGGTACAAGAAATATTATTTCCACTATCATAAACAGTCTCTTAAAAATACACAAACTCAACTTTGGTTTTAAGAAAGAAGGCAAACAATCCTTCTCTTTCAAAAATTTTCCACATGCTTTAGCAGGGTACGTAGCCAAATTATTCAACAAAAAATAAGCACCTTTTAAGCACTCAAAATATTTTTAAGCACTTTAAAAAATATATAATTAGGCAGGGTTGGAAAGTTTTTGACAATTATCTTGTTTTAACCGTCATGTCGGAAAAAAAAACATTTTGGCATTGTTTTTGACAATTGTCAAAAATCATGAAATTTTGAATCATGTAAAACGAATGGCGTTTTATACGCTACGGACTGACAATATGCCAAAATAGATTGGAGTTGAATTAATTGTGAAAACGATGAATAGAACAATGCGATTTTTTTTTTTTTTTTTTTTTTTTTTGCATAATTCATAGCAAAAATCAACATGATAAAAGGAAAAATCTCATTTTGAAAAAGATAAAATTTAGCACTTTTTAAAAACACCCAACGAAAAAAGCACCTTTAAGGGCTTTTAAAAAACGAAGATCGAAAATAAACACCTTTAAGCACTTTTTAAAAACGCTACGCACCCGTTTAAGAACCTTTACGGATAAAAATGATCATTATAAAGTTTGTTTTTCTACAATAAATTCCGACCCGTTAGTAAGGGAACACTTAGAGCAATCTGTTCACAAGTACATTTCGTACATGAAAATGTTGAATGTAAATTCGAAATTTTTTGTTTTAAGCCAAGTAGCAAATAAGACTTCTTTGTCAGAGATATTAGAGGAATTAATAACCATTTTTTATTTATTTTTTGCAACACCTAAACCAAATATATAAATTAAAGACACATCGAGCTCAATTTTGAATGAGTTCGAACTCATTTTTCTATTATGCTTTAAAAAAGAATGTGAAATATTAAATTGTCTCAACAATTATTTTGACAGATGAATAAATTCACATGAAAACTAGACTATAAAATCCAAAACTAATACCGTGAAATTTGCTTCTACTAATTGTTAAGGTGTAAAGTATAGGTAAACTCTGAATTCATATTTTTTACATGAGCTTAGTGGAAGACAGTTTTAAGTAATATTTTTGAAAATATTCTTGGAGAGAAATCTATTGATTACAACGCTAATTTATTTTGCCAAGTTACTAAACTTCTGAGATTTCTCTGGTTGAAGGATTTTATGCCCCCTCTTTAGATTGTATTAAATGTACAGATAGAAATGGAATGCTGATTCTATAAAATTTGTATTACCCAAGTTTAATTTTTTTCCAATTTAAAATATTTGGTACGATTTTTCTTTTGTTAAACAATCAGAAATTTTAAAATTCATTCATTTTTAAAATTTTTTTTATTTGCAATCCATTCTTAGTTAAGTTTATTTAACCCGTTCAAAACTCGTTTTAATTTTAAACTTTTTTCTTTTTAAAATAATAGTAATAAAAAGAATGCCAAGAACAATTAAAAATCAGGGGTTTAATTATAATTCGTCCCAAGTTAGAGAAAGAAGAAATGATGACAAAACCTTTATTTCCTAAAATACAGCAATCTAGCAACTTAATACACATTACTCTACTAGTGAATTGAGTAAATTTTAAAGTCAATTCACTAAAGACTGAAATTTCACTTAGAACCTTAAAAGGCACTACTTTAAAGGACACTTTTTCTGTTTTGAAATATTTTAAATGTATTAAAAATTAATCTGATTCTAAAAGTTTTTTTTTCTATTAACGTCATAAGGGCTTTCTTCTGGGTCTAGGTTTTGAGTTAATTTTGTTTAATTTTTGCCTTTTAGGTTGATTTTAATTCTATGCAAAGTACAATTATATTGTATTCTTCTGTGTTTTATTGTACATTTTACATTCTTTTCCTGGACTTTAGCAAAACTTTTGGGGCACAGAAAAGGCAATTTTCAGACTTTTGTCTTGCTTTCTCGATAGAAAAAGTTTTGCATTTATGACATCTGAAGCTGGTACCCCCTGACGACGTCAGCTTTGGTTGTCATATTTTTCCAATTTTTTTTCATTTTCACGTTTATTAACACAAAAAGCATCTTGATATGAGCTAAATTTTATTCCTCAATCAAAAATTAAAATTATTCTAGAATTCCGGAATTTATCTTAGGGAGGATTAGAGGCATCTTAAAGAATACTTCCTTAAAGTACTTTTAATGAAATAAGGCACATTATTTTAAGGCTACCCTATTTCTTACAGAAAACAATTTTGTAGAATATTACTAATACAGATAACTCCAGATTAGCAGCGGATGATAATCGGAAGTTTGATTAGTAATGGAGAAAATAAATACTCTAATTTAGAAAGGTGGTACAGGTTAAACGCTCTCATAAAGTACTTTCAAGAAGTTCACGTATGTTGCAAAGCGACAACACACAATTCCAGAAAAAAACTGAACGGTTGACTAAAGCTCGGGCAACCGTGAAATGTCTCAGACGTTTTTAAATCTAATACAATATTCAACATTTCCCATCTCATACCAGGTCACATTATAATCTTATTCTATTCTTCGAGTGAAATGTAAAACTCTTGATAGACGAGAGAGCCCAGTGGGTAAACACGAGTTAATCGGATTCAGGGAACAGTTTCAACAGTGGATAGATATAAAGGTCAATTGAAAGCTTGTCGATTCAAGTTACTTGAAAAAAGACAGCTGCAACTTATATTCTTCTATTCGAAAGAAAATTACGTATATTATTATTAACAACGGAATGAAGAGGCATAATAGTAACCAATAAGGCACAGTAAATTACTTTAAATATAAATTAAAATTATTATATTATAATATTAAGGAACAAAAGTAGTGAAAAAAAATCAAGTAAAAGTCAATTAAAGCGCAGTTTTAATAATGATGCAAATTTTTCTATTTACAATTTTCTCTCGCATTAATATTTTTAACTGCATATATATTGAAGAACTTTCATATGGATGCAGAAATTAGTCTCGAATATTTTCTCGTGATATTAAACAATAAAAACTATAATACGAATTTATGTTGAAAATGTATATTCAAGAATTTCTAGAAATAATTGTGAATTTTCGTTGGAAATTTCAACAAACTGTCAAATTTGATACTGACCAATATACTGGATAAAAGTGGCTTTATCCGCCCAAAAACTGTATCAAAATAATTAAACATGTTAAAAATGACCTTAAGTTTAATGATTATTTATATTATGAAATTAAAGGTAAAGAAGAATGCATTAAAAAAGTACATTGGAATGTTTATGTCTAATGAATAAAATATGATTAAGCAAAAAAGAATTAAAAAAAATTAAAAATGGACCATGCAATTGTAAAATATAAACTACTTGCTTGTTTTGCAAGTAAGGGAAAGTTTAAAAGACTACAGCAAGACTAGTTAAGTTACATGTCTTTAAAATTTAACACAAATTACATAAAAAAGCCAGTGAGAAAAATTTATTAAAACATTTGAGTCGTATCTCGGTGTTACGGTCTGACATTTCTAGGAAATGTTAAATTAATTATAACAAATGCTGGAGAATTATATTTTAACAGATAAAATAAATTAAATAATCAATTTTAGTGGTCAAACTTGATATTACCAAGATCGGTTAGTAATCATAAGGCTGAACTCCGGGTCTCCCTATGTCAAGAAAGCCTTAACTCAAACTCTTTAGCTGGAAGAAATTTTCGGACTCACTTTCGAAGTAATTTCTATCTATCAGATACATAAAAATCTGTCAGCAAAAATACCAAGTAGAGGCGATTGCGAAGTACTAAATGTCATTATCCGAAAAGAGGTCATCTTAAATATTGTTTTTCATAACTTGCAAATTATGTCCGTTATGTCATTTTAGAATTCAGACTTTTAAATAGCATATTAAATGTCAGGCTCGCAAAAGAAATTTCAAGCTCATCTCTTAATGCTTTAAATAAACCGGCTCCATTCTTTATCCATGATGAAAAAACAGAATGTCAACACAGCCAAAAGGCATGCAAAATCTCGATGTCGTAGTAATTGAATTAGGAAATGATATCAGAGATAAAAAAAAAAAAAATAAAAACCTTCCGCTTGCGACAAAAACAACAGTATTACCCAATGACTCACGGAGATAACAGAATAAATAACAATTATGACATTATAACACAAGACAAAACAGTTCATTTCAATTAGTCACTGTACGGAAACTGATAAACTGCATCCAACTTAATAACTAACTATGAGAGCTTTAATGAAAAAACACGGCCAGTTATTGAGCTTTGAATATTGTTTTCATAAATCGGGAAAGTGATATGATAGCGATTAAATTTATCTAAGTATACAATTGTGCGATTGGTGAAAAAAAAACATTTTAAAACTTAATAGTTAAAGCATGCGAACTTTTAAAAATTAAGCTAATTTTTTATTAATTTTCGAGGCAAATTAATGTAATCATAATAAAAGCCATAAAGGATCATTATCAAACACCAAAGCAAACATAATTTATCTTCAATTGCTCAAGCCATTCAAGTAACACCTCACAAAACCAAGGATCTAATTTTGAGAATTGAAATTGAGGAAGAAAAAAAACTTTTTCACATTAAATTATTTTTTAGTTTCCGGAAATTCTATTTTAGCTATGATAATAATTGCAAGCGAAAGAAAATAGTAGTTAAGCCACTTTTCCTGAAATCTATCACTAAGCATTTGCGTTGTTTTTTAAATTACACGGCAGTATTCTGTAATAGGTTTTTTTACAGTCTCCTGTAAAAGATTTAACAAATTGAAAATATGCGGTGACTGTCATTGAGCATTATGGTAGAGAAAAAATAAATACCCATGATACTTCACAAAATCAAATTTTAACCAAACCGAATTTTTTTTTTTTTTTTTATATATATAAAACCATTTGTTGATTTGAATCAGGTTTTTTTTTATAGAAAATCTTAGATATCAATCAAATGATTTTTTTAAAAAGAAAGGTCAAGGATGTAAAAATTTACAAAGTATTTAAAATTTTTTTAATTATAATAAATATATTACTTTGCTAGTAAGTTGGGGGGTAATGCTTGTCACCTCTACGCGGTGCCCCCTAGATACCTTTTATTGGGTAACTAAATGGCAGGTAGTGAGCATGGCATGAGAGATGAAAAAGAACTGATATGGTATCATGCGTGGCTCCGATTAAAAAGGGATGTGATCAGGAATTAAACAGGGGTTCCTGTTCGAAAAGTTTGCTATAGTCTCCAATAGCACATGGTAAGTCTTCAGGTGAGTCCAGTGCTGATACCGCTACTTTGCAGCTCACTGCTAGCAATGCTGGTGAAAAGTCCAAAAGCAAAAGTCCTGCTTATGTTGGAGTCTCTGGCCATGGTCAGAGACACTCAGAGGTTAGAATGCCTTGAGCCAGCCACTAGACTATTCAAGAGCCAGAGAAGGAAATTAAAAGCCACTGAGAAGAGTGGTAGAGCTAGGTCTTCGGACTTCGCAGATGGGTTGCACCCCTCCCGGGGTGCCAACCCAACTGCGCAAAAATACCCTACTAATAAAAAATATATACTAAAAAATGGAGCAGGGAAAAAAAAAAATGGATTCTTTCTTATTTTATCTTATTATTGCTAATGTGTTTTACATCCTTCATTTCTTTTAATAAGTTTTGATGAATTTTTTTAATTATAAAAGAATTTTCTGAATAAGAGAAGAGTGACGATTGATGTATTTGTCTTATTAAACATTATGGGTTTTACCTAATTCTTATGCAAGTATATTCAATGTAACGGAAAACTTCTTACTAATAATTTTGAAAAATAATTATATTTTCTTTTGCTCATACATACAACTAATTTGGAAGCCTTTCTTTTCCCATTAAAAAACCATGTGATTTAAACATTCTTAAGGTTGAATTCAAAGTATATTAAATACGATTATACTTGTAACAGGGCTCAAAATCAACTCTGTTCTGTTGGTTTGGGACCAGGGTTTGCAGAGGTAGACCCACAGACCAAAAACACCCAGTGGTTTCTTTTTCAGATTAAGCCCATTTGAAAAAAAAAATTTTAAAAAAATACACCCACTAAATATGAGTTTTTTTCACACTCTATTATTTTCAATGAATAGCAATTATAAAACCAAATTGGATTTTCAAAATATCAACTTATTGTTTTATAAATTTAATTTTGTAACTTTTAATATATAATTATATGAAGGAAACATTTTTGTAAACAAAATTTAATAAAATGAACTAATATGTGAAAAAAATTATTGGAAAAGGAAAAACACTGCCAAATTATAATGCATTATTTATCTATAGGTAATGCAAAAAGACTTCATACTTTTACTTATGCATTACAGTTATTTCATAATTTATTCGTACTGTAAACCCTTCAGGGTTTGTTAAAACACATCAGCTGATATATATCTAATATTTCAAAATGAATATGATTTATCATATTTTTAGATTAAAAATGTAGAAACTTTTTCAGTTAAAAATAACCTCATTTTCTATTATAGACGGCACCTGTTTCCACTGTACCTTTTGTAAAAAAAAAAATTTTTTTATATTATCTGTGTGTTCTCTTATTATTCAAAATTTTAATTTCCTTTGAATTTTTTTAAAGATTTCTTTTATCTAAATATTAACAGATTATTTTTGTTGCAAATTAATTCAAACAGATCTATTGCTGGTCTTTCTTTGCTGCATTATGGGTGGATGACAGACATAAGGGACTAGATGACTACTGAATCTATACTAGTAATAATATACTAAGGTTTCTTATCTACATAACTAATAAAGTAAACACAAAGTTCAATTTAACTATCCAATTATGTAGGTAATATAAAGATCAGGTTTCTCATTAAAAAATATTTTTAACAAAAAAAAAGAAGCAAAAAACAATTTGACCAATTTAGCATAACATTATAGCAGAAATGTAGACATTTTTAATATTTGGCAGAAAACAAGAGATTTAAATTTAGATGTTAAGAAAAAAATTTTATATGCTAATATTTTTTAAAAGGTCGATATTTTTTTCCGTTTAAAACTTTTAGACTCATCTTGAAAATAATGGATTTTACTAGCCTACGTAATTTTAATGAATAAATGTATTTATTTAATGAAATTATATTTATGAATACATGCTGGCAGATGCATGTTGCATCAAATAACTATAAGGAAAATGACAAGATATAGGGACATTTCAGTATCAGTATAGTTCGTACACCAGGAGTTGGCACTTGGCTCCACCTTCATCATGTGGTATCCAACGATACTATTTCGCTATTTCTGGGAGAAGGATGAGAACAATCCTGAATAATGTTGCTATTTGCAGATCATATTACAAAAATATTTATTTCGCAATCTTTATGTGCATTTTTTTAACATTCAATATTTCATAAAGTGAATAGTTTGTCCTTTTTGGAGCATTTTGCTGCAATATATTTAATTAGCTAGAGTAACAAAAGGTATAATAGCAGATAATAAAACAAAGTAAGCGACTGAAAAAGAATTCAATGTTTGCGTTTGATGTGCATTAAAGGTTGTCTCAATTTTAAGCGTGAGACTTTTCTGCTCCTTGTACTCCTGTGCCCAAATGAACTAATCGTCCTAGGAGGTGGAGCCAAGTGCCAACTCCCTGTGAACGAACTATACATGTTCATGCAAACCAGGGGTGCAGAATATGTCTGGTTGCATGAACAAGGTTCGGAGGAAATTCACACTGCCCTAGAGAAGTCTTTAGTCACATTAAAAAAGAATTACCATAAATATTTTTTATAGTAAAAAAAAAAAAAAAAATTACGCCGCTAAATAATAACATTAATGCAAATAATACTCAAACATGAAATCTTTATATATACTGACTATTAAGGAGAAAATTTATTTATATTCCTGAAAATACTATTGGCATTTTTGTACTCATTTAGTTCTTTGCATACCACTGCCCTGTCGATGCCAAAACTTAGATATTTCTACTTTGAGGGTAACAATTTAGACATTGATATGGTTAAGCTATGCACAGTCTTTGGAAGTAAACGGTATCTCACAAAAAAAGTAAAGAGGAAGAGAAAAGAAAAATAAATTATCAGGGAGAGATTATATTTACCCCTATGGCAGAATTTTTTAGGCCTTTCTGAGATAGAACTCTCTAGTTTTAGTATCTTTCTTCAAGATACTTTTAATAATAACAAACACATATGTTACTTATTTAAAATAACAAAAGTGCTGTGTTAACAAATATATATAATTGTTTTTAATTGAACATGCAATAATTTTTTATTCTAATATTATGGGTGATATTCTTGTATTTTGTTGAGGGGGCGAGCACAAATTACTTCCTTATTCGCATTTTGTAAATAATTATCACAATAAAAAAATGATTAAAAATTATGAAATCCGTAGTAGTAATTGTCAAAAAAAAAAAAAAAAGAGTGATGACGAAATCATGCACATCGGTTTCCTCAATTGCACGCCTCGCTTCGAGATTAGGTTGTTGTAATAAATAAAATCGTATAAAACATATAGGATTAAAAAACCATGGAGAAATCAATAACAGCCGAAAATTAGATAGAATTATATCATTAAAAAGTAATTACTCAAATGCACGATTCGAATTTTCCACATACCTACCAGTTTGAAATATATCAGAATATTTAAAATTCATGCGAAAATCAATATCAATAACTGCTGAAAATGTAATCGAAGCATTGCATCGATTTATGATACTATCGTCGTAAATTGAGAGGGTCAAAAAGTGTTTATCTAAATGCATGATTCAAATATTGCGTGTAAATTTCTGTAGAAAAGAAATTTTATGTTACTTTTCAAAAGAAAAATCTTTCTGCAAGAATTCTGTTACATTCTGAGACAATGTTGACTTGTCGCTGCATTTCTGCCACGGGGATATTCATATTTATTATATATTGGTAACTGTTTTCTTTAACTTTAATTGCCAAGGGTGTTAATGTTCAGTTCTGATGCTTACCATAAATTACAAAAATTATGTAGGACAACTCAATCCATCATTTTAAACCCCTCAAAATTATCCTTTTATAGGAATGATTTTAGCATGGAACTGCGTCAAAACTGTTGTCAAATTTTGGGAATTACCAAGAGATGACACACGAGAAACTAAAAGATATCACAAAAGATAAAATTAATAGCTACCTCCAAATCTGCCGTTATTAACCTCAAATACAAGAACAGTGACACTTAAGATTCAAAGATCTAAAATAGTACGTAGGTAAAAACGACTTTGCGACATCGCTAGAGAGGGACAAGAGTAGAAGTCTATCCCGAAGCACAGCTTTAGGGAGACGCCAAATTCAGGAAAAATGAATTTCAAAATAAAATATTTTTCTCTTTTAAAAATCCATAATTTCAATTGCAACTTAAGCTAAATGATTAATTTCCTTTTTCCAATTTTAATTTATCCAAAAATAGAACAGAATGTCTTAATACTAAAATTTGCTTTAAAAGTAGGTTCATTTTTTAAAAATTATTTTTGACAAGTTGGCAAGTTTTTGACAATTGACGGTTTTATCAATCATGTCAAAATTTTGGTGTAAGGATAATTATTAGCTAATATAAATAAGAAGTATTTTTAAATAAATAGAAATATAAAATTACAAGTGATCAATCAATCATCTTCTTGAACTATCTATATTAAACTATCTTTCGATAATTACAGTCAAAAACATAATATTTAGTGTATAAAATAGCAAATAATTATAAACAAAAATTTTTAAAATTTAAATTTATACAATCCATTAATATGTTCAATTATTGAAAATAAAATTATAAAAACAATCAACATAAAACACTCAATGATCATCTTATTCATCTTTTGTAAAATCAATTTTTATTTACTCCGATTTAACTCTTTTCGTTCTCCGATTAACTCCTCCTTTCAATTACAACAGAAAAAAAAAAATCATACTCACTCTTAATTTTTCAGTCTCCCCTCCCCTCCAAAAAAAAAGGATTTAAAAACAAAGTGGAAAAAAAAATTATTCTACGATAAGTTAAAAAGTTTTTTTTTTCCATAAAAAACCTAAACTGACTTTGAACTACTGAGCCCTTATTCACCTCAAGTATCCTAAAATTAATAGAGAGTACATGGCAAAAGGTCATTTAGTTCGAACACTTTAAAAAAAAAAAATTTGGTTATGCAAAGAAGAACACCAAGCAAAATGCCAATAAACCTGTCACGCCTACGTAAAGCATCAAGGAGCCGAATGGTTAAATTTATAATTTGAAAAGAAAAAAAAAAAACATGTAGAGGTTAGTCTTGGGAAAATTTCAGTATCAAACTCTGCCTCGCCAACTACAATTGCCAAATTGATTTTAAAACGGAAATTCAAAAGAAAAAAAAAAAACTTAGAAATTTGTCAGTTGGTGGCTATGAGTTGTACCCTTTGAGTTGGTTCCTTTCCCTAGGGTTTTCTTAGTCTCTTACGGGCCACTGCTCTTTAACCTAGGTGTGATTATGAGAGATTGAGTGGCACCTTCCTATTATTTTCATTAGTTTCTCGTGAGTCACTGCCCGCAAGTTACCAAGACTTGGGGAATATTCTAACGCATATCAAAACATGTAAATCTTTCCCTTTTTATTAAACAAATATGGAAATGTAAGCTTATTTTTGTACAGTCAAAACCATAAACATGCCAAATAAACTAAAATTCAAATAAAAATTTATAATTTAATAAGTAAATGATTAATAAGCAAATCAATTTAAAATCAAGTAAATATTTCAAGGGAAAAAAAGCTCACAATTAATTTCCATAAAAAATAGATTTTTACCATAATTCTTTTCAAAGATAAATAAGCCTACAATAATTAAGACATCAAACATTATTATGATGATAGCAAGCAGAGTAAAAAAATTTAAAAGAAAAAAAATTGGCTAAAATCTTTTTTAGCAAAAACTCATTTAGTTTTAAAATTTTTGAAAAAACAACAACAAAAAACAAAATTTTAGATTAATGATGATAACAGGTTTCATTCATCAAAATTGAATTCGATAAAATTGTTTTTATTAAATAAAAGCAAATATATTTAGATTCCTATCAGTATCTTAAGGAACAAAACAAATATTATTTTTGTAAAGCTACACAAAACAAATATTATTTTTGTAAGTTTAATGCCCTAACCTTGCGATTATTTCATCAGTGTTTACGTTTGAACAACAAACAATTTTCACGAAAAAAAATCTCTATATTCTTAGAAACTTTATTTCAGAATGGTAAAAATGATTTAAACATGTAAGCAAAGTAATTATTTTAACAAATAGACATTAACAACAGACAAGTTTAAAGAAAATGTATTTAGATACCTTGCAAGAAACAGCCCATAATCCATTCTGATAAAAAGAAAGAACTTTTATGAATTAGGCCTATTCCAAATGGTGAAGTAAAGATTTCATAATCAGTAAGAAAAACTAACAAATTAACTACTGCTCATAAATTTACAATAAAATCAATATACTAAAATTAAATATAACATTTCATGTGTCAATCAAACAACAGCAACAACCCACATTAACAAACACACAGAAATAACATTAGCGAGTGGTGGCATTGGCATCATTTAAAAATAAAAATATCAAAAAGTTCCTGTTCTTTTTCATAGGCATGTGAGCACCATCTATTGTTTAATAAGCAAACTAATTTACTATTAGACTTCTTCAAATTCCCAAATTTTACTTAAAAACTGTGGCATCTTTTTCAGTTATAAGGGCTTAATTTGGTATTAATATTTTGCATATTTGTAAAGAATCAGACGACCAATTGAAATGTCTTGTAATTCCATAATAGTGGGTCAAGAGGCCGTTCTCACTGCTCTCCTCTACGCGCTGCAGGAGCATGCGCGAATCGCATTTGGGTGGAGTTGCTCGTGCGATTATGTTAAAAAGCAGTGAAAATGGCCAAACACCGTATGTAGAGCCGGCATGCACAAAATTCTCGTGTGGATGGTGTTTTCAGTAGAAAAGTAAACAATAACAATTTCGACCTCGGGACCTACTCTAGTTCTTGTTAAAAAGTTTGCAGCTGCTTACTACATGTTATTCTGATAGGCGATGTTTTCAAACGGATAATTTTGTTTTCTATAAAAGAAATAAATTAGATAATTTCTGAGCTCAAATCTGCTGTATTTCATAAGATATTAATGTTATTATGTAATTCTGGGGAGTTTGGAGTGAAAATTTGTTTTAGTTATTTTGTTATTTATTATTAAAAAAGGTGACATGGCTGCTAGATTTTGAATAACTCGCTTTTTTGGCAGTCTTGATTTGGCCTCTTTCCATTTGTTTATTACTGTTTGCTCGTGTTGTCAGCTGTGCACCATCTTACGTTAGTGTTAGCACTTTTAGTATTGTAAACACAAGTAATAAGTAATCAAATACATTGTTTGCAAGAATCTCAAAACACAATGATGCCAAATGGCTTTAAAATGCAACTGAAACAGTAACCCGGAAATTTAGGCAGTCCCGAGCTTGCAGCGTTCCCTAGTGTAGAAAACACCATCCATATGTTTGAAGACTCGAGTGAGAATTTGATCGGCGAATTTTTCTTTTTTAAATATATTTCACCAATCGGTTTTTCACTCGCATCTTAGTGTATGCAAAACTTTCGTCTGAAGTATGAATGGCCCTTACATGGGCTTGGGTTGGGATTGCAAAAGACATACATATAGACATATCCCTACATTGGAATAGAAATGTATCCTTATGCCAACGATACTCATGCGTTCGAAGTTCGGCTTGCAATGATGATAGACAAAGTAGCTCAAAATCATTCAGTGGATGTTTATTCGACGTCATCACAAACATCCACGAAGGTTCGTGTAGCCGGAGACAGAGAGAAATATCGTCCCTATCACTAATTTTGAGAAATCAAAATAAGCATAAGTGGCAATTAGCATTTACATTTTTTTTAAATCACCAATTTTCTTTTACTTAATAATATTAACATAAAAGTATTTTTATGTTAACATTTAAATTTTATCTCTAAATATTATTCATTACAAAACTGGATGCAACATGAAATATTTTATTATAAAAAATAACGTAATTGACGTGAACTTTCTCAGATTCTTTTTCTCTCATTATCATGGGGAACAACATTGATGCATATTAATTTTTGGTTAAGGCCAAAGATCTTCAATGTACGTAATTTAGTCTTTAATAAATCATACACTTGACGATTTTCTTTGATTGCAATATTTTTTTAAAGACAAGAGAAAGTAGATTTCTCTTATGAACTTGACACCACAGTTCCTCTCTTCCAATTCTACTTCTAAGTTGGCCTAAAGCTTTTTTTATAGCTATCTCCCCCCGGAGGTAAACTTTTAATCAACTTCTCAGCAATACTTTCTTTCAAATATAACCTGTGATAGATGTGAAAATTTATCATGATTACATAATTTTTGAATTTTCATCTATTTTTGGAAACTGTTCCCAAAAATCTTACCAATTTCTGATACCTCCAATAAAAACTGGAAGTTGAATTTCAGGATAACGTGACAGCATAGTTCTTGACAAAACATTTTCACCAAATACAGAATCTTCTTTCTCAGAACTTGCAAATTGTATGAGTTTCTGTTCTAAAAGACGCCAACAATCGATAAATGTTTCCGATTTATCAAATTCAGCCTCGCATGTTGCTTCATCAACTTCTCTATCATTAAGATTGCCTTTGATTTTCTTTTCAGTGTTTATCAATAAGCTCGCTTTTTGTTCAATGAGTTTAAGTTTAAATAACTTGTCATCACTGTTTAAATTTGACAATTTCTTCATCAAAATCATTGCGACCTTTCGAGAATAATCTTATTGTGTTTAAGCTTTCTTTAACTCGTCAATATTTTCAGAAGCCATATTTTGACTAAAGAACAAATTTTCACTCAAGAATAAATCGTTTTAAAAACTCAATGGACTTACTCGATCGCATTTAACAACCCTTCCTGTCGCGGACGCCAGATGTTCCAAAATTAGCTAGACATCGAATCAGAATATCAAGAGTTAATCAAAAAACTTAATGACAAATAGACGAACAGACGATACACACTTAAAAAATGTAGTCTTGTGAAAATAACTAAATAAAATGGCATATTAACACAAATGATGGTTCTCATATAAATTATAATTGTAATTTACTCATTTACCACATTAAAATTTGAAAAAAAAATATTTGAATTTAGTAGTATAATAACCTACTCTCAACATTGAAGCTTTTAGAACACTCAAAATAATCGCTGCTATGGGAACAAAAAACAAAAGGAACTAAAGTGAGTAAACTAAAGTAAGATTGTTTATGCGAACCAAGAAAAAAAAGGTTACAATTACTGACCTCAACTTATATTCTTAATTTTAGAATTGCCTTTCTTTTTTTTTCTTTTGTTTTTGTACTATATACATATCATAAATATTTGATGACAAATTTAACTAAAACGCATTATGTACAAATTGTAGGAGAGTAGGTCTATTCTTATGCAATGGGATTTTAGCGACGGTCTAAGGACCATGAGGATGTTTCGAAGACAACGCACACATGTCACTTCCCATTTTACCTGGGAGGACGCATCCACACACCATCCATCCATCCACAGATAGTAATATTGACCTAAATCAGAGCACGATCAATCTCCAATCTATTACCCTCAGAGGTACTGATTTGTTAAGGGAACTTGGGCGACTTTGTTACTCAGATAGATTTAGCATGCACCAGTCACCATTTTGTACACGGGGAGTCATCAGCCGGCAGAGATTGGACTTGTGACAACTCGGACATGCGTCCAACACCCTACTAGCCCGGTTCCTGCTTATAAATTGTAAATATATATTAATACGTCGTAATAGTATTTATTAAATGTCTTAATTCATCAATCTACTTATTTCACTTCAATCCTTCGTCAAATTTTTGACTACGCGAGACATTATAAAAGAAATTTTTTATAGTTGTTTCGGTGACGTCTCCTAAGATTCACTGTGTGTTTTATCCACATTACATCTACCGTAGTAATCTATAAAGTGTCTGCTCTTAAGCTTTGTATGCTATCCATAATCAAACTACAGGAAAACGTCTAGTAGATGTCGATATTTGATCCACAACGCCTAATGGATTATGTGGACGTCTACTGGATGAATTGTGCTGTATGAAATATGTCACAAAATTCATTATATGATTGCTCAAAGCTTCGACGCAGTGAGATTTTCATGAAACCCCCCAAAAAATTTAATGAGCTTTAGATCTGACGAATAGAATAAACATCGAAAGGCCATTCTATCGTCCCGGAAGCATAGACAGTGGCGTATCTAGGGTATGGCAAGTATGGCGAATGCCATGGGCGCATTATTTCAAAAAGGCGCAAAATCGATCAGCATCAACGATCTTTTTACTTAAAAATTTTATTAAGTGTTTTTTTAAAATTTATATATATATATATATATATATATATATATATATATATATATATATATATATATATATATATATATATATATATATATATATATATATATATATATATATATATATATATATATATATATATATATATGTATATATATATATATATATAGAGAGAGAGAGAGAGAGAGTTAGTTAGAGGGGGAATTAAAATAAAGTATACAACATTTATCCATTTCACGTGGGCTCGAAATGAAGATATCGTCTTTTGAGGGACTCTTTTTGTCACTGGGGGAGTGAAGTATGAAAGGCAACTGCATATCGCAAAACAAAGTAGGTGACTAGCGTCAAACAATTCAGGTTAAATGTATTTTGTTAATGTTCTTGAATACATTCTCTATAAATACTAAAATAAATAACTGAAAAAATATCTTTGTCCTTTCTGCTGTTATATTTACGACGATTTCGGCAGAAACAAAATTTTAATTATAAAATCAATGCTTAATTTTTAATAATTATTACTCTCTTTGCTAACTTTTTGATACATTCCAATTAAAATATTTTTAATTTTAGAAAATTTCCTAAATAATTCCCATTTAATTTTCATCAAAATCCTTTTACTAAAAGTCTTTTACCCGAATATATAATTTCAAATGCATTTAAAATTTTCGAAAATGTAACTTATAATTGCTTCACAACACGTCAAAGCTGTAATAGAAAGAATTTAAGTAATCACCAGAGCCGGATTAAGAACCTCAGAGGCCCTAAGTACTTATATTTTTGGATGCTCCTTAAATATAATTAAGAAGATCAATATAAATAAAAAAAAAATATTTCTCTTAAAGGAAACTAAAGTGAAGTTTACAAAAATAAATAAATATATATAACTGCCAAATTTAACACTTTTTGCAGAGAATCTGGTGGAAATCAAAATTTTTCAATTAACTCTGTGAATGTTTTTTAAGACTAATCACGTATTCTTAGATTTTAGAGGAAAATTAAAATAATTTCGACTTTCCTGGTATTTCATTTTTAAAATTTCCTGACCCACAAGCTATTTTTCCCTTTTTCAATTCTATAAAATATAACCTTAAATATATATATATAATATATAACCTTAATAATAAAATATAATTTTATTTTCAAACTTTCCGTGTCTTATGTAATGTTTTCGAATATGCTTTTTAAATTTTTACTGAAAATATTTTCACTATGGGTGTCAAGTTAACATTCACGTAAAAAAAAATGAAATATCGAACTTTAACCAATTTTTATGGAGAATACAAAAGGTTAATTTAGTATATAAACGAAAATAGTAATTAATAAAAATAACAAATAACTCTTTTTTTCTGTCTCCTAGAATGTTGAGAAACCTGAGACAGTTCGCCATGAATTAATAAAAGATTTCTTATTATCCACCGCATTTAATATTATTATTAATCCAACTATTTCTCTTTTTGTGTCAAAATCGGTTTGTTTCCACTCCTTTGAAAAACGTAGTGTTTATTTTATTTTACATTATTATTTTATTCATAATGATCAATCAAAAATATTCTATACATTTAATGTGTTTAATGTAAAACAATTTAAAGTTCTGAATTAATAATAAACTTAATTTATAATTAAACATGTTACATGCTGCTTCACTTTAATTTCATGTTTGTGAAAATTAACAACAGAAAGTGAGTTTTGTATATAAGGGATAGTGTCATTATTTTAGAACTTACAATATGCTATCATATTGAATTGTATTGAACACTAATTTTACGGTAAATTCGCAAATAGTCTAAGAAACAGATTAACGAGAAAAATCTAACTCAGAGTTAAACTGTAATATTGCATAAGGAAAAAGACACTGAAATAGCCTCAAAAAATCATGGTTATATATAAAAATAAAATAATTAACTAAATAAAATATTTTCTATTACGAAAGTACAGAATATGTACTAGCATTAAGAATGTATGTTATTATTATGTATTATTGCAAGTTTTGCCATATTTCAAAGGTTTATATAGCCTGTGCTATGTATGATGTTATAGCTTTTGAGTAGTAAATATATCGATATATCAAATTTCTTCTTCCTCGGCAATGCATAACGCATTTATTTAAAACCATGTACTTTTCAATAATAAGAACAGAAAAGAAATCTTAAAAATATTTATTGATTTTTATTTAGAATAGTTTACTTTGATATTCATTTCAGTTTAAAATAATATTCTTAAAAAAAATGCTTTTCGACTTAGATTATTTGATATTATTCATGTATATTTGAAAATACCATACGTTAAAACTAAACTATAATAAAGAAGCTGAATCCTTAAATTTAAAATATTTATCTATATGAAAAAATTAAGTAAAAATATAAGAGACTAAAAGAAAATGAAAGGCGAACGAACGAATTTTAGGATGTTCAAAAGTGGGTGAGAAATGTATAAAGAAACTTTTTCTCCTTATCTAAAGCAAAGTGAGACCTCCCATAGTGCATCCCACTGTAACTTTACTCTTTCTTTTGAAGAAGTCCCCCATTCTTAAACAAGAAAAGATTAAAAGAAAGACCAGAATGCCGTGAATCCATGATCCCTGAATAAATTTTTATTCTCTTTATTTTTCCACTACCACAAGCAAAGAGAAAAGAATTTGTTCCTCCTCTTCGTATCACATTACAAGATTCTAGTCCTTCTAAAAAGGCAATTAAACAGGGAACCCCTTCAGGCAGAGATAGATCTTTGGCGATGACCAGAGGACAGAGAAATGCAAAATCCATGGGGTGTCTCATGCTTGTAAATCTTCCGTTTCATCAGGGGTTAAAATCTCTTTGAAAAACGTTTTCGGAATCTGTTGAATAGATTTCAAAAAGAACTGCTGTAAATTAGCGTAAATCCAGGAAATATTTGTCATCCATGGTGGGAATCACCTCCACAAAAGTGTGAAATACTAAAAATGGGAGGTGCGTCTGTCTGGCTCATCAACTTATTTGAACCAATGAAGGGATTTAACCATAACAATGAAAACACCCCTCTATTTTGAAAAATAAAGACAGACGTAATTGTAAGTTGTTAGGTGTTCACGCTCCTATGAAAAATTCTGCTCGTTCTAGTTGTTATTTCAAAATTTAATTCAAGAAAATAAATATTTATAGTCTATTTTGGAATTTTATTATCTAATTTGATAGGTTACAGCTTTTTCAGATAGGTTTTAATTCATTCAACTATTTAAGCGGTAAGATTTTTTTCCTTGATCGTAATAAGTAATTATTTCCTAAATATTTAAATAAATGTATTATGCATAAATTATTAATTAGCGTTATAGGCGTTCGTTATATTTTTTAGAAATGATGTCTATGTGAAGGGATGCCAACTGCTAAGATTTTTCAGAAATATTTTATTAACTGGTGGAAAGTTAAAGACCAAAATTTGCAAACGTTTGGATAATTTTGGTTAAATTTAAAATGCTTACCACTAGATAACTGGAACTAAATTGTGTTTAACACGAAATTTCGAATTATACATACGTAGTGGCGTAAAAAAAATAATTTTATATCAAATTTCATAATTAAATAATTGTATATCTGCATAAAAAAAGAAACAAAACATAAATTTTGCTACCACTAGAAAAAAGTTTCCCATTAAACAGAGCAAGTTGGCATCTCTATATATATAGATCGAGAGGGACATTTGGCTCTCCCCCTTTTTAATTTTATAAATTAGAATTTGCAATATTTTTTAGATTTTATTATTGCTGTTTTATGTGAAAAAACATTTAACATGCCCAAGGATTTTTTTTTGGTATTAATAATTATATATTGCATAATTAAATATTCGTTAATGCTTTATTATTGAAATTAATATGTAATAAAAAAAAGATAAATGTTAAAATTTCAAATGTTATTGGGGACATAATTTTTTAAATTTCCTGAAAATTTATTGCGATAGGTAAATAATTTTGTGTTTATTAAGTAAGTAACATTCATAAAGTAACATGCTTTTCTTTTTATTTATTAATAGATAAATTTTGAATTTAACCACGTGTAAAACGTGTGTTTTTTCCTTTGAATGGTTAGGAAGCATATCGTCAGTTGTTAGCATTTTATTTTTTTTGTACTTTAAGTTACAGAAGTATATTCACTCACAATTTTAATTATATTTTAATATAATTAAAATATAATTTTATATGTGAATTGCAATAATCCTTCTACTTACAAATTGAAATTTTTTCTTCTAATTTTTAAAGACATGTTTGTTTTGAATTTTTAAATTATATTCAGTTAATATTTATCTAACTGTCTTTCACTTTGAAATTGAATCAACTTCTTCCTTATTTCTCGACCACAAAATTTTGCTAATCTTTCTCCTATATTTTTTCTTTTTTTTTCAGATTGCCATTTTCTTCCTTTTTTTTAAGAAAGAAAATAGATTAAATAAATACTACTTTTTTAATTTTATATAAATACTATTATTTTAATTTTTAAGTGTTTTACAATATATATCACTTGCATTACATTTATATCACCCCATATCACATTGCTTGAAAAAAATTGGTATACTATTTTTAAATGCGTTTATAAAGTGTCGTCCATTTATATATTATATTTATTTCTTATAATCAAAGTAAAATGGTAGCAAAATAATATTAATGTTATAATGTGTAGTTCATAACCCAATCATTACAACAGTTTAGTAACTTGAAAAAAAAAGTTATCAATAAAGTGATAATCACAATAATATTTTTTCATTAAATAATTATCTTTATTAAGAATATATTTAAAAAAAAACAATAAGCATCTAATGTATTGAAAAACTAGAGCCTGTTTAGTTATGAAGGCTAAGCATTCTTATAATGTATTTTCATAAAGATGCAAAAAGTCATCTTCTCGAATATTTCAATGATTTATATTTTTCTTTTTCCTCAAAAACAACTTAATTTGCACAATTATGAACGACCTTTATAATTGCGCAGAAATTTTTTTTCACTTTACTTGAAAATCTCTAGGTACTTCTCAGATTGCGATTACCCCCTAAATTTTGGAATTCAGAAATCCAAATCCGTCGAAAAAATGGCATGTATAAACAGAAACTTCAGAGAAAGTACGTTTTAGTATCTGATTTCGTAACTTAAAATATCATACCTGTACCTATTAATTATCATATTTTAAGTCACCCCTTGAACCATTGAGATGAGAGGAAAGTGAAGATCTGATCATTAGATCAAAAGTTATCAGGATGATCCGTTTATTTATTTTTTTTGCGCACTGAACGTCTAAAAATTTATAATTCAAATTTATTTAATACTTTGCTTTATTTTTAATTTGTTCCATTGTGATGCGAAGAGAATTTTTCATAATTTGTTTTTTTTTTTAAATTAAATATGCTAGAATGTATTCTGGTCTATTTCTTTACTTTTTGCCTTTCTTTTACTGTTAGCAAAAGAATTATTTCTAGATATTCTTAAAACTAATCGTCAACTTCCCCTAATTTATTTCTCAATAAAGAATGCATTATTGTCGCTATTAAGTCTTGTTTTGCGTGTAATTGTGTGTATATTTTTTCTTATTATCTGTTATCATATAATGATTGTAAAACGTAATTATATTAAAAGCATCGGCTTTTTATTTTATTGAACAGTAAATAAACTAATCAAAATATATCTTTTGATTGTAGCTATTTTATTTTTAATTATCATAACAAATCGTAATTATTTACACTGTAATCTTTAATGAATTTATTATATCGCGATGATTTCATTGTTTTGATGTTAGCAAAGCGTGATTATTTAAAAAAAATCAATTTCCGTCAGTTTTAATTTTGAAAATAATTTTGAAAATTGTTGGGTAATCATCCGGTTATGTTATAGTTCTTCTTTAACTCAGAGCTACATTTGTTGTGTGTACGTAATTTTGTTACCAAATTATATTTGTAAAACTTTAAAATATAATTGTGCTTAATTAAACAACTTCTTAGAATTTTTATTGACAATTGAAAAAACGCAATAGAATCTTCTATAAATATGATAAAAAAGGTATTTTAATTTCTTACCGATGAGGATTTTGAATACACGTGAATGCATAACAATTAAAAAGAGATAATTTTATTGTTATATTTAATATTTATTCATTTATCAATTGTTTTTTTGTTTTTTTAAAAATTCAATTCAATTTTTTTGTGATATTGTCAAAAGAGTAAAATACTTCAAACAATGCTTTTATTTTGTATTGGATAAAAAAAAAAAGAATATTAATATTTTAGGAAGGGCGCCAGTATGAGATTTGCCATAGGCGCTTCTTTCCATAGATACGCCTCTGAGCATAGATCATTCAAATATTGGCGGGCAAAATGAGAGAAATGCGTTATAGCCCCAACACTTATAACGACAGCGTTTAGTCCAGGTTTCGTGCCCACATTTTTCAGTCAACACAGTTCATATCGTATTTCGGCACGTCCAGGATTCTTTTTTTTTATACCGGAAACGGCACCCAAACTACGTTTTCGGTTGCCTCATCTTCGCCAGCTTTTCCTCGCAATTTGTTAGAGCCCTCTTGGAAATTCGGGCTGCTTTTGATATCGTTCTTTATCGTTTATTATCGTGTTTCTGAAGTGCATTTTAATATTTGAAAAAATGCATAAATTTTTTTCTTCTTTTTCTGAACAGGCCATGACTGTTTGCCCGCGTATTTATATCGGTTTGGGCTTTGTGATTCTCCTTTTTGTCCTTTGTGGGGACAGCATCAAATTTTTGATGCTACTCTTCTTGACTCGCGTTCTGCATTTGTGTTTTTAAATTGCAATGTGCAGAGATATTGGAAGGCCAGAAAACTAATGGCGTCATAGCCAATCAATTTTTTATTTCAATTTATTCATTGTATTGCTTTCTGCTGTTTTGTTTATTCATTATACATACATACATACATACATACATACATACATACATACATACATACATACATACATACATACATACATACATACATACATACATACATACATACATACATACATACATACATACATACATACATACATACATACATACATACGTACCTACGTACATACGTACATACGTACATACGTACATACGTACATACATACATACATACATACATACATACATACATACATACATACATACATACATACATACATACATACATACATACATACATACATACATACATACATACATACATACATACATACATACATACATACATACATACATACACATATATGTATATATATACATGTATATATATATTGTTGAACGTTTTTACTTCATATTCCATGTCAATTTAGCTTTTGCAAAAACAAGGAATATTAAAAAAAATACTTTTGTTGGATTACATGGTTTGATGACAAGTTTTCCTTATTTATTTGCACTTCTTATCGTTTCAAATTTTTTTGATTTATTTCTTATTGTGATTTAATTTGATTTACTTTAACTTCTGTTTTTATTTAATTTCCATCTATCTACCTCCTTCAACACTTTTTTTCTTACCTTCCAATTAAAATTCAGCTTTCTAGCTAGTCAGAAAGTCGTTATCATGAAATGTTGTATTTACAACGCAATATTTTGAATAATTAAAAGTTTGTTAAAAAATGCTAAAAGTTAAAAATAATTACCATTTTAATCTTAATCCTTCAATTTTTACTATTAAGCGAAATCGAAAATGTAATAATAGTGCAGCATTGAAATATTAATTTCATGCTAATGACGACGCAATATTTCTTTATTTCCCTTCTGATTTTCCTTTTATGTAGGTGTTTTTCTGTGTGAAATGGTGTGAAATTTTATTGAGTAATTTATTTTACAACCTTATTGTGTTGTTGGCAACATTGTGTTGTAAACAAAACAGCAAAATGCAGATTTAAACAGAAAGGTAAGTAATGATGTTTTCAAATTATTTTTAAAGCCGAAATGCTTTATTTTCGTTTCTTGTCCTAGGACAATTACCAAATCTATGGCCCGAGTTACGTTTAATTAATTGTGCTAATATGCATTACTAGCATTGTGGTAATAGTTATTCGATGCTGTGGTAATAGGTAGATGATGTGGTAATTTTTGCGCCCCCCAAAGAATTATTTACGTCTTTGCTCATTCTATAACCCCGGTAGCAGAATTTACGCAGTCAATCTACTGCACTGTCTTCAGAAGCTCAAATTTGTCTGCCACCTCAACGCAGCAAGAGTGAGATCATTATTGTCAAAATTAAGCTCAGTCTACCAAGTATTTAGAATAATTTACAAACATTAAATATAATAAAGGTATTCATAAAAACTTTATGTTGTTTAAATATAATGTGAATTTTATATAATCATACTTTAACTTTGACCAAAAAGAAAAGAAACAGATGATCGTATTTAGCTCAATAATGAAATTAGAAATGTCATACGATAGTATTAAAATAAAATCTGCAAATTAACATAATTGTAATTTATGGTGTTCTGTTCTGTGCTTATTTATAGTTACTTCCAACGAAATTCTTCAAACTTAATCATAAGTAGCTTGCAGACAAATAAAGCTATAACCTGAAAAATAAACTTTTTTTTCGGTATAAAAACGGTAAAACTATTTCTTATTTTTTATAAATTGGGACAGAAAAATATTATAATCATTCGTTTTATCTTAAATTTTTACTTATTCTCTATTTTTTCCTGCAAGCGATTTCCTCTACATTTGTTATTAAAAAAAAATAATAATTCTGAATGTGATGTAAAATTGTAGAATATAATCTGCAGCCAGTCTGTATTGTTCGATAATATTTTTTAAGTTATGTGGATTCATTTGGCGAATATTTCGTTTTGCTCTTTTCGTCGATATATCTTCAAAATTGAATGTTTTGCAATAAGTTAATAAATTATTTTAATATTTTTAATATATATATATATATATATATATATATATATATATATATATATATATATATATATATATACTTAAAACTGTGTAAACTGTTTAGATATTAGTAGTAGAGGGCCGATTATCCGAACTGCTCGGGACCGAACGTGGTTCGAATAATGAAATGTTCGGATAGTTGGAAAGTTGTTTAAAATCTAGTTTAAATGATTATTATTTATGCACTAACTTCCCTTCACACTTTTTTCAAACTTAGGACTGGTAGTAATATCTAAAGTAGCTTAGTGTTTAAAATTTTTTTTTTCAATTTTAAAATATTTTTTATTTTTTTATTTCCTTTTGAATATTTTTAAATCACATTTCAGCTTTTTATAATTTTTTGTCAATTACTGATTTTACCAAATTTTTCTTTATTTTCCATTGCAAAAGAAATCCAGCAAAGACTTCTGTTTAAAAGAAGATACTCTTTTTTGAGCATCCATAGCCCTTATTCTTTTTAAATAAATCAACTGAACTGGATCAACATCATTTTGACGTTCTAGCCAATTCATTGCAATAGCTAATGAATTGCATGCTTCTATATGAGAAGGTCCACTATCTTGAACTTGATCACCTACTTCTACCTCTTCGTATGTGGAGTTCCGATTTTCTTTCAAAATTTCAGCTACAATTTCATTATCATTTCAAATTTGAAATCTGGGTCGTTTTCAGTGTCTCGACACCAGTCTTCTATTTCTTCTGTTGTATAACCTAACATCTTTTCCGGAAGATCTACTGGTTCAGAAACTTCAATTCCGCTTGTTTTTCTGTTAAGAATTTTATTCCAAAATTTTCTAAGAGTCGATGTTTTTACTAAATTCCAGGCATCCACTATCATCATGCATCATCAAAAAGGTTGTAAATTAAATATGGTCTTCATATGCAGTGGATATTATTTATTCTTCTAAATTTAGAAAAAATGTCGATGAGTTAAAGAATATTCTAAACTTTAAAAAAAAAAAAAAAAAAGGGAATTTGGAAATAGTTCGGATAATTGAACCCTCGGATAATAAGGGTTCGGATAATCGGCGCTCTACTGTATTCTATTTCAGAATGCTTTCCGATTAGCTTTAGAGCAAACGAAATATTTCATTAATATAATTATTGACTGAACGTTTTATTTTTAAATTTTAAACGAAGGAGTTATAAGCTGAAAATAATATTACAATGGCGGAGGTGGATCTAATTGATCCCATGCTTATAAGTAATGTCATGGACTGAAAAATGATTCAAAGTTAAGTTAGTGGTAAAATTTCAACAATAAATATTTAGTAAAAAGGGCATATGTATTTTTCCTAATATCGACACAAAAACTTGAGTATACAAATAATTAAGAAAACAAACGCATCTTTTAAGAAAAACTTCAGTCAAGAACTGATACTGCTTTCAGTTTCGCTGCTCATCTTTTTGATAATCAAGACACAATACAACTTATGAAGAACATGTTGTTTACTCATAAACTTTTTACATTTTCTTGCGCAGATCTATTTCATTTTACTGAACGTTTCGCGCCCTCTGAGTCGTTTTAAACAACAAATGAAGGTAACGAAACTTACTAATTAGACAACTACCCTTACTTTAGTACACCAAGGGTTAATATAATTATACATTCGTTACATTTATCAGAGGTATATATAATAGAAGGTCTTAAATGCGCTATTTTTTGATAATCGAAAATTCAATCCTTCAAGAAAAAAAATATGCCTCTTCCGAGAAAGTAACTTTTGTAATTGATTCCGTAACTTCAATGTTAGTTAACACGATAGTTAACACAATTAAAAATTTGGAGTATTAATAGTATATTATTTTTTAATACGTTAAAGTTCGATTCTTATAAAAAATTACGCAGAGTGATATATTTTTTTTAACTCACTGTGCTCACAAGTTACAACTTTAATGTTTATCTTTTCCATATAGATATGGAACACAACTTTTCCTTCTATTAAATGGTTCAATCGACATTATCATAAAAGACACGACCCACATGGATCATAATGAAAGTGCGTCTACCCAAAGCTCAGAAGAGCCGGAAGAATCTCAAGCAACAACAGGGAGTTCCAAAAATATTTTTCAAAGAGCAATGGATAGAATATCAATGGTATCCCAACGAAGCAGTCAACATGGAAGTTCGAGTGCTCAAATAGACAGTGATCTGAGTGCTGAGCCTGAAGTCGACAGTAGCATAACGGGAGAGTCTGAAATTGAAGTTGATAAAGAACAAAAAGAAATGCGCAGTCATATAAGTGAGCAAATCAGCAAGTCGAAAGCTGTTTCGGATTCAAAGAGTGATCCAGTAAGTGAAAGAAAAGGACTTGAAGACCTTGAACGATTAGGGTTTAGGAAAACGAAATCAGAGGCCAAAGAGAAGGAATCAGAAGAAACACCCCCAATCACTTCCAAAGAAGTGTTCGAACAAACATTCAAGAAGTTCCCTCAAGCCATGGTGAGTGGAAAGAAGATTTCGACCTCTTACATTCTTCCAAAGAAGGATAAAACTAAAATTTACGAGGATGTAAGGAGTGAAGATGAAGGACCCATCGTCTTAAAACAGGTCTTCGACGAAAAAGAAGATAAAGATCCTTCGGAAAAAAAATACTTTAAGAAGGAACCATTTTCAGAATCACTGAAAAGTATACTAAGGAAAAGGCCAAGCGATTCTGTTGAGAAAATTTCTGAATCTGACCAAGATACTTCATTAGCATCCGTGAGTCAGTCAGCGGTGCCCAGTTCGAAACTGGAAAAAAAATTAACTGACAAAAGTCTTCTGAAACGTTCCGTTACGTTTCTCAACCAATTACCAGACAAAACTCCAACAAAAGAGGAAATCGATACCTATGTCTACAAAAGGCATTCAGCTTTATTACCTCAATTATCAAGCGAAGGAAAAGTAATTCATGGTACTCACCAAGTAACAGAAGATCAATTAGCCATTGGTGAAAAGGGATTCATTGCCCAACTTTTGCTGGACGTCATGAAAGAACATATGGATGAAATTCCCCAAAAAGTACCTGTGCATAAGGCAGACTTAGAAGAAAGAAGGAGAATTATAGAAGAAACAGATAAGGAATTAAAAGCTTATTTTTACAGACCCAAAAAGTCGGTAAATCTTACTTTAGCCAAATCTCTAATGCTAAAATCAAGATCCACAGTCAAGAATTTAAAATCCATATCTGAAGATCAAACAACAGGTAAGTTATATGATAACGCATTTTGTTATGAAAGATCTTTTTAGATACACAGGGTAGTTCAGAAAAGCGATTACAAATTTTGATGGGAGGTACGGTACATCATGATAATTGAGAATTACTTAGCAACACATTATCAGATGCTGCTAGGGGTGCTTCCCTATTACGAACTGACTGTTCATGCGCAGTTGAACAGCTGAATTTATTAATTAAGTTATCTTAATTTTGTGCCAAGTTTATGTTTCCTAATAATTGTAATTGCAAATTGCATTTAAGTAAAGTCGGAAATAACTATTTTATCGTAATTTGCCAACCGAAATGGCGAGCTTCGCAAGTGAATCGCTAAATCAATGAATAACAGAATTTAACACAATTTAAGCCGGAAATTTTTTAATGCAATTTTTGGCTATAATCCATAGAGAGTCGTAATGGCTCAGGGGATAGAGTGTTTGCTTTCCAATGAGGTGAACCGGGTTCGAATCGCAGCGATGGCTGTTTGATAAGAATTCCGCATCCTGCTTGCATCGACCACAGTGCTGACGTAAAATATCATCAGTGGAAAACGGATAATAGGTTAAAATCCCCTTGCCATCAGGCTGACCATGGAAGGTTTTCGTGGTTTTCCTCTTTCTGTAACGCAAATGCAGGTTAGTTCCATGTAAAAAAGTCAGCCACGAAGGCAAAATTTCTCCCATTTCTTGATCCAGGAGTTCCCTTGTCTTCCTGATTGTGTTCAAAATTACGAGACTACGGAGTTGAACATTAGTAGCCGTTAACTCCAAAAAATTGGGTCTGCTGTTCAACGACGGTTACAAAATAAAATAAAATATAATTATTAGAAAATATAATATTAGTTAGGTAAATGAAAATTACCATCTTAAACGCTCATGAACAGTAAGTTCATAATAGGAAAGCTCCCCTAGCATACAATGACATTTACAGCCATGAGTTGCGATTCTCAATCATTATGATGTGCTCTAGATCCCCTTCAAGTTTGGAATCACTTTACTGAATCCCCTTGTATATGGAATTTTTATTTATCCTTATACAGGTTAATTCAATACAGTGGTAAATTCATATATGAAAAACGAACAGAAAAAATGGAGTATGAGAATTAGGCACATTAGGTGCGTTCATCACGAGCTCTATGAGAAAAATAACAGTTTCCAAACTTTAGAAGATTATATTACTGACTTCGGAAGGAGAAAAGGAGCGATTAAAAAAAACCCCCAAAACCATTTTTTCTAGTCAGTGAAACAGGAATGCACTTGTGCTTTGCTAAGCACTATTTTTAAACTTCATCCTCAATTAAACGGGTTTTAGAATATTTCAATACCTCCTTTGCTCTTACTGACCATTGTGATAGGTCAGATCTTAAAAATCCTTTTTTCTTTCTTACTTAAATATCAATTTGTAGGCACCAACGTGCATAGTTTCTTGAGTCTGAAATGTCACACATTTTAAGGGTGGTCATTACGGAGCACCATCAACATATTAGTTTTTTATTTTATTTCTTAGGGTGTTAATATCATTCTCAAATACAAATAAATGTATTTTTCACTGATATTTTGATAAGCAAAGGGTTAAAAGTAAAGGTTTTAGCATTCGCGATCGCAGCGCTCGAAGCCATCTGGGTAGAAAACCTCCTCTTTTCAGTTGTATAGGAATGTACTACGATATTTTCCATTTGTTTAATATTTTTCGTATTTAATTCTCACAAATATTTTTTTTTAAATTTTCACGATGTTTTCTTGTAGAACTACGTTTAGTGTAGTTTTCTGTTTCATATAGTTTCCTAACTTGAAAGTTTTTTTTATCCATTTGAAAATCAGGAGAGAAACTGATGTTCTTCCTCTCCCATGACACTCCGCACGCTAATGGTGAAAGCATACGAAGTGTTGCCATAAGTAAAGAGTTCTGCTCTACCTATAACCCATTTCGATCGAATATCTGATTCTTCCTGAAAGGAGTATGGAGTGTATTAATTGATTCCAAAAATAAATAATAGCATTACATAGCGGACAGCTTACATGTAACTTTGGTTATACATCGATAAATCAAACAAGTGATAAAAAAGTGAGCACTTGTAGCTAATAAGATTATAGAAAAACAGCAATATCTTAAAAATCTTGTGCTGCCTCAAAGGAAATTAGATTATCTATAATAACATTATAACAACATTAAAGAAGATTAATAATTTTGATTGAGGCATCATTAAGGAGATACTTCAGATATGCAATTCCTCAGAAATGCATTTTCTTGGAAAACACAATTCTGAACTTGAAACTCGAGAAGAAATAAAATGATTAGGCCTAACCATGCAATTTATATAATGCTTAATCGGATACCTGTAAACGACGCCACAATTTACTTACCATGACGTCACTCGTAGGTATCCAATAGAAGTTGAAAGATTCGTGCATGGCGCATGTTATACGATTCTGCTTTGGTCCCTGCGATTCCTTTAGATGGGAAAATTATTTTATCACATTATTTCACAAACTGAAAGTTTAAAAGTAATTTTCTTCTCTAAAAAATATATGTCTTCATTGAAAAATTTTGGAAAAAGGGAAAAAAAAATCTTTTCCCTTTCTTTTGTTTCCCAAGTAGCACGATTCACAAAAACGATATCGTAAAAACTTAGCTTTGAACATTGAACAATATCATAGCGAAACAATGTACTTGAAGTATACGAAGATAGCTCCTTCGAGATACTAATATTTTATTGAACATATTTACATTTATATACAAGTTGGTTTGAATTACAAAAACATCATCACGGCAGGTGATGGGAGAAAATACTGACAGGTTGTCATGTGCGTGCTGATTTATACAATTCTAAGAATATGACGTCAGAACTCTTATTTCAGTTCACTTCAAAAATAAGTAAAAACACAATTGATTAAAGACAAACAGATAACAATATGAAATAAACTTGATTTTATGATGAGCGGCGAACCACATACTATATAAAAATGGACCCCTTTTATAACGTATATTCAATATCGTGAAACAATATTGTTCGATATTGTAAAAATGTTGGGGAACGTCGATCGATATCTCTCAGCATTTACAAATGCTACTAAATTTATATTTTAAATTTATTTTTTGGAATTATAATAATTTGACGTCATTTTTTGTTTTTTAAATGATTAATTTTGATTTAAGAACACAATAAAGTTAAAAATGAAAAGTTTTACAAACAGACTTTTAATGTGAAATCGACGGGAATCGTACAATATCGTACACACAATGTCGATTTTCGCCAATATTGACAATGTTGGTCGATGTAGACTAAAGCTGTTACAATATCCCTGTGCTACTTGGGTTTCTCAGTTGCTAAACCCAAGTAGCCAAGGACAAACAAACTAATACGGTATTTTTATACATACATAATTATAAGTTATAGATTAAAATACATAATTATAAGTTATAGATTAAAATAAGTTATGCATAAAAATACTTCTTATGGTTTATTTTTAGGAGTGCGAAAAAAGTCGGATCATCTCGCTTTAGCCAAATCTTCGATGCTAAAATCAAAAGCTACAGTCATGAATTTAAAATCCAAGACAGCCGTTCCTATAACAGGTAAGTTGTTAGCTAAAGAGCAAAACTTTTTTAATTTTTTCTTCTTCTCCATTTTAGAAACTATTTTTTTTTCTATTTCTCGTTTAATTATTGCATATGTACTCCGATGGGTAAAAACGTTCAAACTCATCAGAGTCTAGCGGTACTTTTTTCAAAAAATAAAAACGGTAACAAAAGTTTTTATTTCAGGGAAACTATGGAAACAAGTTCTTTTCTATGACATAATATACAATTTTTTTTTTGCCGTGTGCCTATTTTAGACAGTGGGGGTGCGATTGTTCCTGTTTTTCCGTGGCGCCATCTATGGACAGGAATTCGACTTCTGCCACGCCATTCACACAACCACAACCCGTTTATAGGGTGGGTCACATTCACACACAAAGGAGAAAGAACATAGAACACACAGAGAGAGAAAGAAACATCTATGCCTTGCCTGGGATTCGAACCTAGGACTTTTCTGATGCAATGACAGTTCCCTGTCCCCTACACAAACCGGTCAGCATAATATACAAATAATATACGTAAATAGTAGAACCCCGAATCTATCATTTCTCAAGGAACTGATGTCATTACGAACGATAGATACGGGAAAACGACGAAAGCGGGTCAAATTAAAATAATAAACAATGACTAAATGCATAAAAAATAATAAAAAAGTAATGGATTTGGAAGTAAATGCTTTAATAATCAGTTTAAAAAATAATTAATAACAATTAACAGAAGTGTTTCATTCGTAGGATTTATTTCAGGGAAACTATGGAAACAAGATCTTTTCTATAACATAATATAGTAGTAGAACCCCGAATAAATCTTTTCTCAAGGAACTGATGTCATTACGAACGATAGATACGGGAAAACGATGAAAGCGGGTCAAATTAAAATAATGAACAACGACTAAATGCATAAAAAATAATAAAGAAGTAATGTATTTGAAAATAAATAATTTAAAAATCAGGTTAAAAAATGATTAATAACAATTAATTACATAAATTATAAATTATGTAATTTATCAAAATAATAATAATAAGTTATGTACTTAATGCAAAAATTTTGACGATGCAAAAGAAGGAGGAATACAATATATTTACTTATTTAAAATATTTGTAAATTTTGGTTTGCACATGATCTTTTCTTCCTAGCGCAAGAAATTATTTTTTGACGTTTGTAACAGATTCCTGTTAATTTCCTGTAAGTTCCTATGAATATAGAAAGTATCTCATTATCTCAAAGTCTTCGAGACCTAGTTACCTAACTCCATCGTCTCCATCTTTATCACGTTGCTGTACTTCTTCAGTTTCTGCTATCATTTCTTTGAACCAACAACATCGCAAGTTTCAACGTTTTCATCAACTGATGCTAGAACATCAAATGTGATGTTTGAGGCGTTTTCCCCTCGCTGTGAAAAAAAAAATCGAAATTTTCTTCGTCATCATTATAATCATGACTTACTGTTTTTCTTCTGAAAGCGAACTAGCTTCAATATTTTTCGAAAATGTCAATAGAATCTTTGAACGATAAAGGCTAGTTTCGAAAGCGATCTAACCGGATATGACATAATGAGAACAGCTTTTGTGACGGGACAGTTAAAATAAGACGATACATACGAGAAGATGAAAGATTCGGGAACGTTCGATTGCGGTACGACTGTATTTACATTTGAAACTGAAGTCAAAGTATAGTACTTTTTTAAAGTTAAAGTGGGAGGTAACAGAAGGAAATCAAAGCTCACAACCCCGTCCCGCTCCCGTCAGGGGGCATTCGGAGAATAGTGTAGACTCTAAATGCGCGCACGTGACCTCTCAGCAAAAGAAAAAGAGGATTCAAAAAGGTAGGCTTGGTGGCGAATAGAAATAAATATCAAATTGATATTAAAAAATATATAATCCATATTTTTCATATATTATTAAATGCGTTAGTTTAACATTTAATCCATAGATGGCAGCACAAATGCTAGTGTTTATGGAAGTAGTGTTGTAATAAATATAATCTCTTTTGTGTAAATAAAATATTAGCCCAGTTTCAGCCTTCACCTAGGTATGTTGTTTCATTTCCTGTGACCTGCTTGTTTGATTATTGGGTTAATTGTTCATATAGAGACTACTTTTCATGACTGAGCATAATGGTTTAAACTCAGGCAGAATATATGTCATAATTATTGTTTATTTTTACTAGATATGCCCACAGTGCCTGGTCCTAAGCTGAGCCCAGCACCAGATGCAAAGATGACTGCTCCCAGTATGATGAATCTAACTACAGAGTGGCGTCCTGGAAGTCTAATCGAATTACCTGGTGAATCAGTTACTGCCCTTCATCAGAGAAGGGAGTCATGGGTGGGCCCTTATATAATTGGTACTGATTATTGGACAAGAATTGAAGCAACAGCTGAAGAACCAGAAAAGGCGAGTAAGATAAGTTTTATATTACGATAGCTGTTGATGCATTGTTGACTAGGTTGGTATCACTTAAAAAAATAATATGCTTAAAATCATCAAATTTGGCAATTTTATAGTTTTGTGTGAGCCTAAATGTAATTATTTCTTTCTATGTTACGCGTATCTTGACATTGTTAAAATTAGGTGCTTGCAATCCGTGATGAACTGAAGTGAATATGCCTGACCATGTGATTTTAATTGAATAAGTTTTGATTTAAAGATTTGATTAGGCCTGTAAGCGACATCACGCTTGTGTCCTGAATCTGATTGGCTTTAGAATAGACAAATGTGACGATTCACCTCCGATGACGTCCCTTACGGGTATTCAGTTATGAATTAATGAATGAATAATGGGGAAAAATTGCCATTGCCCCAATTAAGCAAACCTGTAGCCTGATCCAGGAAGTTTCTATGTTTTTAACACATAATTTTTATCATATTTTAAAAGAAATCAGTAAAACTTTCAGAACTATTATGAGCATGATTTGTAAGCATAAAATAAAATTCTGATAAGAAACTAACACAGGTCAAAGAAAATATATTAAAATATATTATTAAAGTGTCCATCTAGAAGGAATAAATTCGATAATTACCTAATTACATTTTTAATTGCCCTTGATATTTTTCCAATAAATCATACTTAATGGCGTTTTATTTTACCCCTCGAAAAATTTGCAAAATATTAGCTTTGGTATGATTTTTAAAAGTGATCCTCCTGGCTGTTTTTATCAACTCGGGCTGCTTCATTGTAATCAAGTAACCGTCTGTTTTTTATGTAATGTGTTCATGAATACGGTTTATAACAAAGTATACAACCATTATTTTAATATGACTAAATAACGCTGATTTAGCAAAATTTTAATTAATATCAGCAACAACTAAAACACTATTGATGTCTCCTTGATATCTGAACCGGTACTTAGTATATAACTTATAAATATATATTTTTTAATTATTTGTTGTCTTTCCTTTATTATTACAACATTTAGAAAGCAACTTTCGTGGCCTGCTTGGTCACCTTTCAAAATATGTTTAACATATAAATATTAAATGGTAACCAAGCCAAATGTACAGTACAACTGTATTTAAATATTTTAACTCTTCAACCCTTCCTCCAATCCTATAACACTATAATTTGCCTTAAATAATACAGATACAATAGCCGTCCAGCAGTTGCCCGTGGCTTTGTCCGTACGAAAGTACTTTGATTCCAGTTTTAACTGATTTCAAGAGATCTATGACATTATCAAAATTCTTTATGTATCGAATTTTTGTAATAATTTCAAATCTGTCCGGCAACCATTAAATCACAGAAGCAACCGTAAGAATATTTTTGGGACATTTCAGCAAAGTAGGCAGTAGAAGTATTACAATTATTTCCATTTCCGTCTTTAGATAAGATAGTAAACAGATCCCGATGCTTTGCTGTGCTACTTCCTCTCGTACCTCTCGAGTTATAACTGGAGTATCGTTTAATATATATGCACTTGCTATTGCTCGAAAAAGGCAAGCTCCATCATCATTAATTGAGATGATGCGGCACCATTGCAACGTTTATATTTACAATTTCCATAACCATTTTTCAAATGATCAAAAATAAAGCTAAAAAATTACTACGTAACTAAGTTTTTTATATCTAATCTATAAAAATACAAAACTATTATAAATAAATTCTTAACATATAACAATTTTTTTAACACTACTTAAATCATTATTTAAGACAACCTAACAAAATGAATAATAATTATGTTTAAAGTACCATGTTTATAGTGCCACTTAAGAGAAATATATACATTGATTATGGGATACATATTTTTTTTGCCTTGTTATAAAATGTTTCGTTAAACTATCACTTAGTACGTGAATTTATTATTTTTTGTTGTTCTTGCCCATATTAGTCCTTTTTGTGATCTTTAACTACTTGCTGTATAGTATATCCATAACTTTTTTTTCTTCTCAATGTCATATTTTTATGCTGAACTGGCTCTCAATGTACATAATTTCCCTCTATTTTATTATTTGTTGCTTTTCCCAATAAGTTTATATAATTTGACATATCAAAACATGTTTTAGAAGGAATCGTTCAATAAAAGAAATTATCACGTGTTTACTTATGAATTTACATATTAAATTCATAAGTAAACACGTGACATTTTTTGACACAACATTTGACGCAACATTTTGACACAACATTTTGACACACGTGATCTAACATTTTTTGTTGTTCTGTTACATATTAACAATTTGTGACAGACAAGATTGATGGCCGTTCAGGTGGTGGCTTAGTCGTCACCTACTACATCTTGGGTCGGAGTTTGATTTCTCGTGCTGAAGCCTGAGTGTCTGATTGAACTGTATATTTAGTATTTTCGGA
This sequence comes from Parasteatoda tepidariorum, assembly GCF_982258835.1. NCBI lineage: Eukaryota > Metazoa > Arthropoda > Arachnida > Araneae > Theridiidae > Parasteatoda > Parasteatoda tepidariorum. The sequence goes on from NC_141755.1 coordinate 81,859,952, forward strand.
TTCTACTCTAATATCTATAAGAAATAGTCTGGGTTTTTATATACTGGGTTGAAATATTTATAGTCTGGGTTTCTCATTTCAAGCCTCACCCCCGCCGTAAATTTAATTGGCAGCACAGAAAGACAATGCGATCAAGATATTGGATTTAGGAGTGGACACGTTCCCTCTAGAACCTATTTTTAGAATGTTTCACAGACATGTTTTTGAATAAAACTTTGTTGTACTGTTTTCTCCTAGAAAAAACTTTTCGTTAAGTTTTTTTGTTCCTGCTTTTATGTTCACTTGTTTTCAAATTAGACTCAGAAAACAGGTCGTAACTAAATGTTTCATGGGCAGTGCATAAAAATTTAGGACATATATTACAGGTCAGCGCACAAAAGAGCCTCAGAATAAAATAACTGATAAAAGTATGCTCAATAATTATTTTGGAATAACGCACAAAATTATTTCAGACGATAATTATTATGGAACAGCAAGCAAAAGTAACTTATACAGGACAACAAAGAAAAACATCTTGTGTAACGATTTGAAAAATGTTATGTGAATCCTATACCACGTGGACTTAATTAACAGACTCGGAAGTTTTGCCCAATGTTTTTTTTCCGAGTTCACTTAATTAACTTTCTTATTATTCTGATCTATAGGTAGCATTTGGTATGGATAGCCAGCAAAGACCTTGGTATGATATTTCGACATCCAGATCCAGATTCGGTATATTTGGACACAGAAAACACCCAAGGATCTCGCGACGAAAACTTCAAGCTCTGAAAAAGAAATTGCCTGAAACAGAAGTTGAATATCGTAAACAGGTCAGTACTGAAGCATTTTTTCCTCCTTTATCTCATACATCAAAGTGTCCCAAGACTATAGATATTAAAAATTCTTATTATTATTACTACTTAAGCGAAATTCGACTGAATTCATCAATAGAGTTTCCTTTAGGAGCGATACAGTTTAAAATATTGAATATTATTTTGAAATTTAAGAGCAGGTAATAGCCATTAGGGACCAGATCTGGAGATTACAGTGGATGGGATGGCAAATCAGAGCTCAGTTCATGCCGTTTTACTTTCGTAATGGTCTATTTGCAGCCAGATGTCAAGCCTTGATGAAAGAGCATTTTCTTCTTTATCATATGGGACCATTTTTTCTCCTTATTTGTTCATTAAAACTGTGTAAATTTTGTTATTGATGGCTTTTTTCTTTTAAGTTTGTGACGAATATGGTGCGATTTGCATACCAAAAAAATGGGCAACCGATTGTATTCTCTTTTCATGTATTATTGCAATTTCAAAAGAGCAGTCGGTTTCAATGTAAAAAAAAAATTCTGAAGATTTTATCAAAGAACTTTTAGTTAAGTGCTAAAACACTTTGCCTTATTTATCGAATAATTTTTAATAATCTTCTCAAATGTATTTTATAAACTAAATTAATTCAATGCAAGTTCCTGATATTCAAAAAAATATTAAAATATTTATTATTTTAATGGCATAGAGTACAAGTAAATACAACATAAATAAACGAAGAAGGTAAGTAAATAAACGCCAAAATTTCACCATCTATATTTTGTCACTAAAATTTAAAAAAATTATGTTTTTATAATTGATAATTCTATATAATTATTATTTTATGGTTAAGTTGTGTTTTTATTCGTTTATATTTGCTAATACGATGGCTTTAAAAGAATAAATTATGATTCTAGAATGAATAAAATAGAATAATTGGGATTCATATGATGATTAAGGAAAAGAAGTATAAGCTAAAAGATCCTTTATATAGTTGGTAAAACAATTGAAATTCCAAAAGTGATTATACTTATGAAATATATAAGGTTCTCCTTTAACAAATTTATAGCGTGCAACCAAATGCTGCACGGTAAACCACCATATTGTAACTTTGAATGCTGACTTTGAAATTCCTGCATTGATTTTCTTCTATTGAAATAACAATGAGAAACGGAAGGTAGAAAATTTCTCTCTTGTTTCGCCCTCCAATGACGTGGTCTCATAACGAGAAGAAAAATTATTGTGACGTGTGCGTTCTATTTACATTTCACCTCTTAATGTTCCCAACTGCCATAGCTGCTGTGAGTCTGCGGAAAAATTGCTGAATGTTTGAATGAATTATTTTTATGTTATTGATGTAGGGTGATCTGCGAGACAAGGAAAAAGGGGTTACCTTAGAAGAAACCTGGAATGAAGATCTGAAGGACATGTTCCATGAATTTACAAAGAGTGATGAATTGAACAAGAATCGAATAATATTAGCGGATGCAGATAAATGGTTAGAAATGGTGGGAATTTTAGATTATATGAACCTCACCTTGATTCAAACAGGGTTTTGCTTCTATGCTGCAGGGGGAACCAGGTAAGTTTCTTTGTCATTAATTCCCTGACCACGTGATAATAAATGTCAGGATAATAAGGAATAAGAAAAAACAAAAAGGCCGAAAAAAAGACACGATAAAAAAACTTAAAACTTGAAGAGAATTTAATTTTAAACTCAAATACTTTAAATATTCAGAAAACTATTATTATTTTTTAAATCATAGCCTAATTGGAACAATTTTTTCCACATGGATGGAAATTATTGAACTTTAAAAATGATTCGCAGTCTTCGTGCCAAAGTTTTCATTGGTTACGAACCTAACCAATGTAGCCATTAATTTTTTTAAATCTTTAGAAATTACATGATAAACGCGCTTCATTTTCCAAAACTTTAACTTTATTTTATATTGACATTTTGTGCCATTTTCATTATTAACACAGAAGTTGTTGATTTGATTTTTTATGGAAGATTTATAAACGCTTTTATTTCAGTTTGGAACTTCTAAAATATAGAGTTTTTGTTTCACTGGTACGATAAAAAAACGATGAACAATTTTATTAGAAAGTATAATGAGGTTACATCAAATTTTAAATAATTTTCTCCCTAGGCGCAATGGCTAGCAACACTTATCACAACTTTGATTCCATGATTCTCATGAGTATTTTTACAGGAATCTAATATTGTTTGCAGGTATAAGGGTCTCACATTTTCTGAATTTAAAACCTTCCTGATATTCATATCGAATGCCTCGAGAATGCCCTTTACAGATGTTGTAATTCGACTTAAATTTGCCCAGATGGGAATCGCTCTAACTAAGGATGATATTCAATTTAAGTGAGTTGTAATTTTCTTTTGTGTTTCTTGTATTTTAAATATTGTTCCCTGCATTGACCGTCATCAGTTATAGAGCTTAGCGTTGAATAACAACAGGGTCACCTTCAATGCTTGATTCCATGGAATATCGTTTATTGCAGCCGAGCTAGTAAAAACAGCTCTTCGATGCAAAAATACGATCTAGTAAGAATAGTACTTTTTATACAAAATATATGATTTTGTGTAAAAAGTACTATTTTTGCTAGATCACATTTTCTTTTGTATTTCATGTGATGAAATAAAAGAAGTATGATTTATTTATTACAAAATATTTGATTTTGCATAAAATATACTATTTTTAACCAACCGTATTTTTTTGTAATTTTTTGTTATTATTACGAAATACGAAAAAATATGATTTATTTTTTACAAAATACATGATTTTGTATAAAATGTACTATTTTTGCTAGATCGTATTTTTTTGCATTTCATATGATGAAATACAACGAAATATGATTTATTTATAGCAAAATATATGATTTTGTGTAAAAAAATTCAATTTTTGCTGGATCATAATTTTTGTATTTCAAGTAACGAAATCTACAAAAATATGATTTATTTTTAACAAAATATATGATTTTGTTTAAAATGTTTTATTTTTGAACTGTGCATATTTATTTTACAATGAAATATGCTTTATTTATAACAAAATATATGATTTTGTATAAAAAAATTCTATTTTTGCTGGATCATACTTTTTGTATTTCATGTAACGAAATCTGCAAAAATATGATTTATGTATAACAAAATATATGAATTTGTTTAAAATGTCTTATTTTTGAAGTGTACTTATTTATTTTACGAAGAAATATGATTTATTTATAACAAAATATGTGATTTTGTATAAAAAAAATTCTATTTTTGCTAGATCGTATTTCTGTATTTCATGTAACATATTTCATTTCATCAACAAAAATATGATTTATTTATTAGAAAATGTATGATTTTGTTTAAAATGTCCTATTTTTGAATTGTACTTATTTATTTTTCAACATTTAGTTATATTAACGTAACTGCTTCAAACTGAATGTTGCAGTACGTACCCGAAATTTAATATTATTTAGTGCATTTCGTCATATCCACATACTGATAACCATTTATCAGTAGCACACACACTATTTTATGTAAGATAATTCCTAGAATATTTAATGTGCATTATTTTATTTACATTTCTTTTACAGATTGGAGTGAATCAGCGGAACGAGCCGATCAAAAACATCCGTAAAAAAAGACACCAAAATTTTGTTTATGAATACTAACACGCTTGTCTATATTGTTTTAAGAGGACTTTTATATTCAATTTATTTTAACGTTTTTATTCCATATGTTTTGTACATAGTGTGTCGTTCTCTAATGTAAAAATTGATTTGTCTGGTTGACTTTTTGATCATTCTTGAAACATTTTAATCAGACAAAAAAAAAATCCCATGATATTCATAAACATGGAAGACATTATTCCTGCTTGTCATAAATATAAAATTAATAAAACGATTCAAAGGTTATTTATTTATCCTTTCTCTAAAATATATCTCAATAATCTATTTTAATAATATTATCTGCAAGTATTAAATTAAGTTTTTGTCATTATAATTATTATTCATAATTAAAGGTTTAAAATTAAAATCTCAGGAACTTTTTACATATTTTATAAAGGTTCCGCTTCCTGGAGTCGAAATTATCATACTATAGGATGCCAGTGATTCTTAATTTATTAACAGAGTATCTATTAGATACTTATTATCTCGTTACTTATAACTTATCACCACAATACCATTAGTGCCTGCTAACACAATCAATTATCCCCCCCCCCGACAGTATTTTCAGTTCCATTGAGCAACATTTGAGATATATATCTTAAAAGGTTTAACTTATTACCACGGTACTTATTATTTCACTACCAGTAATGCCTAATAACATTGTTAATTAAATATTTTTCTCGGCAGTATTTATAGCTCCATTGAGTGACACTTTCGACATCTTTCTTGAAAGTTTTCACTTATCACTACGGTACTTATTACTTATTATTACACTGCCAGTAATGCCTCCTAACACAATTAAACATTTTTCTCGGCAGTATTTATAGTTCCATTGAGTTCCATTTCTGTTCCATTGAGTGACACTTTCGATATATTTCTTTAACTTAATAATAAACTTATTAACACGGAATTTTATTACTAATTACCACAATACCAGTAGTACCTACTAACATAATTTATTAAGTATTACTCCCGGCAGTATTTTCACTTTCATTGTCAGTTCTGTTAAATGACGCGTACGATGTGTTGCTTATAAGTTTTATACGCAGACAATGAAACAGAAACCTTGAACAAAATTCAGACTTTATTCACTTAAAACAACACACAATGTAACACAATTATTACTTAATGATTTTAAATACAGGCAGCTGTTATACAACATAATCAATAAAGTAATGATATGTTTTTATACCGAAACGCTTAGTATAATAAAAGAAATTTATCACAAAGAAATAGAACCATATTTTTATCACTTAAAACAAAGTTAAAGTACTTACAAAGCTAATTAGCTTTTATAAGAGATTATCAACTTAATGATATGTATATGCTAGAAAACAACGTTTGCAAATAACACGTTTAGCTAACGTACTCGTACATTTGAGAAATGTTTTTCAACACAAACACCTTAAGGCCCCAAAAATTTGCTGCTTTTCTAATTTCTCAAAAATTAACATTAAAAAATCAGTTTAAAAGTTTTATTTTCAGAAATAATATTTCTTTTTACTGAACCAGAATCATGGCCCGATTTAATATATTAATTTAAATTGTTAAATTAAAAACCTATAAAAATTAAAAACCTATAAAGTAAACTCGTATTAAATCAAACATTAAAAAAAATATTACACAAATTAATACAAGTAAATCATTTAAAAATAATAGGCCTAATTAATAAGTAGCTTTAATTTACTTTATAATTTAGAAATAAATTTAAACTTAAATAAGAGAAAAAGTTACTTTATTTTACGATTCAAAACAGTGCAATTTTGCTGAAAAAATTTAAACATAAAGACTTTTGGTGGTATAGACTTAAAGACTTAACCACAAAAGTCGCGGAAACAATATCTTACTCACAACTAACATTTCATAAGGTTTAAGTTTAGTTTTTGTAAAATTCGAATAATTTAATTAAATTCAAAATTAAATAAGTAGCTTTATGAATAAAGAGTTGGAATCAACCTTTGAAACATATATCGTTAAGATGTTTTTGAATGCTACAACAAAGGGCCAGCACACGGAGAAAAAAATTCTGGTAAAATTAACGTACCGTATGGCAATGTCATTTCTGGTTAAAAAAGAACCATAATTCTGCTTAATAAAATCAAAATTATTTAAACTGTTCATTTGTTAATTTTTCCGCTTATTTGATAACGATTTTCCGGAAATTCTGGTTCTTAAAATAATAGTTCTTATTATTACACCTTTCGTGAAAAATACGGAACAGTAAAGTAAATTTAAAGGAATAAATGGTTCTTATGTCATGCTCTGAGGTATCATTACAAAATTGCAAAATTTTTCTGCATATTGTCTTAAATTATAAAGGCGTATTTTATTTAATAAATAATCCCTAGAAACTGAAGGGTCCCCACTGACCCCTAGAAACTGCGGAGATATTAATTGATTGGAAAAATGCAAATCGGAAATAACAATCTGTTTTTTTCTTGTCAGACGTAAAAGAGAAGAAAATTGGTTTGAAATATAAAACGTAAAGCTGCTAAGAAAAGAATGGAAAAATAAAGAAACATAACTAGAAAATCACAATAGCTGAGAGAAAAAGATGAAAAACAGAACAAGAAAAACCACAGTGGCCAAGAGGGAAAAACCAGGGTAAAATGCATTTCCATGAGCTATGGAGAGGTTGCGACTGACTAATGTCGTTAACAAGGGAATCATTATTCATACGAATAAAAAAAGATTCCAGGGCATCAAGATGAGCTGATGAGACTGGGGGGGGGAATAATTTTGGCATACTACTATTTTCAGTTTTTACATTCTTGAAGCGAATGAAGGTTGTTTTTTTTTATCAAGTAATGCCATATTTTATTGTTAATTTTACCAAAATCATTACCAAAGCACGTCGTTAAAAATTACTGAGTTTTTTTAGTATTTCCATATAGCCAAAACCACGGTAAATTTTACCATATTCTGGTAATATTAACCATATTTTTTTCCCAGTGCAATTAACTATTAAATAGAGAGTGAAAACTTGAGCTAACATCTTGAGTAAATGGTTCAAAATTGGCGTAAAGGTGTTGATATTATATGTGCGGCTTACAAAATTATAAGTCGCTACAATATTATCACATTGACTGAGATCTTAATACTGACATAGACAAGACAAACATTTATACATGCAAATTTACAAACAGTATTAATCTTAAAATTAATTATAGCAATTATTTGGACACAATAAGAGAGTTATGTTTGATCAAAACATAAAGTATTAATTTATTTACAAACAACTGATATGCAATTAATTTTCAGGAAGCACATAATTTAAAATAAAATATTAGCTTTTGATTTTTTTAAAATGTTTCTAAAAAAGTCATAAAGAGATATTTATTTGACGTATTTATGAAACAAAACTCAAGAAGTTACATTTCAAAAGATACAAATGTTGTAAAATTTAAAATATTAATTCAATAATTAATAAATTATAATTTTTTTTATTTGTGTGATTGCAGAAAAAAGGCAGGGATAAAATCAAGCTTTTTAAAGATAAATTTAAAACGCATTGTGTTTGATGATAAAAATAAAATAATAAATATTAAGAAATTTTTCTTGCTGTATTCTATTTGCAATGGAATTAGAAAGAAATGTTACTTTATTAATTTAATTTAATTAATATTATTATTATTTTTTTCATTATAATAGTAGTTTGTAAATAAATACTATTAAAATAATATTACTATATCAGAAACAAAATACGTTGAACAAGTGCATCAATATACGTGAAAATATGTAATAAACTGAAAGTATAATAAATATTTTTCCGAAAAATTATATACAGTGCATGTTTAATAAATCAGTTCACGCAGAACCACAATACTATTTAAACTAATGCTATCTTTATTAAGTCTAACTCTGAACGCTACATTATAACTTTGAACAACTCTGAACTAACTCTGAACATTAACCCTGAACATTGTTCATTACTATCGTGTACTGCTAATTTTTCTAGATGAGGATTAAAATTTAAATACCAACTTTTAAGTAAAACGATTTTAAGGTTCAAACTTAATGACCTTACTACAGCTGCACTAAATTTGAATATTGTTCAACATGCATTAAGTAGGTATTATGGTTCAACATGAACTAGTCTTTAAACAGTTTAGATTAAACCAAATATGGAACAGATTATTTCTGTATTTTATTAAAAAAAAACTGCAATAATAGTTTTGTAATAAGCTCTAAACAAAGAAAAACTATCTAAAACGTAGTGCACATTCATTATTTACATAAAATAATACAGTTGTATACATTTGAAGTAAAAGCTTCTAAAAATAATCATAGTTTCGCTGACCACTTATCACTTATAAATTAATTTAAGTGAATCGCCTTTCTTTTCACACTGGAGATCAGTTTTAAATTAGACAAACTGTATGACATTGCTTCGCAAATTCCGTGAAATACAAGAACTATATTTATCTTAACACATTACTTCAATTATTATTACTGAAACAAAAAGTGTTTTTTTTTTATGAAAAAGATGAATAACTGAGGATAAAGATAATTCCGTGGAATACGAGAACTATATTTATCTTAACACATTATTACAATTATTATTACTTTAACGAAAATTGTTTCTTGATGAAAAAGATAAATAACAGAGGATAAAGATGACTTATGCTTAGGATTATAAAGAATCAATATGTAAGAGATTGTAGTATCTTTTAATTACTAGTAATTAACCCACATTTTACTCACAAAAACGCGTTCCCTGATGAAAAAAATGAATAACAGTGGAAAAAATAAGTTATGTATAAGCCTAGAATTAGAGAGGCTAATAAAATTTTTACATCAAATGAAACTTGATATCGGAGACAGTTAAATATCTTTTAAACTTTCTCGAAGCTATGCTGATTGTAAATCTGTTTTTTTTTAATAAGAAATAAGTGTTTTTCGACAAAAACAAAGATAAGCAACAGAACAAAAATATTGATTACATGAACACCTAGGATTGGAATGTCGATGAAAATTTTACGTCAAACTGAAACTTGATATGAGACTGTATAGTATCTTTTAAACTTTTTCGGACTTATGCTGTTCAGAAACTCATTTTTTACTAACAAATAGGTGTTTTCAGATCAAAAAGGAAACGAATAACAAAGCAAAGAGATTAATTATGTGTACATATAAGATCAGAATGTCGAAGAATATTACGTCTATGTAAACTCATCAGAGTTATCTAATATCTTTCATCAGAGACTGTCATTTAATATTTTTTTAACATTTTTGGAGCTACGCTGAATAGCTACCCCTTTTTTACCAATAAAAAATCACGTCAACGGAAACTCGATACATCAGAGACTGAGCATGTATTTTCAAACTTTTTCAATGCTACGTCGATTAGCAACCAACATTTTGACTAGACTAACTTACTGACTTCCTTCTAAGGATAAGTACTCAAAAAATAAAAGAAAAAGAGATTTCTATTAATTCCTTAAGGACACTTTAGCTATCACTTAAGCAATGTGTTGTCGAGATTCTAAAAATATGATCAATTATGAAATCATTATGGGCAACTTACAGATCTATCAAAATTTTTATTTTTTGATTTGATCAAGACGTGGCTTTTTTTAGTAACTACTCGCTTACAGTTTAATCTAATTCAAAAATAGTGTATAAAAATTGCTGTCTATAGGCACAAGTTAAAGATGCAAAATTTATAGGACGTACGAATTTCAAGAAAACTTTACCCACTCACAGAAAAGACCTCTGGCATACCATTTAGCATTTTCCCTTCTTTTTTGCATACAAAAGATATAGAAAAACAATTGCTACAGTCCTAGCTGAGACTATCTTATGTATGGGTAAAGTACAAGTGGAAGCATTTCCCATTTGTATCGGTTAGAAATTGATGCTGGCTTGCATTAAAGCATGTAACTGGATTTGAAATACTTGTATGAGCATTCAACAGATCTCGACTTTAAGCTACCCCTTACAATTTTGATTCATCTAGTAAAATCTGCAGTCTATATCTCTTCTTTTAACTATTGGAAGTATAATTAAAATTGTATGTTGCATCCAACATACAAGTCCGAGTACTTTAAAAAGAAAAGCATTGTAACATTTTTGAAAGTGAAATGGTGAGATTTTAGACACCAGAATGATTTTGTACGAAATTCATTATTACCTGTGAAATATATATGCTGTTTTGAAGTACACAAAATTAAATATAATAGTGATAACAGTTAAAAAATGCATTTTTTTTCATACTTTTACATAAATGTGATAAAAGAATAGAATAATTCAAATTTCTGAAAACATTTTATAAAAAAATATTGTAATAATCGCAAATTACTTCTAGATAAATGTACTCGAAGAAATTATTTATGAAAGTTACATTACAACACATTGGAAATTATAAACCAAAGGGAAAAGTTTCAGGCAGTAATTTATTTCTGAAATTTAAAAAGATACTTTTAAAACAGAGAATCAAAACTTTTTTACTAATTATTTCGATAATGGAATATTGAAATTCACAACCATAGTTAACTAAGCCAATTATAAAATGATGGTTAGCGTAGAAACAGCAAAATGTTTTGGTTTTACTTTTTCTCTTAACATTTCAAGTTGTAACAGTAGTTCAATGCCTTCAACCGAAGATATTATAATCAAATTATTTAGTAAATGCACCAAATATATCTGCTTTTGAATTATTTTCTATAATAGAGGTAAATAATAGCATAATCATTTATCTCTGTTATTATTCATAATCGAGATAACCAAACTTAGTTTCCTATGGTTATGAACCACTCACATAGAAATGCTTTTTTCTCAAACAGACTCTAAAAATATTCGTTTTTAGAACTAATGATTTGTAATGATCAGTAGCTTTATTTGAATGATTTGCATTGAAGAAAGTTTAGTTTTCTTATTTATTTGCAAAACAGATGGGAATATCATTCATGATTCGAGAAATGATATTTTTTCACTAATACTGAAAGCTTCATATTAAAAATTAAGTTGCTCATGTCCGTAATATTTACTCAAATATTATACATTAATATTTGACTTAATTGGATCAAGATTTTTTGAAATTTTTTACATTGGGACATCACTTATAATCACATTAAATCGTAAGATTTTTACACAACGTACATAGAATAAATACATTATTCATACGTTTTAAATTTTTTTCTTCACATTTTATCTCTTTTGGTCAGTTTTTTTTGTGTGGATTCGTCGTATGCGCTGAGCTACTAGTAATTATTCTTACTAATTCGTTTTTTGCGAGACTTTAAAGTCGAGACTCCGAAAAAATAATATATTCTTTTAGGACTGACGATTTGATCTGATGAGCACAGAAATTCTTTTTTAGAGTTTATGTAAAACTTGTAATGAAACAAATTTGCAATGGAAAAGGAAATAAAGTTTGCAATAAAAATAATCTAGAACTCAGATGTTTTCCTCAAGGGATGCCACATAGCAACTGGTTTTCGTAAGGAAGACATCATTTGGTTCCAATGCGATAAGGATTTTCCTTTACAGTAGGGTCCAACAAACACATGGCCAACAGCCAGACATTTATCTGAGCTTTGGTAATCAGCAACTGTTATCCTCAGCTGCATATTCTGAAAAGCAATATCATTTACTTGAAAAACCTTGCTGTGCAAAATCACTGTAAAATTATGTAAAAAATATCATTGATTAGGATATCACTGAAAATATCATATGGTCAGGATGATTAGGAAGAATATCATTGAAAACATCATTGATTAAGATTATTAGGAAGAATATCATTGAAAATATCATTGATTAAGATTATTAGGAAGAATATCATTGAAAATATCCTTGAATAAGATGATTAGGAAGGGTATCATTGAAAATATCATTGATTAAGACGATTAGAAAGGGTATCATTGAAAATATCCTTGATTAAGATTATTAGGAATAATATCATTGAAAATATCCTTGATTAAGATGATTAGGAAGAATATCATTGAAAATATCCTTGATTAAGATGATTAGAAAGGATATCATTGATTATGATGAAGATTGTTAGTTTGACTGCTGACTTAGATAATCATTCAAATTAACAAAATGTAATATTATGCGAATTGTTTCATGTAACATTTTTCGTTGTTTTTATGCTAAAATATTAATTTATGTAATTTCAATTGAAGTCAAAATTAACTTTAACGAAAAATATTTTCTCTTTTTTATAACTGATGAACCGTTTTTAAAAATGATTTTGGTGTGACACATGCATCATAAGAACGCAAGAATTAATTTCCTACATAATTTTTGCACAAATTATTTCATTATTTTTTTCTTCAATTAATAAATAATTATTTTCGTATTATTTTCTGCTTAATTTTATCATTGACATTATATATTGAATTTGTGCTTTTTGTGCTCTCAAATCTGACTCTGAAATTTTTTTCAGCTATATCTAATGGAAGTCATAATTTTTTAAAATTATTAGCTGATTTGTATAGAGAAAGTATTTCAGTTAATGCAATTGTTAGAATACTTCTCAATTCAATTCTTTTATAATTTTAAATTTTGTTATTTTATTTTTGACATTTTTAAAAAAAAACTTTTTTGCTATTTAAACTATATTTTTTTTAAACATGTTTGTTTTCTTACCGTTTAGTTCCCAACATTCAGTATATAATGTACAAAACATCATTTAAAAAGTGTATAGTAAGTGCTTAATAGATGTAAGTGCTTAATATATAAAAGTTTAATGTGCTGAGGGGAATTATATATCGACTGTGTCAACCTTCATCTATCAAAAGGTACTTCAAGATAGAATCAACTTAACATGTCTTATATACTAGTGAATTGGCATTCAATATTTATAGTGGTAGTTAATGCAACATTACTCCCCTTCCAGAATTCTATCTCTGATAGAATTCGATGAACGGATATCACTAGCTGATTCACGCTGTTTATTTATTTAATTTTGCTCATTATATATATATATATATATATATATATATATATATATATATATATATATATATATTGGCAAGTTCTCAATATTGGCAAGTTCTTATCATGTCCGGCGGTCACCAATGAGAGAATTTAATTAATTGACTATGTTAACCCTCATCTATCAAAAATTACCTCATGATAGAATCAAGTTAACGTGTCTTATATACTATTGCATTGGTATTCAATATTTATAGTGGTAGTTACGGCACAATGTATCTCTCACTTTAAGATGATAAAAATAGGTGGTTAAAAGACTCAATTCTAACAGTTTCTAAGTTAGTTTCATTCTAACAATTTCTCAATTCTAACAATTTCTAAGTTAGTTTCATATTTCCTCCTATAAATATTTTATTAAAATAATGTAAGTAGAAATTGCGATTAGCTTGTATCTTGTTAGTAAAGTTATCAACATATTTGAAACTTGATAGAAGACTACGAGAAGGAAAGTTATTAAATATTACCTGCAAGACATTCCAAGGCACAGAAAATATGCATATGAGATGTAAATGCATAATGTATAAAAGCTTAATATGTATCTTTCACTTTAAGATGATAAAAATAGGTGGCTAAAAGACTCAATTCTTACAATTTCTAAGTTAGTTTCATATTTCTTCCTATAAATATTTTATTAAAATAATGTAAGTAGAAATTGCGATTAGCTTGTATCTTGTTAGTAAAGTTATCAACATATTTGAAACTTGATAGAAGACTACGAGAAGGAAAGTTATTAAATATTACCTGCAAGACATTCGAAGGCACAGAAAATATGCATATGGGATGTAAATGTTTAATGTATAAAAGCTTAATATGTATCTTTCACTTTAAGATGATAAAAATAGGTGGTTAAAAGACTCAATTCTATCAATTTCTAAGTTAGTTTCATATTTCTTCCTATAAATATTTTATTAAAATAATGTAAGTAGAAATTGCGATTAGCTTGTATCTTGTTAGTAAAGTTATCAACATATTTCAAACTTAATAGAAGACTACGAGAAGGAAAGTTATTAAGTATTACCTGCAAGACATTTGAAGGCAATAAAAGTTTAATATGCATCTCTCACTTTAAGATGATAAAAATAGGTAGTTAAATCAATTCTAACAATTTCTAAATTAGTTTCATATTTCTTTTTATAAATATTTCTTTAAAATAATGTAAGTGGAAATTGCGATTATAGTTTCTATCTCGTTAGCAAAGCTATCCACATATTTGAAACTTGATAGAAGACTACGAGAAGAAAAGTTATTCAGTATTACCTGCAAGACATTTGAAGGTACAGAAAATATCATCGATTCGTTGAAATTTGGGTCTCTTTCATTTTTCTTGACTGAAGTTTCCTTTTTAGCATATTTCTTCCCATTTTGTAGAAGATATACTTTCACAAAAGGACTGAATTCTAAAAAAAATATGATAAAAAAAAATTAATATCTTCTGCTTATTTACGCATTAGGTGATTTTGTTGATAAATTGTAGAATTAGTTCTATTTAACAAACCAAATAGAACTAATTGCTATTATAGAATAAAAAACGACCAATATTTTGTCTCTCGCATACTGTAAATTGTTGTAAATGTGGAATCAAGTGATGATATTTTTAAATCCAAACGAAATAATTTTAATTTCCTTAAAGCGTATTCTAATTTCTATGTGTTTTCAAAAATGTTTCTACCATTTAAATTTGGTAGATTATGAAACATGTCTGGGAGGTATTGTGAATTGGTTTTAGTTTTATGAATTTTGTATTATGAATTTGTAATATGAATTATGAATTTTGTATTATGAATTTATAATATGAATTATGAATTTTGTATTATGAATTTATAATTTGAATTATGAATTTTGTATTATGAATTTATAATGTGAATTATGAATTTTGTATTATGAATTTATAGTATGAATTATGAATTTTGTATTATGAATTTATAATATGAATTATGAATTTCGTATTATGAATTATGAGGTATTATGAATTTTGTATTATGAATTATGAGGTATTATGAATTTTGTATTATGAATTTATATTATGAATTTGGTATTATGAATTTATGTTATGAATTATGAATTTTGTATTATGAATTATGAGGTATTGTGAATTTTGTTATTTTATTGCTCGATAAGTAACTTACAAGATGAACTTCGTTATGTAGAGCGAAATTGTACAGTTTAATCATTATTTGCCCCTTAATTTTTGTTCGAAGTTTAGTATCAAATAAACAAACGGTTTTAAAATATTTTTTACTTTATACAAAGTATGTGAAATTGTTTAAGGTAATTTTGCAACGTAGTAGAATTCTAGTCGTTGTAAAAATCGGACTTTAATGGTGGTTGCAGGAAAATGAAGAAAAACGCGAAAGAATAAGAAGGAGAATTATAAAAAATGTAAAACATTGTAAGAAGAAGAAATATTATGAAATAAAAAAAGTGTTTTGGAGCTTGCATTTTGTAACTGATGATATTTAAAAATTATGTTTACGGTTTTTTTACCGGTATTTTATGTGACTATGAGACTTCGCTCCCTGCTCACTTCGCCCACCAGCCTACGTAGTTGATTCTCTTTCATCATTGTTTTTTTTTTATTATTAAACGACAATATTTTCGGCAAAAATACAGAACATTTTGTTTTCAAATTATACAAATATTCCTGATTTATGTAAGTTATTATATTAATCATAAGGAAATAGACGATTACCTAGATTTAAAAAATAATCATCTGTATTTGAAGAAAAAAAGTTAACCTAAGAAATACGGATAGTGCAATTAAATAAAAAGAAAGAAATCGTACTCGTTGTCCAGACTAAAAAAAAAAAAAATCAAATGGAAAACTGTTTTTATCACTCTTTATTAAGTTTTTTTTGTTATTAAAAATTTCACTATACAACAAATGGAAATTCGAAAACAAATTTCGAACAAATTGGAAATTTGAAAAAAAAAATTCTATGTTAAGTTCATAGACAAATACCCTTTTAGCATACCAGATTTCAGCTCTGTAGTTGTATACTGTGGTCTGTAGAGTGGCCCAAATGGTATTTTCTCCTACAAGTTCAACAGTTAGTTGTTTCTCTAACTAATTATCAAATGTTAAATTTCCTTCTCTGTATATTTTTCTACGCACCTTCGCAATTTCAAGTTTCTAGGTCTTAAAGGTTTTGCGTCAAGATACAAAATGAAATGTTAAATTAAACACCCAAAACAGCGACCTTTGCGATATTTTAATAAAAAGATAAATATATGTTTAGAAATACCTTCATAAAAGCATCAATTAATGGTTTAAAGATGATTTTACCTGATGGTTGAGATGATTTTTCCCATCTCAAATTTCTACCTTTTACGATTACCACCGTCAATCTCTCAGCAGTGGGTAAGTAGCTCAAAGAAAACATTATATCACCTAATTCTGCTGGACCCTATATAAACAAATCATATATAAGTTAAAAAATATATCAACTATTTTTAATTATAGATTTTTGACGGATTAAAGATTGATCGTTTGAATGACTATGATTATTTCAAGCGAGCATTTGTAAAAACATTTAAAATATTTTTCTTGTCATTTTTTCAGTTACTTAATGTTCTAGCCTCTTAATATTAAAAGTTCTAGAACAAAAATATTTGTAAGAAATATAGTAAAACGACCATTTGAGTTAAGTACCTACAAGCGACGCCACTCGTGGGTATCGAACCTGATTGACTGCTAAATCATGCCATTTGCTTATGCCACGATAATCGGGTTCGACCACCACGCGTGATTTCACTTGCAGGTGTCTACTAAATCTGATTTGAAAATTGATGATTAGTGTGATAACAAAGTAATTATTCAGTGTGATAACTATGATAATGAATGATTCAGTGTGATAACAATGATAACGAATGATTCAGTGCGATAACAATGATAATGAATGATTCAGTGTGATAACAATGTTAATGAATGATTCAGTGTAATAACAAAGCAAGTCTAATAGCTGTAACGTAAACAGACTGGCTTGTTCATGCACAACCAGCTGATTTCAGTAGTCTTCTTCTCGAGTTACAGGTACCTAAATCTATGTAGCTTTCAAACTATTTTTAAAAATTATTTTTTTCATCTTAAAAGTGTGAGAATTTGTTTTTATTTTATACCGAAACAGATCCTCTTAATTAAATTAGAGAATAGTCTCCAAAATTTTATATTTGATTAATAATCGTTAGCGTAAAAAATTTGTTATTTATTTTTTTATTAAACTATTAATATTATTCAAAAAAAACATGGTACTGTGTAATCTGATGAATACAAAAATAATTTTTGTCAATATTTGAAATTTAAATAAAAAAAAAGTTGCCAACGTAGTTACAAATTTATCAGGATAACTATTAGTTAAATGCCGAGTTGATATACAGAAAGATATATTTGATTCGAAACAACTATCGAAATTTCGAATTAAGGATATGTTTAACATAAAGCAATGGGCACTGAGACATTCCTTTATAATTTATCATAAATGTTTACTTTCGGAGATTCGGATTAAGGATATATTTAACATAGTGCAATGCGATATTATTAAACATTATTGCATTGCAACTTTCTCTTATAATAAATCAAAAGAGACGTACTTAATTCGATTTAACAATCAGAGGATGGATTAAACATAATAATATTATGTTTAATCTATCCTCTGATTATATTAAGCCTAACTCTGTCCTAATCTATCCTTTGGAATATATTAAGCCTAACTACACTATAACATTCATTTGTAATTATTCAAAAGAGGCATACTTGATTCGAATCGACTATCGGGAACCATCCCATAAACGGCTGTTTCAGATCTAAATCAGATATTTTGACTTCAGCTTCTCCCAGTATGGAGTTGGTGTATTTATCACAAGTATAAACTGTACAGAGCAGCGATCTCTGACAGAGATTGTTTTCGTCGACTCCAAAAAGAAACTGTTCCTTGAACATGGGATTGTTGTTTTTACGCTGTACCTATAAAATATTCAATACGTAAAAAAATTCAATTAACATTTATTCTATAAGAAGAACATTTCATTATGAAATTCATTACAGTCGTCGCAACATTTATTCTATAAGAAGAGCATTTCATTATGAATTCATTACAGTCGTCGTAATATCTATTCTATAAGAAGAAAATTTCATTATGAAGTTCATTACAGTTGTCATAACATTTATTCTATAAGAAGAACATTTCATTATGAAATTCATTACAGTCGTCATAACATTTATTCTATAAGAAGAACATTTCATTATGAAATTCATTACAGTCGTCGTCAGTTTCTAATAGATTTATTAGAAGCATTTTCAACCAATTAAGGAATATATAACTATCTATTTTAATATGTGCTTTTAAAATCCCTGTTAACAATGTAACAAAACTCACTAAGGGCTACAAACTAAGATTTAAGTGAGGGCAAAAGCGAGATTTTTACTTCATAAAACTGACGAAATCAAAACTGAGGAATATTTTATTTTATAACCGTCGTTGAACAGCCGACCGCCCAATTTTATGGGTTTACGACTACTAATGTTCAACTCCGCAGCCTTGTAATTTTGAACCCAATACAGAAGACAAGGAAACTCCTGGATCGAGTATTGGGAGAAATTTACCTTCGTAGAGGACTTTTTGATGGAGCTAACCAGCATTTGCGTTGCATGGAGAGGAAGATCACGAGAACTTCCCACGGTTAGCATTGGCGGCAAGGGGACTCTAACCCATGATCCGTCTACCACTGAGGATATTTCACGCCAGCACTGTGGTTGGTGCAACCCAGATGTGGAATTCGTATCGACTGGGATTCGACTGCGTTCGCCTCATTGGAAGGCGAACGCTCTGTCCCCTGAGCCATCACGGCTCTAGGAAGGCGATATTAAAAACATTCAAACTGGTTTGAATGCTAGATGAAATTTTAAGGTATATCGAATAATCGATTTTCAATTCTTCAAGATTTCAATGAGCAAAAAACAGACTGGTCTTGTGGTTGTAATCTTCTTTAAAGAAAAAACCAATTAACAAACATATATTTCGATAGGAAATTTTAGACAGGCACTTAGCAGTCCTTGGCAGCCCTTTCCTCCCTTGAAAAGGGCCTTGATTACGTCACAAGTAAACTACCTGCATAATTTTTTTTAAAAATTGTCTTATAAAATAGAAATGTCTGTGACTTGTTTACTGAAATTTGAAATTCTAGTATTTCCAAATTTCTCATAGAGTTAACATATGTACACGGTCTTACGGGTGACTCTATCGGGTGATTTGATTTTTTTTTTCTAGAAACTAATCACTTATAAAAAAAAAGTGGTAAGTACATCATTTCTACGTACTCTTTTAGTTCTATTCATTTGATTAAAGAGGGTATTTAAATAGATGTTCTTAGAAACATTATAATTCCAAGTAATTAGTTCATTTATATTGAAATTAAAATCATTTCTGTAATCGTATAAATCAGCAAAGCAGATATTTTTTCCTTGTTTAATACCCAAATCCCAAAAATTAAAATCAACATAATCTATTATCATCATGATTACGAAGCAAGATTAATTTCTCTGGGTAAATATTATTTAATAAAATTGAATAATCTTGAAAATTAAAGATAACTCCAGATTTAACTTAGATTTAATTTAATATTATTTTATTAATTTAGTCTTAACTTATATAATATATATATCTTTATATGTAAGAAGAGAGTGGAATGATAACGCATAGCCAATCACAGAAGACTTCTGGTTAGTAACGCACAAAACTGCCAATCAAAATTGAGAACGCATGTGTGTGAAAAGGTAATAATTTTTAATAATGCTGTCAAAAAATACAAAATACAAACTGACCTCAAATAAAACTCAGAGCACTTCGAATCAAATAATAAAGAAAACTCTATTAAGTTTATAAAAAGGAAGACTTATCAACTCAACAACAAAATTATAACATCGCCATTCCAAAAAAAAAAAAAAAAAAAAAAAAAAAAAAAAAAAAACTCACACTTGTTACGTAAAGCTATAAAAACACCGACGACTATTTATGCAAGCGATTATATATGATTATTATGAACTAAACTTTATGCAAACGATTGTTTAAGACGTCATTAGATAAAAGTGTCATTAAAGCAATATTATCCAGTGTTTATTAATAATTTTGAGTGGCAATGTAAAAAGATAGTTGTTCTAAAGTTTTATAATAGAATGTTTGTCTTGATACAAAGCAGTTATTTATTTTAGAACTCCAATATATTTTAATAGCTTTGATAAATCTGGTAGAGTTATTGGAAGTACGAATCAACACTCTCTAAAGAAACTATTTACATTCCAAATTATCAAAATATATTGAACGGAGTTTATTTTAAAAAACTTATATCTTTTATAAAAAATGGATCGCCGTGTATTTTAGGCGATATCAACAGCGACATAGAGTTGAACATAATTTAGCAGCACAGAATTACCTGGAAAATAATCGTAGTGCTATCAATACGCGACGGCGGAATGCGCGGCGAAGAAACGTTGAAGAGTCAAGACGTTTAAATGAAAACGAATACCTTGGTGAGTCTTTATCAGTCATTATACCCCCTTTTTCTGTTGGAACATTCAGTGATGAATGTGTAAACTGTGGTGCTCTTTCATTTCCAGCAGAGCATGGCAGAACGAAATTTAATTGCTGCTATCATGGCAAAGTTGAGCTCGCTAATCTGGAATATCCAGAAGTATTAAAAGATCTTTTACTTGGCAGCCATTCTGATGCAATTAACTTTAAACAGAATGTTCGATCGTACAACTCTGCATATGCGATGGCAGCTTTTTGCCCATCTCATGAAATTTCTTTTAAAGGGATCAGTTGTCTTACTTTTAAAGGTGATGTCAATGTTACTGCGACAACAAGCTTGATCCCTCCTAATAATCAAAATCACAAATTTGCTCAAATTTATATCCAGGACAGTGATTCAGCATTGTCGAGTAGAATTTCAGATAAATGTCTTAGTTAGAAATATCTTTCTTAGAAATGTCTTAGATGTCACCATATAGGGAGCTTCCGGCATCCTATAAGATCATCAATGATTTGAGTTAGGCTCTGACACGCGTGCTTCGGATACGGAGACTAATCTCCGGCTGATGCCCTATAGTAATGTGTTAAATAATATTACTTCCTCGCTTTATATAAGTTTATAATATCGTTTGTATTGAAATTGCTTTATATAAGATTATAATGCTGATAATAAGCACCTCTGACATTTTACAATCCTATCATATTCTCTCTATGTGATGTTGGTGCAGAAAAATTGCCAGCTGATCTCCAGGAATGAAGACGACCTTAATTTTGTTCGCGAAGCAAACAAAAATGTAATTGCCTAGCAATTATCGGGGGTTGGCGAGCGGTAGCGAGCAGGGGGCGGAGCCCTCTAGTATATATATATATATATATATATATATATATATATATATATATATATATATATATATATATATATATATATATATATATATATATATATATATATATATATATATATATATATATATATATATATATATATATATATATATATATATATATATATATATATATATATATATATATATATATATATATATATATATATATATATATATATATATATATATATATATATATATATATATATATATAATATATATATATATATATATATATATATATATATGTTCTTATATGAGGCAAAAACACACAAAGAACGATGAGGTTAAGTTATAAAAGCAAATTTAATGGCATGTGATTACAATAAGTGTTCAAAACAGTGGCCGGCAGCGGCTATGCACGCAGTACAACGGCGAAGAAAAGATAGGCGAACATTCTGAAACACACTAAGCATATCACGAACTTTCCCTGCAGCTGCCGAAAGCTAAGCGACAAGTAAAGCAGCGCAGTAACTCGCTACAGGAATGGAGCTTTCACGTTTGCATCAAACAAGTTTCCAAATGAGCCAGCACCTTTGCGTTTTGTTTTCGACCATGCATTCTTTGATAAAAATTGTTTGCTTGGGTGTGTACTATCACTTCCTGAAATTTTGCCCATCTTTTTAGAACCACCCTGTATACATATATAAATCTATGATTGATTGAATAAATTGATTAAAATAAATTTCTAAAATGCTCTAGTTTTCGAGATCTAGGAGCAGACTAGTTCTTAAAATCAGCTTATATTAGGTTCATTGCAATTTTATAAAGTTTTGGCCGATGTTTTGTTGAAATTTTTTAATGTTTTATTGAAATATCATTATGTTTTGGCCGACATTCCTGTTACCACGGTGTTGTGCTCAAGCAGGATTGGCGCCAAACATAAGTCGCCAATTTCGCCAAGGGGCAGCCTCAAGTATATTTTTACCAAAGTAATTACTTTGTTCAAGACTGTAGGTCAACCTTACAAAATATGAAACACACTACAATGATTTACACAATACCTCACAACTTGAAAATAAAATAGTTAAAAATAAGAGTTTGTTTGATCTAAAAAAAATCTTACCCTAGTTTGCATGTTTGTTGATCTATCAGGTAGTAGGAATACTTTGATATAACTATCAATCACTGAGTTTGGAATAGGTCCTACTAAATCTCTGGCTCGGTTTATTATCACTATGAGGTCCTCTGTCTCACTGCAAAATAGGAATCAACAATTTTGTTATTATTGTATAATATAATAATGGAAATTATTAAAATTATGATACAAGAGGTTGGAGATAGTTGTATGGTCTCATACATCCACTACATTTTGATGAGCAACATTTGTTTGAAAGAGACGTTACATCAAGTTCCTTTTTTTCTTGTTACTGTCACCAGAGTAACTTACAAGTTTTCAGAATTCCCTTCATATAATAGGACAATACACAGAAACATTTTATTGCTTACATGGAAATTGGAGTGTTTTTCCTGCCAAAAAGCTCCCATCTACAATTTGAAAATGTGCCTTTTTGTATTGTCCCAAGATCTTCATATGTTTATGAAATTTTTAAGTTATTGTTATTATTAAGAATTGAGCATGAGTCTAATATTCGACTGCAAATTCAAGTATATAACTTGATTAAATATTATAATCTCATGCGAAGAAAATTTTTTTGTTGTAAAAATTGCCATACTGTATGGTAATGACATTTCTGGTAAAAAGAAATCATATTTCTTGTTAATAAAACCATAATATACGGTATTTAAATCATTTATTTTCTGTTCATATGGTAACGGTTTTCCGGAAATTCTAATTTTTAAAATTAAAGTTCTTTTTACCACACATTTAGTAAAAAATCAAAACCAAAAAGTAAATTCAATCTAATGAAAAAATTACCAAATTTTGATCATGATAAAATTACCAAATTTTATCACATATTATAAAGCCATATTTTATTGTTAATATTGCTGAAATGCTCTCCGATTAGAACTACCGAGCTTATTGGTCCTTCTATGGTGCCAGAAATGTGGTAAATTTTACCATGCTCCCGTAATTTTGATCATACTTTTTTTCTCAGTGTACCTAATAAAATAGCTGTCTGGCACTTAATATCTAGAATAACTAGCTTTCTCGAATACAGTTGTCAGGGAGTTGAATTCTTAAAAAATTATGTAATATATATTATTCATTGTAGCTTCTTAATTATTTAATTAATCATTATTAATTAATTATAAAAGGAGAATACGCATGTCAAGTTTAATTTGTTATTTACTAAATGCGTTGCAATGTATACCATTTTCAAATAAAATACGTAAAAATTATTGCTTTGCGCAATGTAGGGGAGAGTGGAGTCAATTGTAACAGGGTTGTAACAGAGCAAAAATTTCGAGTGTCGGGTTCTAGATTTGGTTCCTAGGTGGCGCACAAGGTGTATTTAATAAATCTACATGTACACCCTTGCTGGCAACCATTTTTATGTAAGATATTTTCACGCTACGTAAGTACTTTTTTTTGGTATTAGAATATTCTATTGTAACAAAGTAATTTTGTTTAAACAGATAAAAACTATTAACCGAATATGTAAGTGGACAACTTAATTAACATTTCAAAAAAAAGAGATTAGTTTTGTTAATTAATTAGCATTGTTTTTAACAAATGAAGCTGAAATGGAGTCTTGGGGACGATTGTAACAATACGTAAAGGGACAATTGTAACAGCTGAAAATAAATAATCTTAAGTTTACAAACCATTACTTAACTCTTTAAGAACCACCAATAGTTTCCTATATTCATTTATATTATGTTGCATGTGCAATATTTTATTTGTCACCTTTTACAGCATAAATTAAAATTTTTAACCCTTTAAAGTTAAAAGTTTAACCCTTTAGGTCTCTGCTCATTATTATTTTTACTCCTAAAATATCACTACTATTTTGATCAATAAAAAAATATATCACAACTAGGATAATATGTATAATTAACTATGTTTTAGTTGAATTCATGAACTGTTACAATTGATCCCGTAAGTGGGGACAATTGTAACAAGTGCACGACTGTCAAAAATCGTTAATAACTAATATAATAACATTTAAAATAAGTTTTTTTTTCTAGTGGAGGATAGTTTACTTTACTCGTCTGTCAATTAATACTAATAATATATTGGATTTTTTGTTAGTTAAAAATAGTTAAGTAAAAAATGTTACAATTGACCCCACTCTCCCCTATTTCTTATAGAATACATAATAGAACACGGGCCGATCGGCCAGTGTAGGGGACAGGGAACTGTCTTTGCATCACAAAGGTCCTGGGTTCGAATCCCGGGCAAGGCATGGATGTTTCTTTCTCTCTCTGTGTGTTCTATGTCCTTTCTCCTTTGTGTGTGAATGTGACCAGCCCTATAAGCGGGTTGTGATTGTGTGAATGGCGTGGCAGAAGTCGAATTCCTGGCCATAGATGGCGCCACTGAAAAACAGGAACAATCGCACATCCACTGCCTAAACAGGCATACGACCAAAAAAAAAAAAAAAAAAATCGAACACGGAGAAGGAAATTCTGTTGAAAGTACCGAACTATATGCTGATGACATTTTTGGTAAAAAAAAAAAGCCAAAATTCTGGTTTTAAAAAAATGACGGTAAATTTTTCCATATTCTATTCATATTTTCTCCGTATTCTATTCATATTCCATATTTTTTTTTTCAGTGCGCACTTTAATTTCAGTCCATACCCATTTCATAGTTGTTAGCAAACATAATTGAGTTTTGTATAATATATAATGAAAAATTATCACAAAGTTCTACAACAACTGCAGCAATAAATAAAAATATTGAATGTAATTTTTAAAAATTAGTTAAACATTTTTGTTCAAGGTTCATTATTCCTGATTTTTTTTAAAAATGACATTTGAAGTAGCTTGAATATTATGTAGAGTTGGATTAGAGCATAATTTTAACATAAAATCAGTTTTCTATTGTATATTAAAATTTATAGTTATAGTTGCGTTAAGAAATAGTTGCGTACATTACATTAACATTAGAAAGACTGAAATACCTATATTACCCAAAAGCGGTCAAAATGACTGCATCGTGAAAGAATAACTAATGCATAAAGAAATTTGTTTAAAATTAATTTTTAATATTTTTGATATTATTTTCAGTTATACAACAAGTTATTAGTAAATATTAACAATAAAAAAATTATATGTTGTAAAAAAAGTCACAAAATTCTAAGAAATTGTGTCATCATTGTTTTCCTAATTGAAATTAAGAAGCAGTCAAAATGACTTCCTTTAGGCAATCTAGTGTTAAGGGGCAAAATTTAATACGTCACTAACAGTTTATTTCCTTTAAAGTAAACTCAACTTATACATTAAACCATTAGATACTAGTCTGCATAATTTAAAGCTAAGTGTCTTTCGTGTTCATATCGTCTGATAACGTCATCATTGATTTATTATATGTCATCATATTCTGTTTATAGTATGGCAACATATATTGGTTTTACCTGTCGTATTCTAATCCTAATTCTACTTCACCACAGTGATGAGGAGACTCTAATGCTTCTGGGGCAACAGATGAATTGGAAACTATGCTGTTGCACGAGACTGCCCTCTTCATTGTAGTATTATTGGGTTTTTCAAAAACTGCAAAATTTAAAACGGTTAAAATAAATTCTGAAAATTTATAATGGTATAATAACAAACATTTGATGGAATGATATAATAGTATACATAATTTAGATATTCCATGCATATATGTATTATGCTATCTAAGTTGGCAACACTTATTGGGTCCCAATCATAGATCAGTGTGCGTAGCTAAATTATTCAACGAAAAATAAGCACCTTTTATGCACTCAAAAAATATTTTTAATCACTTTAAAAAAATATCATAATTAGGCAGGGTTGGATAGTTTTTTAACAATTGAGGGTTTTATCTTGTTTTAACCATCATATAAAAAAAAAACAAAAAAAAAAACTTTTGGCATTATTTTTGACAATTGCCAAAAATTATAAAATTTTGAATCATGCAAAACGAATAGCGTTTTCATACGCTACGGACTGACAATTCGCGGAAATAGATTGGGGTTGAATTAATTGTGAAAACTTTGTATAGAACAACGTGAACTGCGTCTTTTTGCATAGTTCGAAGCGAAAATCAACATAGTAAAGGAAAAATCTCGTTTTGAAAAAGGGAAAATTAAGCATTTTTTAAAAAACACCCAATGAAAAAAGCACCTTTAAGGGCTTTTAAAAAACGAAAATCGAAAATTAGCACCTTTAAGCACTTTTTAAAAACGCTACGCTCCCTGTAAATACCAAATAATATTTTAGTCTAGTATAATTAGACTGTTTTTTTTGAAAAAAAAATAATACCCAAAAGTATATAATCGAAAGCTTTGTAAATAGTTGTATAAATGATACTCGGAAATTCCCCTTTAAATGCTTCCTCTTTTATTTATAATTTGCAACCATTGTTGAGCATCCGATCCAAATCTGAGTTTACGACAACCAATGTTCAACTCCGTGACCTTGTAATTTTGAACCCAATTCAGAAGACAAGGATCATTACTCCTGGATCATTACCCATAGAAGTATTAATTTGTTAAATGAATGTGAAGGACTTTGTGATCCCGACAGATTTAACGTGTCCCAGTCATGATTTAATACACGACGAGTCTTCGGTTAGCTGGATTCGAACTTCCTATTTCACGTATAAATTATAAGATTTTCGACATGTCTTATGTACACTTCTTAAAATGCTATCCAGGGACTATTTGAACTTATACAGTATATTCAAGGAGGCGATTTTTCTAGGCAAATTAAATGAAGCAAATCTCGAACCGATAAAACTAATAATCTTTCCCTGCAGATAATAAAAAATATCTTTTATACAGGCAAATGATACATTGATATGATGCATTTTTTTAGCTGAATGGAATGAGACCAATTACGAGACAATTAGACCATAATTGTCTCGCAATTGGTCTCGTAATTAACATAAAGCAATGGGTATGGATATGATGTATTTTTTGGCTGAATGGAAAGAGACCAATTACGAGACAATTAGACCCATAATTGTCTCTTTATTGGTCTCGTAATTAACATAAAGCAATGGGCATTGATATGATGTATTTTTTAGCTGAATGGAATGAAACCAATTACGAGACAATTCTCGTAATAAACAGCCATACGGGTTTTAAATACAAAATGCGCATTTTCTTTTATTTAAAAACAAATAACGACAACTACTGTTTGAGTTCTCGTAGCAGTCCCATATAATCTTATAATTGAGTTTTATTTGTTAAGTGCATTTGACTTTTGATCGAGACAATGATGAGTTTGATTCTGAAAATACTTTATTTTATTTAACTTTTAAAAAAATCACTTGAGATTTCTAAATTATTGATTTCAATTTCAACGATAGTTTAAGACATAGTAACAGTGATGGTTAGAGAACACTTTGCTATTCGTAAAATTAATCAAAATTACATCAGGTGAACTTACATAGAATATCTTCAGGGTCCCTTTCTTCGTTTGTATCTACTTGGAGAGGAATGCTTCCATTAGTTTTGGAAGTGGGCGAAGGAGAAGAAATGATATGATTGGTTGTTTCCTTATCGTCACAGCCAGTAACTAGCTTCAAGTCGTTGCCCACGTTATCGTAGTGCTTGTAGTTTCCACTTAAGTCTAGAGCAATATCAGACTCAGAACTCTGAATTAAATAAAAATACATTAAACATAGTTAACGGTGAAAGATATCAAATAATTTTAAATTGACATTTTTAATTGAGTTCTAATTATTGCACAGAGTGTTCCGTTATTTCCGAACTTAATATATCAGTTTACATTCTTCGTCATAAATAGAGTAAGCTTGTATTCACATTGGGTGACGCAAATTAATATTTTTGTCGATTAATATTATTGGGGGTTAAAAGGTTAGCTTCCATAGACATAATGTAAACCCGTTCTTTATCCTTTGGTACGATCCCTTCATATAATAGAAATAGCAACATTTAGGGGCACAGTAGTTTTTGAAAAGGGTTTACACCCACCTCTCTCCTAACCACTACTAGGGTTGGGGAGGAAAAGGAATGTTTTCTCCTTTTATTTATGGTTGGTCTGTGTTTTATTTTTGCACTATTTATTAAGATATTTCTTAAAAAAATTTCATGTGTATTATCCATGTTGATTATATCTGGCAGGATGTTTTGAGAGAGAAAAAAATAGACTCTAATATCAGGAGGCAGCGTACCCGACTAAGAATAGGTTCAAGTGAATTAGCTCTTGACTGTCACATAGCGTGAGTACGTAACGTAAGCGTGAATTTCAGTACATATGGTGCTCAGTTAAAATTGAGTAAGGGCCTGGTTTCTTAGGACAAGCGCCTTATCTGGGCGTCAGCGTTAAGTGGACTTTACACGCCAACAAAAAATACTGTCTTGTTAGCTCAGCGTGAGCAGTCGGTCCAATGCAGACATTATCTCGCATTGAGCATGCGTTAATAACGTAAACAAATATTTATTTTAAATTAGTATTGATTTTGTTGTCGACCAGTGCTTTGGAGAACAAATAATGTCTTTGTCGAAGAAAAAACACATTATAGCTTAGCTAAATGAATAAGAATAAGAGGAAGAAGAAGCTATGTTTAATGTTAAAGTCAAAATCTTGGCTGATTTCAATGATCTGTTGGCTGTTGTCCGCCATTGCTTCTGTCGTTAACGTCACGTTGTAATCCAACTGCAGTTGATTTGGACGGCAGTTGTCGTTCAAGCTGAGCGTTCGATGAAGTATGCTGTCAAACTCAAAAATTGACCAATCAGAGGTTAGCGTTAGCTTCAAGCTGACGTTTTTGCAACACCGACCTGTCATGAGAAACAAGGCCTTAAGTTATTTTTTCTGGCATTTTAACCATCCGGTATTTAAAAGTTTGCCACGAGGAGCGTATTCGGAGAGTGAGACTTTTTATTTTTATATTCTTCGTTTCAGTGAGGAAAAAAGTTCCAAGAAGAAACAGAGGCGATTTATTTTAAACACCATCACACCATCAGGTTTCATTTAGCAATCAAACTTGTTACGAGGGTTTTTTACACTAGCTTTCTACCTTTGACTGCAATGCACCTTTGCAATGACACACTGCAATAACACCTTTGACTGCAATGCAGGTTTCAACGAACTTTCTGTGTAAGATGATAGCAAATGCTGTGGTGTAACCTTATTACTTCATTTGGACATTTTCTAACCTGGGAGATATCCGGCAGGGAGGTTGAGAGCTTAATTACTCTGCCAAGAGTATATTAAACAAGTTCCATGGTTAAACACTGGAGTTTGGGCTGTTATCATCATCCTCTAAATGTTTTCGGCTTCAAGATATTTAACGACCAACCAGTTCTGTGTACATGCTTCTTGTCATTCTTACAGGTTTCCGATGGCGCTTTTGAACAATCTGACATATGACTCAAAGGTTTCAACTTTACGCCTCAGAGAATTCAGGGTGCCTTTCTACGTTAAAAAAGAATAAGCCTGAATTGGTGCAGCAAATGCTGTGGTGTAACCTTATTACTTCATTTGGACATATCCTAAACCCGGGAGATTTCCGGCAAGAAGGTTGAGAGCTTAATTACTCTGCCAAGAGTATATTAAGCATGTTCCATGGGGCTAAACACTGGAGATCGGGCTGTCATCATCATCGTCTAAATGTTTTCGGCTTCAAGATATTTAGCGACCAACCAGTTCTGTGTTTCTGTGTATATGCTTCTTGTCATTCTTAAAGGTCTTCGATGGCACCTCTGAACAATCTGACATATGACTCAAAGGTTTCAGCTTTATGCCTCAGAGAATTCAGGGTGCCTTTCTACGTTAAAAAAAGAATCAGTCTGAATTGGCGCAGAAAGATTTTCTTTGGACGCAAGTGTAGTGGGTTTATCTTGCTTCTACTAATGAATCTAGATTCAGTCTTAACAATAATTCTCGACTTGTTCTTGCATGAAGAGAATAGAGAACTGGTACCATAGCTCCAAAATGGAAATGACCCATTATGGAGGTTCAGATGTTATGATCAGGTCAAGCGTGGTGTTGATGCGATAATCAGGTATTTGGTGACCGCATTTAGAAGATGAAGAGGTTCGACAGATCTCCAGACCTGAATCCCATAGATTATGTTATGAATGCTCTTGGTAGGGCTATTAGAGCTCACCATCCCACTCCTACAAACTTCTTGGAGATAAGAACTGCTCTTATGGGGTAGTGGGATTAATGTTCTAAGATCCTAGATTTATTATCCGAACATTTTTCTGCCTCGTAAATAGCATGAAAGAACAGCTTATGAGAACTTCAATTCAGTCGAAGGGGTATCATACTCGTTATTATAAATACCATTTTTTTAAAATCACCTTTTAACTATCTTGTTATGTTTCTCATTAAGTCATGGTTCCGAATACACACCATTACTTTTTTGCTACTATAATATATGTCATACTTTTTGTCATAATGAGTCATTTCAAAAGGAATTCCGATTGATTTGGTCGCCTATTTGTTTAGTTCTTCGTGCAAATGTTTTCATTTCCTAACTTGTGGATATGATTGTTTATCAAAGGTGTTTACTACAAAACACACTGTATATCGATGGCAAAATTTGCATCTATTTATCGACATATAATGTGCATATCGATGGCAAATTTTCATCTAAATATCGACTTATAATATGCATATCGATGGTAAAATTTGCATCTATATGTCGACATATACTATGGATATCGATGGCTCATTTTGGAACACCAAAAATCTTTTAAAGTACAATTCCTTTCTCCCAAATTTCACAAAAGTAGAATAATTATAATTGGATTTTCGGCGGATTGTGCTATAGTTAATACTATTGCCTGTACTTTATATAAATACTTTTGATCATTGTTAATACACATTCTACAACAACATTGTTCTAAATAAAGTAAACGTATTATTCTAAGGTAAGATGATCTTTTTTTAAAAACTCACTATGTATTCAGTAGCTCCGAAGTGACCATTTTTTGTGAGTTGAGCTGTTTCTTCCCTGTCTCCTTTCACCCAGGAATGAATACGTGACCATCCACCCACTAATTTCCAGAGAGCTACCAAGGTGAATATGAGGCCAATGATCACACCCAATAGGGTGAGTATCAGGATCCACTCTTGCATTCTTTCAGCATCTGACACCACTGGAAGTGAATGCTTTACTAATCAAATTGAATAGATTGAAAGATTTTAAATTGTAACAGTTCATATTTAGAACAATTGATTATTGAGAACTTTTCCTACCAATTAGAATACCTGATAGAAAGACGTAATTATTTATTAGACGATAGACGCCATTTTATTATTTGTTAAACGTCAATGATTACACCCAATAGGGTGAGTATCAGGATCCACTCTTGCATTCTTTCATCATCTGATACCGCTGGAAGTGAATGCTTTACTAATCAAATTGAATAGATTGAAAGATTTTAAATTATAACAGATCATGTTTAGAACAATTGATTATTGAAAACTTTTCCAACCAATAAGAATACCTGAGAAAAAGACGTAATTATTTATTAGACGTTAGAAGCCATTTTATTATTTGTTAAACGCCTATGACCACACCCAATAGGGTGAGTATCAGGATCCACTCTTGCATTCTTTCAGCATCTGATACCACTGGAAGTGAATGCTTTAATTATCAAATTGAATAGAGTGAAAGTTTTTAAATTGTGACAGTTCAAGTTTAGAACAATTGATTATTAAGAACTTTTGAAACTATTTAGAATATCTAAGAAAAAGACGTAATTATTTGGTGTCCCCAAAATGACTGACGATTTGAAAAAACAATAAAAGGAAAACAAAAGTCACTTTCTGTTTAGGAAACCAGAATTTTTTCTCCCGCACCAAGTTAAAAATTTAGTTACAAACATTCTAAACAGATTGAAGAAAAACTTTGAAACGATGTTTAAGAAAAAACTGTCATTTGCTGCTAACGTGCTGTCTATGAACGAAATTAACGTCAGTGCGAATACTTAAGTTAAAACGGTCTGAATTGCAGCAGAAAATATTTTTATTAGTTTTTTTTTCAGTCACTTTCACTATTTGCTGAAATATTTAGTTGCTAATTTTGAAGCTTAATAAAAATAAAAACGAATTTCAAAACAAGAAATAAAGCAGGAGTTACAAACTAGAGATGTACGGAGCACTAAAGTTTTACCCGGTTCGGTAATAAGGTAATCGGAGAAAAGAAGATCTTTTACCCAGCCGATTCTAGGTACCAGTTAAAATTTCGATTAACACTAGAAAGACTGAAACTTGTAGGTATATACCTGTATTGTCTAAAAGCAGTCAAAGTGACTGGATTGTAAAAGAATAAATAATGCGTAAAGAAATTTGTTAAAAATTAATTTTTAATATTTTTTATATTATTTACAGTTATATAACAAGTTTTTAGTAAATATTAACAATAAAAATATTATATGTTGTACAAAATTCATTCTAAAAATTGTGTCGTTATGTTTTCTTATTGAAATTAAAAGCAGTCAAAAGGACTTCTTTAGACAATCTAGTGTTAATTACTCGA
Source organism: Parasteatoda tepidariorum (assembly GCF_982258835.1). NCBI lineage: Eukaryota > Metazoa > Arthropoda > Arachnida > Araneae > Theridiidae > Parasteatoda > Parasteatoda tepidariorum. Next base: position 81,893,316 of record NC_141755.1, read on the forward strand.
TCGGTTAAGTATTCTAACACTTATTTTAAACAATATAAAAATGGTATAATTGACGATCGAATAATATTAATAGTTTTAGGAAAATAATTATATAGTCTTAAGAAAAAATTATAATATAGTCTTAAGAAAATAATTATAATATAGTTTTAAGAAACTTTATTCCGCTCCTGTATAAGTTAAAACATAAATAATTATTTTTTGATGTTTTTAAACTAAATTTTAAAAAATGCATCTGAAATTTCTTTTATGAATATTTAGATGAACAATGATTAATGTAAAAATCTTGTAGACATCTGTTAGTTGTAGAATTTATAATTAATTAATTCATCATTTGATATGCTAAAATTTTTAATCTAAAGTTTTAATGTAGGTTCTGTTAAACATAGAGAATTCTTAAAAAATATTTTAGTAAAATGATCGTATACTTAAAGAAAAAGTTTTGAATTTTTATATTTCTTTCAGGTTTAAATTTTTAATTATCCGATTGGGTAAATGTATTTTAAGTGCAATGAGATCTACTTCAGTACAATTTCTTTAATTTTTTTATACTTGAATGAAATTCTATCTAACTAATGTTTAACAAAAGAGTCAAATAGCGGTTTTATTGTCCTTAATGTTACTTCCGCATCATAGCAATAAAGAAACACCATCCTAATAATTTTGTTTTGCTTTAAATAATTATTATTTATAAATTCTTGTAGAAAAATAAATTTATTTCCCTCGAGGTCTTTATATTATAAATTTCCGTTTGCGTTGCTGTCGAAACTAGCAGAATAAAAAATAAATAAAAGAGAGAAAGGGAGAGAGTTAGAGAGAGAGAGTTAGAGAGAGAGAGTTAGAGAGAGAGAGAGAGAGAGTAAGGGGGAGAGAATTTATTACCAGACACTAGTCTTAATGCTTTTAACGACATTTTTTTTTAAAAATAAAAAACTTATTCACCAGTAATAAGAACCATATCTTCTTTGAAGTGTTATGCTGTCTCATTAGTTAGCAAAATTACTTTGATTTATTTCATCTTATTGAGTCCCACAATTTATATATTCTTAAGTTTAAATTATTGTTTTAAATGCAGTTGATTTTTTCAAATCCAGATATAACTCATTCTTATTGTTGCAATTAACCTACTAAAAATGTCCTTACATAAAATTTACAGATATATTTTTTCTAACAAAATGATTTATAGTTTTTGTGGAAAATATCATATTAACTTTTAAGAAGAAAAAAGCAAACAATGAGCTGCAATAACATGGGCTGGTGAGCATAGTGATCATATTTTTAAAAAAAATATATAGATTAAAAATTGAATACTCAAATTTTTTATGTATATAAAATTATTAAACTGTAATAAATTTTATTTTTTTAAGAATAATATTTTTCACCTTTAGAAATAAAACTAAAAGCATTATTTTTTTAACAAAGAAAAAAACAACACTTTTTTCAATATTTTTGTTGTTTTGTACAACAAAAGTTTAATTTGCTTGGTTCGATTAAAAAAAATTAGTTTTATAATTAAACTTGTTCGGTTAGACAACTAGTGAATTCTTAAGTTAATTTAAAGTTAAGATATGCTAGAATTAATTATAACATCCTTTGATAATACACTAAGAAAAAAAATTCTGGTAAAATTACCTTATTGTATGGTAGAGAAATTTCTGGTGAAACCCCCCCAACATAATTCTGGTAAATAAAACCTAGACAAACTGTATTTAAACCAATGATTATAAGAGGAACAATGCTGAACAATGATTATAAATAAACAGCATTCAATATAGCCTTTCTGATTATTTAGTAATTTTTCTGTTCAGATGGTAAAGATTTACCGGAAATTCTGGTTCTCAAAATGATAGCTCTTATTACAAAACATTTAGTTAAATATACAAAACTGAAAAATAAATTTAACCGAATAAATGTTTTTTTTATGCCATGCCAAATTAGTCAAATTTCATCACATTTACTATACTTTATCACATATTATGATACTATATTTTGTGGTTAATTTAAACAACTTTGAGCAAAATCAATACCAAAGAACTTCGGTAAAAATAACTGAAGTTTTTGATATTCCTAGAGAGCCAGACATTCGATAAAATTTATCATATTCAAGTATACCGCACTGTATGGTAATAACATTTCTAGGGAAAAAATATAATTATGTTAAATAAAACTTAACTATAAGTTATTTTTTCTATTCAATATGGAAATTCTGGTTTTCAAAATTATAGTATATATTATCACACATTTGCAAAAAATACAAAAATGAAAAGTAAATTTAGCGGAACAAATGGTTTTTATTCCTTTCTCTAACGTATCATGATAAAATTAAAATTTTTTGCCATATTTATCATATATTAAAAAACATATTTTATTGTTAATTTTGCTAAAATAATTACTCAAGCACCTCCGAAAAAATTACCAATCTTTTTCGTGTCCCCATAAAGCCAGAAATACAATAAATTTTACCATGTTCTATTAGTTTTAACTATACTTTTTTTTTCTCAGTGTACATAGCAACTGCTCAAAATGTCGATAAAATTATAAAATCAATGTTCATATCGATGCCTTTAACAAATCATTAAGTAAATCCGGGTAAACAGATATACATAGAATAATAGTTTTGATTTGGATAGTTGTTAGATCCGAGCTTTTTCTTATATGTTTTATTGAATTGGTTATAACTAATTTAGCTACCTCTTAATTGGAGTACTTTTATCAAAAATTCCAAGTCAAATTTAATCAAATTTTGTTAACAAGTGTTAAGCCAGTTGGAGAAGAATAAATTGTAAAAATAAAGCTTGAAACTCAAAACTCAAGCTTTACAAAACTATATTATCACACTGTTTTCCTGGGAACTTAAAGATAATCAGACCATCAGAATTTTTGTTGCAGAATATTATTTTTATATCTGAAAATAATTCAAAATTATTATTAAGAAATAGTATTATTTTTGTTTCCTAGTTCTCATTTTTAATTTCTTGCATTTTAACTCTAGATATATTATAATTAGAATTATATTTAAAACTATATTTAAAGCACAGCTAGACATAAACACATAACAAATTTGACCCAACATTTAATAAAATTATTCCTGTGAAATACATCTTTTTTGTTAAATCGAATAACATTAGGGGGACCGGAAAGTAATGTCGTTTCGGCGCATTAAATATTCGTCAATCTTAAAAACCAATTAATTTTTTTTCGATCCATTTCGATTCACTTTCGATCCGCCATTGAAAGGTTGCTGCGAACGTGGGTGAATACATTATTGATAAAAAATAAAATCTTGATAACAACTATCAAATACACCAAAACGACATTACTTTCCGGTCCCCTCAATAAATTCTAAAATTATTAAGGTTATTTATTTAAAGACTAAGGTTATTTATTATACTAAGGTTTAAGATATGCAGTATATCACATATATTTACCAGTATAACATAAACAAATTATATTTACCAGTTTATGATAATATAGTACATTTCACAAAAAAAAAAAAAAAAAAAAGAAATTCTATAATTTACCTTTATGGCGATCCGTAACTAAGGGAATCATTCTTCTACAATTAAAAGCTGGAGTTGAAAATGAAAATAGTTTTAATAAAATTGTTTGGTAAATTAAAATACTTTTATGGTTTTACCTTTTACTTTAGTAGATACCGATTGCAATGAAACATTTTGTGGGTTCCTTTTCTTGTGTGTAGAGATTGTTGACCTGGTTCTGCTGATCACATGTTAAGGAGCATAGATTCTTCATGCTTCAAAAGAGAATCCACACCCAATTCTGAAAATGAAAGTGAGAATTCGTAACATAAACAAAATTCTTGCTAGTAATGGACACATTTTAAAAATACGTTGCGTTTGTGGAAAGACATCTTTTTTATATTTGATACAAATTCGAGTGATAATTAAGTTAGCGAACTATTTCAGATATTTCTCATGTGTTGAAAATGTTTGTTCTGCAGTGAGCAAAATAAACAACTCAATAATTTTTGATCTAATGTTCGGATAATTAATGTTAATGATTCAGAAAGAAAATACTTTATGTGCTAAAATTTTTCTGTAGATTGTATTTAAAGTTGCGAAATCATTATCGTTTCGGATCTTTATTAAATTAAATAATTAAAAAAGTCTAAATAATCATAAGAAACTATAAACTATATTGCTAGGAATTATTCATTTTATATCAAAGTGTTCTATAATTGGGTACTTGCCGGCCAGGTGGCCGAGCGGTTAGCGCGCCTGACTGCGAAACCAATAGCCGCGGGCTCGAATCCCGCTCTGGGCATGGATGTTTCCCTCTCTTGTGTTGTCCTCTGTTGCGTGTGATGTGTGAATGTGGCCCACCCAGTAAACGGGTCTGTGGCTGTGTGGCGTGGACAATGTTACTCGCCTCCGTGACTTTGGTTCACAGGTGCCCACTGGGTAACGCGAAATGAGTATCACCTGTGGCATCTTCTAAGGCAAAACGAATAAAGTTCAATGCCTGCCATTCGAAAAAAAATAAATAAATAAAATAATTGGGTACTTGAAACTCGCGAAGAAGACGAGCACTAATACACAGACACGTGACCTACGATCTCAGCGCTAGTTGATCATATTTTTTATTTTATTTTATATCAGTCCTTAAACAGCCGGCCCAATTTTGGGTTTACGACAACTAACGTCCAACTTCGTAGCCTTGTAATTTTGAACCAATCCAGAAGACAAGGAAACTCTTGGATCAGTACCCCCAGAGGTTTTGATTTGATATGGGAACAGGGAGGACTTAGCGACTCGGTAGATTTAACGTGCATTAGTTAACATATTACAAAGCGCCCGTTGAGCCAGAGCCGGTTTAAGTCGAGCTAAGTTTCTCCACATCGATCGAATGTTAATTAACGTGAAGTTAATTAAATACAAAGCCGTATAATGTTCGAATTAGTTAAAATCTATCTATTATCTCTTGTCAATGTTCTTTACTTAACATAGATTTATTATTTCTTTATGTATTTTATTCTAACTGTGATATATATTTTAATGTTTCTTGCAATCTCGAACTTCGATGCATAATTAGTTGGTGTATATTCTACATGATTTCATGCTTGTCTTTGTGTTAATTTAAAATTATATAGTAAAGTAATTGAAATCGTTGTGAAAGATTATAGAATGTGTCACTTAAGAGAATTAATACTTGGCAGGATTGGTTTACTCGAAATAGAATGAAAAGAACACGTAAACAAATGCCATGTTTGAACAACCAATCAGGATCGAGATACCCACATTACGTCACTTGCAGGTATCCAAATGGGTGCAAAAGTATTGAGATTCTCTTAAATAATTCTGGGAGCATAATTAATTACGCAATAAACTGCAAAAAGTTCTTCCGCTCTGAATAAATTATTGGGAATATGTTTTTCGGATTGTGGCCACTACAAATATTAAGTTTCTAAAACAATTTAATTGGGTTCCCAAGATAGCATGCAAAAAGTGGTAACAAAATATGTGAAAATTAAAGTGCTATAATCAAAAAATAACAATCACTTACTTTCTTGTATTTCTAAAGTTTAACTCATAAATGCAAAATTTTTCCTGTTGCAGTGATGTAAAAAGTGCTCCTATATCATTTTATAGAGTCAATACGTTTACAGTTATAATAAGCGTGTATTTTTTTCCTTTTAGTTACTAGCTCAGATAAATAATAAAAAAAAAAGATTATATGTATAACTAAGCTGCATTAAGTTTTTATTGCAATTATACTAGATATGTGATAGATGCAAATAATATATTTAACTAAGGTAAATGATAATAATGAAAATTATTTACTACCTAAAACTTTTCTTAGATTTCGGAAATAATAGCAAGTCTTCAAATTGTGACGCTGTTTACTAATGAGTTCAATTTAAGTAGTAAAATTCTCAATAGCTCGGTATAAGATTCTCCAATAATTTTCAGTTTTTTTCTAGGCTGTAAAGAAATTTTGGAAAAAATTAGAGGTTAATTTGGAAAGGAGCTGATTCATAACTGCGTGATTTCGACCTAGTTAGTTTAATTAACAGAAAAACTTATTAATTATAATGAGGTGTATTACAAAAAATAATTCAGTGTATATATATATATGTAATACAAAAATTATAAATATTTTTGTATTAATAAAAGCATTAAAACTCTTTCGTTTTCATATAATATCTTTGGTAAAGCATAAGGGTAGAAATTCTATTTTGGGACTTCAAGGCTAAAAACATGCCAATGAATAATAATTAGATTTATACTTCAAAAGAGAAGTTATTTTAAGATCTTTCACTTCCATATAAGGAAAGATTAAACGATTTGCTTTGAGTAATAAATAAATTGATGAGGCGTAGGAATACAGAAAAAGGCAATAATGACTGACCTCTTCACAACTTTTAATCATCCTATAAAATGCAGGAGCAATGTTTTTGCGTGACTTTTTGGTGTATAATGTTTACCAACTAAACTTCGTCAGATCTGACTGTAACTCTGTCTCTCCCTCTCCGTCTGGAAAGGGGTGAAACTGCTATTTCACCATCGTCGTTTAGTAAAATAAAAGATTATGCGAAACTGGACTCGTTAATCATGCTGCTCTGACTCTTAATTTACTAAAAAAATAACGGTGTGGGTACACCGTTATTACATATATATATATATATATATATATATATATATATATATATATATATATATATATATATATATATATATATATATATATATATATAAATATAACGTCGTTGCCGAATGGAAGGATTAGAACAGATCTTAGGCAGGGAAGGAGGGTACAAAATTTATTAATTATAAAACCGAGAACAGTTATAAAAGTGGTACGAGAAGTTGTGCTCCTCGATTATAACTTAGGGAAAATCTTGCAAAGTAAATCCGTAAAATGCTTCGATTTATGGAAAGAGGGAAATCTTAGTAATTATAATTAGTTTATTAAATAGGTCGCGTGATTCCCACAAAGAGCAAAGGGAAAAATGTCTTGCTTTTAATTAATACATACTTGAGCCAAAAATAGATGTAAGGACAGGATGTGAATTTAAAAGTGTGAGAAAGTGTTTCGATTAGATCTATTAGTAATAATATATATATATATATATATATATATATATATATATATATATATATATATATATATATATATATATATATATATATATATATATATATATATATATTACTAATATATAAAAATTAATTGATTTTTCAACTATAACTTAATATTAAAAATTCTTCACCACAATTTTCTGCAAATATAGACTATGAAATCAAGTTCATTTTGAATTATGCGTTAAAGTAGAAAGTAATGTTTTTGGTCAATAGTTGGGGTTGCTTGAACCTGGAATAGATCCAAAACGGAAAGTAAATCATTGAATTGTCCTAAACTAGATTATCTGTTTTTAGGGAAAAAAGAACAATAAGATCAAAAGAAAATTTCTAATGAAATAAAGATAACTATGCCAAAATCGATGTAACATCAATGTCTCTTGAGAATGAGGTTTAAAATTTTTTTTATGCTGATACTCATGAAAATTATAATTTTTTAAAAATATGCAAGCATGTTAATTATTTCTTAGAGAAAAAAAAGAAAGAAGTATCTTTCAGAAGTATACGTGACTGTTTAAATTTTAATCGTGGATAAAACGTTCGATGACGTCATACGTTTCCCAAACCGTCGCCAATATCATATATCATATAAGTATTTAGATGTTCGTGATATTTGTGCTAAACTAAAAATGAATAAAAAACTAATACCGAGCATTGTATCAATTACCAGTTGTAATATAAACTTATTTAAAAATTGAAAGTGGTCATAAAATTTATAAAATATGACTGGGTGCATTTATTGGTTATAGTATTTAAATATACTAAGTGCGCATATAAGTTCGTTATTCATCCTTTTAAGTTTTCAAAAGTGCTCATATAAGTCCGTTATTCATCCTTTTAAGTTTCAAAAAGTCTTTCTAGTCACGCTTTAGAAAACGTTAGGTGCTATTAGATGAAACCGCTTACAACGCTACCTGGTGGAAATATGTGGAACTAGGGTTCTCTTCTCGAAAACGTTAAATGACGAAGAAAAAGTGAATCAGAAAGTTGTGGAGCATTATTGACTTAGTATGACTAGACAACATTCAAATTTCGCATTTGATTGCACGTCATTCTCTTGACTGTGACGTGATCTTAAGCAAAAATAAAAAAGGAAGAAAAAAACCCATTTATTATAATATGTTTCAATTTTCGGTTTTAAAACATCTCTTAAGCTTTGAGCAGAAAAAAAAACTGACCACTCTGAATAACTCCCCCTAAATAACTTTTGATCTAATGATCGGATGTTCACGTTTTAGGACTCGCCATAATGGTCTGAAAGGGTGAACTCAAATATTTTAATTAATTAGTGCAGACGTTATTTTAAATTGTGAAATCAGATACAAAAACTCACTTAAATAAACATATCCTTAAATAAACATATCTTTTTTTCCGACAGATTTGGATTTTCGATCTCCGAAATGCGAAGGGGTAGCCGCAATAAGGAAAATTTGGTTCACCAATATGGATTACTAATAGTTTGGTCAAGAAAGAGGTCCAAAGTTTGGATCCTTAAATATGAATTTTATTTATTCTGTGTTTCGCCATATCTCGAGAACTTCTTAAGCAAAGAGAAAACATTCTTGCCCGCAATTCTAAAATTCGTTTATCTAAAGGTAATTCCAAGCTAAAAACAACTTTAGTAAATATATTTTATTTTTTATTATTTTATTTACAGTTGGAAACATTTTAAATTGTAAGTTATATTGTTTTTTTCATCATTTTAAAAAATATGATTTTACATGGAGAAAAACACAATTCGGTCGAATAGTTCCTGAAAAATTAAATTTTAAAACAGTCGTATAAATATAGATAAGTGCTGTAGATTTAAGATTTTACTTTATCTGAAACTAAAAATGGTCATATAGCAAGAGGTCGTAAAATTTAAATTTGCCCCCTGACGCTGGTAATCCTGGCTACCTTTCTATTCACTAAATCTTTTCAGATTTGATTTTTTACTCTTAGTTGGATTTGGTTTAAATATCGCAACAACTAAGCATGGAGCCGTGATGGCTCAGGGAACAGAGCGTTTGCCTTCTAATGAGGTGAGTCGGGTTCAAATCCAGGCGATGGCTGGTCGAAATGAATTCCACATCCAGCTTACACTGACCACAATGCTGACGTTAAACATCCCCAGTGGTAGATCGAAGAGTTAGAGTCCCCTTGCCGTCATTCCAACCGTTTGAGGTTCTCGTAGTCTTCATCAAAAGAGTCCTCCACGAAGGCAAATTTCTCCCAGTACTTGATCTAGGAGATCCCTTGTCTTCTGGACTAGGTTCAAAATTACAAGACTAAGACGTTGAACATTAGTAGTCGTAAACCCAAAAACTAGGTCAGCTGTTCAACGATGGTTATAAAATAAAACAACTAAGCACGGCTGTTTGATATGAATTCCGCACCCGGCTCTCACCGAACACATTGCTAACGTAAAATATCCTCAGTGGTAGATGGTCTCAAGTCCCCTTAGGCTAACCGTGGTATATTTTCGTGGTTTCCCTCTCCATGTAACGCAAATTTGGGTCAGTTCAATCGATAAGTCCTCCGCGAAGACGAATTTCTCTCAATACTTGATTCAGGAGTTTCCTTGTCTTCTGGGTTGGATTCAAAATTACAAGACTACGGAGTTGAACATTAGTGGTCACAAACTCAAAATTTGATTGGATGGTTATAAAATAAAATAAAATAAAGCAACTAAGCACAATGCCATTTTCCTCTTAAAAAAATACACGTAATCACTGATTAATCTGTTTTCTTTTTAAACTTACATATGCCAGTCTTTTAAAATTTAATAACAAACAAATCAGTTTTTTAAAAGAATGTACAACAGAGCCTATTAAAAACAGAACAATGAATGCTTGGGTAACTCTCAAGTTTTCAAGTAACTTGAGCCACTTCGCAACCATTAAAACTTTCTGGTTGAGCTGTGAGAAAAATCCTTTCGAAGGTGAAGTGTTACAAAGAACAATCCTTCTACTGGAATGAGTTTAATCATCGTTCTTCCAAATCTCTGGTGTGAAGAGTGTAAAGAAGAAGATAAGGATAGAATCTTCCTTTTAATGAGAATGTTCCGGTTAAAGTGAACCGTATAAAACGTTGTTATTGCGCCCAATTGCACGAGCTATCTATCTTATATAAACGTTGATAACACATGCAATGCTTCCAGAGACGTAGCCAACATTTTTATTTCGGAGTTGTTTAACAATTTTCGGCCGCAAATTTTAGTTAAAAATTTCTGAAACATGTATTCATACTTATTATTTTTCATTTATCATATTACAAGTTAAAATACACCGAAGAGCCATTACATTATGACCACCCTCCATCTATAATAATGGGCTCGCCCAGGTTTTCGTGGTTTCTCGCCCGGGAACAATGTTTTTATGGGGCACATTAGGACCCATAATCCTCATAGAACAAACCCATGACGTCTGTAAGCTACTTGAACATAGTTGCAAACCAGGTTCCCCCATTCATGGCAACAGTTTTTCCTGCGGGGGATGGTGTTTACCAACAGGATAGTGCACCATGTCATAAGGGTCGAATCGTCATGGATTGGTTCGAAGAACATTCCAGTGACTTTCAAGTCATGTCTTGGCCCCCAAATTCACTTGACCTTCATCCAATAGAGCATTTGTGGTCCTACTTGGAAAACCAATTTCGTGCTGTCACGCTACCCCCTCGCAATGTGAGGGAAGTGCAGGACCAGTTGGTGAGCGCTTGGTACCAGATACCTCAGACTACCTATCAGCTCCTTGTGGAATCAATGCCATGCTGGGTGCTAGCAGTTTTGAGGGCTAAAGGTGGTCCTACATGTTATTAGCAGGGTGGTCATAATGTAATGGCTCTTCGGTGCATAATGGGATACCTGTAAGTGACGTTATGTGGGTATCTCGATCCTGATTGGTTGGTGAAACGTGGCATTTGCTTTATGTTAGCAACTGTTCTTTCCATTCTATTTTGAATAAACCAATTTCGACAAGTATTAATTCTCTTATTCTTCTGTATTTGCTTTATGTATTTTATATTGTATATTATGTATTATATTCTATTCCAGAACTTTGGCTATATCTTTGGGGTACAGAGAGAGCAATTTTAGACTTTTTGTCATGCTCTCTCGATAGAAAAGGTTTTGCTTTTATGACTTCCGGAGCTGGTACTCCCTGAAGACGTCAGCTTTGGTTGTCATATTTATCCACTTTTTTTATATTTTCATTGTCTCATTTCTCTTAAGTGGCACATTCTATATTTTTTAACGAAGATTCTTTTGCAAAGATTTCAATTATTTCGCTATATATTTCTTATTTATCACAGAGGCAGACACGAAGACATGCAGAACATTAATAAACTATTGTGCATCTAAGTTGCCATGAACACAAAACACAAAAATATCACGGTTACAATAAATTACATAAAAAAATGTTAAATATAAGTTAAGTAAAATTCGTAACGAGAAATAATTATATTTTAACAAATTTAGTGTGCAATTAAATTAACTTCACGTTAATTAACATTCTAACTTATGTGGAGAAACTTAGCTGGACTTTAACAAGCTATCTGTTTACAAACTGTCAGCTGGAGCTGAGGTCATAGGTCATGTGTCAGTGTATCTGTGATAGTCTTCTTCTTGAGTTGCAAGCATTCAATCTATATTTTTTTACTGTCATAGTCGCATCGTTTTAATTACCCATTATCTATTTTATCTCATTAAGCCATCTTATTAATTAGTTGCCTTATCTTATTGATCTATCTTATTAGAGTGGTTTAAAAATTTTCGGTCACAGAGACCTTAAGAAAATTAAAGAATTATACAGTTAACAATTTGTAAAAACTTTTTTCATTTCTTTTTTTTTCATTTTTCATATTTGTCATATTTATATTACACATTAAAATACAATTGATATTTTTTGATAGTCATAGTTGTATCTTATTAATTAGCAGTTCATTGCTATGTAATTTCGATGAAATACAAGTTTTTTTTAAAAAAATACAGTTAATTAAATTTACTAAAATGTTTAATCTATTTAGTGCAATGGAGTTGATAGAGCACAATTGAAAAGTTGACACTTAATTGTTTGTCTTTTTTTCAGTAACTTCTTCGCTGGAATGAAAGTTTCTATAAAATATGTATTGAAAATTTGAATGGGTAAATTTAGGTTTATACGGGTTTTATTGATAATGTAGAAATGGCTCTAAATTTCTGAAAATTATCAAAAGCACATAATATTTTTTTAAGTTCATCTAATATTCATCGTTAAATTTTTTTTCTTTCATACAGTGGTTCTTCAAGTATTGAAAAAAAGTATGAAATAAAGAATTATGATATCTTACGGAGTTTAGGAATTATATTGTCAGAAAAGTTTGCAGTAGGGCAAATATTTACAACTTGAAAGTTGACGAAGTTTTGAGCGTGTTTTACAGATTTCCTGTTACAGGACTTTTCAATTTTAAAAGTTTATACAGCCGGTATGTGCATCGAAAATAAAATACTCTTAATAATGAAATTCTTTAACAGCTTTAGTTGTAAATGTATTAGGATTAAAATTAAAAAATTTTTTCGTTGAATCTTTGAATATAATAACCTTCTTAAATCTTTTTATAAATGAACCATTCACCTTTTCTTTAATTTTAAATGTTAAATTTCAAATAATGTCTCCTTAGAATTAACAAATTTAGATTTTTTCAAAATCTGTCTTACCAAAGTTTATTATTTGCATTATTTTAAAGTTTTTAATATTTTCCATCTCAAGAAGAGATAGTTAGTGGATATTACAAAAGATGTTACCATAATGAAAATTTTAAAATAGAAATGTAGGGCTAAGAACAGAAAGGCTAGGAAACATTATTCCGTAAGCCAAGGCCTACTGTAGGCTGTAGCGTCAGAAAAGAAAAAAAAATAATATTTTCCTTTCACCGTTTATGATGATGATGACTTGAGATTTTTACATTTTTTTTATCACAAATACATTTTTAAATATGATGTTTTCAGTACATTTTTATAAGTTTTATCTATGAATAAAAATTATTAAATATATTCTAATAAAAATAAATTAGTATGATCATATAGTTTATTAAAATATAATCATATAACAAAAATATACCAATAGAACATAATAAATAAACATAATTTTTTATTAATTTAATTTTTATAAGTCAGAATTATGTATAAAGAATCTTTATTTAGAAATTAACCATTTTTTTATAAATGAAATTTTCGTGATAATTATTTTAAATATTCATAATAATCTATAATAATTTTTACAATAATAATTGTTATAATAATTTTTATTTTTTTCAAAATAAGTTTATATTTCTTTTTTAAATCATTAATTTTATATTTTAGAGATATATATTGCTTCGTAGTTTAAAATAGTAAATACTTTATCCCCATTTTAAATTACACCAGCGTGCTCAATTTAAAAACCTTATCAAAAACGTTCACCAACGTACTAAACCGTATATATTGCATTCGACGTACTATCGTTCGTTTTGCCAAGATATGCCTCTCCTCCACGCATCTTTCATCACCACTAAGATAAAAACAATTTCAACCTCTATCTCTTTTCTCATTAATAATGGGTAAAGAGAAAGCAGTGTTCGAGATAAAATGGATACCCATACCATATGGTGTCTGAAAGTGAGACAGTTTCACATTTCCTTCCACATTTTATTATTCATGAATCTCAGTTTCTTCCTCGCTTTTGGAGATGCTTGTAGGAGGGGTGTATATCTTCTCTATTGATTGTAGGGAATTGGTGGGGAAATAGAGAAGATATCTCGAGTTGAGATGATGGTAAATTATATTTTTATGTTGGTGGTTGAAACAAAATGAAATTATTTGTAACTATGCTGTAAGAGGTGCACGTGTGGGCGGTTAAGAATAAAGTCGAGACATTAACTTTCTCGGGGAATTTTTAAAAGGACTGTATTTATACCTTTCATCTTGCTACTTAACTTTGATGCTGAAAAAGAATTTCAGCTTAGATGATGCTTTTAATTGAAAGAGATTTGAGAGTTGAAAATATTGCGAAAGAATTTTTAAAAGCCTGTACCTAAGGTGACCAGATGCCTTCGAATCTTGGGGATAGTCCTCGAATTTCATTGATAGTGAAACAAAAACTTTCAAACTCTTTGAGGTCAAAAAATGTCTTCAAATTTTCCCACTTGTCCGCAAATATCATCGAATTTCTCCAAAAATACATAAACTCTTTTGTATGCAAGATAAAATTAACAAAAAATGAAATATCCAAATAAATAAATAAATAATGGAATTTAATGGAAATCAATTGAGCTTCGTCAATGGAACTGAAGTTTTAAATGAAAATCAATTAAGCTTTGTCAATCGAGCTGAAGTTTTTAATGGAAATCAATTGAGCTTCGTCAATCCAGCAAAAGTTTTTAATGGAAATCAATTGATCTTCGTCAATGGAGCTGAAGTTTTTAATGGAAATCAATTGATCTTCGTCAATGGAGCTGAAGTTTTTAATGGAAATCAATTGAGCTTCGTCAATCAAGCTGAAAATTTTAATGGAAATCAATTGAGCTTCGTCAATCTAGCTGAAGTTTTTAATGGAAATCAATTGAGCTTCGTCAATCGAGCCGAAGTTTTTAAAAGTAAGAGTTTTTGGAGTTGAAAAAAAGTATTTGAAATAGAATTATAAATTTTGAAGTAATTATAAATATAGGGTTTTTAAAACCCTAAATATTAATCCTAAATATGATGTCCATATTTACTTTTGTTGACTATAACGATTTGGTTTAAATTAATCATAATTATTTCACTTAGGTAGTAATTTTTCAGCTAATATTTCTTCATAGTTTACTAACTTAGTAAAAAGGCGTCTAAGCTAACAATACGTGTAAAGATTTGATATGTTTTGAAATAAATATAAAAATAAGTTATTTAAGACTTCAATGGTTATTCAAAAATAGGGAGCTAATTTCGGTTGCAAAAGTTTGCTTAAATTTAATTATATTTTTCATTTATTTGGTAATTTTTCAACAAATAATTTTAAACGAGTTTTCACGATGGTTTTTAGACTTTCACTTTACAACTCTTTTTTTAAAAAAAATAAAATAAGAAAAACTTAATGTTTCAGAATTTATCCAGTTTAATAATAAAAAGCAATTGCTATTTAAATTTGTACAGCACTAATGCCAATTTTTTTCTTGAAAGAAATAATTATTTTGAGTGGATTATACTCTTTGTCAAAAATAAAACTGAAAATAGGGGAAGATTTTGATGTATTTAACTGAAGTTTGTATTGATTAGAGTTTGTAATGTTTGTCCCCCGTAAAAAATTCCGGATTATGATAAAAAGTATCAAATTATGATAAAAAGTACCGGCACAAAGGGTACTTTGTGTCGTGAAATCCATTTTTGCCGGAACATGTTACGGATCAAAAAGTCTGATATACCATAGTTTTTATACTAATAATCACCGCAAAATAGATGTAATTAAATAAATATTGCTGCAAAAATTACAGTATAATATTTTTACTGTAAAAATGGATTTTGCGATGCCATTATTTTATACTGATACTGCAATTTAATATGGAATTTCTTACAGAGTTTGAATCATTTCTGTATTTTTAAATATTTGTGTTGAACCATAAAATTTTGTTTAAAACTTAGCTTTGAACTTTTTAGTATGTTATTAAGCTTTTAAAATTGAAAATGAAGAATTTTATACGTAATAAAATGTAATATAAATTGAATAAATTAATGAATAATTAAATAATTAATAAATATTTGAGAAAGAAAGAATATCCAACAAAATACATTACTAGAAAAAATTGCAATCGTCAAAGTAAAGAAAAACATTAAATGAGTTGAAATCGTTTAAAATTATTTGGTGTTAAAATAAAAAAATCGTTTTAAGATAGATTAAAATAAATTGTAGCGATTAAAGCGTCACTTAAACTATACTGAGGATTTTGGTTGAGAAGAGAATTTTTGTAACTTAAAGAACGTCAAAAAGTATAACAAAAAATGAAATTTAAAAAAAAGAACCCCGAAAGAGGAATTTTAAAGTTTTACCTTTAGAATTTTTAAAAATTACGATAATTACGTAATTTAAATATTACTTTCAAACGAATCATTTTATCTACCTTGTCATTAACATTTTACTTTATTTCATAATCGTCGTTGAACAACTGACCCAATTTTGGGTTTACGAAAACTTATGTTCAACTCCGTAGCCTAGTAATTTTGAACCCAATCCAGAAGACAAGGGAAATCCTGAATCAAGTATTGGGAGAAATTTGTCTTCATGGAGGACTTTTTGATGGAACTAACCCGCATTTGCTTTACACTGGGAGAAAAACCACGAAAACTTCCCACAGTTAGTCTGACGGCAAGGGGACTCTATCCCATGATCCGTCTACCACTGAGGATATTTTAAGTCAGCACTGTGGTCGATGTGAGCCAACTGTGGAATTCGTATCGACCAGACATCGCTGGAATTCAAACCCGGTTCTCCTCATTGGAAGGAGAATGTTCTATCCCCTGAGCCACCACGAGTTATGCCATTAACATTGAAACATATTTAACATGTCAAAATTGTTATCAAATTATTAATTCTTGAAAATATTTTGACTAAATTATATTTTTGAATTTGATATGCCAAGTATTTTTTATTCTTTAATTATAAAGAGATATAACTTGTTTGAAAATTGATTACGATTATAATTCTAAGATATATTTTGAAATATAAATTCAGGTATGCAAGAAATTGACTTAAGTACTAATTTTAAAGGTTAAGTGAAAAAGTCAATTAAGGTTGAGGAAAGTTAATTTAAACGCAAAATCAAAACATTATTACTCGGTTTATTTCGTTGGAAAAAAATATCGATTCGTTGGAATATAAAATATCGATGACTTAAGGTAAAAAATTTATTCATTTTGCAGCAAGAAGTAATTTATTAGGATGATGGATGTCAGCTTGTCTGTGTTAGAAAAGGCGGCATGTGCGCACCGTATTACGACAATCACGCAGTTGGTCGCGAAATTGTGGAGACATGACCCCTCTGGTCCACAAACTGGCTGTTGCGGGTATGTTTTATCATTTTATGTTTTATCATATTTATCTGTATCACTGCAAAGATGATTGAGTTTAACAGAGGAACAGAGGAAACATAAAACTGAAAGAAGCATTAAAAATGCTCGAAACTTCTTAAATTGTTTCCTATATAAAAGGATATTTATTTTATTTATAATATTAATAGTTGTATATTAATTTAATATTAATTCCGTGATTAGAAAGTTTGGTTATTATTTTGAATAAAACTATGCAAGCATTTGAATGTTATTTCAGTCTTGTTACATCTACATTAATAAAATTACCTATTCAAGAATATCGAGAAATATTTTCTGTGAGAAATATTCCACATGATGTCAATATTCTGACGTCTCTCAAAAAACATTTTGCGATAAGAAGGTAGCAGAGGCACTACCTATACCGTTACGAAAACGATCAATGCCGGATGACTTTTCAAGATGGCCTCATTAAAATATAATTAAGTTATGAATATTTTTTAATTTATATTTTATTAAGTTTTCTTAGAAAAATCATCACTATGTTTTAATTAAGAGGTTACGATTGCTCAGAGGATAGAGAGATCAATGCTTCTGAATGAGGTGACACAGGTTCGACTCCCAGCGATAGCTGGTGGATACGAAATCTGCACCCGGTTCGCGCTGACCACTGTGCTGACGTAAAATATCTCGGTGATAGACGGATCATAGATTAGAATGCTCTTTCTGACGAGCTAACCATGAAAGGTTTTCGTGGTTTTCCTTTCCACGTAACGCAAAACAGGTCAGTTCCATAAAAAACCCTCCATGAAGGTTAGTTTGCCCCATCGCTTGATAAAGGAGTTCCCTTGTCTCCTGGGTTGCGTTAAAAATTATAAGGTTACGGAGCTGAACATTGGCGTTCATAAACTTAGAATCAATCGAGTCCTCTGTTCAACACTGGTTATAAAATAAAATAAAATAAAATAAAATAAAATAAAATAAAATAAAATATGCTTTTAGAATATTCCAAATCTTTTTTTCTAGTATTAAAGTTTTTTTCTTCAAGATACTCAAAGAATTTTAAATTTTCATTCCTTACGAGAAATGAATGCAATGAAGTTGATGCTATAAATAAAATTATTCTAAAAAGTTCATTTTAAATAATAATAAAAATATTGTTCTGCAGGGTTTAGACAATATTCTGGAAGCGCTGTTGTGCTAATTCTACGAAAACACCTATTTTTCTAGTTTCAAACAATTGTATATGTAAAGACTTATCAGATTTCGTGAGATCGTATTTTCTGGAAAAAAAAAAGTTATTTTTACCCATGTGAAATTCGCTACACATAAAAGCATCAAGTTTTTCAGAAATTAACTTAAAAATATATTAGTACTAAATGCAATTAGGCGTTTTCTTTACACAAAGTTCAATTAAGTATTAAATAAATAGTTGCTTTAATGTCATCCAAAATAAAGCAAATTTTTTACCTTATGTAATGTAAAATAAAGGAAGTTAAAATATAATTTTTTCGTTTAACTTTATTCTCTTTATAAATGTGGTGTAAAAACTTATTTCTAAAGAGAGAAAATTAGTAAAAATGTTAAGGAAAGCGCGTGTTCAAGACAAGGCTAAGTGAATGAGGATAAAGTGAAGTTAACTAAGTGTGTTCTTCTATAACATTGTAAAAAATTCGTACCAAATTACTGTAAAACGTTTATGAAGGCTGAGTGCAGCATTCGTAAAACCTTCTTTTCTGTAAAATTTATATCGTAATTTTTGGAACCAATATTTATTTTATTACAGCGATTCAGTGATGTTATTATAAATATTACTACAAAAATTTGGGTACACCAGATCTTTTATTTCGTAAAATTTTAAGGTAAAAATGGATTTCATGGTGAAAAGTACTGGCACCATGAGTGCGGTACTTTTTACCGTAATTTGATCCAGAATTTTTGATAGTGATTGCGAACTCAATTAGGTGGTCTGGTCGGTAAATGAACCTTAGATTTATTTTAAAGTGGAAGACTTGAACCTGTATAAATTCTTTGAGATACTTTAACTTACATTTTAAGTTCTTTTTTTCTTCACATTTACTAATATTTCTATTGACTTTAAAATTTTTTTATCAACAGTAATAATTTAAAAAAAACATTTGTGTCTTTATTTATTAAACGTGTAATAACTGAATCCTAGGGGATAATTAAGGCCCGGATTTTGATGACATTTGCATTTTTTTGCATTTTTTGCATTTTTGGACATTTTTTGTCCTTTAGAGCATTTTTTTAGATTTATAGGGCATTTTTCTTTAAATTTTGGGGCGTATTTTGCATTTTAATGCATTTTTTAAAGTTTTCGGTTAATTTTTTCCAATTTTTATTATTTTTTATCAATTTTCATTATTACACTGGCTTCCAAACAATGAAGAAAATCTATAGGATATTAACAGGTGAAGCAAAATCTTTTCAAATTGAAGAAGAATTGTCAGTAAGTGAGACCGTCTTTTTCAAGTACACCCCTATAACATCAGTAGACGTTGAAAGAAGCTTCTGCAGGAATGAAAATTTACTTTCAGACGCTCGTTTACTTACAGAGACGCTCGTATACATTTCAAATTATCAAAAAAAAAATTAATAATCCAATGTAATTCTGATATTTAGTAATATTATGAGATGGGAGTTGTTATATCCCTCAAAGTTTCTCTACAAAAGAAAAATATTTTGGTGTCAATATATTTTCCTTTTTTTGTTAATTTAGGATATAAAACTTATTTTTCAAACTTTAATGAACGTAGAACAAGTATTGCATTGCTTTATGTTTTTTAAATGACTCATAATAATTTTAAAGAGCAAAACATTTTTTTAATTCAAGATTTTTACTTTATTTAAGGCATTTTTTGCGCAATTTTTGCATTTTTAAGGGCATTTTTTGCCCTTTTTAAGAGCATTTTTTGCACTTTTTAAGGGCATTAGTTGAGATTTTTTAGGTCATCAAAATCCGGGCTCTAGTGATAATAGAGTTTGATGATACGAATATTCTTTACATATTGATAAGATACCATATTGTTTCGTAAGATCTTGTATAATAATGATGAGAGAAAGAAAGAACGAACGAATGAGAGAGAAGAAGAAGAAAAAGAAGAAGTGTGATAGAGACCTATTTTGAAATCGAACTATAAATCGAAATAATCGAACATAAAATTGAAATATGTATTTTAGTTCTCAAGAGATCAATAATAATAAAATAAATAAATTTTTTAAATGTAGTATATTTCCTTTTTATTGAAACCGTTTCATAATTATTTCGAAATAAAGTGTAACTTAAATTTCAGTTAGTAGTAACTTAGAAAAAATAATCTTAGTAGAAATCATAGTCATCATTGTCAATCATAATCAAAATAGAATTTTAATTTATGACGAAAAATTCAATTCGAATAATTTCTGTGAACTTTAAACAGTCTTGTAACATTGTTCTAGGTTAATATGTTAATGTAAATGCTGCAAATATCACTATTTTAGTATTGTTACAAATAATTAGAATCAGTTGTTTTTTTAGTAAAATAAAATGTGTTTATTTTTACATGTGCGGAAAAAAAATGAAATGGCTTGTTGTATATCAATGAGTGTATGCTTTACAAAATATAGTAACGAATGTAATGTGTTAAGCTTTTGTAAAAATACAATACAAACAAAAATTAGACATTAGGTACAGAGGCATTCGAAATGAAGGCTTAAATATAAAACACTAATAGAAAGCTAACGCTAAGTGTACCGAATGCTTTTTATCGATTTCTGTTATTTTGGCACTCAAAACCACGTGAGAACGCCATTAATACACAATACAACTTTGAATACAAGCGACACATACTCACCGAATTCTGATTGGCTCGCAGGTGTCGCGTGGCTACTCGAAAAATCACAGCTGCAATAGTCCAAATAGAGTTGACGATTCAAATACAAATTCTCTTTCATCAAATTCAAGCGAAAATATCGTCTGCGACTTAGAGGCATAAAATCGTTTGCAAATGCGATGAGTTCCGCAGTTGTGTAATTTGAGCGGCCATTTTGGAGTCAAACAACTCACTTCAGACGTTCGGTATAAATGTCTGTCTACGTTGCGTGGAATCTTGAGCTTTACTGAAGAGAACCAACTTCTCCTGAATTTTCCAGCAGGAATTATTGATCCAGGAGAGGGAGTCCGCTCTCCTTTCGAAGCACGTACGTGAGGAATTTAGTGCAGCTGCGATTGTCAATTGAATAGAGTTTGATTAGAATTCCTTTACGTCTCTTTATCATAGTTTTTTACTGATACTGTATCCAAGAACAAATCTAATCTAATTTTTTCTTTCAATTTTATTAGGTATACCACATTAATCATTGTCAGTCTTTTTTTCAGCAAATAATATAAATAAGCAATTAGGAAAAATGTATCTAATTTTAGAATTTTGATCTTTAACATTATTTAGAATAATGAATAAACTATCCAGCGTTTTTATATATATAAAATCCTCTAACTTTATCAGATATATATTTTAATCAATTAGATTTATTTTTTTAGTCTTTTTTAGTGTATATAAGTATATAAATAAACAAATAATTTAAGGAAATGTAACTAATCTAAGTACTTGTTTTTACTTTGTATTTAACGTTGTTTATTTATAAAAAATAGCTTAATATAATAATTAGCTTAAATAGCATTGTCATTTTAAAGTAGCTTAACTGGATCATACAATAAATTGATGAAAACTTTTCGTTTTATTTCATTTTTTTCTTTTTATTATTTAAAGCAAATGGTATTCGAAAAAAATCACAAAAAGGAATGACATTTATAATTTTGCTGTGAATTTTAAAATCTTAGCAAAAACGAATGAGCTTATTGCAAGGATTCGTAAATTGTATTATGTTTTAAGGAAACTAAAATTCTTTCATAAACTTGCATAAGACTACTTATATTCTGCGGTTATTAATTTGAATTAACTCAAATGAATTAATATTCTTCAAAACACTCAACTTTACTAATCAATGTTTTGATTAGAAATACCTAGTTTTGCATTTAAACTTGGTCCTAAACTTGAAATATCATATAGTACACTCACTTTTAATAAAAAATGCATAAAAAAATACAAAAATGTTTTTGAGTCTCAGATGCTTATTTTTTCTCCTTGAAATGTAGAACTGTCAGCTTTTGGGAGGCCTTAATGAAAACCTTCCATTTACATTTCTGAAACATCTCATGAACTTTTAAATGGCTTAAAGTATTGTAACGGACAAACAATAGCCTTCCGCATTATAGGTGAAATAAATTTTTTTTAGATAATAAAAAATTTAATGAAATTATGTAAGAAAATCACTTTAAATTTTGTTCCGTTAAACAAAGAGTAATTTAAAATTAAAGGGAGAGATTCATTGATATTGTTAGATAAATAGTACTAAATATATATAATTATAGTTACGCCTTCTGTGTCTCATAGCATTGTGAGTTGAACTTTTCAATTTTTCACTTACAATATCGAAAATATGCAATATTCTATCACAGCAAGACTTATTTGCCTTCATATGAATTTAATTCTACAACAAGATAATCAGTAGATGTGAATTAGAATAATTTAAATTTAATATTGCTGATTTGTTTCAATAGAAGTTCTAATCTTCTTGTTGCATTATATAACTCATTGGTTTGATTCTAAAATAACACTTGATTTCGATTCCAAAACAACTTTTATTGACAAAAGTTATCTGATACTTTAGAATTGTAACATGTTTCATAATTAAAGGAAATATTACACTTATTGTTCGAATGTAACTTCAGATATTTTAAAACCATACAGTTACCCGTATTTCTATGTTGAAAATTGAATTATATAGTTGTATAACACTGTAAGCGATATTTAAATTTAAAGGTATACAGAATAAATAAAATGTAGCATTCTGCAATTAACAAAAAATACTATGCAATTAAAATTTGAAATTCCAGTATATGATCTTTAATGAAATAGTTTATTACTACGTGTGCGTGTAAAATCACAAAGTATTTTATTTTCCCAATTTAGTTGTCAACCATATTCGAAAATTTTTTAATATAAAACCAATTATTTTATTTGATAATCATCGTTGAACAGCCGATCCAATTTTGGGTTTACGACTATTAATATTCAACTCCGTAGCCTTGAAATTTTGATTCCAATCCAGAAGACAAGGGAACACCTCGATCAAGTATTGTGAGAAATTTGCCTTTGTGGAGGACTTTACGATGGAACTAACCTGCATTTGCGTTACATGGTGAGGAAAACAACGGAAACCTCCCACAATTAGCCTGATGGCAAGGGGGCTCTAACCCACCAGTGATCCGTCTACCATTGAGGATATTTTACGCTAGCACTGTGGTCGGTGCGAGCTGGGTCCGGAATTCGCAGTCATCGCTGGAATTCGAACCCGCTTCACCTCATTGAAAGGCAAACGCTCTATACCTTGAGCCACTACGACTAAAAACAAACTATTGTGAAAATTAGCTTTGCTAAGTTATTTTTGTGATCGAATCAGAAGTTACTAGAACAATGTTTCTTAACCCTCTTGATATAATGGACCCCTTTTAAAATTTTTTAAGAAGTCACGGACCACCCCCCTGTGAAAACAAATAATTGCAAAAAACATCAATGATTAGAAAACATTTTATTTTATTATTTTAATAGTATACAAAATTTTTATAATTAAAACTTTTAATGTGATGATTGCTGCTGCTTTTTCTTAATTAATAAATTTAATTGGGGGATGGTTTTCGACAAAGCAACGTGTATATCATGTTCAACATTCAATCGATTTCGATGTTATATTTTTATTGTCACAAGTGGGGAAAATCCCGCTTCGCAAAGATACACTGTAGCAAACGGAATTATAGCTGCCATAGTTCGCTTTACAAGCAATGGGTAGGCTTCCAAACGTTTTAAAAAATTAAGAGTAGTGAGCTGACCCCCAAAATATAACTCATGGACCCCTTAGGGGTTCATGAACCACAGGTTAAGAAACCCTGTACTAGAATGATTAGGTAATTTTAGCAAATTTCCATTTTGTATCATAATATATTGATACACTACCAGTTGCATAAACTATAAAATTTTAACAAACCTAACTCGTGATCTTTGATCTGAAATTTATTTGTTGTTAAATAGTAATTTTAAAATTTACTTATATTCTTAAGTTTGTTTATATTTTAAATAGTTATTTATTAAATTTATTTATTATTAGTTATTATTTACATTTATCTATCATTTATAATTTTCAGATACTTTTTCAATTGAATATTGTAATTTGATAAAAATTTCATATCTTTAAGCTGTTGGTGAAATTGTTACAAGAAAACGTAGCAAATAATAAGCGATATTTGTTTTGAATTTTCCCTAAATTTAATTCAAATTTTTAAATAAATTCTTGAAACTTGATACTCTGAATACTTAATTTTAATGTGAAATTCTTCTCCATAATATTAGCTAAATTTCTTCCAATACAGTAATAAATATTGTGTCTCAAAAATATACGTTCTTAAAAAAAAATTATAAATATGCATGCTACTTTTAAAAGAGTATATTGAATAGAACAGGCACAACTGTTTGTCAAAGTTCGACACATATTGCATTTTTGGCTTTGGAGTGGAAAACCAATAATTTTATAAGCGAATATCATTTCGTCGTCACTGAGTTTTGAATGATAAGTGTGAATCATCGTATAATCTTAAAATGCTTGAAGTTGCTGAGTTGTTAATTTTATGGAATATTGTTAAGAAATAAATAAAAATCCACTATTTAGTAAATGAGCAAGTTTAGAATGCGTAAAATAAAAAAGAAACGTAACAATTTAAAAACGTTTGATCTGCTGATTGGATTTTCAAGTGACGCATTTTTAATGGTTTAAGGGGATAACTTTAAAGATGCCAATGAAAACGTACAGGCGATATTTTAAATTACGAAATCAAACTCATGATGTACTTCCTCTGAAAAATTATTAAACTATATTTCGGGGGCCAAAAATTGAAATTCGAAGAAAAAAAGTTATGTTTATTCAGAGGAAGTAAATTTTATGTCTTATTTCGTAGCTTAAAATATCGTTAAAGTCCCACCCCCCTTCTTGAGGAATTAAGATTGAATCCTAGAACGTAAAATATCCAATCATTAGATAAAAAGTTATTCAAGATGATCCGTTTTTTTAAGGCGAACTGTTCATAAAAATCTATTTAAAATTATTAGGGTGTCACCCTTTTATTTAGTTTGTATTACTGCTTGTATTGAAATAATGTTTTCATTGTTTAATATATTTCTTGTCGAAAACTACAGAAACCTAACTACTTGTCTAAACTCTTTTTTAAAGATATAATTAAGAAACTATTCTTATGACATTAGAAATTCAGTTATAGCTTAGAAAATTGAGTGGAAAGAATATTGTTCTCCAAAGAGAGAAACATATTGGTTCTTTTGAGTTATAGCATTATTGTTTAGCTTACAAAACCGCATCGTTGTCTATAAAAAAGTTAGAAAGTTTTAAAACAGCTTTTTTATTTGTAACTTTACTAATACTTTATAACAATTATTTTGATTTTACTGAAGCATAAAAGAAAATTTTAAGCTTCACAAAAAATAATTTAAATAAAGACAGACTTATTTGAAACTATGCTTTCTTTAGAAATTTTTAATTTGAGAATTTCATTGAGAAATTTTTCATTTTACGGAGAGTCTGTTCGCATTTTAAGTGCACGCCAAATGGTTGCCAAGCTCCCAGTGCGATCAAATATCGCCAAATCTTGAAACGACGTTGCACAGCTTCTTATTAGCTCGTTTTTTATTAATAATAATAACAGTTATTAACAACAATAATTACTTAACAAGTAATAAGGATTAATAAAAATAATGTCGAAAAATTGTACAAGCATACGTCTTTCTGTTTGCATTTAAAAAAAATAATTATTGTTGTTAATAATAAGTAAGTAATTATTGTTAAGTAATTATTGTTGTTAATAATAATAACAGTTATTAACAACAATAATTACTTAACAAGTAATAAGGATTAATAAAAATAATGTCGAAAAATTGTACAAGCATACGTCTTTCTGTTTGCATTTAAAAAAAATTCATCAAATTTATAAATAATGTTTCTTGCAGACGATTTTCTTCTACAGTAAAACAAATGTTACAATTGTTTATCTCATATTTGATCTGTTAAGAGCATGTTAGCATAAGAAGCGCAATTTTTAATCGTCCAATCAAATCCAATGTTCTTGAAACGTCTTGTAATTATTTAGTTTTCAAGAGCGAATGTTCTGATTTTTTATCGAAATATGTCGCCAAGCTCCGGATTCCAGTAAGGCTACGAAACTATAATTGTTTTTTAATAATTCTATGACATGCTCTTTTATATCATAAAAGATGGCATGAATTAAATTTCTACTTGATGAGCTTAACTTTTAAAAGCTTTTTATATTGTTTTGAAAGCATATTTGTATAATTTGTTAAAGAAATAAAAAGGGAATTTATGGAGCCAAAGATGATTACTTAAATTGTATACCACAATGGTATTTTCTTAACATACAATTGAGTATAAATTAATCTTTTATGCTAATAAAAATGTAACATTAAGTTATTAGAATTACTTGCATTCAATATATTTTATATATAGTAGTGCCTTCTGGTTGTAATTTTTCAGATCGAAAAACACTTATAAAAACAAATTGAATACAAAATTTAAAAAGAATGAGACAAATTTCCAACAACAGTTATTTTATAGAACCATAAATTTATATAATACAATTTTCCAATCAGATTAGTATAATATATATGTATATATTTATATATAATTACATATAATGATATCACAAGTTGACACAGTTTGAACATGAAACAGAAAAATCCTTTCGCCATTTACAAAGCATTTCTTAATTAGATTATTCAATATTTTATTTCAAAATTAATACAATCTTTTCACTTAAGGATAATATATTGAAATTTAATATCCGATAAAATAATTTACATGTAAAAATAATGAAGTATTCCACTTATTTTAAAATAAATATATTAATGGAATAGAATACATAAAAGTTCAAAGCAAAAATCTCAGAACAAATTACGCTAATTCAAACTAGAGGATAAGAAACTGTGTTTTTCTGTGTTTGAATAAATAAGTAAACAACATTAGAAATTCAATATAAATCGCTATTTCAACTTTTTATGAATTCTAAAATCGAATTTGCTTCCACATGAAAACACTTGCATCATGAAAAGCAGAACTTTTTGGATAAAAAGTTTATCAAAATTTTTTCATTAATTTAGAAATACAGTAGACTTTTAATTAACCCAGATGGGTGGGAAATGCATCATCCCAAATATAAGTGAATAATCCCGGATAATCAAATATACTCCTATTTTATGAAAAAAAAGTGACTAAATAACAAAAGCAAATTTAAAATAATTGTACGATAGGACGTTAATAACTTAAGTATAACATAAAAGTGAATGGTAATAAATTTTTAAATGATATTTAGAATTACAATTAGTACAAAAAAAAACAGAAACGTAGCATCTTTCGCAGAAATATGAATGATAGAAATCTGTTTCTTTGTGGTAGTATTTTTTATAGTTGAAATAGAGAAGTATTTTTACAGAAGCATCTTTAAAGTTTAAGACAATGAGATATAAAATAAAACATATACAGTGTAAAACGTTTTGGTGTACAGTTGCCACCAATTTTGGTGTAGAGGTAAACGAAAATTTTTGACGGTGCATGTAGTTGTGGTGTAACACTAGTATATAAGACATGTTAACTTGATTCTATCAAGAGGTACCTTTTGATGCATGAGGGTTGACATAATCGATAATTAAATCCCCTCAATGGTGACCTGCGGACCTGATACGAACTTGCCAACATTGATGGATAGTCCACATTAAACAGTTGATTTGCTTAAAAATATACTGCTCAGAAAAATAAAATAAAAAATCCGGTGAAGTAGATAAAGTCTCCCGGTCAATAAACAATATTAAGAAGAAAAAATAATGAGCGAAATGCTATAAACAAAAAATGAAGGAAAAAAATGAGCGAAATGCTATAAACAAAAATTAAGAAAAAAATGAGCGAAATGCTATGAAAAAAAATGAAGGAAAAAAAATAATAAGCTAAATGCTATGAAAAAAATGAAGGAAAAAAAATAATAAGCTAAATGCTATGAAAAAAAATGAAGGAAAAAAATAATAAGCTAAATGCTATGAAAAAAATGAAGGAAAAAAAATAATAAGCTAAATGCTATGAAAAAAATGAAGGAAAAAAATAATAAGCTAAATGCTATGAAAAAAATGAAGGAAAAAAAATAATAAGCTAAATGCTATGAAAAAAATGGAGGAAAAAATAATAAGCTAAATGCTATGAAAAAAAATGAAGGAAAAAAATAATGAGCAAAATGCTATGAAGAAAAAATCAAATGAGCAAAAATTATATAAATATATAAACTGAATAAATAAACTAGTGGTATTCGTATATTGAATTCTATCACAGATAAAATTCTGGAAGGGGAGTAATGTGGTGTAACTACCACTATGAATATTAAATAGCTATTCACTAGTATATAAGACATGTTAACTTAATTCTATCTTGAGGTACCTTTTGATAGATGAAGTTTGACACAGTCGATAATTAAATCCACCTCATAGTCCCATTTTTCTGAGCTTTTTTCGTTGTTATAGTTTTACTTATTTATTTTTTTAAATTTTTTTTTTTGTTTGTTTATTTACTGATAACATATTTTTATGAGCACCAGAATCAATATATGACCCCATTGCAAAAAATTTCTTTCAAAATCAAGAACAGTTTCTGTAATATATTCGCACCAATTCTTACGAACAGTTGTTATTTTATTAAGTCCTGAACTCATGAAGCAAAATTTGTATTAAATATAACTAAATGAATAGAATTAGATAGAATTAATATTACTAAATATTAATTTTACAACTAAATTTCTGAACTTAAAAATTTATTTAGTTTACCTCCACAACAAACATGGTGGCAACTATTCACCGAAATCTTCTTTAGTCTAAAAAAAAGCTTTATAGAACCATTAGTTTTATCAACAATGTCCGATTTGAGTTTTAAACTGTAATGATTGAGAGACTAATGATTTTTTAAATGACAATTTTTATAGTAAAACACAATGAGTTCATGTAATAATGATGATTAAATTTAAACTTATATTTATAAATTTAACTTATAAATAAAATAATAATACGAAAAACTAAGGTTTTAGCAATTTTTTTCATTAATATAAGCTCATATTTTAGTATTTGTATTATTATAGAAATAATTTGGGGAATAAATTTTAATCCCTAAATTTAATCGGAAATATTTATATGGATATAATTGTTTTTACAAAATATTGGATTGTCTAACTATATGAAATAGCAAGTTTACAATTTTTATCAAAAACAGCTTCTCCGAAAATATTCTTCAAAGTTATTTAAAATTTCTTAACAACATGCACAGTCAAGTTTCTGAAACTTCATTAATTTTTGAAAACTTGAAATAATTGAATTTATAAACAATCGTTAAAAATTTTTAAATTTATGCTTTAATAATATTCATAAAATTGAATGTTGGACGTACTTTTATTCAAACACGTGCTAAAGAATTATTGTAGTTTATGTGTTCCAATAACACATTAACACTTCTCATGAAGTTTTTTATTTATAATTAAGGAACTAAAATTTGAAAGGCGAAATTAATATTTGTTGTAAATATTAGAAATAGATTATAAAATTTCAAATTTTGGAATTGAAAAGCTATGTTTAGCTTTCAAGTAAATAGAAAACTGTGAGCAAATAAAATGCGCAAAAATATTTGTAGTAAATTCACTATAAACAGCTTACAAATTATTAGTAGTTTCAAATGGAAATTTATGAAATAGTATTAATTGTGAGCGTAATTTCTTGATTCTGTTGATTTCGGTAATAAGTAATTATTTTTAATTATCTCAAAAATAATTTAAGTAATCTACAAATAAACAACAAAAACCATTTTCGAAACTATTATTAGATTTGACAAAAAGTGTGTATAAGATAAATATAATTCACCTGAAATTTCGTGTAAGTTTGGCATACATTTATTTTTATGTGTGTGTAAGATACATTAGTAATTATTGTAATATAATCAGAGTTAAAAAATTTCAGAAATTAAAAATTGAAACTAAAAAAACTAAAGTATTTCAGATATTTAAATTTGATTAAGTATAAAAATAATATAAAATAGCGAAAATTCTGTAGTCTTATTATTTTTCAGTTCCCAAAAAAAGCGTGATATTTAAACTTTTGAAAAGCTTGCGTTTTAAAACGACGCGTTTTTCTAATTTCATTTTTATTAAATATTCCTCTCCAACTGGTTTGCCTCTTGTTCGCAAAATGTGATTATTTGATATGGAATTTACGGATAAAAGCGCTCCAAATAAGTGCTACTTCGTTTAATAATAACTGATTCAATAAAATATATGAGAAAAAAAATCTAATCTAAAAATGCAAATAAAGACTAATATTATACCTATTTCTGTTTACTTGGATTTGTTTTAGAATTTGTCAATGTTATTGATATGAGTATTGATTTTACTAATCCATTGATTCAGTGGTTGCTATGTACACTGAGAAAAAAAGTATAGTCCAAATTACTAGAATATGATGAGATTTATAGTGTTTCTGGCTTTATGGAAACACCAAAAGGCTCGGTAATTCTTACCGAGGTACTTCAGTAATTATTTTAGTAAAATTAACAATAAAATATAGTTTTGTAATATGTGATAAATGTGGTAAAATTTGGTAATTTCATCATTATACGTTCGAGCAGTATTTCCCAAAGTGTGGTACGCGTACCCCCAGGGGTACGGGAACAGTTTAGTGGGGGTACGCGTTCTTATGCGAAATATCTTGTAACAAACGAAAATTTCAAAATTTTTATTTCAAAACAAAGATACCATGAAAATTTAAGATTACGTATTTTTTTATTGGCTATTTTTTGCAGAGTTAACAGTTAATAATTAGTGGTTTCAACAGCCAGTTGTGATTTTTAACTTTTGCGCAATTTTTTTATAGTAAAATATGCATTCATTTTTTTATTAGTGGTACACAGCGTTACGAAAAATTTAGAAAGGGTACACAAAAGTCATAAGTTTGGGAAACACTGCGTTAGAGTATGGAATAAAACCCTTTTTGCTTCGTTAAATTTAGTTTTCAGTTTTGTATTTTTTACAAAATGTGTGATAATAAGAACTATGATTATGAAAACCAAAATTTCCAGTAAGCCCTTACCATACGAATAAAAAAAAACTTATAATTTAGTGTTATTTAGCAGAATTACGTTTTTTCCCCTAGAAATGTCATTACCATACAGTGTGGGAATTTTATCAGAATAGTTTTATCTGTGTATAAGTAGAGATTTATTGAAAAAAATGAATGAATTGAAAATAATATTTTAATTCAAAAATTGGTGTTTAGAATAATATATACGTTTTGATTTAAATTCTTAAAATCAGAGAATAATTGAAATTTATATTTTGCATTCTTTATTAATTTTTGTCTCATTTTGAATTGTAGTTTAAAAACTAACTTTTCTTAAAATAATTGTATTTTAAATATTGATATCGAACAAATGGATAATAAAATATTAACAATAATAGATTTTAAGTATTGAAAAAAAGAATTATATTTTTGCATCAATAGCCATCGTATTTTAAAAATCTGATTAAGATTCACGATAAATAGTCATATTGCTCGGAGTACAATAGCAAATACTTTGCAGAGAGGTATATGTATTTTTTAAAAATGGTTTAAGGAATTTTATTAAATGAACTCAAATTTAACTAAACTACATCATTTATATAAAAAATATTACACCTATCACAAGCACGAACAATGATCGTTTTGTCTGTATAGCACTCATTATTTTTTCCTCTTATAACCAAACATTCTAACAAGATACTGTACTGACAATCAGAATTTCAACAAATCTATTTATTATTACTGAATAGTTCAAGTTAATGAAGAAAAAAATTATTTTCCTTTTCTGATTTACATATAACATTATAATGTTTTTTGAGAGGGCACACCTTTCCTAATCTTGAAACTAAATAATTAAAAAAACATCTTAGATAAAAGTAGTAGTTATGAAACAATTAAAATAATCGTTTTCAAAATTAAAGCAAATTTTTAAATGGAGCAGACGATTAAAAATATGTAAACGGTAACTATAGCAACAACTTGTCTTACAATAATATGAAAATGATTTAGAATGTCTTTATTTCTGCCAGCATATTTTAATTATATGGGCCAGATATGGATTCTGTAAAATATTATGCGATTTATAAATAAAAAGACTTGTTTTTTAATATTTTCTACGATTCTCATTTATCTAATTTGTAACCAATTATTGTAGCCAGTTTATATGGTTTGTCTTTTTTCAAGTTTGATTCTTACTTCAGAAAGGTGAACAAGGTGAGTTCTTTTTTGTTTAAAACACTTTCAGGCTTTTATTAATCATTATTTTTTCAGCTTCATTAAAGTAGTAATGATAAAATAATTATTTCAAAAGTTAAAAAGTTCTTTAAAAGTCAAAACACATAATTTAAAAAATTCTAGAATGTTCTTTTTATTCCTATTATTTTATGTAAATATGGGGTTTTCAGAGACAACAAAATGTCATTAACATAACAAGTATCTCACTGTTCTGAGAATCAAGCTAGTGTTTTTATATTATTAAATTTTTGACTCTTTATATTTGAAAAATATTTATTTTTGAAAAAAATGGCTACCATTAGACTTTTATAAAAAGTTTAGTTGTATAAACAAGTAACTTATATTAGATTTTGATGCAAATTTTTTTTACATTTGTTTATTCATAACTCTTCATTTTTAGGAATTTGTCATATACAGTCGGACTTCTATTTAACGAACTTCCATTTTGCGAATTTTTTCGAGGAACTAACAACATTCTGGAAATTTCTTCGTAAAATAACTTCGAAATAGCGAAGTGGATTTTTTATTTAGCGAACTTTTCTTTGAGATCCACTATCCACTTTCCCTTCTTCCCAAAATATTTCAGAACATTTCAAAAATTCATTTTATGGGAGTAATGACCTTGAATTGGTTTTCGAAGCCACTTAACTTTTAGAGAAAGCAGTAAAATCCCGCTCCCTT
Organism: Parasteatoda tepidariorum; assembly: GCF_982258835.1. Taxonomy (NCBI): domain Eukaryota; kingdom Metazoa; phylum Arthropoda; class Arachnida; order Araneae; family Theridiidae; genus Parasteatoda; species Parasteatoda tepidariorum. The sequence goes on from NC_141755.1 coordinate 81,926,606, forward strand.
TTTGTTTGCATTTCAAACAAAAACCTCTGACAAAATTGGCGGATTTTATCTGTTGCAATTAAATTTAAGAGTGCATGTGGTAATGCATGTTTAAAATTACTGTTATATTAAATGCAACTGTAATTTTATACATAAATTTAGCTTTATTTGGTTGAAAATGTATGTAGCATGATAGTGCAACACTGGACAATGTTTTGCTCTATTCTTGCTTTCAATGCAGATTTCTTTTATATGGTTACGATCTATAAAATAAATAGTAGATACTAGTTTACATAATTACTATAATTACATAATAATTAGTATAATTACTATAATTAATTACTATACTTACATAATTACTTAATTACTAATTACTATAGCAATGTAATAGTAGATACTAGTTACATTGCTATTTGAATTATGTTTAGTATTTATGAATTTGAAACCTACTTTGTGCTGTTTAAGTATTTCAGTAGGGGATTTTCTATTTAACGAATTTTCCATATAACGAACTTATTATCGGGGTTTAGTGACTTCGTTAGATAGAGGTCCGACTGTATTTATTCCATTTTTAACACACTGTATTTAAAAAATGCATTTTTAATAATTAAGCAATTTATTCGACAAACTAAAGATTTTCTATGGATGAATACTTAAAATTTATTAATGACACTTTGCATCATATATTTTTTGATATTATATATTCGAAATTCACAAAATTCTTTTTTCTTCCTCAAATTCGAAAACATATGTGCCCCCTTAATATAAGTTTATCTCATAATTAAAACTGCACTGCATAGCTGTTTAAAACTGCATAGTAAGATTTTTTCCTTGTGAACTACTTAATGGATTGAAGCTGTAAATAATTTTCACAAATTTAATACTTGGCATTGTTATTTAAGTTCAATTGTTCCTTAGGAATGTTATTTAAAGTAAGTTTATTGTTATCTTGATTTATATATTTTTATGGCTTTATTTTGCAAAAGGTTTGTTTAATTTAAATTTAAGAGCAAACTCATTTCTATATTTATGTATAAATAATTCAGTTTATAAGTCTCGCATCATTACTTTGACGAAGAAGTAGAACAAATCCATTAAGCAGCTTTTACAAGAAATGAACATCTAAACGTGATACAGTAATGAGAAAATTAGTTTTAAAATGAGTATATGTAAAGTGCATCAGTTATCTACGACAAGTACATTTGAAAAGCTATGAAAACAAATAAAACTAAGCATTTTAATTAAGTAATTAGCACTGAATAATGTTTAAAAACGATAACCATATGAATGAAACTTCTACTTTTCTAGAAACTTTTGATAGAATAAGAGTTTAAAAGGAAACTACTTGATCTTTTGATTTTGATTTATTTTTTAATGGGGTTTAAGAACAGATGAAAATGAGCCAGCATTTTTATTGTTATCATGAAAATATGGCTCAAGACGAGAGATTATTTACTCGTCTTTTACTCTCGCTCCCTCAGAAACATTTTCACACCAAATCACATCCGTACCGGATATGCATTATTACCAGCAGAGCATAACAGCTCAATGCACCATCAAAATGGTGGTTTCGAAACACATAACAATTAACCAGCAACACATATTCTTTATCCTTTTTGTCAAATGTAAAGGGGATGCCACATTGCGATCGCCTTTCTTGGTGTGTGCACCATGCTGTCCCAGTGTATAGAGCCTTGTCCATGTCCCCTATGTCCAAGTACACAAGTTCCAATCAATGGACTATGACCGTGATGACAATTGACAACACTTACAACCAGATGGCAGTGCTTTAGATCGTCTTCCGAAACGTCATAGCTAAGGGCTTCGTTCCAAACGGGATTGATAACACCTTTTTTGGTAGTAGTTTTCTTTTTTTTAATTTTCTTGTTGTCTCCTGTTGTTAGGCTTACTTTGACGTAGACATCTAAAAAAGAATATTCCTTTATTACTAAGCGTTAAATAGAAAAGTTATGTTTGTTAATTGTTATAAAACTTGATTTAAAATGCCGGCAACAAAAAACAAATAGGTAGTATAGTGTGAGAGGAACTGTTTCTTATCATTTTTTTTTGAAAAGCATAAGAAGTTTAAAGGTTTGTTGCTGAAGAGAATGAAAAAATACACTATGATAAAAAAGTTGCTGTCACTTTTACGAGTTAATTTTTTTTCGAACACTTAAGGTATTTTAAGACATTTTAAAATTTTTAGCGTATTTAAAACAGGGAATAAACAGAAGGTGTCCAAAATTATTTTTTATTGCTGTAAAGTGGACTGTTAGTGTTATTATCCTATATTTCAATCCATTTAACATGCAGTTCCGTAGTAGGGTTAATATTTCTTTCTTAAGGGTTATTCTTTACAGCTCTGTAGTAGGGTTAATTTATTTCTTAAGGTTTATTCTTTACAGTGACATTACTTCTATTATTACTGGTTAAAACTTTGGTGCTTGTAGAGGCACAATTTTAGAAAAGTTTTCTACAATTATATTAAGGTATCAGGCTAACCCACATAGTAGTGCAAGTTAATCAGTCCTACATATAATAATACGATATTACTGTGTAATCTTTTTCGAGTTGGAGGAAAATTTTCTCGAAAAAGTAGTTCAAAGTATCAATTACAAGTTTCAAACTTTATGAACAATTTTCTCTGTTAGTGCATTATATTATAATTAGAATTCAACTTTTAACTGAAATTAAAATGGTTGTTATAACAGATGATTATGATTTAAATAAGTTTCAACGCTGTAGAGACAAAATAAAAAATTTCCTTGACACCCGACGAGTTATTTTTTGTTGGAAGGCATCGAGAGGCAAATTTACTATGCAGTATAATTGAAATTTATGCAGTATAATTTAAAGTTTTCGAATATGGTGAATTTTGTTTGTTTGGTTAAGTATAATTGTTTGCAAGAAAAATTGCAAGCGATCGCCTGGAAACTATGATTTTTTTTTATCAGCCGAAAAATCATGCGTCAATAAAAGGATCAAATGAGAGAAATGGAATTTAACCCTTTGCTTACTGTGTATCACCTGTACCATCACATGTGGTACATGTGTTGTACCAGCCGTAAGCAAAAGGTTAAGAGAAATGAATTCACATCTTTGTTTTCGATTTATTTTTAATCAAAAATTATATCAACTTACCAGGATATTCTTTAGTTTCGACAGAAACCAAATTAGAAGCTTTTAAAACAACTAAAGTCAACCTTCCTGCTGAGGGAAGGTAGCTTAATGATAAAAGTATTTCAGGTCTATCCTGTGCAACCTGAAATTAAAAAAATGATAGCTGTAAAATAGTAATCAATTAGAATACGATATATAATATAACTATAAGTATATTTTTTGCAAAGAACATAGATCGGGGATCTTTGTAGGTTACTATAGGAGCTAAAAAAGTAAAAACTATGACATTTGGATTTTTAAAAAAAATAAACATTATTTAAAATTATATTATATTTATTGCTTGCAGCATATACATGGAATGAGCTTCAGCTTCTTTTGATTATAGGCATAAAGCTATAGTGCAATTTCATGATTAAGTATTATTGGTTTCAGTTATTCGAATACATAGTAGAATGAGAAAATCAATGGTGGATATATTTACCCCACAACTGAATAGAGTGTAAAAGAGGAGCGAAATTTAAATGATGTTATCTTGACAACTGACGTACTGTTTCCGATATAAATGTTTTCCCTGAATTTAGTAAACTTTATACCTATTAAATCATACTATGTTTAAAAGTTATTCAGATTCAGTAAGAGTTTTAAATTATATTTATTTACGCGGCAGACATTTCTATCTAAGCAAGTGAGATTTTGTTTCATTTCAGGCTTTTTACACTAAATTGAATAAGACCAAAGAAATCAAAAGTTATTAAAATTTTTATGCAAAAAAATCACAGCTTGGTATTTATACCTACTTACGCATCTAATATGTCTATACAAGAATGGTATCGTTTCTTAAATAACTTCCAGTAACACATTTCGCAGACATACATAACTTTAATGATTAGCGAAGCATTGATTCAATCGACATGGTTTTAATATTACTCAAATTAACGTAAAATGATAAGCAGGGTCTAAATATTGAAATTTAAGAGCCGAAAGTTTAGTAGTATAGAAATTTAGTACCAAACTTTGGTAGTATATGTAAGTCTGGTGTATAAAAATTTAAAAGTCGAAATTAATTAAAATTACATAACTGTACTTTTTACATATATAATGCATATAAAAACTTCTGTAACTTTGAAGCTATTAGTGCTATTGACTTTGTTTTGGTTTCATTTCATTCAATGCAAATCATACTACATAGGAAATAGTTCTTCCTTTGCCTGGAAAAATCATACACCATTATGATTATTATAGATCATGAGGAATGACACTACAAGTTGATTGTTTGGATTAAGTAACAAGCATTACACCAAGAAAACATTATAAACATGCATATTATGTAAAAACCATTACGATTATTAATGATCACGAAGAATCTAGTTTGAAGTTAAAATTTGCTTGATTAAACTCGCAATTAATCATAACATTAATTAAATTTAATACAGTTTAAACGTAATTCAAGAAAAAAAATTTCAGACTATCAGGATAGTTATGTTTATTTCATTATTTTAATGCTGCCATTTGCATAAAATAGCACATAGCACGAATCACACATTGGGAGTTTTGAGTTTTATATTGCAATTAATGAATCAAACGCGATTATGGTTGTTGCAGATTACAAAGATCCCCTCTATAAATTAAAACAATGTTTGGATAAAGCTTAATTATAATTTTAGAGCATATCGACTAATCAAGCATTCAATATTTTTTTAATATTTCATAAATGTTGTCATTCATCTAAAATAGCACAGAGTGTGATTTAGGAAAGTTTTTTAGTTCTGCAACCATACGCAATTACAATTTGATTGATTTTGATCCCAAAGAATCACGTTAGAACTTAAAAATTGCTTGGATTAAGTCACAAACATTTTATTACATTTAAGAACGTTTGCAATCGCAATAACTTCATCGAGAAAAGTTTAAATGTAATTCATTTGCGTATAGATAACCAAAGATTCAATATTGTTCAGACTTAATTATTTATTTGTAATTTGTATGAATATTTTTAGCTTGAAAAGGTATTCAAATACATAATTTATGAAAAAATAATAGGTGCCATGGGATTTATAAGAACATATATAATATTTTGTCAATAGGCAACAGTAGCATTTGAATGATTCAATCCTTTAGTTTGAGCGTGGTTTATTTCTGCAGAGAATAAACTGACAGTGCAAATCGGCGTGTAGAACTTCAATTACAGTTATTTCTAAGAATAAAACAGATCATTCTCATTTTAGTATTAATCTAAACAATTGACTATGCAAGAAAAAATGTATTTAACTATGAGGAGAGCATATACCTTTTTTAAGGCTCATATCATAATAGTTTTATAGATATTAGAACTCAAGGGAAGGAAAATAAATAATTTATTAGTTAATTTAACAATGAAGCATTTAATGCTCGATGATTTTTAGATTTTTTGCAATGTAAAATAAAATATTAATGGGATGAGTTTCAGGCTGTTATAGCTAAGCAATATGATAAAGGACATTTTTTATGATCACGAAAAGGGATTTCTTTTTCCTGCGATATAAACATAAAATGGATTTTGAAACATGTATTAAACATTTCGCAGGTTAACTTATTGGTGCAGTTTTGTTGTAAGTTGGACTATTCTTTTTTAAAAAAATTGAAAGATAGTTTTCTTATAATTCTGGGTTCATCCACCTATAAATCAAAAATTATATACGAAATACAAAAGTCTACGTTTAACGGAAATAATAGTTTATTTGTAAATCTATTCGAACATACCTCTTCTTCAATTTTTAGAAGCTTAGTATTTAAATTTTATAAAAGAGAAATCATAATTATTATGTATTATTGGTGCAGTTTTGTTGTAAGTTGGACTATTCTTTTTTAAAAAAAATGGAAAGATAGTTTTTTTGTAAGTCTGGGTTTATCATCCTATAAGTCAAAAATTATATACGAAATACAGAAGTCTACGTTTAACGGAAATAGTAGTTTATTTATAAATCTATACGATCATACCTTATCTTAAATTTTTAGAAGATTATTATTTAAATTTTGTAAAAGAAAAATCATAATTAGTATGTATTATAATCCGTTTCGTTATATTTTTTAGATTTTCTATGTTTATTTTTAGTTGTTGCTCAATTGGCAGATTTTGTGTTTTGTACTTACTCATTATGCTACTCATTTTGTATTTACTCATTATACTTTGAGTGCTGTAAATCAATACAAAATGGGAGCTATATTTTGCAATATCTGAAATAAATCTAATATCTGGATCAAAACAAAATGATGGTTGTTGGTCTTTCAAACTTATTTTTCAACTCAAAGTAAAATATTTCAATAGAATGTAGAGCAAACGCAAATGTTTGAGTATTAACTATTGGTTTATTTTCATTAGCTTTTTCCAAAGATTTTTCCAGTCAGTTGTTGATGAACGTTGTAACTAATTTTGAATTTTTTGGTGAATAAAATATGTAATTTCTTAAGTAAAATGCTCCCAACTCTACATTTCTTTAACGGAACTTTTTTCCATAATCGATTTTTAAAATAGTAATGTTAAATGATAATGTTAAATAATGTAAATGTTAAATAATGTAAATGTTATAGTAATGTTAAATAATGTAAAATGGTAATGTTTGGGACACTGGGTTTAACAATGACTTTATTTTGAGCAATCTAAATTGAGGAAGTGACCTCACGAATGAGAGGTGCTGCCATCTATCCGTGGGGTTCTGATCTAAGGCGCACTTTCACCCTTGCGTTGCTGTCTTGTCAAACAAAAGGTGCACTTTCCTGACTTAATTCGCACAAGGCTTACAGCTAGCAAGGATGGCTTGTCCAAGTGTCATTAGATAGCGCATCATAAATACTCAGAATTCAAAAAACATTCAAGTTAGGCAATAAATTTTTTTTTGTAGACTAAAGTAGTAGAAATTGACTTTAAGCAATAAAAAAGTAAGCAACTTCCGTGAAGTTTTGTCTAGAAATGTACACTTTGGTACTATAAAGTCTAAAAATATTAAAAAAATAATTGGTTAGCAAAAACATGAATAAAAGTAAAAATATTAAAAAAATAACGGGCTAGCAAAAGCATGAATAAAATAAACTTAACACATAAAGAGATAAATAAAAAAGAAGAAAAGCAAGCGATAAAATTAGAATTGGGTATAATATGAAAAAAACACAACTACTTCGATTTAGTAGGAACAACATATGACGCAATGCTAAACGAATGGAATTTAGTTGTTGTTTATTTAGTTATTGTTATTAGTAGTTGTTGTTATTTGTTTTAGTTGTTGTTGTTTATTTAGTTGTATTTAGTTTCAATAACTTTTCTTTATAATGCAATAAAATCTGGCGAGCAGCTATTTAAACGATCAAACACTTCGTTTGTTTATTTGTGGCTTGAAGTTAGGCTCGCAGAAAATGCAGTTCATGGGTTAAATTTAGTAGGAATAACACAACCTGTGACGTAGGCTATAGTATACCCAATTACAATTTTTAGAACAACAGAGTTGTTGGTTTTTTAGGGATTTGTTTTGGAATTTGAGTTTTCTTATAACCCGTTACTGGTTTTTCTAGTTTGTTTCACGAAATTATAATTATCCCGTTACGGGTACTTTATATTTGTTACTGTTTGTGTTGTTTGCGAATAAAAGTTTTTTTTTTTAATATAAAAAACAGAACTGTTATTTATATAGCTTGATACGTTACAAGACATACCCAAAACCAATGTTTAACTCATTATTGTGTCATAAAATGTTGAATGACTTACTTTTCCACTTTTCTGAATTTCACTCCACACTTCTATTTCCGATGTTATATCCACTTCACACATCTGAATACGAACTTCTCCAGTGACATCGTTTCTCGAAAACCTGTCGTAGTCAAAGACTTGGAAAAGGAGAAATTTGTCAGCGAGTTCGTCATATGTGACAGGGAATTTGAAAATCTCATTAAAGTAGGGGTCAGAGCAGTTCCTTCTGATGTCTGTTCTTCTCTGTTTTGAATCTACTTCGGGCACTAAAGATACCTTAACGTAAGGATCGTTGAAACCATTCTCTGAAAGAGTTCCTAAGTCTAAGGCTGAAAACAAATTAGAATGGGGATTATTAACCGACTGCTCTTAAACATAAATAAGCTAAAACTTCAAAACTTTATAAGATAAATAAATAATTTGCTGTGTTGACAGCTTCTTTAAAGGGTTCAAATGGCTTTGATTTCATCACGGGAGCATCAATGTTCAGAATTTTTTTAAAGAGTTTAAAGTAGCAAAGACATTATTTAAAAGCAAACACTTTTTGTGAAATCATGTAAAGAACTTTCATAATTTAACTTTTTTTAGAGAAAAACTTTGAAGAAAAAAGGTACTATGAAGATTTGCGCGTGCGATGAAAGTCATAAAACTCATGTTTATAACTTGAAACAATATTCAATAGGTAGTTAAATATGGTTTTTTTTTTAATATTTATTTTTTTAAAATTTTTTTGTTATTTTTTTTAAAGTCATACTAGTTCAAAGGAATTGGAAAAAAAATGTATTTTTTTAAATTAGAGAAAACCTAGTTTTTTGGGTAAATGTTTAAAAAAAAATCTCTCAATCCCCCCAAAAATATCAAATATTTATCGCCATTCTAGTGCTGGCATAAATCTAAGCAACATGCTATATTCAGACTAATTACCAAGTTTTACCCTTCTAGGGTGGTGAAAATTCGAGTAATTTAGTGCGCCAGGTGTAAAATACATGAATTGCGAAAAACAGATTAATTAAAAAAAACTTTGAATAAATAACTCGAAACAAAATGCTTGAGCTTGCAGATGATTCCAATCTCGAGAATTTCTGCTTTCAGTGAGTGGGTTTCAGTATTTTTGCTATAAATTTAGAAATTTTTGAGTATTTTTATACTTGGTGTCAAATTGTTGACAATAGAACAGGTCATAATATACATTTTTTTCTTCAAAAAATTGAAAACTGTGATATAAAAAAACCCTCTATAAATCATACAAATGGCAGAAAAACTTCCTAACTAACAAGACATTAAATACTTAACTTAAAAACACGATGCATTTTCTATTCATTATTGTTAATAAAATTTTAATGTTAATCTCATTAAGATTATGGACTACCTACTTAAAAAAGTATTTTGTCTTACATAATATATATATATATATATATATATATATATATATATATATATATATATATATATATATATATATATATATATATATATATATATATATATATATATATATATATATATATATATATATATATATATATATATATATATATATATATATATATATATAAAATACTTATTTTGTCTTACATGATACATTTTACATTTCATTCATGATCATGTACACTTTTTCTATTCTTTTTCATTTTTCTTTTAATTTCTCTTTTTCAATTATTTTATGTTCATGACAAAATTTGTATCATTTATTGTTTTACATATTGTTTCTTTTTTTTAAACAAATGTGATGCACACCTTTGTCCTCAGCAAGACTTTTCATTGTTGTATCCTAAATTTTATTGTAAAAATTATCTAAAGCAAGATACTATGCGCTATGCAATTTTATTTTAATAAATACCCGCTGATCAGGCTCGCTCCCGGGGTTGTGGCGAGATGGACTGGTTGGCAGACGTGGACTATACGGGTAAGGGTTTTGCAAACCTAGGTACGTGCCCACGTCTGGAGGGAGAAAAAAGTCTGTCTAGATTCTATTACTTACCTTCTATAACGTGAACAACCAAATCTGATCTATCAAAATCGTATTTAAGGCGAAAATGAAGACGGCCGTACTTAGTTCCATCTTGGCTGTCTGTTGATTGGTGAAAGAAAACCATATCCTTTTTCTTATAAAGGTCTGGTTGAATTGTTCCTGTAATAGTCAGTGAAATTGAGTAAAAAACCTTTAAACTCGAAAAAGCATAAACTTCTTCGAATATTTATTCTAAAATTAAGACTTAAAATCATTATGATATCTAAAAAGGATAGGATATACTTTGTGCTATGTAGATTTTTTTGCTTTAGTTGTTATAGTATTTACGAGAAGTTTAACTTAACATAATAATACTCAAACGTTGCGTTTTTAGAGTCGGTTATAAAATTTTAAATAATTACTTTAGAGTGTTTTTTTGAAATATTTTTTTAAAATTTCGTTAATTGTAAGGTAAATTATGCGTTTTATTAAAAAATTGGATTGTTTTTTAAAAAAATTCTCGAAAATAGATTTTTTTGTAATATTAAGAAGGAAGTGTTAATTTTTTTAAAATTGTTTCTTAATTATTTTATCTACCTTCCACAAATTGATTTGTAAAAACATTATTTTTCTTTAAATGTCGCATAGTTTTAGTTGTTCATACTTCTGGTATTTTGCAAAGATATTTTACAATTTTACGAATTTTTGAACTTTTTAAATAACGGAAAAATGTTTTTGGTAGGATTAGTTCAGTTGATTTTAAAGCATATATTATTATTATTTTTATTTATACATTAAGAGGAGCAAGTAAAGGAAAAAAATAGATAAATGTATAACACCACATTTTTGCAACCCTTTTGCTAACTTTGATTTAGAATTTTTTTTATATTTTTTGCTTTAAAAATCACAATGTCTATTATTTAGATTCATGTTGTTTTTATTAACGGCTATTTTGACTCGCAGAAAACTAAAAATGATGATAACTTCATTGAAACAAATAAATAATTCGTGTTGATTACGTGTTTTTAAATAATTCAAAAATTACAAAAATTAAATAGAAATGGTAAATTTTGTTTTCAGACCTACACGTATAACTTCAGAGCATATTTATGCGTTCGGAGCAAACGCATAAGTGTTTGTAGTACAAGTTTATCAAAAAGGTGTTGTATTCTACCTTTTCGATTGTTGTCTGTTAAAAAATTATTATCTCTTTTTTGACCAAAAAAAAAAAAACCTTACATTTTTAAGCTAAAAATTTAAAAACTACGTTTTTAAATTTTTATTTTATTATTATTTTTTAGAATCGATTTCGAATGTAAAAAAAAAATTTTTACGTATTTTTACGTCCGAAAATAGCCGAAATTTCAATTAAAGATTAAAGGGCGAAACATTTTTTAGCAACTTTTAGCATGAAATAATTGAAAAAAAATTGAGCATTATAGCATTGGTATGAAATTTCGATCAGTGATAAATTTAATTTGGTGAACTATTATAAATTTTACTTTCTATGTTTAGGAAACAATTTAAACTTCTGTTGTCTTCAGGTACAGAATATCGTGTTGAAAATTTAGCTCACTAACCAGTCCGATATAATCAAAATTTAGATTTACTATAAATTTCTTAAGGGGATATTATTAGGAAAAACGTCTTTTGTAAAACAGAACAATAAAAAAAACTAATGAAAATCGTAATGTCTAGCGCAGAACTCCAGCTGAAACTTGAGTAAATAAAGCAAACGAAGAAGTTGTCAAAAACTTGATTGACGATAAATTTCCATTAGCGATAATTTCAATTACAGTTAATTACAATAAATCAATGACAATAAATTTTGCTTAAAGCGGTCAGTGAAACTTGTATTATCCCCATCACAGTACTCTAGTGGATATTTTAACTCCCTAAGTTTATTCGATAAATAGAAGGAATTTAGATTTAGGGTATGTTTTTCAGGTAATAGTACTGGGAAGCACTGTAGTGGTCAGGAAACGACTGTTGAAGTTTGTATTGTCAGAGCTCCAGATAAGATGTGAACCTTTAGCCCCAAATTTGATTGCAAGATTTCACCCCAACAGACATTGAAGTTGGTTACTAAAAATTTAGTGAATATGATTGTAAAACATGATATTTGAACAGAACCTTGATGATTTATTTAAAAATGCTTCCAAAAAACTTATATATTTTAAGTGTATATTTCTGAAAGCAAATCGAAATAAACGTTTTTCTTTTATTTCTTAATGCTCGACTTAAAATTCTTTTGCGCATAAAAACCAACCTAATTGTAGAAATATATATTGAGATTATCTTTCTTAAGAAAGCAATTGAGCTAAAATTCGAATAAAAGTTTACTAAGTATTTAATGATATCGAAACTAACTCCCATAGTTCTGTCTAAATTTCATCGATATATTGAGTTGGAAGTAGAGTAAATATCCCAAAACATGCGCGGTTTAAAATTTATTTCTGTAACATTTACATTCAATGTGAAGGTCATGATAATTATCATCGAAGGCATGTAAAGTAGCTACTTATTTTAATCTAGGGTAAGGGCACATTAAAGAGTTGGTAATCTTTACTGCAAACAACTCAGAAACAGAAGAAGAGCTGAAGGTTGTTAATTTATCTCAGGCATAAGCTAGTGAAAACATTGGGTTGGTTGATTCAGTTTCCATGGTGATGTCCAAGTGGTCGCAGCTGACGTAAAAGAGGCATTTATCAAACTTTTAGTTAGTGTTTTCCGGGATTTGAGGCTTTATCCAAGCTTTAATTAGACCAGCAGGGTTGAACTACGTTTCAATTTTCACTAATGGTGTTGACGAGAGTTTTATTCATTGAAATATGAAATGGCTCGTGAATAATAATGATATGTTTGAAAATATTTTAGCATGAAAAATTTATGTTAACACATTTGATGCATATTATTCAGAAATAATGGCTAATTAAACTGTATCAAATCATTAGATATAAAGTTATCATTTTCTTTTTAAAGATATTCCTAGGCTTGACGGGGGAAGTTTTTCAACTTTTTAATCACATATTAATGAATCTGGAGAATTTACAGTAAATAAATCAATTTATTTTTATAGGAATATTTTATATCTCGAATAACATACCAAAAGTATAAATCATTAATTATTTAGAAGACTAAAATAGTTTCAAATGTTGGCTTTTAAAAATATTCTACGAGGGGCTTAAATCATTCAATTCTGATTAACATGAAAAATTTCATTTGTAATTTTTGCATTTTTTTTAATACTATAAATTTTAGTTTTTATTAAAATTAGATATTTTAACGATCAAAGGATGATTACGAAGAATCATTAGTAACATTTCTATAATTCAGAAAAGAAAGACTTCAGATAGTTAAGAAAATGAAGCAAAGAGTTTTTGGTTTAAGTAAATAACTTCAAGGTATCTTAACAAAATATTTGTTTGCTTCGATTCGTGAGGTTTGAAGCTACTTGTGCAAATAGGGTTTCATCTGCATAATTATTTGAATGTAATTGTTAATATTTTGGGATTTAATTTACCAATGATCAGTAATTTAAAAATTTTCTGGAACTTATTTGCTTAGTTGTAGTTTAAGTAGATGTTGAGTTTAGATGAGTTGAGTATAGTGATTATTCTCATAAAAACGGAATAGGCCATATTGTGCCAAACGTAAATGTTATTGTCAGATACCAAGTCTGTGCGAAAGAAAAACAGCAAAGTAAAAAAGAGGAAAGATCACAGACACGATTTAAATTCATAGAACTCGAACACAAACGCACGCAAAAAAGCAACCAAACGAAAAGTTTGCTACTCAAACTATAAATATAAATTATCATTTTTCTTTATAAATTATCGACTTGTGAAGCAAAAAAGTCAGTAAAAACATAATAAAAGACACAAGATATTCGAGTAGGAATAAAATATTTTTCGAATATTTTAAGAAAATTAAATAGAACACTTTAAAATATTTTATCAAAAATATTTACTTTCTTACGATTTACATATAAAAAACATGAATAATTTATTTAAACATACTCACCTAATGGGCTTGCTGATCCAGGACTTGGCCCGCAATCTGAGTCCTTCGAATCCCGTGAGCTCTGTGAGTTTTGCGAGTAAGCAGGTGAGAGTAAAGGGCTGAGTGATCTGGGCCTGATCCCCCCAGTTGTGGGGCTGACTGGCCTCAGGACGGGATCCGGGGACCTAGTTTCCGGGGATGGAGTCCTGAGAAAGGAAGGCGATCCAGGACCACCGGTCTGACTGTCACACCTAGTACAGATGGAAAGTCGGGGCACGGGGCATGGCATCGCCCGGGCGTCCATAGATCGAGCCCGGTTCACTGGTGACCTAAGAATTAAAAAAAAAAATATATGTTAAACAATGAGTCACTGAGATATTAAAAGAAAATTATATTACAGGAAATTTTATTTGCTTTTAGTTAGATTGTCTATTAAAGAGAAACAAAAGATCAGATTTATTTCTTATTTATGATAAATTTATGGAATTTTTTGTTTTAACCTTTAGCTTATGGCTGGTACAACATGTGGACCACATGTAATGGTACACCGTAAACAAAGGGTTAGAGATATTTAAATACGGCACACCATTCTTTAAAAATCACAGGTAAGAGTATTTTGGGAAACAAATTTTTTTCTTAAAAGATGTGCTTGAATTTTGCAGATGAAGAGCCATTTTCACTATTTTTAGAGCCCAGTTTTTAGTTATTGATCTCTAATTTGGCTAGATTAGCGTTTTACTTTGGTAACACAGTTCCGCCAAAATACACATATATTTTTAGTATTCGTCGAATGATTGCTATATAACTGCTGAAAAATTCAATAAGAGATGATAGTATTAGAAAAACCTTATTTATTCTAAAGTGCCATGCTCACAATACCGTTGTTTGTAATAAGGTTTTCAATTGCAGAGTAAAAGTAAAAGAACATGTTAAGTGCCTGGTTTGTGAGTTAATTTTGACAAAAAACAAAATTTTTTTATTTTGACAAAAAGGAAGAATCATCTTGATCATCAGAAGAGAGAGGGTTTAACACCTGGTAGAAAAATTAATTGTTTCTCACCCGAAATCATCTATAACATATTAGTAGTACTGAGTGTTCAAAAAGAATCAACGATTTGAAAAATCAATTAAAGAAAAACGGTAAGAGATAATTCTATTAAGGCAACCCGGTAAAAATCAGCTAAAATTTGCTAAAAACTAAAATAAGCCATATAGTTACTTAACAAATAGCGCTACCAATCAAACATATGCATTCAAAGTAACCACTATTTGTAGTAATAGTGTAGCGCAATAAGAGAAAATATTGGTTAACGTAAGCGAGAAGATTTCATTTATAAAATTATGCCACTAAAGAAGTGTTTTATGCAGCTGAAAACATTGTTTTTCAGTCAACAGCTACATCTGGTGACTTTTTAAGTAACTAATGTTTAAAATTAGTGAATATCTACTTGTTTTTCTTAGTACAATGCATTAAACAGTACATTTTACTCTCCTACAGCTTTTATTGTTTTCTGTACATTTTACATGTAATGGTTTTATTTCAACAGTACATTTTAATTTCCTACAGTTTTTATTTAATTGAGTTTTCAATTGGTCGATTAAATATTTGACAAATTAAATCTTTTAAGTAAATTTTCACATAAAAGCGTAGTAAATGTCCATAAAGTATTTTTTTTATTGAAAAAGAAAGACATTTGAAAAAAATTCTACGCCATTGTTAGTTGATTATAGAATTAGAAACCTTATAAATCTTTTCCAAGTTCCTATCTATAAAATAAAGGAAAATCAAACTGTTTATCATTATACAAAATTGTATAAAAATGCTTTTGTTTTTGGAAGTGTAATTTTTCTGCATATCCGCACTGAAAAAAAACAGCATTTTGAGTAAACTTACATGTTTTATTTCTATTTCCACATAAAAGATATTTTTAAGAAATAGCCTATACAATTTCTGCTAGTAAAGATCTAAAATATCACAAGGCTTTGTCATAAAATGTGAAAATGAGAATCTAAAAGAAGGCATTGATATAGTTTACATTGATGTTAGAAAGCAGAATTCTCGTGCAAGTAATATCATGAATAAATATGATTTTGAATCCTTTCGTTTTCTGCGGTATTTCCGTTTGAGGAAAAACTCTTCAATGAAAATTGGTGCATATAAAAAAATAGTAACATATTTGAATGATTCTCTTTGAGTCTTTTGAGAATGTATAAATATCTAGTATGTAAAATTTAATGTTCATCGTTTGTACGCTCCGAACACAAATTCACAATTTTTAGTTGAATTGCAATATATTTGGTGTTTGCATACTGTTGAAGACTTAGGCAAACATCCCAGTCCACCTTAACCTTTTGTTTACGGCTGGTACAACATGTGGACAACATGTTATGGTACTATATGATACAACGTAAGCCTACGGCTGGTACAACATACGGATCACATGTGATGGTACTATATGATACACTGTAAGCTTACGGCTGGTACAACATATGAACCACCTGTGATGGTACTATGTGATACACCGTAAGCCTACGGCTGGTACAACTTATGGACCACACGTGATGGTACTATATGATACACCGTAAGCAAAGTGTTAAAACATCATTAGACCACCTGTTCAAGAGCAAGCGCGTATGAAAGAGATTTCCTGTACGACCATTGTTGGAATATGCTGATGTTCTTCGCGAGTTTAAAAATGATTTATATCATTATTGAGAATAAAGACTAAATTTACTTTTAGTTTATAGCTCTAAATAAACTGAAAGAATTAATTTTAATATTAATTGTGTGTTCTTCATAATGAATTATTTTTCATTTATTTTATTAGGTTAGACAAAGTATAAAGTTTTTTGCGCACAGTTTTTTCCTTAATAGATCTAGATTCACACTCAATTGAAAAACATATATTTATACTGAAGAAGAACAGAAATTCGCGATATTAATGTTCAAAGGTGCCTTTTTTATACTTGGTTGCGATTTCTTTGTTACATTAAAAGAAAACATATTTGATTTTTTTTCTTTAGATATGGGTTTTTAGATATTGGTCTTTAAATAAAATTGTCTTATACATTTTTTAAAATTCTGGTAATGGAAGTTTTAAAAATTAATTTTATTTATGACTTAGTTAATATAAATTATCCAAGAGGAAAAATAATGTAGAGGTAGGACATGTGAAATTAATAAAAAAGTACATATTTTAATATCAATTACATGGATCTCTACATAGGTTACACTGAGCAAAACTGAGTTATTTGATTCTTCATTGTGTATTCATAATATTACATTGAGTCGCTCGATACATGCTCAATATAGTATTATTGATGTAGTTGAGTTGGACAAGTTAATTTTCTTTAATTTACTAGTTTTTGATTGGAAAAGGTTTGATAAACAAAGTTATTACTGGCTTTTTTAAAGTTCCAAGCACGTAGTTCGAATTAAAAAAAGTTAAGACAAAAAAATTGAGGTTCAAACAAAGATATTACAAGGGATAGCAAGATCGTAATAAAATCTCTTTGATGAGATAAAAAAATGTTCTTGATCTTCTCGTTTAGTTGACATTATATCACGTGAAAACTGTACTGTATTTCTTACATTTCACTTCAAGCCTAAATGAAGTATAAAACTAAGTTAACAATGTGATAATCGCATAAGTAGGGTGCTAGTATAGAGGAAGTTTTCCATTATCAGGGTGGCCACTCAAATCAGGTTTCAAATTTCCCTGATTTTTAAAGGTTTTCCAGACAAAATCTTAAAATTTCCAGGTTTTTGTTTCTTTTTTCTTATAAAGTCTAGGATGTGTACAAGAAAAGTGTCTATATTATAAAATATTTAATTCACAATGTTATTTTTTTTTAACATATCATTTCGAAAAAAATTTTTTTTGACAATTTGGCAAGATTTTTTAATGTTTTGGTACAAAATTTGAATCAAAAATCATATATTGACCAACAAAAGAGTAAAATTAAATATTAATATATAATTGGTTCTTAAAAAAACCTTTTTTTCTTAAATTAAAATATGTTATAATAGGTTTAAATGAAATTTAAAAAATTAGCATTACTGCAACAATTGTAACGATTTGTCGACAAACATTGCTGTTAGCGATTGTAAAAAAATGTGCGATGGGTTGGTTTGCTGAGAAAAAATAATTCACAGATTTCTTTGAATGGGAGTAGAAAAGCTTTCAGAAAAAGAGTGCAATATAAAATCTATTATTATTAAATTATAACCAAATAACTTTTGGAGAATTTATAAAGTTGAAAATACAAAAACATTTTATCAAAATTTCCACTAAAGCATCAGAACAAACTTGAGAAATAAATGGAGCCATTATTGGGCTGAAGCTCAAGGACAGAATTTAAAAACAGAAGTTAATATCCTAATCCCTTTTTCCACCTCCACCAGAATCTTTCCTAAATTGCACAGTCCCATAGCGGTCAAAGGTTTCTATATTCGTTTAGCAACAGTGGGAGAATTTTATGTGGCATTCTAATTTAACAGAGCTGTAATGGAGCAAATTTTGAGGCAAGCAAAGTATTGCTAAGTTGATGATATTTCAACTGTTTGTCAATACATTTCCGTTTAAAAAAAGGGATGAAATAATTTAAATTAAGAAAATTAGTAAATAATTTAAATTAGTGAAATCAAAAAAATTATCAAAGAAAAAATTTCCAGGTCTTCAGTAAAATTCCCTGATTTTTCCAGGTTTTTATTCAAGTTTCCCTGATATTTCCAGGTTTTTTCCAGTATAAAAAAATTCCCTGATAATTCCAGGTTTTCAAGGTTTTCCAGGTGGGCGGCCACCCAGATTATGTAAAAGCCAGAACGGTCGAGAGAGGTTATCCTTTTTATACTTGATGTAGAATTAATTTACTTCAAGTTGTTGGTGCAATAATTTAACAGATGATTACGAAAATATCACTAAAAAAGACATATTTATCTACTATAGGATACCTGTAAGCGATGTCATCGCGGGTAAATCGTGTCATTCGTTTATGCCACGATTCAGAAGCCAATAAGGTTTGATGCACACTAGTGACGACACTTACAAGTATCCAATTAATTCTAATCCGAAAACTAATTCAGCTTGATAATAAACCAAGCCTTATTGTTGTACCGTTAAATCAGATGACATAATCACGTATTCTTCTTTTCGAGTAATAAGCACCCAATTCAGAACGTTGTTGAAAAAAAAAATAATAATTCGGTATTAGAGAGTAACTATTGTTGAGCATACCCACTTGTTCCATTAACCGCTTGATGATATCTTGAAAGGCTGTCATTCTAAATCAACAAGTAAACAAATGCTGCTACTTTTTACTTGAGGATTCAATACCACTATTTAAAATATGACTGGAAAAATGTTTTAAGAGATTCATAGACCTCAGAAAATAGATACAGAAAATATAGGAAGAGCAAACTGTTAAGGAGAACCATTTTCTCTGTGAACCATAAATGTAATCAAGTTGTTACGGTTTATGGGGAAAATGGTGTAGTAATTTCTCTATCAACTAATCTAACCACAGCATGTCTTTAAACAAAGAATTCCGCTTTACACTTTCTTACTTTAAACTTTTCAGCTGTTCAATACTTGTTTTTTCTGGCCGTGACAAAAATAAGAAAGAATTATCAGATGCAGATTTGTGTTAAACGTAATATAAGAAAAAATAGGAATAGTTCTGAAAACTGGCTAGAGGTAGGGCACATGATGATGTGATTATCTTAAATGTGATTATCTTTTTTCATAACCTTTAAAGGTATTTTTCAAGTATTGCGGAACCTGCGTCCTAAACTTACTCAATCTGCCAGTGTGACTAATCAATGTATAGGGGAGAGTGGGGTCAATTGTAACATTTTTTACTTAACTATTTTTAACTAACAAAAAATCCAATATATTATTAGTATTAATTGACAGACGAGTAAAGTAGACTATCCTCTACTAGAAAAAAAAAATAAATACCTGATTTTAAATATTATTACATTAGTTATTAACAATTTTTGACAGTCGTGCAGTTGTTACAATTGTCCCCACTTACGGGGTCAATTGTAACAGTTCATAAATTCAACTAAAACATAGTTAATTATACATATTATCATAGTTGTGATATATTTTTTTATTGATCAAAATAGTAGTGATATTTTAGGAGTAAAAATAATAATGAGCAGAAGCCTAAAGGGTTAAACTTTTAACTTTAAGGGGTTAAAAATTTTAATTTGTGCTGTGAAAGGTGACAAATAAAATAATGCACATGCAACATAATATAAATGATATAGGAAACTATTGGTGGTTCTTAAAGAGTTAAGTAATGGTTTGTAAACATATTTTCAGCTGTTACAATCGTCCCTTTACTTATTGTTACAATTGTCCCCAAGACGCCATTTCAGCTTCATTTGTTAAAAACAATGCTAGTTAATTAGCAAAACTAATCTTTTTTTTCATTGAAATGTTAATTAAAGTGTCCACTTACATATTCGGTTACTAATTTTTATTTGTTTAAACAAAATTACTTTGTTACAATATAATATTCCAACACCAAAAAAAGTACTTACGTAGCATGAAAATATCTTTTGCGATGTAACTCTTTCAAAAGTACATAAAAATGGTTGCCAACAGGGGTGTACATGTATATTTATTAAATACACCTTGTGCGCCACCTAGGAACCAAATCTAGAACCCGACACTCGAAATTTTTGCTCTGTTACAATCGTACCCTGTTACAATGGACCCCACTCTCCCCTACTGTTGTAGATAATGAAGTATAATTCTAACTTTAATAAATCTACATCTTACCGTTTTCTGACCGCTGGAAGTGAGTAACTGGACTGGGATGAGATAACTTTGTCTTCCTCGACATGAACGTCTGGAAGGGAGAGACGGACATAGACGTGGTCCTGGCAGGCTGAGGTGTGGGTGACGGCACTTGGCCGAACAGGCGGCATCCCCGACGTAGTTGGGCAAGATGAAGACAAAAAAGGTTGTGAAGGGTGAGTTCTCTGTGGCTGTTCTCGAAATATGCTAAAATTCTGAAAAAGAAGGGAAAAAAAAAACAGTTTGAAAGGTGCTTATAACAACTAGTTGTTTTTGTTATTTAAAAGTCATCCTACCATTATTTTTATTGACACCGATTATTGTTGCTTAGTCTATTTTTGTTTTATCATGTCATAAGATGTCTAAATTAATTAATGATTTAAATTTAATTTCATCAAGGTTTTCCTTTATGTAAAAAGTATAAGTATCAAAATACGAGAATATACATTTTGTGCTAAATTACAAACCATTTTAAAACTAATAACGTTGTATCCCTTAACAAAATAGATTTTTAAAGAACACTTTTATAGAGTGGTGAAATAAATATCGCTGATTAAAATGTACGACACTTGATTTAAATTTTTCTGGTTAATTTGCAAGTTTATTTTTTTCCTAATATGTGGTATTCATATAAATTCATATAATTGTGTTTTTTTACTATTACTCGTGTGGTGTTTTTTTTTAATCCCTGACTTTACATAAATGTTTTTTTCATTAATTAGTCATTTATGACTTCGTTTAGTTAGATAGAAATGTCAGAGTAAAATTTTATATTTCAAATTGATTAATGCACTTAGTTCAACAGCTGGAAAAGTCTACAGAAATATGCTTTTTTTTAATGCGCATTATTTTAATGTTTAATTTACATTAATGTCTTTATTTTAATGATCTAGGATTCTAAGTAAAAATGAAATGTTAGTTTTTTTTTAAAAGGTAGTAGTTGTGAAAAAACTTGTTACCATGAAAAAAATAAGATACTTAAGTAAGATTATTTTTATGAAATAGAGAAAATAAAGGTGCCGTGACGGGCGTTGCCATTATGTTCGAACGGTTGATTATTCATTGCGTAGGCAGATGAATAAATTAAGAAGAAAAATTATGGATTTGATGAATGAGCTCTAAATCTAATTCTATTACAATTTAGATTAAATCATAGTCGAAAATTCATTTAACTACCTTCTTCTGTCCAATACAGCCTTAGACTATTTCTTCTCTTTTCAGCCGCAGTTCTAAAAATTCTCTCGCTCATGTCGCTCCTCAGCTAGTTGCGTTTTAGTTCGAATTAATCTTTTTAATATGGTTTCTTTCTTCTAAAAATTCTCTTGCTCATGTCGTTCCTCAGCTAGTTGCGTTTTAGTTTGAACTAATCCTTTTAATATTGTTTCATTTTTCTAAAAATTCTCTCGCTCATGTCGTTTTTCAGCTACTTTGTGTTTTAGTTTGGATTAATCTTTTTAATATTGTTTCTTTCTTCTAAAAATTCTCTCGCTCATTTCGTTCCTCAGCTAGTTGCGTTTTAGTTTGAATTAATCCTTTTAATATTGTTTCTTTCTTCTAAAAAAATCTCCCTCTCAGTTCGTTTTTCAGCTAGTTTGCGTTTTAGTTTGGATTAATCTTTTTAATATTGTTTCTTTCTTCTAAAAATTCTCTCGCTCATTTCGTTCCTCAGCTAGTTGCGTTTTAGTTTGAATTAATCCTTTTAATATTGTTTCTTTCTTCTAAAAAATCTCCCTCTCATTTCGTTACTCAGCTAGTTTGCGTTTTAGTTCGAATTAATCTTTTTAATATTGTTTCTTTCTTCTAAAAATTCTCTTGCTCATTTCGTTCCTCAGCTAGTTGCGTTTTAGTTTGAACTAATCCTTTTAATATTGTTTCATTTTTCTAAAAATTCTCTCGCTCATGTCGTTACTCAGCCACTTGTGTTTCAGTTTGAATTAATCTTTTTAATATTGTTTTATTTTTCTAAAAATTCTCTCGCTCATATCGTTCCTCACCTAGTTGCGTTTCAGTTTGAATTAATCTTTTTAATATCGTTTCATTCTTCTAAAAATTCTCTCGCTCATTTCGTTCCTCAGCTAGTTGCGTTTTAGTTTGAATTAATCTTTTTAATATTGTTTCATTCTTCTAAAAATTCTCTCGCTCATGTCGTTTTTCAGCTACTTTGTGTTTTAGTTTGGATTAATCTTTTTAATATTGTTTCTTTCTTCTAAAAATTCTCTCGCTCATTTCGTTCCTCAGCTAGTTGCGTTTTAGTTTGAATTAATCCTTTTAATATTGTTTCTTTCTTCTAAAAAAAATCTCCCTCTCATTTCGTTTTTCAGCTAGTTTGCGTTTTAGTTTGGATTAATCTTTTTAATATTGTTTCTTTCTTCTAAAAATTCTCTCGCTCATTTCGTTCCTCAGCTAGTTGCGTTTTAGTTTGAATTAATCCTTTTAATATTGTTTCTTTCTTCTAAAAAATCTCCCTCTCATTTCGTTACTCAGCTAGTTTGCGTTTTAGTTCGAATTAATCTTTTTAATATTGTTTCTTTCTTCTAAAAATTCTCTTGCTCATTTCGTTCCTCAGCTAGTTGCGTTTTAGTTTGAACTAATCCTTTTAATATTGTTTCATTTTTCTAAAAATTCTCTCGCTCATGTCGTTACTCAGCCACTTGTGTTTCAGTTTGAATTAATCTTTTTAATATTGTTTTATTTTTCTAAAAATTCTCTCGCTCATATCGTTCCTCACCTAGTTGCGTTTCAGTTTGAATTAATCTTTTTAATATCGTTTCATTCTTCTAAAAATTCTCTCGCTCATTTCGTTCCTCAGCTAGTTGCGTTTTAGTTTGAATTAATCTTTTTAATATTGTTTCATTCTTCTAAAAATTCTCTCGCTCATGTCGTTTTTCAGCTACTTTGTGTTTTAGTTTGGATTAATCTTTTTAATATTGTTTCTTTCTTCTAAAAATTCTCTCGCTCATTTCGTTCCTCAGCTAGTTGCGTTTTAGTTTGAATTAATCCTTTTAATATTGTTTCTTTCTTCTAAAAAAATCTCCCTCTCATTTCGTTTTTCAGCTAGTTTGCGTTTTAGTTTGGATTAATCTTTTTAATATTGTTTCTTTCTTCTAAAAATTCTCTCGCTCATTTCGTTCCTCAGCTAGTTGCGTTTTAGTTTGAATTAATCCTTTTAATATTGTTTCTTTCTTCTAAAAAATCTCCCTCTCATTTCGTTTTTCAGCTAGTTTGCGTTTTAGTTTGAATTAATCCTTTTAATATTGTTTCGTTTTTCTAAAAATTCTCTCGCTCATTTCGTTCCTCAGCTAGTTGCGTTTTAGCTTGAATTAATATTTTTAATATTGTTTTGTTCTTCCAAAAAACTAGCACAAACTGGAGTGGATTTTTACAAGCGTAAAATGAATTTTTTACTTTGCACTTTCAAAAAATACTTATTACACGATAAAAATGGCATTTTTAAAAAATTTGAAAAAAAAATCTGATATTAAAAAAATTATACCTATTTTTAAATATATTAGGATGCGGAATTTGTACAATCACAAGCAACAATAGTTTTTGTCAAAGCCAATAGAGATGTCTAGATTGACAACTCTGTATTTACCTATCCACAGGAAAAATCTATCAATAATCAATCAGTTACAGGTGAACCAAAAGGAATACGTTCCTACAGGGATAGGAACACGAAAGTTCAATAGGAGTAGTGCAAACTAAAATTGTTTAAATGGTAATGGAACACTAATCTAATTCAGCTTCTGTCTTGGACATCTCTATAGTCTTAAGTTTTTTTTAAATCATATTGTTGACAATTTTTAAATATAACAATCGTTAGGAAAGGAAACGAAAAAATTTTTTTTGCATAATTTTTTGAATAAAAATAAAAATAGAAATTTACAAAATACATTTGCACGCTAATCTTTTAAATCAAAGCTAGAAAATTAAAATACAAAGCACGTTAAACAGAAAGTTGAATATTTAAATATCGTTGTGAAAATTTTTGTCATATAGGTTTGCAAAATTCCTTATTTTCGTGTAAAAGCAGGCGGAAATAATTTATCTTAATATCCACCTTTAACTAAACAAAACACATCAGAAACTAAAATTAATTTATATCTCAAAAATTTACTTTAATACTATTTTAGATAAAAATTTCTTAACTTTACTTGATTTTTGTTTTCACGGGAACAGGTGACAAGCTAAGTTGCTCGCTTTGCGGCTTATTAAAGCTCATCTACCGCCCACGCTGTGCATCGATTACTCTTCTGGGTTAATCGATATCAGTCTGTTGCAGCTGAGATGCCGGGGGTCTTTTTATGTTATGTATAAAAGAGAAGAGGCTTTCTTTCACTCCATGTTTGCATTTTTTTTCCTGTTATCTTTTTTAAGACCTCAATGTCAAGGAAAAAAAATTTAAGTGTATTAAGTTAATTTCGCATGTTCGTGAAAAGTGTCAAAAGACTGGCACGTGCTTTTTACTCTTAAAGAAAAATGTCTTCCGCTGTTATTTTTTTTTTGTTTTTATTGTCTTAAAGATAAGCATGAAGGGAAAAAAATGATTTTCTTTATACTCTTTTTTTTGTAAGTAATATTTTTTTATAAAGTATAGAGATATTGTAGGGATTATTATATTAATTGTGAGGGGATGATACTTAATTACTGATAATAGTTTGAAAAAAAAAAGATAACATGACCTTTTGGGAAAATAAAAGATTGCAGTATTCAATTGATATTTTAGTAAACATGATATTTTAAAAAAATTAAATATCTTGTATTTCTGGAAAATTAAAATTTTTATTTAATTTATTTTACAAAAACAGATTTTTAATTAATAGAATTTGAATGTATACCCATCCTATATAATTTTTACAAATATATGCTCAAATTTTATATAAGTGATAAAAAATAGAACATATTATATAAGTGTAAATGTGAAATATTTTCACATTTAATACTTTCATTTCTTTAAGTATAGTTTCATTAAATGATAGAGAAGCCAGTTTAAATCAAATCAAATCGTTTTATAAACTCTTAGATTGGTAAACAAAATAATAAGAGTACTAATAATAGGAACAGCATTTTTCTTATAACAGCACCCTATGAAAATATGATAGGTCAAACATTATAGCATACTTTTAAAAAACATATGAAATTTTTTAAAAAAGCAGGTATTTTTATTCATGCCAAATTGCACTAATTAAAGTGAGAGCTAAATTCTTGAAGTTGGAGTTTTGCTTTGAATAGCAGCCTATTCTATTCTAAGCTATTAAGCAGTTTTTTAATTCAATATGCATATTGTGAAACCGTTTTCGCATTTTTAAAAAGTAAGGTAGCTAATTAAGTGTTTAATTTTTAATGAGCAAGCCTTTCTACAACTGCTGTTTTTTAAAATTTTCTAATTACCAGAGAGTGTATGTAAATTTTTGATGTGGATACAGAAAATGTAATTTTATATTTTGACCATTATCATAAAAAATATTCGAGCAAGTTATGCATGCAAAAAAGCAATTATATTAGGGATGGATGCTGCACTGAGAGAAAATTTTTTCATCCTAAAATTAACTTAAAATTTAGCTCATAGTTTTGTGTGACAACTGTACTTTGTAAACATATAGTTTTTTCTCGTCATTTAGGATCAATTTTTAGTTTTATCACCTATAAATTTCCATAAAAGGATTTGACAATTGTTTAAATTAAACATATTGAATAATTCATTAAAATATCGATAATTCAAAATAGTCAAATAATTAGATGATTGGATGTAGAAATGGGGATAATTTATTACATTCTAAATATTTAAAACTTAGTTTTATATAAAATGATTAATTTATCGGCTATATACAAAATATTATAACATTATTCAAATTATAAGATTATTTAAAAAATGAAATCATGTGTTATAAATTTATTTAAAACCAAAACGTTTGTTTCGGATTTGAATAGTTTGAACTTCAGTAATCATTATAATATCTTGAAGAATTCAGAGTTGAGTATATTTTGTTTTCTCTTTAAGTTCAGTTGTACGTCTATCCTATTCATTTTTAAAGACAATTGAATTAACTTTAATTTTGTTTTATATATAAATGCGGGAGAATAAAATAATATCACATAAAGAGACATACAATGGATTCAGTAATATAATGAAGTATATCACAATATTAAAGAGAAAAAAAGGAAGATTCATGAGGAAATTAAAAAAAGTTACAAGAATTCAGAACGATTTTAAACCAGTAGGGTTGAAGAACAAGATTAAGCATAATAGGCAACAATAGTTGGAAACTAGAAAAAAATGAGTTATGGGTCTAGGAAGAGACTTTAAGATGTTACAAGATTAAAAGAAAATTTATTTCAAAACATTAGGAAAAATGGTATCGAAGAAAAGCTGTTAATCGTATCATGGGAATTTTTTTAAAAAGTTGTGGAATGATTCCTAGAAGTCTAGAATAGTGAATGAGATAAAGTTTATTCTTGTACCTTACTGCGCTTGTCTAAGCAGAATACAATTGCGGTAAAACCCTTTTTTCCTCTCGTCATAACAGTATTTAGAGTGAAATTATAACTTATAAAAAATTATAGATGGTTAGATGTAAAGGTGTTTGGTTAGCTTCTAGCACTAATTGCACTTTAAAAAGAACTCAAGTTGGTTATTTCTTGCATAAAAAATAAAAAAAGCATTAAAAAAATACACGCATTGCAGGTAGGATACATCAAAAAGATATTGTTCAACCCAATAACTGGTAGCTTAAGTATTTTATCTCGCAATTTCTTTATTTTATTGCTTTTATAAAGTGAAAAGATATTTGCATCACCTTGCAGCAAAACGATAAAATTTTTATTGCTTATAAAAAATATTTTATGTATTGTAACTTAAACTTTTTATGTTCTGTAATTTCAGTATCATTTCAATATTTTATTTCTAAGACTTTTTATAACCAGTTGCTGAATGTATCAATCCATCAAAATCAAAAGTGAATTTTTCCATCTATCATTTCAAGGTTTTTGCTTCAGTAATTCTTAGAAACTTTTATTTATTTATTATGTTTTATTGGCATCAAGCACAATAAAAAAATGAAAGTTTAACAAAATGAAAGAAGCTCATGAAAACGTGCACTTATAATATTTTTCTTTTCAGATTTTTGTAAACATATGGGCGTTTTCCAAGTTTTTATTTATTTTTTTCGTAAAAAATATAGTTGATGCTTAAAGGTTTCTGCATGAAAATAATAATTTTAGATAAAAATATTTTTAAAAATTGCGTAAACTTGCTCTTTTTCTTCTCATTTTTGTAATAGGATGTATATTGGTTGAATGTTTTTACTACAGTTGCTGAAAATATGTCTTGAAAATAGGCATTTAATTTAAATTGATTAAACAAAACGGTTGATATTTTCGATGTTAAATATGGCAAATTTTTGTTTGTGCTTAAAGTTCGCCAAAAGCAATAAAAACTGTTATTCTTATTTACAAATTAGGAACTAAAACGTGATAAAACGTGATTTTCTTAGTCATTATAGTATCCTTTTACTTGCTTAATTGAAGAACTTAATTGATAGAATGAACTACGATCAGATACTACACATCCAACTTGAGTCGATAGCCTTAGGGGCCGTTCAAAAAGTACGTACACAAAAATGGAGAAATTTTAAACCCCTCCCCCCCGTTCGTACATTACCGTACATAAGGTCTTAATCCCCCCCCCCCTTAGAGTACGTACATTTTATTAGTCTACCTCCCTTTTTCATAAAAATTGAAATAATTATGTTTTAAATAAAATTAAATATTTACTTAAGGAGTGTGTAGGATGAAGTCAAATTTAAATTTGGTGTATGTTTATAAAGTACGTACTTTGTATAATACCTCCCCCCCTCCCCATCGTACAAAACCGCACATAATAGCAAATCCCCTCCCCCCCCTTCGGGATGTACGTACTTTTTGAACGGCCCCTTATAGTCGTTTTCTTTTTTTGAGGGGGGGGGGGGGGGAGCTGATATGGAAGTATCTTATATACATATGAAAATGAAAGACTTAAATAATACATTATTAGTATGTTTCTGAAAAAGAACACTTTCCTTGTATACCATTACTATTATTATTATTTATAATTGGGTACAAATGTTCTTTGCTAAATACTTGTGAAGTCACAGTTAAAATTAAAAGGGCTGATAAGTGTTACGCATAAATTGATTGCACCTAATTGTGAAATAAAGTAATATACATTTTTAAAATAGTCAAACCTCGCTATAGTGAACACGGTTTATAGTGAACTCCCGGATATAGTGAACGAAATGTTCGGTCTCGTGCCTTGCTATACACGGATAATGTTATTTTTTGTGGATATAGTGAACCAAAAAAGTGAGGAAGTTGGATATAGTGAACTTTTTTCTGTCTTCGACTGATTTTTTTAAAATTTTTTTTGTAATAATTTTGAAATTTCTACTTCAAATTAAATACATATACCGATTTTCAAAACCATCTATAGAGGGGAATGTAGCGATACGCATTTTTTCTTGTTTGCTTTTTTTATCTCACCTTCCCATCCCTAAACAAACTAAGCAGATGTTTCCAACCCAGGCAGACGATGCACCTGTAAGGTGTCAGCGGGATCAATATGCATTTTTTTCAGAGGGAATGAGTAATTATTCATTATTGGTCAAAGATTTGGACACTAATATGTGTTGATATGGCCAGCATTTCAACTCCTTTTTGCTCTCAGTTCAGTTAAAATAAATCCTGCAAACAAGTGTATCAAATTTAACTATGGTTAGCAGTAAACGTAAAACGTTCTCCATCGATAAAATGGGCATAATCAGAAAAATTGAAAATGGATGCAGTCAAGCTGATATTTGTAGGGAATATAAACTATCCAAATCTGCAGTTTGTAACATATGGAAAAATAGACAATTAATAATTTCTGCTCATGAAAAAAATTTAGATGGTGGAAAAAAGTTGAGAAAAGCAGATCACAAGGATAATGAAGAAACATTGCTGAAGTAGTTCACCAATCGAAGAAGCCGCAATCTTCCAGTATTTGGCAAATGTCGATGAATTTGCTAAGCGATTTCATGAAACTACTTTTATGTGCTCGAATGGCAGGTGAGACAGGTTTAAAAGGCGGAATAACAGAAATTCACGAAAAATTATCTGAGAGTCCGGAAGTGTTTCCATATCTAATGGGGAGGATTGCTCATCAGCTAAAGATTACTAATTTTTTTGTACGCAAGACGAAGAGTAATGAAAAATAACGCATTATTTGCTGCTACATAATATTTTACAGTGATTTATTTGAATAATGTGTAATAAAAGGGAGGAGTTAAGGAACTATTAGTTAAATTGACTGCGTAACGGATATAGTGAACTCCCGGTTATAGTGAACCGAAACTTCGGTCCCTTGATGGTTCACTATAGCGGGGTTTGACTGTATAAAAAAATTACTAAGAATATAAAATGCCTTTTTCAATGATTTTAAAGTTCCAAAAGTTGTCCCTTTAAAACTGTAAGATGAACAATTGAGCCTATTTATGTATTGGTATTATGAGTTAGTGAGTTTAAATAATTTTATTAGTTTCAAATAAGTTGCGAAAATTAACCAACAATTTATTTAATTCTATAAATCTAATAATTATATTCTTTATTTGTTAAAGGAAAAATGATTGAGGTGAGGTTGAAACGAACTATAGAAATAAATTTAAACAAATTATTAACTTGTATAATAAATAAATATATATATATATATATATATATATATATATATATATATATATATATATATATATATATATATGTGTGTGTGTGTGTGTGTGTGTGTATACATTATGACGACCCTGCTAATAACATGTAGGACCATCTTTAGCCCTCTAAACTGCTACCATGGCATTGATTCCACAAGGTGCTGATAGGCAGTCTGAGGTATCTAGTACTAAGCGTTCATATCGAGTACACTAAATATCAGCCATCGAAACAAGTACTTTTGCCTTACGCATCAGAGAGCAAATAATAAAACCTTGATTAAAAAATAAACTATGAATTAAAAAGCAAAGTTAATAAAAAAAATGTACTTATTCGTACAGGGCATATAAAGATATCGCCTTACTCTTAATTTCTCATCAAGGTATTGTAAGAATTCTATTTGATTTTAAAATTTCGGTGTTACTTTGCTATCGCTGGTAAAAGTATTTCGCACAAAATTCAAATGTTGAAGGGTCATGTGTTAGGCACTAAATATACTTTTTATAATTTGTAATAATAAATTTATATTTGCTAATAATATTTGGTAATTATTAAAACTGTATTAATACTGAATAGTTTTAATATGATATTGCGCACCTTCTCGAAAGGGATTTGTATTGAAGAAAGTTATATGATAGTTATAAATTTTGACTATCATAATATAACAAATGGCATCATATTATACATTTTGACTATCATAATATAACAAACTAGGAGGCTCCGCCCCCTGCTCGCTAACGCTCGCCAACCCCCGAGAATTGCTACGCAATCCTATGTGGTTCACGCCGTGAACCATGGCTCACTGCTCTCGCTCGCCATTGAACACAATGCTCTAGCATAAAGACATAGTATATTATCGTCAAAGACATAGTATTGTACTTATGTAGAAGAGTTCTATCAATGTTCTTATTGGCTTTTAAAAAAGTATAATAGCTATTTAGATTGTACATGGTGAAAAAATCAAAACATTAGCTAAATGAGAAACATATTAGCAAAATAAATTATCAAATATAGCAGTTACTCACCTAAATTCAATTAAATGTGTATAATAAATTAGTTAATGCTAGAAATTCTGAAAGTTTTAGAAAAAAAATTTATTATTTAAAAATATAAACTTTGAACCCTAACTTTTCCTTGTGAGATAATAACCCTCAAAAAGTCTTTCATTTTCAAGAACACAAAAATTTGTTTTATCGCCAAATGAAATATTTTTTGGTGATCAGCATTATTGAAATCAATTTCTATATTAATTAACATTTGTGATAAAGTACATAACATTTTAGAACAAAATAAGGATGTCTTACATACAATAAATTAAAATGCATGACTGTTAGCATTACCCGAGAAATACCGCATGGAGGTCGTCATGCTGCATTTCTAATCGGGGAGTTTTGATTTTGGCAGTTCCCCTTGCCTACTGCCAATAGAAGTTTCAATAAAATTTTTTCCAAAAAACATTTTTTTTCTGCAAAGCTCTAAGAAATTAACGCTAAGCATTTAAAATTTCTTTGAGAACACAATTATAGATTTGGCATCTTGGAGCAATTACTGAATGGCTGTCAAATGACTTAACTCTTGACAGGCCAACATAAAATTGTCCATGACTAAAAACTTGTTTAGTCAATACTAAACTGATTTTCTCAAAAGTCTGGCCTTGTGACTTATTCATAATCATGGAGAAGGCCAGCCTAATTAATTCCTAATTGAGTTTAAATTAAATATTATCATGTTTTTAGGGCATGAATCTGAATTGAACAACCTGATAATGCTCACTCTGGTTATTGTTTCCGTTTTTAAAAGCGCTATATGTTGAGCCACCTCATGTGACATTTGCCATGTGACATTTTTAGCAACAATCATTGGTTGATTTTCTAACGTTGCCATTCGGGGCTTTGTAATGAGGCTTTTTTTTGGTGCCGTGTAAGAGAAATATATATATAGATGGCATCATATTATAAATTTTGACTATCATAATATAACAAATGGCATCATATTATAAATTTTGACTATTATAATATAACAAATGGCATCCTATTATAAATTTTGACTATTCATAATCATGGCCTTGTGACTTATTCATAATCATGGAGAAGGCCAGCCTAATTAATTCCTAATTGAGTTTAAATTAAATATTATCATATTTTTAGGGCATGAATCTGAATTGAACAACCTGATAATGCTCACTCTGGTTATTGTTTCCGTTTTTAAAAGCGCTATATGTTGAGCCACCTCATGTGACATTTGCCATGTGACATTTTTAGCAACAATCATTGGTTGATTTTCTAACGTTGCCATTCGGGGCGTTGTAATGAGGCTTTTTTTGGTGCCGTGTAAGAGAAATATATATATAGATGGCATCATATTATAAATTTTGACTATCATAATATAACAAATGGCATCATATTATAAATTTTGACTATTATAATATAACAAATGGCATCATATTATAAATTTTGACTATCATAATATAACAAATGGCATCATATTATAAATTTTGACTATTATAATATAACAAATGGCATCCTATTATAAATTTTGACTATCATAATATAACAAATGCCATCATATTATACATTTTGACTATCATAATATAACAAATGGCATCATATTATAAATTTTGACTATCATAATATAACAAATGGCTATTATAATATAACATATCAAACTTAAATTTTTACAAACGGCTGCGACCAATAGCATCATGCCAAGTGATGCTAAATACGTTCAATCTTTATTCTGACGGGATGAACTACGAAAAACGTCTTTTGCTTATTTAAATAACGTAAAGCCAGTGGAAAAGGCAATAAATATTAATAAATAAAAATAGGGAAATATTTTAACTTTATTGATTGTGTCGATATATGTCTTCCAATTTTGTGCATGATTCAGTAGTATAATTCAGTTTTGATTTTTGATTTATTGCTTATATTCTTTTTTTCATTCACCTCGTACGAAAAAAGAGTATTCAGCTAGTATTACATAGAACTTAAATTATTAAAAAAACTTAAACTGTCTATAAATGTAGTATTCGTTCCATAACTCAAAAAAGAAATTCTTAATATAAGTCAAATCAAAGGTGTTTGATTAAAAAAATTGACCTTAGTTAAAATTTCTGCTTACTAAATAAGACCTAAAGTTCTAAATATTTATATTAGCTAAATTTATTTTTATTTCAATGAATCTAGTTCTAAGTTCTTTATTTGTCAAAGAAAGTAATTGATATTGTAACGAACAATATCAAGAATTAAATATGAAAATAGAAAAAAAATATAAATGGAAAGGTCTATAAATGTTTCACGCGTTAGTTTTTGTTATTTCTGTATTAAATAAAGCTTCAAATTTTAAATATTTATGATAACTAAATATTTAATATTAGTTTAATAAATCAAACACCAAAATCGTTATTTTTCAAAGAAAATGGGATTGGGCTTAAAACATATTATACAACATAATTTTTACAAAGAAACATATATATATTTTAAATGTTAGTTATTAGGTAACTACGATGAGCAAAAATTAAATTTTTAAAGATTTTTATTAATTAAAAATTTAATATTTATCCAATGAATCAAATATCAAATTCTTTATTAGTACAAAAAAAGTGATTGAGGTTGAAACAAAGTATACTAGAAATTGCACGTGATTTCTTCGATATTAAATAAAACCTAGAATTCCAAATATTTATAAAAACTAAAAATGCAACTTTAGTTAAAAAAAAAATCAAAATTCTTTATTTTTGAAAATGAAATTGCCTGAGATCGAAGCGATTTATCCGAAAGAAACTCATCTAAATAAAAACATATATCCTTCAAAATTCCAAAGTGGCTCATTGGTGTTTGTTTTTGGATAAAAAAAAGATGGAAGTATGTTTTCTTCTTCTCTGACAGAAAGAAGGAGTGAGAAACATTCGTGGCATCTTTATTGCTGTTTAAGAAGAATGGGAAATCGTTGGGAGCAGGATCGTTGTTATGGAAACCGGATGTCGGGATTTTCCTTATCTGCTATCCAAAAGTATCTCTAGGTGAAAAGTTGTGAAAAGGGGAGAGCATTACTGTTTTGCTGATCAAATATCATTTAAATTCTTAACTCCAATGAGGCTTACTTTGGATTGCAAAAAGAAATGAATTTTAATGATAGAAATATTGTTAAAAAAATAAGACAATTGGCAATACCAGGGGTCTGTCCAGACATTTTGTGAAAGGTCCGTTTGTGTAAAATTGTGGTGAAATTACTTGTAATTTGTAAATATAAAGTAAACGTTAAGTCACATTCTTTCAATTAGGGTCCTGCTTTTGGGAATTTGTGAAAATAGGGTCCTGTTATTGCAAAAATCTTTTTCAAGGAGTTTTTAAATTGTAAAGACATACAAGATTATGCTCAACACTGTAAAATTATAATTAAAAAAATTATATTTTAAAAAATAAACAGGAATTGCTGCTACTAAATTAGATCAGCAACATGCAAATATTTGGTATTTAGCCTATACTGCTGAACGCAGAATATTCATTTCGGACGAATTAAGGAAGAAGCGTCTGCCGAAGACAAAACTTAGTTCGTCTTTCTTCCCCTCCCCCTGGGAAGGGCTTTTTCGATTAACAAAACAATAATGAAGATAGACAAATTTATGAAGGGTCCGATTAAAAGATAAATTATTTTGTGAAGGGTCCATTAACGGTCCCAAATTTCTTCTAAACAGACCCCTGAATACTAAGCGAGTGATTCTTTAGGCAGAAATTTTTTTAAATTGAATTAATAAATAATAAAAATATATCAATAATTTTTTAGAAAGCTATTTACAAGGACTATGTAGTACTAAAAATTAATTTTGTATTGTATACAATTAAACGATTAGCAACTAACGGTAAACTAAACGAGCATTCATACATCGGCTAAAAAGGCATCAATGTTACGATAATAATCAAGAACTCCACCGTTCAGCTATTGCAATAAGTTAATGTACAGAAAGCCAAATGGTAATTTTTTCTTTACCATAAATGCTTACTATCATTCGTAAACCTGCGTAGAATTGTATTTTTGGGTGATTTTCTCCAACACCAAAAAATCTTCTGTTTATAATCTTACTGCAACACAATGCTTTTCAAGTATTTAAAATTCATAAATTTTTCAATTTTCTGTCAGTTAAATGCTTTACCTTTAACTATATACCTATTCTCTGGTATCCTATCTAGATAACCTCTGTCAGATTAAATCATCACTATTTTACCAAGTTTGTCATTTATCCTACTGAAGGTTGTGACACCAAAACGTTTATAGGTTTTAAGACATATTTGTTATTTTAACCATTGTTTTTAAGGAAATTTAATAATACCACAAATAATTAGTTTTGTAACTTATTAATGCATACATACTTTATTTTTTAATATTAAAATAAGTATACTATACATGCATGCAAAATTTAAAAAAAAAATGGTTTTCTTGCTTTTAGTTCATTACGCAAAAATATTTGCACTAACCCCTTAGCTTGGATAGATGGTAATATAATTAACGGCCTGCTTCGAATTGACACTCTGGTTAGCCAATAGCCAAGTCTGGTTAGCCAATAGTTTACCAATTTATTTCAAGCCTATATTTTTCATTGTTGCACAACAAGAGAATAAAACACATAATTAAACAGAAAATCTGCCCACTGATGTTTTATTCTCGGTTTCCACGGTTTTCTTTTCTTTGCCTTTCACCTTTATTTCCTACCTTAGTTGCCAACTTTACATTTTATGCTTAATATCACATTTTTTCCTGATTCACGTCAGATATGCCCAGAGAATGGGCACCTGTCTAGCCTTAATACTATCTTCATAGATTTTTGAATTCAACGACATTTTTAAAAAAGTATATCTTTCCGTTTCAGTTTCTTTGGATTATATATTTGAAGATTATAACCTGCTTTCTAAAATCTAAGCGGCCTTTTTAGACAATTTTGTATGCTAAAATATACATTGTTTTAAAAATATAGAATATTTAAAAATATTTTTTTTTGTACAAATATTCCAGCCTTAAAAATAATTTGGAGATATACCCCTATTTTGACTTGATTATAGTAACTTTGCCAGTAAGATTTGTATTTAAGCATTAAAAATTTTTTTTAAGCTTATTGAAAGTGCATTTTTTGCTTCATATTTCTTTGACGCATAGAGTAGCATTGAAAACTCGCATTAAATGAGTATAAAACAAATAATTATTTGCTAAGCTAGTGAAAATTTAATTATGATATTGTTGAAAGAATTCCATTAAATCATTCATTCACAAATTAACTGTATTCTAAAGATTTACTGAACTTCTGGTAGCTTTTAAATAGATTTTAATAGAAAAATAAATACTCAAAATATTTAAAAAGATATATTTTTTTTGAAGAATTAAAAGGAAATTCTAAAACACAGTACGTATTTGTCCTTGGTACAAGTCTTTAAAAACAATAATCATTAGTTAAGAAAGGAAAAGAAACCTTCCATTTTAATGGTTGATTTTTCCTTTCAAAAGCATACCTCTGACATTTACTTTAGTTGTCTTTGATGATGCATCATGTGCGTGTCACTAAACTAATGAGTTGGTTTATAATAAGAAACCCTAAAATTAATGCTTGAAATATGTCAACGTGAGAGGTCTGATTTTTTCTTTAAAAAATTTAATTATAAGTAAATAAAATAGCATATGGTAAGATGGTGTTTCTAATTTCCTTTATAACTGCAAAATTGGATTAAACAAACACTAAATCATTGCCATAAAATTAAGAAATTCAGTAATAAATGTTATTTTATTTGATTGCGAGAAAGCATTTGATGTGTGTCAGAAGTACAATAATTAAAAAAGTTAGTGGTTTTATTAAAATAGCATTTCGGTGCATAAGTAATAGCTAATGAAAAGTTTCTAAGAAAACTAATTATTTAAGAAATTTTTGAGAAACTCCTCTTCTATTCAATTTTCTGTTTATGGTTTTATTAAAGTCGTAGTTTAGTACATAAGTAATAGCTAATGAAAAGTTTCTAAGAAAACTAATTATTTAAGAAATTTTTGAGAAACTCCTCTTCTATTCAATTATCTGTTTATGGTTTTATTAAAATTACATTTCAGTAGTACATAAGTAATAGCTGATGAAAAGTTTATAAGAAAAAAAATTATTTAAGAAATTTTTGAGAAACTCCTCTTCTATTCAATTTTTTATTTATGGTTTTATTAAAGTCGTATTTTAGTACATAAGTAATAGCTAATGAAAAGTTTCTAATATAACTAATTATTTAAGAAATTTTTGAGAAACTTCTCTTCTAATCAATTTTCTGTTTATGGTTTTATTAAAGTCGCATTTCAGTACATAAGTAA
Source organism: Parasteatoda tepidariorum (assembly GCF_982258835.1). NCBI lineage: Eukaryota > Metazoa > Arthropoda > Arachnida > Araneae > Theridiidae > Parasteatoda > Parasteatoda tepidariorum. Next base: position 81,964,230 of record NC_141755.1, read on the forward strand.
TAGCTAATGAAAAGTTTCTAAGAAAACTAGTTATTTAAGGAATTTTTGAGAAGCTCCTCTTCTATTCAATTTTCTGTTTATGGTTTTATTAAAGTCGTATTTTAGTACATAAGTAATAGCTAATGAAAAGTTTCTAAGAAAACTAGTTATTTAAGGAATTTTTGAGAAGCTCTTCTTCTATTCAATTTTCTGTTTATGGTTTTATTAAAGTCGTATTTTAGTACATAAGTAATAGCTAATGAAAAGTTTCTAATATAACTAATTATTTAAGGAATTTTTGAATATTTCATTAAAATTTAAACAATATAGTGGTTTTATTAAAATTCCATTTTAATACATAACTAAGAAAACTAGTTGTTTGAAAAGCTAATCTTTTATTTATTTTGCGAAATCATGTTTGAAAACTGGATAAAATGGGTTGTAAAAATATGATTTAATTATATTTTTTGTGCAGAAACTTCTTACTTCAAAATAAGAGTATGTAGAACTAAATTCGTAACATAATGCTGCAGCATTTTAGATGTTTAAAAGCAGCTCTATATGGCAAAAGAGAAAAAAAATTTAATAGAAAAATTTTTGAAAAAATATGTGAAGTTATTTTTTTAAGTTTTGAGTTTTTTTCTCATGTGCATAAAATATTTTTGGATAAAACTTTGCTCCTTAAGCAAAAATAAAATTATAAGCAAATTATAAACTTAAATTGAGTTCTGATTTAAGATATTATGTTTACAAATTGCAAAATTTTTATTTTTTTGTTTTAAAAAACTTTCTTTTAATTTGGAGCTTTAGCATAACCTAAACTTTGAATTCTTGATAGAAATTAAAAATCTAAAAATTCTGTATAAATATTGCGTCTAATTTTGCATTTTTGAAAACAATTTCTTTACAAAATCTATCAAAAATTTAAGAAAGGATAACTAAATAAAACTATATCATTAGCTTCATCATATAAATTGTTTTTGAAAAACTTCTCTTTAAAAATCTTGTAATTTATATCAGTCATTAATAATATTTAAAACAGAGTATTTCGAGTATTTTAACAAACTAAAAGAATCAATGCATATTAATAAAAACAGAATATTATAATTAAAAACAGTATATTCTGATAAAAGATGCTCATTATCTATTTCTGATATGCGTTCAAGTCATAAAGGAACGAGAATCAATTCACCAACAAGATTTTAATGATTTCTGACGTAGGTTTTAGGCACATTCGCTTAATTGGTATTATTTCTCCAATCTTCCAATCGTTTTCAGGTGCATTGGTTTTTTAATTTCACTTCTTGTAACAAATTAGTTGCTAATAAGATAAATTGTGGCCTAAAAATGCACGCAACTTTACAAGATAGTTCTTAAAGTTATCTTCTTTTTAAATCGAACTTTTTTTGCCTGTGTCAATAAATAAATAGATGCATTAAGCTATATTATGAGAAATCTATAATAAGCAAAAAGTACTATAGAACAAGTATTTAGAAATGGCATTTTGGGAATTAAGTCTCATTTAATTTTAATAATGACATTTAGTAAAGGTTCCATTGCATTCATATACAAGCAGAATGCATTTTAGGTTGTCTAGCCTGCTTATTACACTTCAAATTTTTTTTTCGCACTGAATTTGCGGAGAATTTTGATTAAAATTTTTCAAAAATATGTTATTTGCATGCAGAAATACAACAATGCAATAATACATTTCTGTGCATTTTAAATATGATTTTTAATGCTTGCGGAAAGAAATCTTTCTTTTCTTCAGAGAAAAAATTTTCTAAATTGCACAAAACTATAAGTTTATTTTAATTCAGCAGAAATAAATTATTATAAGTAAGACAGAAATTAAAAGTATCAAATTATAAGTCGTATCTTCAACGAAATTCTAAAAAATGCGTAAAAATAGAGTGAAAAAGTTAAATAAGTATCTTTGAATAGTTTTTGAGATATTTAAGTTTACAGAGTTTTCTGTATAACAATAAATTTTATTAAAAATATCATAAGTATGATACTTGCATCAAAGTTTTTGTATGTATACAAGTTATAAATAAGTATACAACTTAAATACATGTATACAAGTGTACAACTGAAATACTTGTATACAAGTAAAATGTATACATGCATGGATACATGTATAAATCATGTATACTTGCATTAGTACTGATCACGATGTATTTTAGGTAATCTAAACTTCTTATAGCACTTTTAGAGTAATATTAAGTTAAGTTTAATAAGATTAGTACCTAATGTTACATTTACACTTCAACGGTAGATAAAAATACTATTGCCAACATAGCTTGTAGACAAAAATAGTTATAACTACCGAATATGATTGTTTAAGTTAATTTATTACAACGTTGCATAATACATATGATACCTAACTTATTTTCAATATGTAAAAACGTTGTGTAAAATAAGCTTTATTAACTATATTAGTTAGATAAATTACATATTTTTTTATAATATTACATTATAAAAAATATGTAATTACATATTATGCAATATTAAATTACAATTACATTTTATAATATTAAATTACATATTTTTTTAAAATATAGTCTATAAATCTGTGCCATACTTTTTCATAGGAGGAATATTGCCTACAATATATTAATATATGCAAAATATTTTTGAATGTAAAATGCACTTAGAAAATTTACAATATATTTTAAGCATTTAATCTGTTTTAAATAATCAAATAAAAGATTCATTGAAAGACACTTTTAACAGTTAAAACTATTTTACATATTCATAAATTAAATGTTCATGAATTAAAATGCTACTGTATTTGGGGATTCTTTATAGTAGAATACCTTTTTAAAATATATTAAAACTAAAATACACTATTTTATAAAAATAAATCAAGTATTGTGATAAAATCCAAAAATTAGATTCGATCAAAAATTTGTATTTAACTTTTGATTTTAAACTGCACAAAATGCAAAACGTAATTTAACTAACATTTAAAAAGAAACACCAAAAGTGAAAAATAAAAACTACAAAATGAATGCCGAAAAGCTATATGAATTTACCCCATACAGTTATCGTGTGATACTATTTCTTATTTAAATAACTAAATGAGAAAATCTGAGCTAGTGTTTAATAAAATAAAAAAAGTTGACATAATTTAAACCTTCGTAAATAATTCTTATCTAAAAAAGTAGTTACGTCTGGAAGATAAGCTTTTTTATTTTTACAAGGAAAATTTTATTTTTTAAGAACTAAATAGAAATAGTATACATTAGACTTTTCTTATCTTACTAAGCTTTGAAAATGTGTTCCATGCTTTTTAAATATTTTTTGAATGAGCTATTTGAAATCTTGATAAAATCACCTTTAGTTATTTTTAAACTAAAAAAAATTTTCGATAAAAGTTTCTTGTTGTATATTTACTGTATTTCTTCTAAATAAGAATACGAGGAAATGAAAATTTCATGTCCCTAAGCCATTAATACATTAAGTTGAGGTGAATTTTGGATAAAGAAGCTGATAAATTGAATTAATATTGAAGATTTACTTAAAAATGAATAAAAAAACTTAAAAAAAACAACAGCATATTTTTTGCTTACAGTTCTCTATATAAACATTTTGTTCAGATACAGATAGATATTTAGTACAAGTATTCTTAGTACTAGTTATAAGTTCCAAATAAATAAAACTTAAATTGACAAATAAGTGTGGAAGTGGTGTAAATATGCCATGAAAGTAAACCAAACTATTTTATCATAGTTCATTAATGGGTACAAAATAAATAAAAAATGTGCCATCTGATAGTTTTGTTATTACTTCATTGCATTAAAATTTTATGGTCATTATTTTTGTTTCCTCAAATATCCTTATAAAGAATAGCTACATATGCAATTTTTTAAAAACTTTCACGAAGTGTTTAAAATATCGTTAGCGGATTTGTTTTTATATTTTTAAATTTAAATGCTTTCGTATTTGTTATAATAAACTAAATATTCATCAAATGAAGGCCAGTAGGTTAGTTCCTTAACTGTTTACTTTTTTCTTCAAGTAAAACATTTCTAAAGATTATACTTCATTGCTGTATTATACAAATTTCGATTAACATTAATTATTCTAAGTATACTATGAAATATGAACTAAAAAAAAGAGTTTATCCTGAATGAGGTTTAAAATTAAAACGTGTGATAATATGCATACTTATAAATTCAGCTTATTTATTTTAAAAGATTTCTTTCGTTGTTATTTGGTAAAACAGTTTTGTGTTTAAACTATTTAGGCGAAAATTTATAAATACTTATTCTGCATAAACTTTAGCTTGATTACATTATTGAAACAAATAACAACTTCATTATTGATCTAAATTTTAGAAACATTAAAACTGTAAAAACATAATAGTCCATCTGGGCAACTTAAATCATTTTTCCTTTTTACTAAATTAAATGATTTTAGATGTACATTTTTAAAATGTCAAGAAAATTTCAGATGTATTCTTGAAATTTAGGCGCATTCAGTATAATTTTTTTTAAATATTATGTCAAAGGGATATTTCCTAATTACTTTACTTCATTTATTATATTTTCATGTTGATTTTCTCAATTAAAAATTCTTTGTTGTTTCTTGAATGGGGTAACAAATGTCTCCAAACTTTTCACAGAAAACTAACTTTATTAACTTAAATAAACTTTCAATCACTTTCCTCACTTTCTCAATCTCCCATAGTCAGATTGAGAAAGTGAGGTTTAAAGGGACATTTGAATAAATGATTGAATAATGACTTTTGATTTTTCGTAAGTGATAAAAAAACTGTTTTTTATTTTATTATGTAACTTGATTTACATAATTTAACCCTAAACAATCTTTAAGAAGTAAATGAATTATGCGCAATTTTTAAACACCTTTCTTCATATTTGTTTTAATAAATGTATTTTTAAAAAACTAGGAGTTTATAGCAATAAATCATGCAGCTACTTCTGCATAGAAGAAGAATGGTAAAAACTGCCAGAATATAGCAAAACTATCTTGCTTCTGATTTTATGGAAACACCCAAAAGCTCGGTAATTTTTACAGAAGAGCGTTCGTAATGATTTTGTTAAAATTAACAATGAAATATGGTTTCCTGATATGTGATAACATTTGGTAAATGTGGTGATTTTATCATGTTACCTTAAAGCATGGCATAAAACCCATTTATTTGGTTAAATTTACTTTTCAATTTTATATTTTTTGCTAAATATGCGGCAATAAGAACTATAATTTTGAATACCGGAATTTCCAGTTACCCGTTATCATAATGAACAGAATAATAACCAAATAACTGATTTGAATAGCGTATATTTTAGTTCTATTAACCAAAACTATAGTGCTTTTTTTTTACCAAAAATTTAACTACCGTATACAATACGGTCATTTTACCAGAATCTTTTCCTAATGCGTAATTTTATAATAAGGTTATTTACAAAAAGTAAATAGCAGAAAACAAGTATATTCTGCTCTAATGTATATATATATATATATATATATATATATATATATATATATATATATATATATATATATATATATATATATATATATATATATATATATATATATGTATATATATATATATATATATATATATATATATATATATATATATATATATATATATATATATATATATATATATATATATATATATATATATATATATATATATATATATATATGTATATATATATATATATATATATATATATATATATATAAATGTCAATAATTCGTAACGATCGAAAGAGTCAGCAAAATTATTCAATTATTCTAATCAATGTTAGAAACATGTATGATGCATTTTTCTCCCCTTTACTTGATATCTAGATTTTTGGAAATAAAAATATAATTGAAAAAAAAGAAACCACACTTTTTTTCCGAACAAAAATGTTCTGAGCAGTATAGATACATTTACTTTAACATTCTTTTTGCCCCACTATACATAAGCCTAATTCTAACAGATGAGTTACACCGAATTGAGAAGTACCTTAAAATGTAGCGTGTCACCACAGGAATTATTCAGCTCCAATTCACTAGTATATAAGACACTTTAACTCGATTCTATGAGAGGGGTACCTTTTCGTAGAAGAAGGTTGACATTATCGAAAACACTCGCCCCACACTGGTAACATGCGGACGTGATCTGAACACGCCTACCTCGACAGATACGTCCACTTCCATTTGAACACACCTACTTCGATGGATTGCCCATAATGGGCAGTTGACTTGCTAAATGTGATGGCGATATTGTCCTCATCACGATGTAGCTTCTCAGTTTCATCACACACAGCGTCGGCCTGTTTACACGTGAATTCTAATGGCAACACAGGAGAGACCACGACCGCAAACTTAATACAGCTCCAACGATCAGTACTCAAAGTCCGGTGATCTAAATACAGCTCTCCCGACTTCTCACAAAACAGCAATGAATCAACTAGGGATATCAGTTCATCGAATTCTATCACACATAAAATTCTGGTGGGGGAGTACTGCAGTGTGTCGACCACTACATCTATTCAATTTCTATTCACTAGTATACAAGACATTTTAATTCGATTTTATGTAGGGGTACTTTTTAGTAGATAACTGTAAAATTGTCGATAATAATCTCCCAACAAAACCACCCTGTGTTAAGTTTCTGTTTGTTTTTTACATTGTTTTTTTAAAAATGTGTGAACGTGCTATATATGTAACTGTGACTAAAATTGACTCGAGTTAAACAAAAATAAAAGATTCTCTGAAATAAAACTTCTCAAACAGGCAGCTGCGTAAAATTGTGCAGTGGCTGAATGGCCGTAATTCATTACCACTAATGTAACCTCTGAAGTAACTGCTTGATTGATTTAATTATAAAGCTATTAATTATTTAAAAAAATATTGAGTTTGCTAAAAAAGGAATGAAATTGCCTTTTATGAGGTACTGTAATTAAATAATACAGTTAAAATTGTATGCGTATGCAATTCTTCATGTCTTACCGCATGTGTAATTTAAGTTTGGAGAATAATTCAGAAGTTAATAATGGAGAATTGAAGTAATGGATTCAGAATAATTAAGTTCTGAAGTTTGTGACTTTTAGTTTTCTTTTACTTTTTTTTCTTTTTTTTTTGATAATTTGACCTTTAAAAATTCTTTTGCCCAATAGCATTGAGACCAAATATGCTATTCTGTGTTTTCTTTTTAATTTTAAATAGTTATAGCAGTTTAAATTATAGTTGAAAATTGTAAAACTATCGTACAGTAAAATAAGCAAAAAAAAATTTTTTTTAATTAAAAAAAAATTATCATTTCGTATTTGTATCGAAATGTATATACTATTTTAGCGAAAAATTTTACATATGTGCCCAATTTTAGAAAATAGTTTATAGATTTTTAAAAAAAAAATATTTCTTTTTAAATATTTTAAGGGTTGTTTAAATTTTTCATTAATGTAAGTAAATGTATCATAAAAATAAGAGTTCAATGGAATCATGATAGGTCGAAAGAAATTACTATACATGAAAAAAATTGCGTGTTTTTTACATATTTTATCACTAAGGATCGGTGAAGAGGGTCTATAATTACAAATATCACAAGAAACTTTTCAAAAATTGCTTTAAGAATGCAAAAAAATAGATGTTTTGGCTGATTTTTTAAGAAATTAAATTTAAAGATTAGGAAATAAAATGCTAATGATTTCCCGTCCCTTTATCTTTACAATGAAGGATTGGAAATAGTAACATTTAGATACGATATTTAAAATTTTTGAAGTATGTCCTTTAAGGTTTAGTTGCAAATTAAATCTCTTCGAGACTTTTTAACATGTGACCTAAGAATAATCAGATAGTTATTAATTTTATAATGTAAATACTCTTTAAGCGAATAAATAGATGAACATGATTTTAAAAAATACATTTCATTAATATTCTTTCAGTTTCAGGTTTCCTTAATAATAAAGAGTAAATGTTTTAAACGTAGAGGTTGTGTGTATATATATATATATATATATATATATATATATATATATATATATATATATAACCATGTGAATTGACATATTAGTATAGTGTGGTAAAGTAATTGAAAATTTTTATATTACTTTATTACTATACTAAAAATGGGAAATATTTACATTTATTTCTGACTAATTAATAATTAGATTTAACTAATGAGATTGATTCTTAATGCATGACATTTTTAGCTAATATCATTTTAGAAAAAAGCGAATCTAATTTTTATTTTGGCATCTTTTATTTTATTAAAATCTTTTCTATGTAAAATAAAAATGGAAAGAGATGTGTGAAGAAGAGTATAAATTATATAGTATTACATAAAGTTTCTTTGCTGAGTAAACCTATTATAAATTTGTTTAAGTTTTATTCGAAACTTGAATTTCTTTTTGTTCAATAAAAAATTCAATAATACAAGTTATTTGTTAAGAAAGTCGTGGAAGCAATAAAGTTAATTCGTTAATTGATTTGAAGTTGTACAAATAGTGATTCATTGGAAGTTTATAAATAATTGATTGAAAGTTGTACTAATAGTGGTTGATTGAAAGTTTATAAATTATTGATTGAAAGTTGTAAGAAATAACGCGCTTTGTTTTAATTTCGTTATGGGGAGATAAGTGCAAAATTGAAAACTATTCCCCTATATTTATCCCAATTTGAAATAACTCTATTGTCAGTTAACATTTAAGAAGGAAATTTTTATTCGAAAAATAAATTTTAAATAAAAAATATATACAATTTTCTCGTGATTTGTAAGCAATTTTTATTAGATTAAATTCAATTAACGCGTCGATGGTTTAGGATTTTTTGGTTAATATTGCTAATCAGCTAATTCGCTGCCATTATACCTCTTTCCCCCTAGAGGAAGCTTTACAAGGTTTGTTTGAAAAAGATTTAACTGATTGATTTCGTTGTGTCTTACAATTATGCATTAAGTTTTAATAATTACGCTACTCAAGCTTCCCCATCCCACGATTTCTGTCTTAGATTTCTCTTTTAATGCTATGATCTTTCGCTGTTCATCTGTTGTTTACAGTGGCAGTGTCCCATGCTCAAGACGTGTGCAATCTACCTGTTGGAAGGGATGGATGTAAAATAAACAACAAATGACGTGAAGATGAAAATGACGTAGGATTGCTTACTTTTAGCACGACTTCTTTCCACTTTGCCATCCTTTCGTCTTCAAAGAATGGACAGACCGGGGGAGCCATCAGATGTAGATGGGATTTTGGGATTGCGCTCCGACATTGCCAGCTATCCCGGACCGAAAATCCGGCGAGGATTGAGGTATTGCGCCTCAGCCACGGCGCATCCGTTGCTGTCACACATACCAGGCACCTCCACGCGCCCCTTCTTGATTCATCTTCCCTCCATCTTTTTTCCTCGTAACTACCCCCTCCCCCATCGTCCACCCCTTGTCAAGCCTCTGTTTTTCACTCACGCTCAGTGCTGAAGGTAAAACGAAGGAGTTGTTTTGAAAAGGCCTCACCTGGATATTAGATTTGCGTCACAGGCGCCTGTTTCATGTCAGTTGTTTACGCTTGTTGTTCCGTTTATGTATTTGCGTAGTTCTGAAGTATAAGGTCCTTTTCTGTTGATAAAATATTTCCTCAAACATTATAACAAACACTCTAATTAATATTGCAATGTATCGTCACCATTTGGAAATTGACTCCTTTTTCTTCAGGAAAGAAAAAAAAATATCGTAAACTATAAACAAGTAAAAAAATTTTCTTTCATAAAATTGCTGCAAAAGAAAATGAATTGTTGTTTGAAAAATATTGCTGTGAACATAATTTAAAAACTGTACACTGTAAGAAAAATCTGTTTAGTTTACAGAAAAAATCTGCCAGATGGTGTGCCAGTCAGGACTCAAAAAACCGCCCGTCCTCGGCGGTCAAAAATTCCCTGCGGGAAACGAATTCCTCTCGAATCCGACGTCCGCACGGACGGCCATTTTCCCGTAAATGTTCGTGATACATTTTAAATTTTTGTTATCTTACAAGAGTCTAGCGCCTCACTTCTAAAATGACCCTCTAATCTAGAAATACAGCAGCATACTGCGCATGGTGGAATTGATGTTTTCGCTGTCTGGGAGTACTGCAGCGGTTGAAAGGGGCTTTTCAACAAGGAACTTACAAAAAAACATTACGTACTAGTCTTAAACAAGAAGCGTTAAACGCAATTATGAACATCAGCGTAGATGGAAAACCCGTTTCAGATTTCTGTGCAGAAACCTCTGTAAATCATTGGCTTGATTGTGGAACTGGCAAACGTCATATTTGATTCTTTTAAAAAACGCAGTGCCCTCGGATAAATTGACATTCCAGATGACTTGACCCTTGTCCTTTGAATTATTTCATAAAAGAAAAAAATATTTCATAAAAGAAATACTAGGTCACTATTAGTAACCTAGTATTTCCTTTATTACTGTATAATGTAATCCTAGTATTTGTAATCCTAGTAACAACTAACTCATTGTGCAATTTATATAAATGTTTGTAATAAGTAAGAGAAAATTATATTTTTATTTATTTAGAAGCTACGGGTTAGTTTTAAAGGAGGACGGGTAAAATTTCTGAGTTTTTTCGGGCCCTTGAGCCAGTATACAACCGTCTATTTCACAAAAATTACTGTTATTTACAAATGGACCATTTTTTTAAACAAATAAATATCGTTATTTTAGCAAACAAACTGTTATTTTTACAAAAAAGTTATTTTAATAATAATAAAAAAAATCTCTATAAAATAACAAAGTTAACACTAAGGTCGATGCAAGCTGAGAGCAGAGTTTGCATGATAATGCAGGTTTTGATCTTGTATCACCTTAATGGAAGACGGGTATTTTTTCTCCTCAACCATAGCAGTTATCTAGTTTGGTTATGAAGAAAAATCTTAAACAGCCATTATCTTAAAATCATATTTAAGTGTAAAAATGTTTATAACTATAGCCAAATATCTGGCAATTTAACTCATCGTAAAATTATACCTAAAGACAGATTATATCAGACAAAGAACACAGAGTATCAATTTGACAGTAAAGTCGAATCCCAATTTTTTTTACGATGTTCAAAACTATAAAATAATTGTTAAAAAGCAAGTTTAAGTATAGAAAATGATTTGAAAAAAGATAAAGTTATTTTACGGTAAGCAAAACTGCATGGCAAAAACTAGAATTCGAATTGACAGTTTTAATCCGTCAAAGGTTAAGGAGGAAAACAGAGAAAAACTGTTTCGCGAAAAGCAGCTTTAAACCGTTAAATATACGGAGAATGTCTGTGAAAAAAACAGGAATTTTTACAGTAGTAGTTTTAAAAATAGAAATATCTGTATTTTTAAAATTTTTTTTCTTAAAAAATGAAGAATGAAGAATAGAACATGAAAATGAAGAATAGAACAAAGAAACATAATAGACATATGAAAAAAAGGGGGGAAATAATAAGTAAAAAAATAATAAACACCAGTTTTTTTTTTTAAAAAAAAAAAGAAAAAAAAGGATGAAATTTTATTTAAAAAACCGAAAAAAAAAGATATAATCTTTTCTTCAGCCCACACGATTATATCCGCAAAACAGAGTGCTTTCTGATATTCTATCAATAAAGCCAAAGCAAAATATATTAATACAATAGTGTGAGGAGCACTAAAAACGTTTTTTTTTTTTTAAATTTTATAAAAATAACAACAAATAAAATAGATCACAAAAAGTAAAAATAAGTAAAAATAACATGTAAAAACAGAAAATAAAATAAAATAAAAAAACATTAAAATGGGACTATAAAGCGAGTAGCAAAATCAGATCAACTTACATGGACAGAAATTTTTTCAAGAATGACTTTAAAATGTTTTCGCAGAAAGATTGCCAGATTTCAGTAACAAGAGGGTTTTAAAGTGTCGTTCCTACTGCACTGCTGAAGTGATTTGTTATTCTGAGCTTATTGTTTTCCTTAACTTAACTTTCTTCGTGTTTTCTTGTATATATATATATATATATATATATATATATATATATATATATATATATATATATATATATATATATATATATATATATAATAATAATAATAATAATAATAATAATAATGGAAACTGTTAAACCATACCAAATTGAAAATAAATAAAACTGTAAATCATGTGGAACTCTTTATTACGATCGACAATCTCTGCAATAATTTTTGAAATATATACATATTATGTCCAATACATTTATAATATTTATAGTTTAAAAATTAGTGTTTATAATTAAATGCATAATTAAACTATTAAAAGTAGACATGATTTTCTTTAGAAAATTTCAGAATCGCAAGTTCTTTTAAGGAACAATTGAATTTAAATTAGTTGAATTGTTAAATTTAGTTGAATATGTGTATAAATATATTTTTTCTTGCTATTAATATGTTTAGAAAATAGTAATTTATTGTTACTTTTCTACATATTTTATTTTTCACTATATAATCATAGAAATATTGTATATTTACGCATCAACAATTGATCGTTGAAGGTCTTTTTGCACTATATTAAAAAAAGGATTTTTCATTTACAAATTTTACTGGTAGTTAAATTTGTTTAGAGGTAATTAGGTTAAATCTTTGTTTCAAGATTTCATTTTAAGTTCTTGTGCCTTATTTTATACTTGTTTTAATGTTATCGTGTTAGTTTGAATGTGAATAAAATAGTCAATACTTAGTATGCATCTTTTACTTTATAGAAAATATGCTAAGTTAAAGTTTGTTTTTACTTTATGTTATATTTAGATAAAAGATTTCAATTTTTAAGACAGCAAATTAAAATTTAGATAATTTAGTATTAAATATAAGAAATAAAAAACTATTACATGTGTAGTTAAATTTTAAAATTGTTGAAAAGATTTTGAAATGCTAAAAAAATATTTAAAAAAATATTTAAAAAAAATATAAAAAATACATTATAATGTAAGTGTTGTCTATTTGAACATACACACTTGATAGCGTCAGAAACAGTAATAACAGCAGCCCTTCAGGATTGTAGGTTAGGGATAGAGAAGCGTACCACAGATTGCATATAACTGATAAAGCAGTTCGAACACGACCTTATGAAGTGGTTGTAAAGTCGAGCTAAGAAAGATGCGTCCAAAATAGAAATAACATGCTGAAGGATAAGTTGAGGCAAAATGTAGATATTTGCGGCTTAGGAGGAAAAATGTATGAAACAGACAGCGATATATAACTATTATTCAATTAACTGCGTATATCAATATTGTATTTATCAAAATGCAGAGGTAAGAACTAAAAATAAAAAAAAAATTAAAAAAACACCAGGACCAATTTATCTAAAGAAAAAAAACAAAAAAAAAACACTACACATGATAAAACTTGCAGAAAAGAAAAACAAAATAAATTTCGAGATACATTTCTAGTTAGTAAGAAAAATATAGCTTTTTTTCTAAATTTTACATTGATTTTCAAAAGTACTTGTGCATAGTCATCGTGTTTTTCCAAAATATTTTTTAAGCTTTTTTGCGTTAAAATTATTTATTATATTTGTAGTCATCAAGGATAAATTTGTAAAGATTTCAAAAACTTATCAATTAATACATAAGAAATTTATTATAAGGATTCAAAAATGCAAATGGAAAACATACATAAACCAAAATAAATATTAAATTAATTTAAAAAAAGGAACACCTCTAAAAACGTGTGTCTAACTAATACTGAAAGTTTCTGCACTAAAATTTGTTCGCCTATCTACGCTAAAAATTTACCGTGCATATAAACTAAGCAGTAGAGTTAACTTTTAATTATAAACATTTAATTTATAAAATAACTATTTCAATAATGGTGAAGTATTAATATATTTATAAAACTTTAATGCATAATTTTCATTAATATAAAAAAACAAGTATTTTAATTAGTGTTATTTGGTTCCATAAAAGATATTTTCTATCTATTTGTAGTTTTTAAACTTCGTACATAGTTCTTTCACGCAAATGCTCATAAAAATAAACTTTATTCAGTTTCGGATTCCCCTAATTAGCTTTTGTTTTGTTATTGTTTACTACGTTTGGAAAATACTAACATTTCCTTAATCTAATTAAATTTTATAAAATCATTTATCTTAATTATTTTGTTTTGAAGTTTTTCGTTAGATAATGAACTTTTAACGCTATGGCTTAGTAAATAGAATATAAAAATGCATTCTTAACTTTATTTTTGATAAGCTCTCTTCATTTTTCCAATTACTCTACATCCTCTGAAGATAAAAATCTCATTTTCAGAAGTATGCATTCATAAACTCTTCCTTCTTTGCTTTTTTATCTCGTTTACAGCTTTGGAGAAACGATTTCATTCTTCTAATCCAAAGAAAAGCGCTTTTTTATGATAAAAATAAAACATGTCCATCATTATTTTCTCTTTTCACGATCTAAATGTAGTACGCTATTTGATCTCTCAGAATTATTCGTATATATATATATATATATATATATATATATATATATATATATATATATATATATATATATATATATATATATATATATATATATATATATATATATATATATATATATATATATATATATATACACACACATAAGGAGACAAAAAAGAGGAATAAAAGAAAAACAGAAAAGAGAGTTAACGAAAAAAATTAAGAAAACGTAATAATAAGTTTTATTCACTGCAACTAAGGTGCCAGTACATACAACCCATAAAATAAAAATAAAACAAGGAAAAGAATATAATTTTAAAGAGAAGTAGAAAAATTATTAATAAATATAAAATAACATGCATACATACATATATATATATATATATATATATATATATATATATATATATATATATATATATATATATATATATATATATATATATATATATATATATATATATATATATATATATATATATATATATATATATATATATATATATATATATATATATATATATATATAATATGGTTTATGCATCAATTACATTTCACATTTTTAGTCAAAAATTGATAAATCCGAGTGTGCGACCAGCATCATTTATAAGACATGCACGAAATAGGTGAAATAAATTTAATTAAAATCAGGCTAAGTAAAATAGTTTGCCTGCAATTCTCATCATTAGAAACCCATGATTAGTTAAATATTGTATTAGTTTCCTTATGTTATTTAAAATAATCGATTTCCAAAAACATTTTCATCATAAATCTAAAATATTCCCCAAACACTTATTGTCAGATCAAAAATAAATGTAACATGTTTGATATTTGTTTGAATCAATAAATTTCTTTTTAAAATACTTACAAGGTAGATTACCGGGATTTTTTTTTACTTACTGTTAATTTGGTTTGGCTTTATTGCGTGGCTTGGTTATTAAAGTGTCATTAGAGCTGTACTAATATTCTATTGCTGGTGGTTTGGTATCAGCTTTAATGACCATCAAAATACAATACTGCCTTATGCACACACTACACTGCAACAGTTTAGATAGATTAGATAGATGGGTATCAGAGAATTTCAAGATAAATTATTGGAATAATATCATCCAGATTGCGGCGTAATAGTTTGATTGGGAAATCTTCGTAGTTACTAAAAATAGTACGTTTAGAATAGAAAGTGGATTTATCATTTATAACTTAAAATATTAGATATTTCTCATTTCATATGTTTTCCATATCATCTGTTTCATGTTTCCTTAAAAATTCATATGTTTTCCATATCATTTGTTTAATGTTTCTTTAAAAATTCATAGGTTTTCCATATCATTTGTTTCATGCTTCCTTAAAAATTCCTATGTTTTCCATATCATTTGTTTCATGTTTCCTTAAAAATTCATATGTTTTCCATATCATTTGTCTAATGTTTCATTAAAACTTCGTATGTTTTCCATATCATTTGTTTCCCATTTATAACTTATTCTTCGGTCATATATTAACTAGCATATTTTAGGTTAGGCTTTCTAATCATTAAGATCGAGTATTAGCACCAGATAATCTGATTATTGGATTAAAAGTTATTTGCTGAGTTCGCTTGTTTTTGAAGCACTATACGTTTTGGGAAGACATTGTTACTTTATACAATACTTATACTACGGCAAAATTTTTTTAACTGATTTTAAGAAACATATTGTAATTGTTTTTCGTGATTTAGCTTAAGCTCTTTTATTGTTTATTTCTTTAAAAAATCCTTCTTTATATACTTCGAAAAAAATCCTTCTTTATATATTCGTACAGTTAAGTGTAGTTTCTCGTCTCCTTGTGATGAGGAATGAGTATCACGTTAGAAATTGATAAGATGCAGAGATTAGTATAAAAAGTCGTCGGTATAAAAGATAAGATAATACTTTTAGTCTGTAGAATTCTAATGCGGCAGGGACTGTAGGTAATCTTGATAAATTTAGAATGTAATCAGGGATTTTCTCTCAGAACTAAATAAAATCGTATAAAAAATTCTTCCTGTTTTTCAAAATGCTTTTTTTTTGTTGAAAAGTGAACTGACTCAATTTTGTTTCCATTCTGTCGAAATTTTTTATATTTAGAAACCTGTTCGATGAAGAAATTTTTGTGAAATTGTATTGGGAGTACAAATTAGTTCGGTCCGTTTTCAAAAGATGGCTCTGGCTGTTATGAATGTTTCATAGTGACAGCTGTTTCGGTGGTTTCAGAGAGGTCAACCATCTGTCAATAATATTCACTTTATATCTCTTTGAGTTTCATACAAAAACCCTGTTTTTTTACTTTGTTGAATATGTCAAAATTTGTGGTAACTAAGCAGCGTTTAGGTTTTTTTTATGTTTCTGCTTTAATTGGAAGAAAACTGCAGCTGAAGCGCATCGAATGCTTGTCGAAGTTTATGTTGACAATGCTGCAACTGATAAATTATGTAGGGAAAGGTTTCGACGTGTCAAGAACGGTTAATGGTGAATGGTGTTGTATATTATGAGCTGCTACAACCTGGCGATTCCATTACGGGTGATCGGTATAGAGGCTACAATTGACTTGTTTGAGTCGTGCATTACGAGAAAAACGGCCGGAAGCGAGCAAAGACATGAGAAAGTTATTCTTCTGCATGATAACAGTCGGCCTCATGTCACAAAAGTCGTAAAAAATTATTTGGAAACGCTCAAGTGGAATATTTTACCGCACCCGCCGTATTCCCCGAACATTGCTCCTTCTGATTACTAGTTGTTCCGACGGATGCAGCAGGTCACCGGTTCACTTCTTTTGCAGAAATCAGAAATTGGCTCCTAATTTGGATCGCCTTAAACGACGAGACATTTTTTCGAGATGTATTTCGAAAATTGCCTGAGAGATGGGAAAAAGTAGTAGCCAGCGATGGACAATACTTTGATTAATCTGTTCATTCATTTTGTTCCGAAATAAATTCATTTTTGACCACAAAAAATGGACTGAACTAATTTGTACATCCAATAGAAAGCATGATTTAAAAAAAAACATTCTAGAATGGGATTTCACGCTTTTTAGTACATATGAAATATACAATTAACTTAGATATTTTCGTAACTTTTGATAAATGTACTCATATTTTTTCTGTAATGGGTAACTAAAACAGTTTAATATAATGAATTTACATTTAATTAGAGGGCATAACACCTAGCTTGCAGCGCTCGCCAGCTCTCGGATACGCTTTTGCATACCTTTCAGATCACTTCGTAACTTGAGTTCAATGACTAATTGTATGATTTAGTCTAACTTTATATGTACGCTGATACTCGTTTTATGAAATTATTAAAATATGAAGCATTTGCTATCTGTGAAACCTTAAATTTATGTAAAGTTATGCTCCAAAAAAAAACTGACCACCCTGAATAACTTTTGATCTAATGATCGGATTCTCACATTCTAGGACTCATATTTATGGTTCGAGGGGCTGACGTCAAATACCATGATCAATTAGTAAAGACGATATTTTAAGTTACGAAACCAGACACAAAAATGTACTTTCTATGAGCAAACGTAGCTTTTTTTTCTCGAAGGATTTAAATTTCTGACCCTTAAAATATAGAGAGTAGCCACAATCTGGGAAATAGGATCCGAACAGTTTAATTTGGACCTCATAATGTTAAATTTATTTTGCGCGTATTTCACCCTATTTCGAAAAATTTTGAAGCGAATCTAAACATTTTTGCGCAAAAATATAAAATTCGTTAAACCAAATGCATTTCCAAGAAAAAAATAACTTTCAGTAAATATTTATTATTTTTGATTAATTTACCTAATTATAGTCAAAAAGATTTTGAATTTTAAGGCATACAATTTTTTGCATCATTTTAAAGTATGTAACTTCACATGGCAAAATACAAAATTTTACCGAAATTGGTCGAATAGTTCCTGAAAAGTCGAACCTTAAATGCACGAATTTTTTGAAGTTCGATTTCTCAAGAATTATCCGCTTGCTTTTGCTCAAACTTTTTACTTTGCCATGCAAGATTACATACTTTAAAATTATGCAAAAAATTGCATTTCAAAATTCTATAAATTATGTAAAAAATTCATTGTGTAAAAAATTATATGCCTTACAATTCAAAATTTTTTCGACTATTATTAAATAAAACAATAAACATTTACTAATAGCTAATTTTTGCGTGGGATTATCTTTGGATAAACGAATTTTATAACTGTGTGCAAAATTTTTTCAATTCGTTTAAAAAGTTCTCTAGATATGGCGAAATACGCGAGAAATAAAATTAACCGTATTAGGTCCAAACTTTGGACCGCTCTCCTGATCAAACTATAGAACCATATTTCCCAAATTGCGGCTACCCCATATATATTTTGGGTCAGAAATCCCAATCCGGTAAAAAAAGTATGTTTATTCAGATAAAGTACATTTTTGTGCTTGATTTCGTAACTTAAAATATCGTTACCACTAATTAATTAGCATATTTAAGTCTAGTCTCTCAAACCATTAAGATTGAGTCACGAAACCTGAAGATCAAACCTCAATTATTAGATCAAAAGTTATTCAGGGTGGTCCGTGCTTTTTGGCGCACTGTACATTTCTGCAATTTTACGTGGACTTTAAAAACTGATTAGCACTGTACTCAAATTAGTATATTAAGTATTATCTAATAGAACAACGCCTGTAGTTCTTATTACAACAATTATTTATGCACCATTGGCATCCATAATAGTTTGACAATATTTTACGATTTCCCCGAAGCGGAAAAGTACCTTCATTTCTCTAATAAAAATATCCAAGTGTGTAATGTATAAAAAAAATATAAAAAAAAGTTAAGAAAACAAATAAAAAAGAATTAAAACAAATTTTTTTTATTTAAATTAGATTAGAATTTCAGCAAGATTATTCAACATAAGTTGCATAAAAGTGGGCTATTCTGAAAATTTGCATGCATGATTGTAAATTTTTAATCAGTTGAAAGTTACAACAGCTATTAAATCGAATTCAATAATGAATTAAAATATATCACCGAAGAAAAAAAAGGCTTAAAGTTTCATTTATGGTAATTAAAAAGACAAAAAGATGCGTAAATTTGAAATAATTTAGATCTTGTTTTCTTCGGCTTTTTTTTCCCTTGATGCTTTTTTTCCTTGTTTTTATGATTATGAATAATTCTGGTAAAATTACCATACAGTAAGGTACTTACATTTCTGGTAAAATATACAATAATTCTAGTTAATAAAACCAAAATACATGGTATGTTAACCATTCATTTGGTAATTTTTCTTTTGTTATGGTAATGGTTAACCGGAAATTTCGGTTTTAGAAGTATTTTTCTGATTATGACACATTTAGTAAAAGTGCAAAATTGAAAAATAAATGTAACTAAGTAAATGGTTTTCGTACCATGCTGTATGGTATTGTACTAAAAATAGCTAAAATTTTCTTCAGAACTATCATTTATTTTATCATTCATCTGGTAATTTGAACCTTTCGATGTCGATGCCTTTTACCAAATATTAGATTAGTAATAGACCTTATTACCATCTTTTTTTTATTTTTATGATTTATTTAAATAGTCGGTAAATTTAAATGTTTTATAACAAATAGGTGACGGTTAATCATTTATTTATACATATATCTCAATTGTAACAGAAGAGAAAGGGGCCTAAATAATGCTTTCAAGTGTTCGAAAAACACGACACTCTGATAGATCCAGGTATGATGTCTGTTTCATGCTTCTTATGTGGGGAGTATTGGGATCAGCTTATTTATTCACTAACAAATGTAGGTTTTTTTTAATGAAAATACAAAAAATTGACTTAAAAGCTCTATTTAATTTGAAACTCAAATAGCACCATGTATAGCGAGAACAAAAAAAGAAAAAAAAACGGATCACTTTGAATAATTTTTAATCTGATAACCGGATCTTCACGTTCTAGGAATCAACCCCAATTGTTCTCAAATATGCTAATTCATTAGAGCAGATGATGTTTGAAGTCACAAAGTCAGACACAAAAACTTCCTTCCTCTTAACAAACATACTCTATCTTCGACTGATTCGAAATTTTGACCCTCGAAATACAGAGGGTAGCCGCAATTTGGGCTATATGGTACCAATAGTTTGGTCTAGAGAATGGTCGAAAGTTTGGACCCTTTAATGTTAATTTTTTCTTGCGTATTTTGCTTTATCTCGCGAACTTTTTGTGCGAATCAAACAATTTTTGCACACAATTATAAAATTTGCTTATGATAAAATAATTTTAAGCAAAAAACAACTTTGAGTAGATATTTATCATTTTTTAATATTTTAGTTAATGATAATCGAAAAAAATTTGAACTGTGAAGTATACAATTTTTACATAATTTTAAAGTATGTAATTTTGCATGGTAAAGTACAAAATTATGATCACGGTTGATCTAATAGCTTCTGAGAAAGCAAAGTTTGAAAAATTCTTATTTTTATAATCGTAATGTATTGCCCAGCTTTGTATGAATATGGTAATACACTTTTTGAAATAAAGCTCATATTGCTCACAAAATACGAAACGTATTGGGCAATTCCATGAAAAGGGGGAAAAGCATTGGAAAATTCAAATAAGAATAATGTTATTATTTTGGATGTTTTCTGAATTAGAAAGGTTTGAAGTTTGATAATTTATCATAATTTTGTTTGAGAATTTAGTTTTTTAGTATTGGCAACCCATTGAACATTGGCATTTGCTTGTTCTGATTTGGGTGAAGAACATGGTCAGATTTTGAAAATCAGTAAGTTAGCATTATTTTCAATTCAAAATGTTCCAAAGACAAAATATTGCTTATTACACTTAATAGAAATATTGTGCAGTGTAAAAATAAGTTTTTGTTGTTAAATTCACTTAATTATATAAATTTCAAATAAACATTATTGCATGTAACGTAAGTTACCAAAAACTAGGAAAAGTTTTTATGTGTAAAAAAGATCAAGTGATACAAAAGTAAGAATAATATTTTTTCTTTCTTAGAGGCTAACACTAAATAAGCAGCAATAGTTTTCTTTTAAAATATTATTTATTTATTGTTTTGTGCACTATTTAATATGTGTAACGTAAGTTACTGGCATGCATGTAATGTAAGTTACCAATGTAAAATGAGTCTATTTCTCTTGAAAATTGGCATATAAACTAAATAAGGTGTATCCAGTTACAATACCAAAGTTTAAATAAATGAACACTCACACTTACTTAAGATATTAAATTTATTGAAAATATTTGCATTAACTCATTTAATTGGGTGTTGGCATTCATATGTTTTCGAAATTGGACGAAATCTCTCGACAAGCACCAGGAGTTATGGATGTGATTATAATTGGAAATGCTAATGGTGGTGAAAAGAAAGCACAAGCAAGGCATCTTCATCATTCAGTTCGAGAAATGCACTAAATGTTTATGGAAAAAATCCAGAATGCAAAATTGGAAAATCTAAGTTCTTTGATCTCCGTCCAAAGCATGTCTTGCTTAGTATCAAACTCCCAAGAAATGTTTGTCTTTGTAAGTATCACGAAAACTTCGGATTGGCTACTGAAGCCTTCAGCAAATTCTATAATGTTCCATCTTTCGAAATTCTTCAGATATTTAATTTTATGCTCAGAAAAAAACAGATAAGTGCTGGTCCGGAGAATGTGAAACTTGTTCTCATCAACTTGAAGATTCACAAAACAAAATAACCCAAAAATAAAACCTAAATGATTTGAATTGTTATGTATGGAAGGAAGATGATGCTGGCCGACTGAAAAAATTTTTAGAAGAAGGAAATTCAGAATATTTGTCTGAACACATAAAGAGCATGAAGCCACAGTTTCGAAACCATGTTGAAATCAATCGCTTGCTTACAGAAGAACAGAAGTCAAGTCCTAGCTGCGACGTTACCATCATTCGATAAGGACACTTCAATTATTCAAATAGATTTCGCAGAAAATTATTCATGTGCAAAGCAAGTCAGTATTTTCACCATATCAGCATGGCACTCCGGAAAGCATCATTCTATGGCCTTCATAAGTAATGATTTAGATCACACTAAAGAAATGGTAGTGCCATATATGGATTGCATTTAGGAAACTTTGCCACTGGATATCAAAAATGTTTACATCTAGTCAGATGGGCCAAGCAGCCTGTTCAAGAATCGATATATAGTTTCGGTCTTATCTGTTCTAGAGCTTCATCGTGGGAAAAATTGATGTGGAATTATTTAGCCACGTCACACGGCAAAGGTCCTGTTGATGGGACAGGTGGATCTATTGAAAGGAGTGTGAGAAATGTCGTATTGAGAGGAAAACATATTGTCATCAATGCCTCTGAGTTTGCGGCAGCAACACAAGAGCATTCAACAAAAATAAATGTGGTAGAAATCACACCAGAAGATATTAAGAAGTGTCAGCAAAAGTTACATCTTTCTGGTCTATTCTCAAAAGCTCCACAGATTAAAAGCATTAAGCAGATCCACCATTTAAAAGTACAAGAAGGCATACCAGAAGGGTTTCTTAGTGAAAGATGTTGAAAAACAAGATGATGAATCCAAGATAAAAGCTGGGGATTGGTATACGATTAGATACGAGGACATCCTGGTGTGGTAATGTCTGTTGAAGAGCAAGAATTTAAAGTCAATGTAATGGCTGCTGTGGGAATCTATTGGAAATAGCTAGAAAAAAGAGATGGAATATTTTGCCAGAAAGAGAACATGGTGAAAAGAATTGAATTCCCTGTACTAGTTAATAATAAAGGACATTATAAGTTTGCATAGTAATGCGTGAATCAAGTGTGTAAATCAAAAATTTCCTCATGCACACTTTTTCTCCCTTGCACTATACTGTTTAAATATCCTAATTTGCATTTGTACATTATTGGAATAAAAGTTTGATACAAAGTGAATTTCGTAACGTAAGTTACTGTAACGTAAGTTACCCGTTTAAAAAATTATATTTAATTTAACTTTAGAAATAAAATTTTAAATCTAGGCATAAGAAATATTTAAACATGTCAGAAAAATGATACATATAATCTTAATTAATTAACATTTGTATAAGAACAGAATTTTGCCTTCAAGCATATTGCAAATTTTTGCGATTCCCTTTTTGGTAACGTAAGTTACCACACTAATTTTAGGTTTTTACACTGTTTAAAATGAAAAATATTAATTATTTTAATTAGAGTCCTTTTGGTTTTGATTGTAATTTTAAGAAATCACTTTATTTCAATATGTATATTAGTATTATTTGTTTGTTTCTAAGTTCTCAATGCAATAAAACTTCTGTGAATGTAACGTAAGTTACCGTGGAATAGCCCTATTCAATTTTAATATCTATGAATTTTAATCATATCTCTGATTTTTAATCGTACCTTTCCTTATCGGCTGTGTGTAAAAATATTTATAACTACAGCTCCTGTTTTGATATGCTAGGTACCTTATACTATCATAGGACTAGTAAGTAACTTTTACCATGATTAATTAAGTATTCCTGCCACCAATAATGTTTTGGCGATATTTTTACAGCGCCGTACATATATTTATTTCGCAAAAAGTTTAAGAATTAAATAATACAAGAAAAGAAAGTAAAAAGCATTAAAACAAAAATTTAACTAAAATTTAATTAAAATATAAATTTGATTAAAAATTACACAACGTGACTGAACATAGTTAAAATTAAATGAGCTATTATGAAAATTTACAGAAACAATTGTAAATTTGCGTGTTTGAAAATACAACACGAATGAAATTAAATTAAATAATGAATAAAATGACCTCTCTCTAGAAAGATATGGCTCAAAGCTTCGTTTATGCTAAATAAAAATGGCATTTCTGAATAGGAATAATTTGCGTTCAAATCCATTGTCGGTTTATTTTACCTAATAAATATTGTTATTTAATTCAAGCTTTTTTTACTTATCAGATATTGTTTTAGTTTCCCTGCTTAGAACTGCTCACTGGCTTAATATTTCATTTTTCAATTCTTCTATACCAAAGCAAAAAGACATTTCATTGTTTTTTTTTTATCAATCTACATATATGCGTATTAATGTTTTAAATGATAATAATATAAGTGAGCATTTAGAGTTTTGTACAAAAATAAAGATTTCTGTACTTTATAAAATTTTTTTTTTCTACTACGCTATGATCAAAGGATAGAATATAACAGGCAGAACAAAGTAATGTATGAGGATTTTATTATTGTGTAGATAGAATCATACATACAAAGAGTTCTTACTACAAAACTTTTTAAATAAAACAGATATTCTTCCCATTAATGACTACTTGATCATTCCTGATTCGGGTATGAGGAATTAAATTTAATCCTTAAGATATAGATTTTTTTAAACGACATTTTAAATCCTTTCTTTGTCGAAGTGTACAAGTTTAAGAACGTTTCATATAACTGGGGGTGGCATCACATGAATGTTGCAACAAATTTCTAAGGGAATTGAGGCATATCATCAGGATTAAAATTGCATAGGAACTCATTCCCGGAAATGTTGTACGCAGCTAGGGGAGCTTTTCCATTATGACCTGTTCAGAAGTACATGAAGAAACAATTCTTAAAACGAAAGCGCCCCTAGTGGTCAATGACGATATTTCTAGGCATGGGTTCCTGAGCAATTTTACTCCTCGGGATGTGCTCTAACTCCTCTAGAAAATCCTCTCCAAGACGTTGTGGTACATTTATGTCACCCTCTGTAATATGTAACGTTTTTAAACTTGTACATTTTGACAAAAAAAAATAGACCGGAAATGTGATTTTAAAAAAAAAATTGAAGTTTGGAGAGAGATACTGATTGCAGATTTGAAAACAACGAGTTAAAAATATCTAAGATCTAATAAAAAAATTCATGCAACAAAAAAAAAAAAAAAATTGCAGATACGAGTATATGCGCAGATTTTGAATATTTCACTTTTTGAAATAAATCCTTAATTATCAACAAGTATTTAAGCAATTTTGCTGATCGAAAGATTATAAGAATTTAAAATTAAAACCTCAAAACAGTTTAAAATAATTCACTCTTTGAAACTTGTCACAAAAATAAAATAAATTTCATGTCCCCACATTTTAAAAAAAATTTAAAATTCAGTCTTTGAATTATTTAATAATAAATTTTAAAAGTGTTGAGCTTTAAATAACTCTTTGATTTTTTTTCGGTATTAGATATTAGTATTTCATAACTGAAATACTAATAAGTTGTACTAATACTAATACTTTCATAACTGAAAACATTATAATTTGATTAAGGGCAGTAAGTTATAGAGACTTATACAATATGCGTATTTTATTTACATATGCGTGGTTTATGCGTATACTAATTCTATAGATTCACAAAAGCATTTTTCCTCTGTTCAAAGTACACAAAAAAAGTACTCTAGAATATATAAACTACCGCATATATCAGTATATAAACTACGGAATTTTTGACTTGTTTCAATCAAATAAAATTTGACTTAGTTTTGACTGACATCTTATTTAGAGTAGTTTTTAATAACTACTCTGAATACATAGATTTCGAATTCTTGTTAAAAATAAACTCGAAAGTGTCTATTACAGGTATATTTAATAATGTTTAAGCCAGGAAAAAAACATAATCGATACAAAATCAATCGAATTACAAATGAGAAAAGGGAATCAAAAGAACCACGTACAGTTTGATTCCCTGTTGAAAGTGTTTCAAATATTTTCCTGTAAATATTCCCTCTTTTTTTATCTGCAATCAAATAAGTTGTGATGTTTCAAGTCCCATTAGATTTTCATAGCACGTTTTAGCCCTGCTTAAATTTTAATTCGTGACTCTTAATGTGTGTGTGTTTTTAAAAAAAAATTTTAAGTGCAAATTACGGGTAGAGGAGAGTCGGGTAGCCCCGCCCACTGTCAATTTCATATGTATAGAATACTTTTTCAAGTCAATCGGCCATCGGACATTAATTGTTATATTAAAAAAGATTATTTTCAAAGTTTCAAGTATTTATGCAGCTGGTAACATGGTAAACGATAGTTTTGAAAATATGTTGAATACAGTAGTCATGAAATTAAGAAAAATTGGTTGAATGTTTCGATTAAACTTCATTTTAATACTAAAATAATTTTTTCTATACATACAGCATTATGTAGTCTTAAGTTTAATTTGTACAAAGAAAGAAGTTTATATGTGAAAAATTGTTCGAGTATTTACAAATTTACAAAAAAATTGGATTTCGGGTAGCTCACATGAATGTCGGGTATCACCGCCCAATTTTATTTCATCGATAAATGTACGGTTGCAAAGATTATTATTTTATTGCTTCAAATTTGAATGTCATATGTATTTTTAACAACAAATATTGTTTTTATGAAATGATTGTTATTAAATGATAGAATTCACTAAAAGTATATAAATATGTAATAAATGAAATAATTTTGTGATAAAAATGATAAACGAGGTTTATCTATTGTCAATACATTGGTCATTTTCTTTTACACCTGTAAAAACAGTCAAAAAACATAATTTGTGTAACTGGGTGGGGCTACCCGACACATTTTGAAAAGAGCTGAAAAACATGTTTTTTTAAATTTCTATTTTTTTAAGTTAAACTATTCTTTTTTTGGTTTGTTCTTTTTGCATTATTTAATTAGATGATAAAACAATAGAAACATACAAAAATATTGATTATTACTGAATATTATACAGAAATATAAGCACTACTCCTTAAGTGGGCAGGGCTACCCGACTCTCCCCTATATATTACGGAACTCTCTAAATGCGAATTATATAAAAAATACCGTAAGTAATAAACTCAAATTACTTCAATTTTATTTAATAAGTAAAGAAAAGAATCATATAAAAATGAAAGCAACTTAGATAAAAACGAGCATGCCTTTTTGTACCCTGTATTAAGTAGGGATTATACACCCCATTTACTAATGGCAATTGATTAGTCAACTGCATAGCAAAACTTTTAAACTTAACTTGAGACTTTACTAGAAATAAAACTCGGCTCTGGCCTTGAAAAAGAATCTAACATAAATAATGACACGAGTTCACATCTTTAATATTGCGTCTCAAGTATCCAGACAAATTCAGAACTTCACCAAATCTTGAATGATATTTTATGACATATTCCACCAAAGAGATTTTCCAGGAAAAAAAATCATGGTTTCTCAATGAAGAAAAAGAACTTATGAGCTTTTAAAGGAAACTGGGAAAAGGTTGTCCAGGGCAACGAAGGTACTTACCTGTTGCTGTGGGGGGAATGCCAGGGCGGCACTGGCTTCGCGCATGTGTAGTAGCCTCTTCTTTCGTCGATCTTGTGAAGGGCGCCGAGGGGGCGAATAGAGGATCATCCTTTCCTTGCGGTTCCTGGAATAATATTTGCAGATGATAGCTGACAGAGCGATGACTAGAGCGAGTCCAACACCAGTTGCTGCTCCTAATATATCTGGAGGAAGTGAACTGAAAGGGGGAAAAAAAAGAATTTTTAGAAAATTTAATCATGAAAAAGAACTTTTATGAGCAAAAGTAGACGCATTTGTTTGTTAGCTTTTAATTTAGCCAAGTCAAAATAAATAAATCCTTTTTTTCTTCACATTAAAACTTTTTTTTATACCGTACATTTCGTTAAGGATATCAAAGGTTAAAAGTTAAGATCTTCAAGAGAAAAGGTTAAAAATTTTGAAACTAATAAAAAGTTATCTTGTTTTTAATTTTATTAATTTCTAAAAATATAACAGTATATTAGTAATATAAAAGTATATATCGAGTAAATATAAAAGTATACCGAGTAATCGCCTACATTCAGAAAAGTTTTAGACAACAAGAAATATCTAATGTTACGTTTTACTAGGAGATTCAAACCCCTGCTCACTTCGCTCACTAACCTCCGAGATTATTTCTCTTAAATTATTGTTTTCTTCTACTAAAAAGTAAGTAATTTCCACAAATAATATTATGTCAACAAAATATAAAATTATTGAAAGTTTTCATAAGAATATTTTCTGGATATGTTATTCCACTACCAGGTTTTGAAAAATAATTATCTGAACTTGTAAAAGAAATTTAACCTAAGGAATACAGATTGTGTGAAATAACCAGAAGAAATAAATGATAAATAATTTTACTCGTTAATGAGAATTATCACAGTTCAAATATGGTACTTATCTCTCGTCTTTTAAGTTTTATTTTATTTTTAAAAATTTAAATG
The DNA here is from genome assembly GCF_982258835.1 of Parasteatoda tepidariorum. NCBI lineage: Eukaryota > Metazoa > Arthropoda > Arachnida > Araneae > Theridiidae > Parasteatoda > Parasteatoda tepidariorum. The sequence continues at coordinate 81,992,785 of NC_141755.1, forward strand.
AAAATGTTATTTCTCGTTTCTTTCTTTTTTGTAACTTATTATATCAAGTCAAGCTCGAACTTTTAGAATAAAAGGTCACGTGGGAGAAATATCAATTTTTGTTCAACAATGGATAAATAGACAGTATTTAAAGCTAAAAACTGAGAAACCTTTTAGAAAAGAAAAAGCAATTGAAAAAAAAAGAAACTTGAGTTAAATTAACAAATAAAATTGTCTTTATCAACTAATACAATAATGCATTTCAGCGGGCAGTAGATCAGACGGCAGGATATTTTTTACTACAAGTTTAACAGTTATTAATTCTCAAACTAACTATTGAATGTTAATTTTTTATTTCATCGTACTCCATGTACTTATTTTTGCAATTCTTCGTATATTTGAGATTCCAAGTCTAAAATTTTTTATGACTCTAAACAAAATTTAACGCAAAGTTGAACATCCAAAAGAGTGAAGATAGCGGCAAATACGATTTTTTTAATGTTGAAAGATATTAAATTATGATTTAGATTTTTAAATTTATTTGGACAAAGAGGAATTAATTGTTTTAAAGATTTGCTTTTTGCAGTAGGATGTAGATATTTTCAAAGCAAAAATGCTATAGTGTGAATCGTTTTTGACTACAAGAAATACTTAATGTTACGTGTAAGCGATTTAATAAATTAGGTAAAATTACTATTGTTTTGAATTTCTAAATTTATTAGTTCATAGGGGTAATTAATTGACTTAAATAAAGTTTTGGGAGTATTTTTTTCCAGATACTTTCAGAACCTTATACAAAAATATTATATTCCAAAGAAATTTAAGAAAACAAGAAATACTTGATGTTTCTTTTAAATGATAGTATAAATTAGATTAAATTACCGTTGATTTGAATTTCTAAATTAAGTAGTGCATTAGGTGTAATCAGTAGTTTCAGATTTGTTTGGGCAAGATTTTTTCAGAATCTAATATCGAAATACTAAGTTCCGAAAGAAAACAAGAAATGCTTATGTTACTTCTTTACGATTTTATAATATAGGTGAAATTGCTAATTTGATTTCTGAATTAGAAAACGGCTTGAAAAGTAAGTTATTTTATTTATTATTATTATTTTTTTGCAGAAAATTGCTAAATCTGAACATAAATTTTTAAAAGATAGCGTGATCAATTTGTTTTTGAATATGTCATGAAAAGCATTATAATATCGTATATATTTATGAAAATGTTCAATGCTGGTACTCTAAAATTTGAATCTAAGACAAGTTACAATATAAGAGACAAGAAATAAAAAAAATACATACATATGGGTTAGTTTTTTTAGCAGTAGATAAGCAGAGTAATATGTTTTTGTAATCTACATACTTAGTGCGCACTTTTGTTTGCATCATACACATTTCTCATATATTTGTAAACAAATGTATTGAGAATAAACATATCTATGATCATAATTTTAAGAAACTTTTGGTATATCTTAATGTATTATTTCTTGTTTTGAGCTCTATTTTTAGAAAAAGAAACCTCGACTAAAGTACTGAGAATCTGATTTTTTTTTTAAATTTTCTTTTCAAATATTGCGTTTTTTTCTCATATTCTAATTATTTACATCATCTTTTTTTTTATAACAAGATTCACTCCTTTTTCTCCAAATTGCGTTCTTTTTTTTTTTTTTTTTTTTTTTTTAAGTTTTTAATTATATTTATAGTTGCGGATAAAAATGACTTTTTCGTTTTTAAAAATCATAGATTTAAATGTTTTACAAATTCTTATATAATTATAAAAATAAATTCGCATTCAATTATTTTTTAATGAAACCATTATTAATTTGAAAGTTATAAAAATTTAATGAAATATTTTTTGACAAATAAAGCACAAATCGTAACCGTTTTGGATATTATTGGTCGCAGCTACTTTTATGATAAAAACACATGACTGGAAATGAAAAGAGGTATGATGTTCATATACGCAATTTCAAAAAATGAGAGAGTATTTTTTAATTTTATTAAGTATACTATTTAAAAGCTCGAAAACTAATATTCATTTTTATATTTTTCTAACTTTCTATTACTTACATACTCTCTGAATACATTTGCCAATTGTTGTAACTTTTATTTTGCAATTATTATTGTTTAAAATACATACATTTGTATATTTGTATATAAATGTTGCATTCATATTATTAAATAGAATGTATGATCTTGTATTTCATTTCAATGTTGCATGCATAATTCAGTGAGTAGATGAAAAATTATGCTTACGGTAATCGTAGAGTAAATTTTTTTAGTGCAATATAAGTTTAGTCAACATCTCAATTGTTTTTAGTTTAGTCATAATATTTAAAAGTATATTTTTTAGAGTTAGCAGTGCTAATAAAAACAAGATGTCCGGTAAATATATTAAGGATGAAAAAAAAATTATATCATTCATTTTTCAAAATGTTATTACACTAATTTCTCCTTTTTTTAAAAATTACAAAAAGTTTAGGTTTAACAGAATTTTTTTAACAAACTACTTCAGAAAATTTAAATTTTTCAAGAGATTTAAGAAATAATTTTTTAAAACATTTTAAAACTTAAGATTCATAAATTATATTTTACAACACATGCTCTACAACTTGAGTAATTTACAACTTAGACTTGGGATTAGCGAATTATATTTTATAAGAATAAACTATATTTTTTATCAAAAATAAGGAAAGCAGTTTAAATTAAATGCATTTATCAATGATAATATCATGATATAAGAAGAACTAGCGGCTGAACTAAAGACTGTCGATTATAAATCAATTATAGATAATCAAGTTTTAAAATGATAATAATTTCCTTAGCTTTTTATTTTTTTAACTAATTAGTTTTCTGTTGAAAGTTTTATAAATGAATAAGTTTTCTTCACCCTATTTCAAAGATGAATTAGTGTCAAAAAACATTTATAACCTACAAGCTCCTTTAAGTTGTTTTTTCTTGCAGATGGCGCCATCTATGAATCAACTCATGCATTTTACAACTTTTTTCAACTCGTGGGCAAGAGAATGCTTTTTTATTAATTCTGTAATTTGTGTCAAAATATTAGTTGAATATTCTTCTTTAACAAATTTTTTGAGATATTTTTGTATTAAAAGCATTCTTTTTCATTATTAAAATTTTCCTTTTTATTATTTGTAAACGTAGTGAATGAAAGCAATATATAATGGTAGATATAATTAAATTAGTGATAAGAAAAAAAGATAATATTCATTACCAATTTTAAAAAAAACTGCTACCTATTTAATTTTAAGATTTTATACCGAAGTTTTAATAAAAATTTATATTATGAATTGCTGTAAACTGATTGAAGAAATGCGTTTTAGTTGATTTTATTTTAAAACAAAAACATATTTTAAAAATTTCGATAAGATACTTTAGCTGAATGCATTCAATTACTGTAAGAAAATGCTATTTTAATGCTAGTAAATGCTATGTTCCGTAAGAACTTAATAAAAAATTGAAAAAAAAAGTAAACTAAAGAACTATTTTTTGTATAAGATAAACCATATTGAAATTATTTAAAAAATATCGTTTTAAAAGTAAATCTCATCCGTTTTATTAACTTGTAAAATAAATATAAATAATTGTTTTTTAAATTTAAAATAATAATAACATTTACCTTAACATAAAGATGAATTCTATGAGATAATCGAAGTTGTGCAGTAGCAAAAACCGAGTTTTATTTGAGAAAAAAAATCTATTTATTAAGTGACATTATAAGGAAAAAATAAATAGCATAACTGATCAGTTATTGCTTCAATTCTTAACATTCAAAATTATTTAATATATGTTATGGCCATGAGCTACAGAATTATTTCAAAGGTAGGTTTTCTCAAAAAACTAAAAACGAACATACTACGTAAAAGTTTTAATTTCTGACTTGGATCTTTCAAAGGAAAATGTGAAGTTGTTTTCTCCTAAATGTGGCGCCATCTACTTTTGAGAATTTTAACGATTCTAAAATCTAATTCGAAATTATCAATTAATGTTACAAAAACTATTAGATATTACAGTTTTTTCCCTTCTTTTTTAAAATTATATCGTCCTTTTTACTCATAGTTTCCTGAAATAAAGTAAATAGAAACACAATATAGCTTCTAAATTACTATTAATTAGAGAAACATAGAACAATGTATAATTTAAAAAAAAGCTATTATTCTGAGAAATTTAGCCTGTTTTTAAATATTATTGATTGCTGGTGATAATATTTGCATTGAATTATGTCTTTTTTACATATAAAATTGATGCAAGGCAATTCTCTTTACTTTCTCTAAAAATTAGCCGAAACTAGGTGATTTTTAAAACTTGACTTTTGATAATTATTTTCATAATTATTGACTTTCAATAATTATTTTATTTAATAGTGAGCTTCGCCTATTACTCGCTGACATTCTCATACTTCTTAAGAGAAGACCTCCTTAAAGCTGACTCAGACTTCAAAAATACTTCGGAAGCTTATATTACTTGTACATTACTGGCTTCCGAGTTAGTCTGGTTTGATACAAGATCCAGTATTTTCAACCTAAAAAATTGCTGAAACTATATTAAAAGATGAATAGTTCTAGAATAATGATTTTTTTCCTTTTTGTCGAATGTGGATATCGCAAAAACTACACATTTTTGTCATGGAACCTGAATTCAATAGCATGGATAATTAATTTGAGAATTTATAACTTCAAAATTTGTTGGAAAAAATACCTTACTTGCTGCTTTACAACCCGCGGGATTGCTACTATACAAAAATGAATTTAGCACGCTGAATCGCGCATTTTCAGTTTTTTCGCTTTAAATAAAGATTTTCAATCTATTTTTGTCTCTCCAATTTTAATTTTTTAAGTTCGCGCTTCGCATAATGTCCAAAGTTGCAAAGAAAAAATTAATAAAAAATATAGAAATATATTAGATGTTGCCAGATATAAATCATAAGCATTAATGCTGAAATTTTTTTAAAAATATGAATTTTTCAAGAAAGACAAAAATTGTTTGCTGGTAATATAATGTTTTGCAGGTAATATAAAGTTATCGATATCGATTTTTAACAAACAAAGCTACTTTTTATTTATTACTTCTGATTGTTTACACATTCAATATTCCTAAATTTTAACTTTCATTTTTTTTTTCAAGTCGAGTTAATTATTTTTAAAATCCAAATAATCATTCCTTTTGTTACGATTAACATATTAAAATGCTGTTACAATAATTATAAATCTTATAAAGAAAATGATTTTTTATTGGTAAGTATCGATTTTTAAGGAAAGGAAATAGAATGACGAATGTGAGGTCAACACAGGTGTTACAAACAGGGGGAGCAGGGGGTTGAGCCTCCTTGTTTAGTAAATAAATAAGAGTTGTTAGGTTATTTAAAGTGGGAAAAAAAAACTCAGATAGTTATATTTGTAAAATTATAAATATGTTCTGTTGTTTAAAAACTATAGAATTTAAGTTGAGTATGTTTTAATTATCTCATTTGTTTTCAAAACTAGTTTAACAAAAATTGTTAACACAATGTAAAATATGCGTTGAGTTAATTATGTTGACTTAAAGTTAGAGTAATTTAAAATCATTATAAAGACATTAAATTACTTCTTTTTATTCTATAGTTTTATATTTTAGTACTGGAGTTGAAAAGCTGACACAATTTTTAGTTAATGACTGTCAATATTTAACTCCGTAGCCTTGTAATTTTCAACCCAGAAGACAAAGAAACTTTTGGGTAACATGGGAAAAACTTAACGATGGAACTAATCCGCATTTGCGTTAGATGATGATGAAAATTACGAAATCCTCTCACGGTTTGCCCGACGGCAAAGGGAATCTAACTCCTGATCCGTTAACTACCACTAAGGTTAGTTTAAGCCAGCACTGTGGTACGTGTCAACCGGTAACAGAATTCGTCTCGAACCAACCATCGCTGGGATTGGAATTTGTGGCATCTCATTGGGAGGCAAGTGCTCTTTCTCATGGCTCAAGCTATTTTTATTATTGTTATTCGGGTCATTTGATTAATCAGCTTGGCTACTTCAGGGATACTAAACTGTTTTTGAATGCTAACAGCAGTATTGGTAGCAGAAATATGATTTGGTAGCAGAGATATGATGCAGCCCTATGATTGGTAGCAGAAACAAATATAATCATGGAATAAACAAAAATGAACTACCATTTATTTACATTCTAATTTTAATACTAATTTACATACTACTATTGCATTCCAAATATAAAATAAATTAAAAAAAAAACAGTGTGATACAAAGAAATAATTGAATAATTAGAAATAAGGTTTCCACACTTTCTCGTTGCTTTTGCTGAACCCTGAAAATACTTTCGTAATACGAACCCACTCATATAAAACTAACGTAGTTATTAATTTAGTGAATTAGTGAACTTATATAAATGGTGAATATGTTTTTTAAAAACCAAGTTCCAAACATATATATATATATATATATATATATATATATATATATATATATATATATATATATATATATATATATATATATATATATATATATATATATATATATATATATATATATATATATATATATATACCGTGAAACCTTTGATATGCGTATTATACTAGTCCGGTACTGTTCCGTTTCGACGGGTCCAGAAAAATTATTACCACAGTACTTCTTGGTAATGGTATTATAGGTGTCTAGTAACGTTTATTACAATACTAGTAGCATTTATAATCAAAATTAACTGAATATCGTTGGCATAAATAGTAGTTTGGTGTTTTTTTACGAAATGCGAAACGGAAAAGTATTAACATTTCTCTGGTAAAATGCATATAAAGAGCATTAAATCATAATTTTTTTTTAAATCAAAATTTCAATATATGAGCAAAACTATTCAACATTAGTAGCATAAAAGCGGGCCATTATAAATATTCGCATACACAATAATAACAATTCATTTACGTAATGAATTAAACTAAATTAAGGAAAAAAAATTTGTGAATCTTTTGCTTTATATTTCAGTTTTTAATTCTTTGCTTCCAAAACGAGGGAAAAAAAACTTCATCAGTAAAGTGAGAATAACAAATACATATAATTTGGCCTTGGAATACTCCATATTTCTTTTGCAATTTTATATGGTAATCTTATCAAAATGTAAGAAAGAAGTTAATTGTTTTATATATTGTTTTTGCATTTTAAAGTCAAAAAACAAATAATAATGAAATAATTAATATAACAAATAATAAAAAAGTATAATAAATTATATATCATAATAAATATATATAATAAAATATAATAAATAATATATTATAATAAGTAATAAAAAAATAATAATGTGAAAAAATTAATTAGTATTTTAATATAGATTAAATATTGTACTTATATTTATTAATAAGTTAATTTATTTAAATGGTACATAATGTATAACTGCTTCTTAAATAAATTGTTTCATTATTGTGATCATTTTTGTTTTATTTAAATAGAAAACTGAAACGTTTATAAAAAGCGTAGCACAAATACATGATTCGTTCTAATGTTAGTTCAAAAACAGAATTTTGAAAAAAAGTCGTTAAAAATAAATATAACAGTTACATATATAATTTAGGCAAAGTTTCTAAGTCCTTACTAGGTACTCATTCTTAAAGTTATATTTTAAGGATTAGTTAAAAATTTAAAATAACAGTGCATTGCTAGAAAACGTAGTAAACTCTTTAAAGTTATTTCATATTGTAAGTTAAATTTAATATAGATGAATAAAATGTACAAAAGTATTAATTTCCGGAAAACTTAAGACAAAATTATTTTTTAATGTTAAGTCAGGGCTGAAATAATTTAAAAGTTATATTTTTATAATAATTTCTGCAAAATAAAACATTTTTTTAAAAAACATGATTGGGTTTTCTTTGAGAAATCACGTAATAAAATTTTTAAAATTTATAGAAAATATGTAGTTTTATTAATAAAATTTAAACATGAATTTTAATTGAATATTAATAGAATATTTACATGTATAAACATGATCCTATTTAAAGTTATTTCATTTATTTTAAGGGAAATAATACTTCTAAAAAAAATATGGATCTTAACTTTAGGCAAATTTTAAAAAAAATTAACACTTTTTATTCATAAGCTATATTCATATAATATTTTGAAATTTAGCGGACACTGAGAAATATCTTTTGGATTACAACCAATTATTTCAGACTGTGATGACATCTACCGAAAAAATAAAGCACTAATTAAAAGGTTATTTCAAACTTCGAATATTTTGTGAGTATTATTGTTTAAAATCTTAACAATAATCTTATAATTTATTACTAAATTGAAAAAAAAACTAACCAATGAAACGAGCTTATGATTTTTTTAAATATTCAATATTTATACAACTATTTTAGATACAAGAGATTGCCAAGTAGAAATCAAAAAAAGTACTCCTTAAATTTGGCAATACAATAGAAAAAAATCATAGTTTAAGGCTAATACTTACTTGATTTATCGAACGAAAATAAAAGAAAAAACTTGTATGCATTTTTATAATTTTATAACTATTTGGTTACGAAAACGTAATAATAACATGTTTACCTCAGTATGAATATTATTTTTCATGTAAGTATTTATAATTAAAGTATACAATTGAAAGTACTAAAGCCTAACAATCGAAAAAAAAAAAAACAGAAAGAAATTATTGAATATAAGTATACAGTTTTATAGAAGGCGAAATAAAATTGTTGCCAAAATTACTATACTTGTTTGGTCAGTATCTCTGGTAAACAAAACCATAATGCAGGTAATTAAACTAAAATATTCGGTATTTAAGCTATTCATTTGAGAATTTTTCCATTCATTATAGTGACGGTTTACCAGAGATTCTAGTTTCCAAATTTATAGCTCTTTACCGAACATTTAATAATAGCACACATTAATGATTTCCATACCATGATCTATTAAACCACAATTAATTTACAGAAATGTTTTTCTGAACTATAATTTATTTAACCATTTATTTGGTGATTTTAACCTTTTGATATCCATGTCTTTTACTGATTAGAATGGTAATAGACCAGGGTTGGCAAGTTTTTGACACATGACGGTTTTTACCGGTTTATACCATGGTTTTTACCGTCATGTCAAAAACCTCTGTCAAAAACCCATAGTTTTGGTAAAACTGTATTTTTATTTGAATTTAACTGCTTATAATTTAATATTAATTAATTTTTGGGCATTAAAATTAGAAAAAAAGTTGTTAAAAGATATTTAAGAACAGATTCTTGCATTTTCACAACATGATTATATCAAAACATACTATTTGAATTAAAGTATTAGGATACTAAACAAAATTTTCAACATTTCCAAGCATCATTTTGTTTGGCATATTACATTACTGAAGAATGTCAAGTCATTCTTGACTTAGAGTTTGTTAGTAGTTACAAGTTTTGAAAGTTATGTTTAGCTTATTTCTAATATTTAAGAAATGCCAAATTTTAAATTCTTCTTTTTAGTTCTTGAATTTATTAATAGTTCCAAGCTTTTTTGTTTGTTTGTTTATTTCTAACAATTAAGAAGTGCAAAATTTTGAATCCTTTGCATATCAAGCTATAATGATAAAAGTAAGTGTCACTATTTTCGATAAGTATATTACAATATTTCTGTATGAATGTATATCCTTCGATAAGAATACACGTATATAGTTGCAAAATCAATAGCAATCATTTATAAAGGCAATTATGTGAAAATAATATATTGTCCTCTATATGCCGTAAATGAACGAAAACAGTAGGTTTTTGACGATTTTTACCACTGTCATGTCAAAAACCAGTTTTTGAAGGCAAAAACCCAACCCTGTAATAGACGTTACAATCTGTTATTATTTTCATGATTTATTTAAATAGGAGATTTATTTAAAAGGTTGTTAAAAACTAGGTGACAGTTAATTATTTATTTTCCTAACATATTTCTCAACTGTAAGAGAAGGGAAATGGGCCTACATATTTTTCGAGGGTTTTAAATATATAGATAACGGTGTCTGTTTTAGGCATCATTCATAAAAGTAGTGGGATTTATTCATTCACATATATTAAGTGGATTTATTTGTAAATACAAAGAATGGCTTAAACTCTTTTCAATTGACAGACAGCACACGTTTGAAATAGACTGCAAAAATATACAGCCAGTGTTTAACATACAGCGTGCAAAAATATACAGCCAATATACAGCCGATTTTCAACACTTCAGAGCAATACTGTATTCACTGATTGATACTCTTGAACACAGAAGTCGTTTAGCTGAAGTGTTGTAAATTATTTGTTTGATTTAATTTGATAAAAAAAATCTGATAATTGGGCAAAACTTCTCGCAGTTTTACTTATATGTGTGGCTATATTATATCCTTTTAGTTTTCAGTTTTTCGTCTTTTTAATATATATATATATTAGTTTTTTTTTCAAGAAGATTTTGACAATTGACGGTTTTATCTTGCTTTAACAGTCATGTCAAAAAAAAAAAAAACTTTTTGGCATTGTTTCTTACAATTGTCAAAAATCATGAAGTTCTGGATCACGTAAAACGAATGGCGTTCTCATACGCCACGGACTAACAATACGCCGAAATAGATTGGGATTGAATTAATTGCGAAAACGTTGAATGTGAACTGAGTCTCTTTGCAGAATTCGTAGCGAAAATCAACATGGTAAAGGAAAAATCTCTTTTTGAAAAAGGGAAAATTAAGTACTTCTTTATTGCAGTGTTCCCCAACCTTTTTATCACCACCGACCTGTCAGATAATTTTACCGCTGCCCGCTAGGGGGGGGGGGTGATAGTTTTATATTTTAGATTACTTTGATTTATTAAATTTAATTTAATTGTTTTTAAACATGCCTTCAAAATAAAATAGAGTTACACCAAAAAATAAATATAAAGTTATTTAACATTTTAACTTACTAGAACGTTAAATCAGTGAGAACTCTGAGCTCGTTTCTTTGTAATGGGACGGTTCCATTTGGGGGTAATCGGAGACAATGATACAATAAAAACATTAAAAATATATGTCACTACCTTCGGGGGCCCCTTTTTTTTAAATAAATAAAATTTTAATGGAGCACAGATATTTTTAATTTGGAGTATAAACCTAGGAATTTAAATTCAGTTTCAGTGAAATGGGCGGCCCGATACCATTTGATCCACGTACTGGTAGTGGTCCGGGGAACACTGCTTTATTGTACAGTAAAAATGTAATTTTAATTCCTAGTTGTAACCCAAGTTCATTAGAGACGTTTAATTTCTGTGCAAATTCATACATTTCTTCTAAATTCTTAGCATCGAATTTCATCTCAAAAAGTAATAGTAAGACTGATATTATACGAACATTTTAACTAAAGCCAATATATTGTTAAAGATATTGCGTGTAGTTTTTCTGCGATTTATAGACTTTTTCGTAAAATATAATTTGATAGATCATTTTGCAAAGCTATTTAGTTTTTTATAATGTTCTAAAGTATTTTTAAAATATTTCAAATTTATTATAATAGTTTTAAAAAACGTTCACTGAAACAATGCATTTTACTTTTTTTTAAAATATTAATGTTGCAAACGTTTTTAAGACTTTGTTGTAATTACTTTGAAATTCTTTTACTAATGCTTGATTATAGTCCAATATAACACACATGATGAATGATTTCATGAATTAAACTACGAATAAAACGAAAAAAAAAGCAAACATTAAAAGTGTTGATGAGTAATTTAATAAATAATAAATCAAGTATTTGTAATTCTTCATAGGCAAACATGGATTCTATTTGCTATCTGAAGAGAACCAACCTTTAATCAAATATCATGGACAGAATTTTTAAATTAAAATTCTTTAAATAATTTATGAAACATTTCATTAAATAATGCATCAATATAAGCAAAAACAACTAAGTTATGTATTTTCAAAATTGGAACATCAAAAATAACTGCTTCTTTCCGCTTTCAAAATAATAAGCAACACACACACAGCGAGTACCTCAATAGATAAAGTCTTCATTATCAATTTATTAGGCAACTGTGCATCTTGATTTTCAAATACTTGCAATACTCCGTTTATTCAACGCATGTAAAATAAATTTTTGTACTCGATCAGAATATTTTGAGCTAAAAGGTATTTACTTACGCATCAATATTTTTAATATCAGAATCTCAGTGAAAGTTTCTACCGATTTTTGAAAATGGAAAAGCAATATTCTGTACCACGGAAGGCAATTTTATCCGTAGTGAAACTAATCCCTGAAAGCGGGCTTTTCTTTCAAAGTCTTTCGTGAGTCTTACGCAAGATTTTGTCTTTTGTGCAACACGCATCCATCATTCTCAGTTGACATTCTAACATTAAGGGACTTTCCGGGAACTTTATTCTGATCATGTTCTGGAGATTGTAATAAAGTGAATAAAGTGAATAAAGTAAATAGTAGAACATAGATGGGTTGGATAGAACATGGGGTGGGATGGATAGAACATAAATCTTAGGCTAAATTCGCATTATCTCATTTTTTAATATATTTATTTTTAAATAGTTTAAAGCATTACAGAAATTTTTATATTAAATAAATTTTGCTCACGAAGGATCGACAAAGCGGTCGAAGGGCTATTGCACAATACACACAACTATTTAAATTTTAAAATTATTATTTAAAAAAAATAGCTGTTTAATTAACTCGTTTTACACTTGTAAAACTTGTGATGAAATATACTTACAAAATAGTCTAAATTGAATTACCGTAAAAAGTCTATAACTATACTATAAAGAAACCTCTATAAAGTTTTACAGTATTTTATAGCTAATAATGTATTAATGTGTTCTATTTTTAATTTCATAGTATTAAATTTCTCAGTATTAATGATTACAGATTTAGAAAATACAGTATTACAGCCGCAGTTTAATTTCGGTAGATGTGCATATTAGTTGATATATTCTAAACATTGAACTATTTTGAAAGTATACGTAGAAAATTAACTATTAAAATTAACTGTCGACGAAACGGCAGAAGGGCTATTGCATAATACATACAACTATTTAAATTTTAAAATTATTGTTTAAAAAATAGCTACTTAATTAAATAGTTTTATACTTGTGAAACTTCTGATGAAATAAATATACTTACAAAATAATCTAAATTGAATTACCGTAAAAAGTCTGTAACTATACTATAAAGAAACCTCAATAAAGTTTTTCAGTATTTTATAGCTAATAATGTATTAAAATTACTATTTTTAATTTTATAGTATTAAATTTCACACTATTTATGATTACAGAATTAGAAAATATAGTATTACAGCCACAGTTTAATTTTGCTAGATGTGCATATTAGTTGATATATTCTGAACATTAAACTATTTTGAAAGTATACGTAGAAAATTAACTGTTAAAATAACTGTACTGTATGTTAATGGAATTTCTGGTAACATTATTTTGGAAATAAAACCCAAAATATACGGTATTTAAACCATTCATTAGTCTTTCTTCCACATGGTAATGGTTTACTAGAAATCAAAGTCGTATTTCTTATTATCACACATCACATGTTGTTATCACAAAAAATGCAAAATTCAAATGTAAACATAACCGAATAATCCATCCTCTAAACTATCATGATAAAATTACCAAATTTTACCACTTTAACCAAATTTCATCACAGATTATAAACTAATATTTTATCACCAAAGAGCTTTAGTTAAAATTTCGGAGCTTTTTGGTGTTCCCACAGAACCAGAAACACGATTAATTGTACCATATTCTGGAAGTTTTGCTCCTACATTTTTCCCAGCGTAATGGTTTTCCTTATAAGTTTAAACCTTGTGTATATACTGCATACAATTTGGTCCCAATATTTTGTAATGTTTAGGCTGTTTTTGCCTCAAATCATACTCCAATCAATTATTCAGACGCTAGTACATTATATAGCGCTACTCAATATTATATTACTATTAATGGAATTTAATTGAACCAAAGCACAATAAAAATGTATGAAGTCTTATCTAATTATAAACTAGCCGATTTTGAATTCCCTTAACATCTGATTGACGTGATTAGTTACATGAAATGGTTAACGTAAACTACATCATTAGTCGTTAATAGGATTGAGGTCATCATTGAAAGCTATTTAGTTTCCCTTTATTACATGCACGTATGCCATAAGTTAAGTAGAGAATAATAAATCGCATGTCTACTAAAAGTAATGTCACAAAGTACCTTTCCTTTAAATGTTATCTGAAAATATAACCTAAAGTATCAAGAGCTGTAACTGTAGCCTGTTTTATGTTCATAATAAATGGATGATGAATCCAACATTCCTTACTGAATTTTGTCACGAAATAAAATAATTTTTAAGCTCCAATTTTATTTGTATACTTCAATTTATTTCTGGTTTAAAAATTCATTTTCACACTATTCGCACAATGTATAGGGGAGAGTAGGGTCAATTGTAACATTGTTTACTTAACTATTTTTAACTAACAGAAAATCCAATATATTATTAGTATTAATTGACAGACGAATAAAGTAGACTATCCTCTACTAGAAAAAAATACCTTATTTTAAATGTTATTATATTAGTTAATAACAATTTTTGACAGTCATGCACTTGTTACAATTGTCCCCACTTACGGGGTCAATTGTAACAGTTCATAAATTCAACTAAAACATAGTTAATTATACATATTATCATAGTTGTGATATATTTTTTATTGATCACAATAGTAGTGATATTTTAGGAGTAAAAATAATAATGAGCAGAGACCTAAAGGTTTAAACTTTTAACTTTAAGGGGTTAAAAATTTTAATTTATGCTGTGAAAGGGGGCAAATAAAATAATGCACATGCAACATAATATAAATGATATCGGAAACTATTGGTGGGTTCTTAAAAAATTAAGTATCTTTTTGTAAACATAAAATTATTTATTTTCAGCTGTTACAATAGTCCCTTTACTTATTGTTACAATCGTCCCCAAGACGCCATTTCAGCTTCATTTGTTAAAAACAATGCTAGTTAATTAACAAAACTAATCTTTTTTTTTGAAATGTTAATTAAGGTGTCCACTTACATTTTCGGTTAATAATTTTTATTTGTTTAAACAAAATTACTTTGTTACAACATAATATTCCAATACCAAAAAAAGTAGTTATGAAGCGGGAAAATATCGTTTGTGATGTAGCTCTTTCAAAAGTACATAAAAATGGTTGCCAGCAGGGGTGTACATGTAGATTTATTAAATATACCTTGTGCGCCACCTAGGAACCAAATCTTGAACCCGACACTCGAAATTTTTGCTCTGTTACAATTGACCCCACTCTCCCCTACTTTTTCCAGTTATTGGAATGATTATGAAATGATTAACAATGATCTAAAATTTGAGAATTTTCGTAGCGTTTTTTTACTGCAATATTTCGTGTTTTATATTTTTTTCAGACGATGACCCAGTTTAATGTTCTAGCTTATGAATTTATAAAAATAAGCAGTTAATAATGAGTATGATTTAGTAGCATTTAAGGTTTGCCTTTGAAAAACATGTTTCTTGGCCTATACGAATCATTGGCGTGTTTTTAATATTGCATTTTAAAATCGTAAATCCAAGATAGAATTGAAATGATATTTAAGATAATGAAATTCTTGTTACTACTTATATAATTTTTGTAATTTTTTTCTTCAAAAAATTAATCGATCAGAAGTAAAGCAATTAAAATGGTCCTTGAAGCAGCATTTTAAAACAGTCGAGAGCTATTCTATTTAATAAGTATCATTTAACTTTAACATAACATAAAAACTTCAAGGAACAGATTTAAATTTAATCCAGTAAAAAGTAGCACTTCAAAAAATACTGAATATATTTACGATATTTCTTAGGATAAACTAGGATATTTTTGCTTATTCAGATTTTGCGAGAACACAAGCATCCATTCATGGTCATAACATCCAGTTACGTCAGTTTTGATGTATAAATACTTGTACACTACTAAAGGGAAAAGAAACGATCCAAATAATTAAAGACAAAAAGTTTTTATGCTCTAAAAATGTACATTTCATATTACTACAAAACACGTATGTATTCGTTTTTAGGTAATTAAAAAGAAAATCAGAGATATTTTGCATTGTATCTTTCAGTTTGAGGAATACTTGAAAAAAATAAACGAACAATATTCTAAATGAAAGTGAACATATTTTTACGTTTGTGCAAATATATATGTATAAAAGTACACCGGGGAAAATCGCGTGGTCAAAAGTATCACGGTAAAATTTACCGTATTTCCGGCACCATGGTAGCACCAAAAAGCATGGTAAGCTTTATAATTATTCTGTAAAATTAACCAAAAAATACGGTTTTAATGCCATGCTATTTTGAAGTAAAATTTCGTAAAATTTAGTAATTTTAACTAAAAAAACTGTAGTTTTAACAGTAAATTTGAGATCAAGCAAAAATATCAAGTTTTAATTAATAGCACAAATAATGTTTTGCATCTTGCTCAATCAAAGACCAAATGGCACAAAAAACGAAAGACAGCATAAATATATTTACACGTTCACGCCGGGTGTTGCGCCTGAAAGCGGGACGGAAAAGAGAAAATACTGGTAGAAGAATTATTTCAATATTAGATAATATTCGGGAGGAGTTAATCGATTCTCAACAATAACAATTCACTGTAAGGAAATTTATCATGGCGAAGAAGCAATTCAATATAAAAATTGCATCCGTTAAAAACAATTGGTAGTTATAAATTTTTATTATTCCCGGAAAAAAACTAAAAAAATGAAATTTATTTGTTAGCAGTTTTTACTTCGGTGCGCCGCCCGATTAGACAATCTAGCGTTACCCACCGGTGGGTCACCCCGGCGTGAACGTGTTAAACCTTCTACCTCTACGCTTCTGAGCGTGTGGCGGAAAGACAAAATTTCTCGGCAAAAAAGGCCCTAATAATGTATAGGTGTTAAGCTTGCAATAAATCCTAGAGGCTTTCCTGTCCGAGCGGTATTGCTGTTCTCACAACAGTTCTGAAGCGTGGATGCAGTGGGATCGAATCCTGCTGTAATACTAGCTACATATTCTTGCAGTCTCTCTGAAATTCATGTTGTCGGTCTTATAGCATCTTTAGAATTTTTGAAAGATTCATTTTGTCCCATTTCTCCTCCGTTATAATTGAAAAACATATTTAGAAAATAAGTAATTAATCATCTTCTAATTTCTACCAACCTTTTAAATATACTACCAATTTAAATATATCATAGAAATGTAAACAGCTTGTAAAGTCTCTTACCATTCTATTTGGAAAAAGGAAAAGACATCAAAAGGTTGAAATTACCAATAAATGGTAAAATAAATGAAGGTTCTGATGAACATTTTGGCAATTTTTGTATGAAAAGCATTTATTTGGTTTAATTTACTTTTCGGTTTTGTTTATTCACTATTTATGTGGTGATAAGTACCATAATTATAAAGAAACAGAACTTCTGGAAAACTGTTTTACATAGTGAACAGAAAAAGTACCAAATGAATGATTAAAATAATAAAGATTTTAGTTTAATTACCTAATTTTCTTTAAACGGAAATGTCATTATCATACAAGTATGGTAATTTTGTCAGATTTTTTTTTGTGTGCAAGAATATTTTTATTTATTTTACTTATATTACTAAAATAAGAAAAATCATTATGTATTCCATTATATATTATATATATATAAAATCATTATATATTTAAATCATTATATATATATAAATTAGCTAGTAATTAAAAAGTCCACCTTTAATGAAATGTTTTTTCTGTTGCAAACCCCCTCATGAGTTTTGACTCTATCATAATGTATAGAATGTAAAAGTTTGTGAAATTAAAGACACACAATTTATCTATACCTGTGCAAAATTTAAGCTGGTTTTTGTTACCATTTGATAAAGGACCTGATAAAGGATGACAAGTTAAAACACTAAAAAAGTAAGTAAAAAATGATAAAAAAGATTTATTATAAATATACTCACGTTATATAAGATAATTTAGAGTAACTAGGATGCTCCCCTTCACGCTCGCTCTACTCGCCAACCCCCCAATTGCTTCCTATCCATCATTATTTTTTCCTTAAACATCAATAATTTCCACAAAATATTTTGTTTTCAAAACGTAAACTATTCTAGCTGTATGTAAGAATATTTTGTATACATGTTAATCTTAACGAAATGTCCGATTACCTGAATTTGAAAAATAAATAAATGAATCTGAAAAAAAAATTAGCCTATTGAATACAGATTGTGTGACTCATTAATAATAAATGAATGAAAAGTAATTGTACTTATTGACTGGGCTTATAACAATTC
Source organism: Parasteatoda tepidariorum (assembly GCF_982258835.1). Classification (NCBI taxonomy): domain Eukaryota; kingdom Metazoa; phylum Arthropoda; class Arachnida; order Araneae; family Theridiidae; genus Parasteatoda; species Parasteatoda tepidariorum. The sequence goes on from NC_141755.1 coordinate 82,011,073, forward strand.
AAAGAAGTTTTTTTTGGTTACCTTTAAAAATTTCATTATAAATTTGTATCATGACAGCATGAAATCTCTGCTTCTATCTTTCATTTTTTACTACCTTTCTATTTTAAATGACATCTACTGAAGCACAAGCTTATAAAACAAAGAAATAAAGATCTCGTTATCGTAAACATCTCGGAAAATAAATTTTCAACAACAATAGATAAATAATCAATATTTAAAGGAAAAAAAATGAAAGAAAAAAGCACTTTAAACTGTAACAATCTTTCGAAAAATTGAAGTTTCAAACACAAAGTTTTCCTATAAGTTGACAACTAAAAATGTCTCTTTCAGCACGTAAATTTTTACTCACTCCATTGTTGCATTTTAGCCAGCTACAGAACGATCAAGCATGGTATTTTTCCCCAAAAGTTTAACCTGGGTGCATAGCCAGATTTTCAGCAAAAAATAATCACCTTTTAAGTACTTTTTAAGCACTCAAAAATATTTTTAAGCCCTTTCCAAAAAATAAATCATAACTAGGATCTGTACAGCAATAAAAAATTTTTTCTATCGTTAAAATTTCTTAATTTAAAAACATAAAATCAATAACATTTTCAAAAACATTACATAATCATTATAAAATAACTAGTTTCTGACAAATATTGCAGAGAAAAATGTGAAAATCATGCATTTTTTGTTATTTAGAACGACAATCAAAGCTGCCAAGAAAAAAATGTGGTTTTTAAAAGATAGAAAATTAAGCACTCTTTACAAACTCCGAATAAAAAAAGCACCTGTACGGGTTTTAAAAATACGTAAATCGAAAATAAGCACCTTTAAGCACTTTTTAAAAACGCTACGCACCCTGTTAACAGTTAATAATTCTGCAATTAATTGTCGAATTTTAAATATTTTTATTACGTTATGCTGTCTGTATTTTCTTTCTAAACATCTTCGTAATTTCAAGTTTCGGAGTCTTATAGACTTTGCGAAGTAAAGCAAAGAATAAAAGAAAGTGAAAGTTGAAACGCCTAATTGGGCTAATAACGCATGTAAATTGTGGAACAAAATATCTTTATATTTTTTGACAAAAACCAATTTTTTAAATGGTTATATTGAAATTAAATTTTGTATGATTTTCATATTAAAAATAAAACTCGATTTACAGATTTCATTAATAAAAATTGTTATATTAAAAAAACGAAAAAAATTGAAATTAAAAAAAACGATGCCACTTTTTTTATCCAAATATTTTGATCGTCTAGTTTCCATTATTTCAGATAATCTAGGTCACACTTTGTTTTTAAAGAATAATAGAATATTTACTCAGTTTAATTAGTAATTTTAAAGCTTGGAAATTACGAATGTAATGCTAATAAGATAAAACATAAATTAATTTAATCATTATATTAAATTGTACGACATTGTTTAAATAAATGAAACAAGTTTAACATAAGATCAAAGTAAGCTGCGAGAAACATAATTAAATTTAGCTTCAAAATAAAAGATTAAAGTACGGGAAGGAATCAATATTTTTTTCTAACCTAAGAGATTTTTTTTTCAGATCGTGAAGTTATTTTTTTACGGAATTATTTCTAAAAACAGTTAATAGTATGTATGTATTCATGTTTTATTTTGAGTTGTTTGAACAATTATTTTTTTGAAAATAAATATTTGAGTAACGAATTTCTGATTTAGATTTAAATAATTTTAGGTAAACATTTTAAGTTAACGTTTGGTACAATTAGAAATCAGTGTAATTAAATTTAAAAATGAAACGTAGTTATTAGAGGAAGATCACAGATTCTTGAAAAATCAGATTTGGAAAAGAATATTTGGAATAAAATATTTATTTTATTGAGTTTTGACTTTTTTTTAAATACTTTTTTTCAAAACGATGATGAAGCACAACTGCGTGCAAAAGAAAAAATAAATAAATAAAATAAATCTTTGCGGAAATATGCTCAGGTACATATAGAATAAATCTAAAAAAAAAAATTATTTTACTGATTACATGTAGTTGTAATAGAAATACAGAAAATATCTAAAAACTTTCTAATAATTTGTAACACAGCTGCAAGCATTTAAATGAATAGAATATAGTTTTATGAATAAAACATAACTTATTAGAATAAGAGTATAAGTAAATAGAATATAACTAACTTAATGCGTATAATATAATTTAGTGAATAAAATATAACTTATTGAGACGAAATGGATACAACTTTAACTTTACTCACCGTTCTAAGAAATAAAAATATTTATTCAATGACATTAAACTTGAAGAAAAATGTCAAATGACATCAAGGCATTTTCTAAACGTGATTTGAGAAAAGTTGTTATATTTATGTTTGTTCAACTTAAAAAGAAAGTAAGGTTTAAAAAATTCAAAAAAAAAATTACAAATTGGAGAACAGGAAAGAAAGTTAAAACCAACGCATTTTAGTAATAATTGTAATATTAATTCATCTCTATTTTATGCACTGTATCAGTTTCATTCTGAATGGGTACAAGTTAAGAAAATAAATATTATTTTTTTCTTGATTTCCGTAAAAGAGACAGGTATTCTTTTCAATAATGTTGATAATAATAATAATTGCATACAGAAATAATATTTAGCATTCTGATCACGATAATTCTAAGGCAATCTCATTTTTGACAACACTCATGACAACAATTTCTTGAAATATTGAATTCCCACAAGGATCATAATCATCATACTCATAATGTGAGTAAGAATAACTTGAAGCGTTGAATTAGAATATTATTTTAAAAACGAGAAACTTACTTCATGATGCCTTCTTTCTCAGAAATAGAGAGTTGTAATGCATTCTCAAAGTAGGCGCAAGGGGTTACAAAAAAAAAAAAAAAAAAAAAAAAAAAAAAAAAACTGACAAGAATGTAGCGATGAAAATCGTTTTTTTGATTGCAGGAATGCAAATCTTGAATAAGAAGGATAAATTTGTGCATTTGAGTGTTCGATTTTCTACTTTAAAACTTTATTTTTAAAAAAAAATATTCTGAAAATTTGCCTCTCTGTAAAAAATTTAATTAATTGCTCCCCTTTTCGTAATTGCACTGTAAAAAAATACCCCAGAGTGAGTAGCCAAATCTTTCAACAAAAAATAAGCATCTTTTAAGTACTTTGTAAGCACTCAAAAATATTTTTAAGCACTATATACATTAACACAATTCAAAATAGTTTTCACAGACTTTGTATGATCATGAGAAAATAACTAGTTTCTGACAAAGAACTCTTTTCTTGATTATTATTAGCCATTATGAAATGGACAAGAGATTTTGTGGTTGATATCAGAGGGTTTGGAAGTCTGAAATTGAGAACGACTTGCAAAATGCAGCGAGTTGCACATGAAAAGGCAATAATCTTTCTGAACTTAGCTCAGTTAAAGCACATATGAACTCGTAAGTATTTCATCAAACATGTAAAACGATTGGCTCTTTCATAAGCTATTGACCGACTGTACGCCGAAATAGATTGTGAAAACGTTGAATAGAACAATGTGAAAAGCACGCTTTCGCATAATACGTGGCGAAAATCGACATGGGAACGAAAAAAAATATCTCATTTTCGAAAAGGGAAAAATTAAGCACTTTTTAAAAACACTCAATGAAAAAAGCACCTTTAAGGGCTTTTAAAAATGAAAATAAGCACCTTTAAGTACTTTTTAAAAACGCTACGCACCATGTACCCGTATATAAGCGGTTTAGAGGTGGTATAGGCGGCATAAAGCAGCTTTATTGAAAAAGCTGCTTTTGACTGTTTTTTTATCCAAATTATAAAAAAGATTAACTTCAAATTCTAGTTTTTGGTATAAAAGTACCGTACTAGTTCTAGCACTGTTCGAAAACTTTATACCTTCTTCAAATTATTTCCCTAACATTTTCTGTGCTTCTTCTTACTTTTCAGAAATCATTTTATGATTTTGAACAAGGTATAAATAAAACCACGAGTCGACTTCATTGTCAAATTGATACTCTGCCTGATGGTTATTATATTTCTTTATATATATATATATATATATATATATATATATATATATATATATTGTTATAAGGGTGCTCTAGATTTAAAGGTATATTTACATTGAAATGAGATTTCGATCTATAAGACTTTTGAGACAACGCTAGTTTCAGACTTTTCTTCATAATAATTGCAAGAGCGGCGGTTGTTCTATGAACAGAGCCTCTCAATGAGGTGGCCCAAGATCGAATGACTACTGGTAGTACGATTTCCGCTTCCGGATCGACTGACCTCTTTGATGAAAATATCCAAATCTGGTGCAAGCATAATTTCAATAACTTTCACAGAGAAAACTTATTCCTATGTGATTAGAATTCATTGTTACAACAAATTTTCTTATTAACTATTGCAGAAAAAAACTCGTTTAGGTATGATAAAAAACCATTATTTCTTTGGATTTTCATCGTAATTTCTCGTACGTTCGCCTCTCAATGAGGTGAACCGGGTTCCAATCCCAGCGATGGCTGGTCGATACGAATTCAGCACCCAGCTCGCACCGACCATAGTGCTGACATATATTATCCTCAGTGGTAGACGGATAATGGGCTAGAGTCCCTATGCCGTCATACTAACCGTGGGAGATTTTCGTGGTTTTTCTCACTATGTCACGCAAATGAGGGTTAGTTCCCTCAAAATGTCCTATACGATGGCAAAATTTCTCCCAATACTTTAACTTGGAGTTCCCTTGTCTTTTGGATCGGGTACAAAATTACAAGGCTACGGGTGTTGAACATTGTTTGCCGCAAATACAAAATTGGGTCAGCTGTTCAACGACGGTTATAAAATAAAATATAAAAACTAAAGTGAAATTTGTAGATACATTATGGGTTGCAAATTAATAAATAAAACAAGGTAAAAGCAAATGTCAAGCCAAAAAAATCACAGTTTTCATGAGAGTCAAAACAGTTATATGTCACTTTTAAAATGAGTTAAAATTAAAAACCTTATCGAAATTTTACGAATTTTTATTAAAGAAGATGGGATTAAAACACTGAATGGTTGCCACAGTAAGTGATTAAGCCAAAAAGTGATTAAGGAAAACACCTCCAGTTGGCCAAAAATAATCAAACTGGTTTTATTGTTATCAGTACCACCCCTTTTTGAAATGTCTGGTTTAGATTTCGATAACATTCATACTCTTTTTACTTTTTTAATCACGAAAATATTAAAGTGCCTACACCAATATGTAGTTTTTCCTTTATTTTTCATCAGGTTTCTGAAAATATGTTTTAAGGGCTGTGATAACAGAACACTTTTATCTTTTGAATAGAAAAAAAAACATTGCAAGTTTCTACAGTAAGTAACCATAAAACTATTCCATTTCACTTATTTTTATAAAAATAGTTGTGAGGTAAGAATAAATGCAACATCACCCAACAAAATTAAATTCTGAATGAATTTTATGTTTAGTCTCCGATTTCATTCAAACCCTAGATCAGAATAAAAGGCGAAGAATAAAAACTTTGACTTCGACGACAGTAACTGAACCAAAGACTGTTCTTCTACTTGAAAAAGACGTTGTTCTTTTGATCACAAAGTGTAAAAAAGACTGGAGAAGGTTCTCGAAGATAAAGTAAATACTGGAAAAAGGGAAATGAAATGAGAGAGGGACTAAAAGATGATAAAAAAATTTTAGCTATATATTTTACTTCATCTTTAACTAGTTTGTTGGAAACCAGACTCCTTGCTTCAGATACTCTAAAATAAATTGACAATTTACGTTTATTTTAGGCAGTTTCAATCTATGAATACGTGATAAATGGGGAGGAATATAAACAGTATTTCATTCCATTTTATTAATAGTATAAGATGTCAGAAACATTTATGTTCGAAATACTTTGGAATTTTGAATTATTCTCAACCTTTCTTATCTCCCTTTGTTTGCGAGCAATTAACAGTTCGAGGAGTTTAAGATGGAATTATTGTTTTCAAAACACGTCGACCAAAATCAAATTAATGACGGTATGCATTCTCACACCGACAATTGATTTCAAATTCTAGCCATGGTCAGATGACCAGCGTTGAAATAAACTATTTCGTGTATGGGATGCAATCATATTGTTCTCGAAATAAATGTTATTTATTCCAAATTCTGGCAAGGCTTAGTTCGGTTTCTATCGTAATTTTGACCTTAATTGGCCAAACTGCTAACACAAACTCATTTAAGAATTTCACAGATCATGCACAGATCATGGGATACAATCATATTGCCTTAAAATATTTGTGATTATTATAGAATCCTTACATTAACCAGTTTAGTTTGTATTCTATACATTGACCAAAGAATTGTTACATCCCATGTATTATATACACCGAAGAGGCATTATGACCACCCTCCATCTATAACAATGGTCTCGCCCAGGTTTTCATGGTTTCTCGCCCAGGAACAATGTTTTCAAGGGGCACATTAGGACCCATAATCCTCATCGAACAATCCCTGACGTCTGTAAGCTACTTTAACATAGTTGCAGATCAGGTTCACCCATTCATGCCAACAGTTTTTCCTGCGGGGAATGGTGTTTACCAGCAGGATAATGCACCATGTCATAAGGGTCGAATCGTCGAGGAACATTCCAGTAACTTTCAAGCCATGTCTTGGCCCCCAAATTCACCTGACCTTAATCCATAGAGCATTTGTGGTCCTACTTGGAAAACTAAATTTGTGCTGCCACGCTACCCCCTCGCAATGTGAGGGAATTGCAGGACCAGTTGGTGAGCGCTTGGTACCAGATACCTCAGACTACCTATCAGCACCCTGTGGAATCAATGCCAAGGCGGTTGCTAGCAGTTTTGAGGGCTAAAGGTGGTCCTACGTGTTATTAGTAGGGTGATCATAATGTAATGGCTCTTCGGTGTGTGTCATTATATATAATATTGATGTCTGGGTGATGTCTTTTTCAAACATTTTCACTACCAGTTTGATATGTATTTCAATTCGAACCTACACTGATCAAACAGCACAGAATAAAATATAAAATATTCCCGTTCTTTTTACAGACTTTCACTGCACATTCGAAGGTTTAAAACTCTTTTGCAGACAAAATGGTTTTTTACTGTATCTCATCCTTATCATATAGGGACTAAAACCGTCACTTAAAATCTAATTGCTTATCATTCGATAACTTTATCTTTCTTCAAAAAATTTCATGAATATTTTTTTACTTGCGCTTCTGCAGCAATTATTTTATAGTTTTGAACATCATAGGAACATTTCTAATAGTAAAACGGCGATTCGACTTTATTGTCAAATTGATACTCTACCTGATTATCATTATTTTAGATATAATTTTTTTGAAACTTAAATCAGCTAATATTTTTATGCGAGTGGGCCACTATCGCTTCAAACGTTTTTACACATAAACATGATTTTAATAAGTAAGACTTTTAATATAATAAAAAGTTTAAGAATTTTTTTCTTACTAAGACATTATACCTGCGGTAGCTCAAAGGACAAAGTGCTCATCTCCCAAAAAGGTGACTCAGGTTCGAATCCCAGTGGTGACTGGTCGTAAGAATGCTGCTCCTGGCGTACGAATACCACTATGCTGACGAAGTCATTTTATAGAACTTCTTTTTTAAATAACAGAGTTTTTTTGTTAAAATTACAGTGCTTATTTGCTTAAAAAACAGGTGCCTGTATTTAAATAATAGCATTTTTCTGTGAAATAAACGGCTATATACAGGAACACAAGCCAACAGTTTTTTTAGTAAGTTTAACAGACTTTTTTACAATGCATAACAAACTATTCAGTGTAATAGACAAAACATGTGATGTAATTTTACCGCTTTGTCGATAAATTTGAAAGATTGGTTTTCCTTTTTCTCTTTTATGATACAAGGGTTACCTAATTTCAATATAAAAAGAAACAAGTAGGAATATTTGAATTTATTATAGTAGTATTGATCCAACATGTTAATATGTCCATCTCATGTTAAAATCACTATAGAACAGACTTGCCTTTTGTACGAAACTAATGAACCAATTTTCAAAATATTTTTTTTTCCACACAAGATATTTTAATTTTTTAAAATTCTATCTGCGTGTTAGATAGGTTAATCGATCGTTAGTAAAAGAGACATCCTTTAGTGGAGTAAATTTAAAAAAAAAGTTTTAAAAAATTTCGCAATATATCAAATTATAAATTTTCAAAATTTTTAAAAATACAATGCGTATAAAAGGAGTATCAAATAAAGTAACAAGAAATAGAAAATTAAAAAGCTTTTGAAGATCTGTCTAGGAAAAGCTAAAAACGTCAGTCAATTGCAAAATTTTGCAAAGATAGCGATTTTGATACTCAAAAAGTTCTCCGGCAGCTAAACCATCAAACAGATGTGTACTTGCTCTGAAATTGATTGCAAAGATTCGAGAAATGAAAAAAAATGCAGTTTTTGTTAAAATTCATACATTTATACAATTTGTGAACTAGTAGTTTTATTAAAAAGAAACTGTTTTTTTTTTTTTTTTTTTTTTAAATTCTTTAACGAACTTGTTAATAGACTACAACTCAGATTTGGATTATAACTTTAACTATATTCATAAAATCGAGTAAAACTATTTCAAGTTTCTAATTTTCTTCTTTTGTGTACAAAGAAAACAAGGAAATAAATGAAAGAAAAACAAAAGAGAAGAAAAATAAAAATTATAAAACTTAGTAAAAAATATTAAAAAAATTTAAATAATTTTAATTAAAGTAAATTATTAAAAATAAATGAAAAGGTATAATCTCGTCATTCACTCATACGATTATATCTACAAAAATAAAACTTTATTATACGATTATGTACTTTAAACTTTATACGATTATTATACGAAAAATTTATTATACGATTATTATACGAAAACTTTATTATATTACGAACTTATTTATACGATTATATCAGCAAAAATAAAACTTTATTATACGATTATGTACTTTAAACTTTATTTATTAATGTATTAAAACTTTATTATACGATTATTATACGAAAATTTTATTATACGATTATTATACGAAAACTTTATTATATTACGAACTTATTTATACGATTATATCTGTAAAAATAAAACTTAATAAAACCTAATATTGTATTAATAAAACTAAAGCAAAATGTGTTAATACAATACTTTTTGGTGATCCTCACATTATTATACAACTACAAAACAGATACACAAAACAACATTTTAGATAATGCTTTTACTTTTCTCTTTTTTCTCGCAAGGCTTAAATACTTGCATAAGATCTCATAAATTAGATGTCAAGATTGTTCCATAAAAGGATTTGCATTCAAAATGCTTCGAAATCAGATTTTGGGGGTAACAGAAAGGAAAGCAGCATTTGAATAATTTATTTTGTACGTAAAATCTGTCCTTCCTTCAACATAAAAATTTTACGATCTTTACTAATCCGGTATCACGTAGGCGAAGTGATCCTTAGCAACTAACCTGTTTATACCTCTGGTAGATAGCAACGATATTTTTTTTTTAATTCCGAAAAAAGTATCTTATTTCTAACGATATAAGGGAGTTAAAAACGAATAGTTACAAAAACCAGACCGATTTCTTTTTATTGCAAAAAAGACTTGTAACTATTGCGAACTATTATCTCAACTACCTTCAAGAATTTAATTCTTTTGAGTTTTCACATTTCAGTGAGAAATAACCCAACTTTTAACACAGAATAACAAAAGAATGATTAAGTCTGCATTGAAATGAGCAATTTTGTTAAAATTATCGTTGATTTTATTTCTGTTTTGCCAGTGTTTTAAATGGAGTAGATTTTTAAAACTGTGCATAGATTTTAGAAGTATTAGAGAAAAAGGTTTTAATTGAATGTTTTACAGCTCAAAAGTATAATGTATAATGTGCAGTTCTCAAAAGCATATTTTTAAATAGATAAAAAGATTTTAAAACTTATTGTGAAAAGTTTAAATTGCAGAGGAAATGTTTAATTTAAAATAAAATACTGAGATGAAAGAATTTTTAATTTCGTATATCCTATCGTTATTACAAATATGTAAACACAAAATGTTTAAAAAATCTTAACATTTTTGAGTTCTGCTTATACAGTAATATTTCAATAAATACTAAATATTTTTTATAATGCTTTTGTTTAAAATAAAATATAACCGTAAGAAATATAGAAATGGAATGAAGGAAATGTGCTCTTACTACACATTCATAAATTAAATATAATTGAGTTAAGAACTTCTCTGAAAACATGATTAAATAACAATTTATTTTATTGTTATTTTACCATATTCAAGCAAAACAGCCAAATAACCATAAATAATATGTTTTATCGCACCCACTAAGCCCACTTAATGAAGCCACTTAGTTCTTTGCAACTGTGTACATATCATAGCCAGAGGGCTAATCTGTCAGTCTCGTGGCAGACAGAGCTTTGGTTCGAGCCCTAGCGTTGACTCAACAATATTTCCTCCATTCTCTTAAAGTTTTCCGTGTGCTGTACTCCCGAATTTGTGACGCTTTAGTGTGGCATCTCATCTACGCATAAATTGGAGTATGAAGTTGCTTAGTACAAAAAAGTCAAGTATTCCCCATCTTTTACGATAGGTGAAACAACCAGATAGACTGATTTAAATATATTCAACGGTTCATTTGATATAACACAACTCAACCACAACCTAACTCCAATGCCCTGCTTATTACCAAATGAAAAACCTAGCTCTAATAATCTAGTTAGATTTTTTTTCTTACTGTTTTCAAACCATGCTAGTTGTAAGTCGTTAAGTAACCGTATAGTTTTGTATTCATGATTTTATAATCGTACTAGTTTTAAACGATTTCATGACCGTAATGGTAAAAAAATTATCTTTATTGTAAAGTTTACAGTTAATTGGATGGACAGACTGCTGCCGGTTATTTTACCGTAATTTTAGAATGAAAATTCTAACAGTGTTGCGTTACGTTCCTTGAAAAAAGCGCTTTGGAGAACTTCCGGAATTTATTGGTAATATTTTTGTAATTTTTTACTTTTATTCGTAATATTAACATCGAAATAGTTACATATTTTTCGGACGCCTTGATTTGTAATGTAGTTCTTAAGCTTTAGTTTGCAAAATAATTTTCATTATTTATTATAACTTATTATTTTCATACATTTCATTTTATAGGTGAAATAAATAAAGAAAATGCGTTTTTGTCATGCTGTAATAGTAGTTCTATTTGATGAAATGCGCAGTCAGGTACAAAGTAAACGCTTTATGGTACAAAAAATATCTTGTATTTTAACTTTCCGTATAATTGTAGACAACATTCTTTCTATATTGATGTTTAAAAAAGAATAATGAAACAATTAAATGAAAAAACTAACATTTCAGCAGGTTTTCATTTAGAGCTTTTTTAAAGCTTAATTCCATTCTATAGAAAAAAGTATCCATTTCAGAGTTTTAGGACACAATTTTAAAATTTTCTAAAAACATGTATGTACAGTTTAAATTATTTTAAACTATTGTTTTGTTTTAAGTTTGAACAAAAACTACTCACAGATTTTGAATGACTCATTTTCATTAAATTTTTTTCAGAAGTGTTTTTAGGAGTCTTCAAAAAAATCTTAAATAAATCTTTTTAAAATCTTTTTATTAAAAAGAATTATCTAATTAACTCTAAGAATGTTGTATAAGTTTAACGATAATTAATTCCAGGAATATAAATAAAATAAATATATTTCAAATTCCATGCAGTTATTTTAAATAGGTTTTAAGATATATGATTTTAAATTTAAGAAAAAAATCATGGAAAAAGATTCATGGAAAAGTTTTAGCGTCACGCAAAGTTTAAAATAAGAAAAAATTAAAAATCTAGTCTTTTTTGCTTCAATTAAGATAAAAAAAAATTTTTTTTTACCACTAGAAAGATAATTGCAATGTTTTTCTAGGTAATTAAAAAAGCTCAGTGCTTAAGAAGTATTTTTTTTTATATCTTGCTCTATTTTGGGTAATTATGTTGATTTTTCGGTTAAAATTATTTTATAGAGACTTCTTCGTCTTCTTGTAGACATAATACAAACTAATAAAATAAGGATATTGTACACACTAAACAAGTTTATTAATATGCATTAAAAGTTCTAAATATTTTTCATTTACATTTCAAATAATACTAAAAATCTAAAAAAATTACTATAATTAAATTAATTATAATTATATAAAATTAACTAGCTCAAGAAAGAAAAAAGTATTAATTCATCGAAGTTAAATTATAAAACTGAAAAATAAATTACATTTAATGGATAATTTTACTCATGGTTATAGAGTTCACATATATTTTCCATATGCCAAACATATTTCTTCCATTCAAAAAGACAGGGTATACTTGGTGCTGCGTAGACTAAAGTGAAAAATAAAGTACATGAATAAAGTACTTTTCTCATAAACTCTGAGGTAGGCTCTTGTCTAAAGAACCGAGACTATAGTATGTCCATTTTTTTTACTTGATTTCTTTAGTTTAATTTCTTCCATTAATCATATAAATTCTTTATATAATAAAAAATATTAATTGTTATTTTAATAATATTTATTTGAAATCTAGTTTTGCCTATATCAAGAGAAAATTCCTGCAAAAATATTGTGTTTTATATGGTAATAACATTTTTTAAACAAAAAATCGACAATTCTGGTAATAAAACTGAAAAATGCGGTAATTAAACAATTCATGTGATAATTTTTCCGTTTGTATGGTAACGGTTTGCCTAAAATTCTGGTTTTAAAAACTGGAACTCTTATTACCACACATATAGTAAAAATACAAAACTGAAAAATAAATTTAATGAATTAAATTGCTTTTATGTTATGTTCTGAAGTATCATGACATAATTATCAAATTTCTGCGAAATTTTACCATCCTATTTACCAAACTGCATGGCAATAAAACCGAATTTTGTAGCTAATTTTTCCAAAAGTCGTTCGTAAAGCTCTTCGTAAAAAATTACTGTGATATTTGAAGCTCTATATGTTACCATATTCTGGTAGTTCTGGATATTTTATTTCTCAGTGTTGTTAATTAGGAGTAAAACAAAAGCATTATCTTTTCTTGAACGTTTTAAAACATAGCTTATTCTCATTAAAATAAAACCTGAGCTAATTAAATTAAAATATTCTTAAAGCAATGTATAAATTTCAAATCAGTTTTAACAACTGTAGTAGTTTTCAAAATGAGTATGGATTTTTCCTTCTCTTTTACAAATGAATATAAAGCGTGCATATTTAGTGACTTCTATTATTGTTATTTACTACACGGTTAGAAATTTCTCAGAAAAAAATCATTGTTATTCATTGTTATTGCACCATATTTAAACAAAGGAGTCAAATAACTATAAATAAGATGGTATTCAAACTGTTATTTGTTAAAAAAAGAACATTCATTAACTGCTTTCACCTAATACGGTTAAACAACCAGAATTTTATTGCACCATCTAGGCTCACCTAATGAAGTCACTACAGATGGGCACATATTATAGCCGAGAGGACTAATCTGTCAATCGCGTGACCGACAGAATGGGAGTTCGAGCCCCAGTGTTGACACTGCAATACTTCGTCCACTTCTTGACCATAGATGGCGCCACTGAAAAACAAGAATCGCACACTCTGCCTTAAATTTGCTCGATTTCACCAAGCAGGCTTGCCCGTGTCGCAAGTGGCATTAGAACCAACCAACCAACCAGATTTAAAGGGTTCTGCGCTCCCCAATTAGTTGACCCTGCCCTATTAGAATTAGAAAGATTTTATATTTATTATGTTAATGAGAACATTAAAGAATAGAAAAAGAAAAGAAAATTGCTAAGTTTTTGTTCAGAACAGAGTATGGTATTTTAAATAATTTGAGAACATTTCGAAGAAATAAAATTTAATATGTAGTACTAGTACTGTAACTAGTGCATATTATTTTGTATGGAATTCTTAAAGATATGGATATTTATTCAATTGGCTGTTTAGTTTTTTACCATGTTATCTCTAATCAGATTTATAATTAATTCGAAATATATTAATATAAAACTACGTTTAAACCAGTGTTTCCCAACGTGGGGCCCACGCCCCACCGGGGGGCAATTTGATTGTAAAGGGGGGCAATTCAAAAATGGACTCGACATGAATTTAAACCTTTTGCTCTGGGCCATTTAAATACAATGCGAGATTTCGGTGACAAAATCGAAAGAAAAAAGCAAATTCTTAAATAATTGCGGTCAATAAATATTATGTGGCTTAGGGATTTTTTAAGCGACAAATCTGAAATGAAGTATCTGTTTACAGTCGATGGTAAAGCATTTGTGAGTTATTTAGCCAATATCTTTGAAAAACTGAATATGTTAAATAAGAAATTTCAAGGAACAAATAAAACTCTTGTTGATGCAAAAGCGAAGATATTTGGCATCATTACCCTTATTGAGTTACGTCAGAAGTATATTAACAACAAAAACTTTGAACAGTTTCATTGGCTTCAAAAATGTGAAGTAAATGATACTGCTTTACTTGTTATTGTCTATCATCTGAAAATTCTAACGGCTGATTTAAAAGAAAGATATTCTGATTTAAAATAAATTTATTTTCCAACATGGATGTTGCAGTCCATGTTAGTGGATTTGTCTGATGTATCAAATATATCAAGAAGAACTTGCAGAAATGTAAAATGATGAGTCAGTTAAAACTTTATTTAATATGAAAGGAGTGATAGCATGGCTTCGTGAGGAAACAGAAAACAAATACCCAAATTCAATCAAATGTGCACGAAAACTATTGTTACCGATTCCATTTTCATATTTAGCTGAATGTGGATTTAGCGCAGTAAATGATTTTATTGGTAAAAAAAAGAAATCGTCTGGATATAATACAACGGGGAGACTTGAAACTGAAGCTAACCAAATTGGAACCTAAGATAAAATCTACGTGCAGCAAGCATCAAGGGCTAGAATCTCACTAAATTAAAATATTAAATTATTATAGAAAAGTCTTTATTAAAATTATTTCGAATTCGAATTTTAGTTTTTCATTATATGCTCCGAAAATTTACTTACTTTGTTTCGCTAACAATTTCCTAAGTTTCTTAAGTGAACAATTCGATTTTTTAATATTAAAAATTATGTATATGTTACATAGGGGGGCATAAGAATTTTAGAAAGGCTTAGATGAGGCATGGTACAAAAAAGGTTGGGAAACACTGGTTTAAACCCTTTTTAAAAGTTACATTGAGAATTTAATCCTTTAGTAAAGCTTTCAATTCTGAAGTCTTCCCACAGAAATAGAACTTTTTTAAGATCTTTCTATGTTTCGCATTGTGTTATTTAATAAATGTTATTAAAATAAAAATTAGATTTAAATCACTATTGTCTATTATATTAACAGTTTTGTTAAATTGTTTTCTAATAATGTCAGTGCAATTTTTAGTTTCTTTGTAATAATATGAAAACGATGAAATGTATATAATATGAATATGCATAGTATGATCTTATATGAATTGTATATATAAATATTATAATATGTTTTTTTTTTTAAATATTATTCTCACTTATTTTTGATGTTTATAGAATCCACATATTACTAAGTCGACTTAAGCTATATTATTACAACTGTCATATTACAAATTCTTATTACAAATTTTCCTTTTTCGAGCTATGTCTAAAATATTTGTCGGATTAATATTGTTAGCTTATTGAAATAAAACTAACAAAACAATTCTTTTCAATTTCCACAAATTTGTTTAATTTTAAAATTGAAATACATTGTAAATATTACATAATTAAAAGTCTTAAAAGTTAAAAGACATAATTAAAAGCCCAGAAGGTGCTTAGAAGCATTATTATAATTCAATTAAATGTTAAACTCAAAATACGCATTAATGAAACTTTAAAATTTAATCAAATTGGTTTTTTTAAGTTATTCTTTCAACATCATTTTATAGTAATTAATTTTATTTTTGCTTCAAAAAATAAAAATTTAACATTGCATTTTATGTAACTCATTAAACTTTATTAAAAAACGCTACACTCTTCAATCGTTTGAAAACAATTTATTATTACGAATATATTTTTTTAATATGTCAGAACTTTTATTATCTTATAATCTCTGTATAATGAAATGTAAGTATTCGAGGAATTTTTTTCATTGAAAAAATTCCTCTGTAATAATTTAGTTCCTCCTAAGTTCAGTTTAGTTCCTTCCTAAAACTAAAAAAATTCTTCCGTAATATAATAATTTAATCTTATAATAATTTAAATATAAGATTATATTGCATTGTTATTATTGAAGAGCTTTTAATCTGCTTTTTCCCAGAAGGTGAATGCATAAATAAATATGCATTATTATAATTCCTAGAAACATTTTTCGTAAAATATGAATTAATAAACTTTAAGAAGATGTATTAAAATTAGTTTTGATATAAAGCTTAATTTATGAAAAAACCCACTTAAAAAGTTATTTTTTTGTAAAATATGTCCTTTATAAGTTACTATTGCAATAAATGTTAATTGTTCTTAATTTTACCATTGCCTCAAGAAATAATAATAATTTAGGTCTTTGTTGTACGCAATTTATTAATAGAACTTTATTAAAATAATGTGAAAGTAATTTATTATTGCAATTTATTGCTAAAAAGATTTATTTTTTGAAATAGCCATACTTTCTTGCAATTATTATTAAAAAAAGAAATTTATTCATAAAAAACTCGATTTATAAAGTAATCCACTTAAGGACTCAATTTTTTGCTCAAACATATTTTTGATAAGGTTTCAAAAACTACTTATTGTCATTTATTTTACCATTGCTTCAAAAAAATACTAATTTAATGCTTTGTTATGCGTAATTCATTAATTAAACTTAATTAAAATCGTTCAAAATCAATTTATTATTTCAATTATTATTGAAAAAAAAACTTGATTTATGAAATAATACTCTAAAAGAATCAATGAATTTCCGTTAAAACTCATCTGATAACAATATAGTTTATTCAATACGCTTAAAACAAGTTAACTTAATTGTGTTAATACTTTCCTCCTCCAAAGTAAAGACAAAAAAAAAAAAAAAAAAAAAAAATTCAAAAATATGTTTCCTCTGACAAAAAAAGAGAAATGCAATATCCCCTGGGGAAATATTTAACGGGAAATGCTTTTAAGCATTAACTGCTACTGCACAATTCAACTGCAGAGCCTCAGAAATATTTAACCAGAAATAACATGAGAAATTAAATAATGTTAAAAAGCATTAAATGAGATAATCGAATTAACTTAATTAGTTTATTATGATGGTAAAAAAAAACTATTTATAAAAGAATGTTTGATGCAAAATGACGAACAAAATGATGTTTTTAATAGTAAAAAGGATAATTAAATGATATTTCAGAAACGATAATGCAGAAAGAACTTGATAAATGGTTTATTAGAATTAAAAATAATATTTGGAAAATGGTAATAATATAATGAAATACAATTAAAATATTTAAAGTCACGTTTTTAAAATGGATTAAAAAGGAAAATAATGATTGATTTTTTTCAGACTTAAGGTGGTCAAAAACAGTAGGGCTCATCACTTTTGGAAGACGAGGAGGAACGTTTTGGGGGCGATTAAATGATATTATGATAGTGAGCTCTACGTTTTTGGGTCAGGTCAGATAAGACTAAGTTCATTTTGAATACTTTAGTCTATTTGAAAAATGCAGTATTGAATTTTGGTGTTTTATTTTATTGAATTCTATATTTTGGTTTTTTGGTCTATTAGCTTTTTTATGTCAGGAAGATGTCAATATTGCTTGCGCCCTTTAGAAAACAATTTTAACTATATTTACGTTAGACAAAAATAAATGGTTTAAATGTGAGCTATATAGTTAGTTCGAAGGGGTCGAATTCTCTACTGCAAGTCTGGAAATCTTAAGAATAAGTCTATATTGTCTAAAATAATTAGTTACAAATTATTCAACTAATTGCTAAAGTAGTGTATACTTGACTGCAATTCAGTGCCATTTGAAAGAATATAATGTGAAACTGCATTAGACGACACAATGAACGATTTGGAAAATTTTTAAATAAACTCCTACAGCAAAACTAATTCTGTACATTCAGTAATTACGTAGATTTTTGAAAAGTCTGCTTATTAACATTTTTTATCAGTACGTTGAAAAAACTAAATGTTTGTCTCACAAAAATGTACTCTGCGTGAAATGTTTTAGAGTTTAGTATTGTTTCACTTTGAACTAGTTTTATTAGAATTTAGTATATATACACCGAAGAGTCATTACATTATGACCACCCTGCTAATAACATATAGGACCACCTTTAGCCCTCAAAACTGCTAGCACCCGCTGTGGCATTGATTCCACAGGGTGCTGATAGGTAGTCTGAGGTATCTGGTACAAAGCGCTTACCAACTGGTCCTGCAATTCCCTCACATTGCGAGGTGGTAGCGTGGCAGCACGAATTTGGTTTTCCAAGTAGGACCACAAATGCTCTATTGGATTAAGGTCAGGTGAATTTGGGGACCAAGACATGACTTGAAAGTCACTGGAATGTTCCTTGAACCAATCCATGACGATTCGATCCTTATGACATGGTGCATTATCCTGTTGGTAAACACCATCCCCCGCAAGAAAAACTGTTGCCATGAATGGGTGAACCAGGTCTGCAACTGTGTTCAAGTAGCTTACAGACGTTAGGGATTGTTCTATGAGGATTATGGGTCCTAATGTGCCCCATGAAAACTATATATATATATATATATATATATATATATATATATATATATATATATATATATATATATATATATATATATATATATATATATATATATATATATATATATATATATATATATATATATATATATATATATATATATATATATATATATATATATAATCTTGCTAATTATCTAATATCTGGAAAATCTTTATATTTTCCCGTTTGAATGACGTTCGATTAAGTTAAGGATATTCTTGCAGCCTATATTCCCTATCAAAATCCCTAGATAAGTAGCAGGGCCATCCAAAATGCATGGCTTTTTCATGTTTTCATGACTAGATAAATCTGTTCCAAATCACAAGGCATGCAAAAGGAAACTATCAATGCAATATATGGAAAAATCCTACGTAAGCTCTTAAATAAACTTAAATATATAAATAAATATATATATTAATGCATTTCTATTCGAAAGCTTTGTGATATTATTCTATTCAAACATTAAGTATATTTGATCTCTCATAACAGTGCTCTCAATAAAAAAAAATATCGTATATGAGTAATCGGATCAGTTATATTAGGTATACGTCGATGCTAATCTCTAACCATTTAAAAGTTTATCTTCGAACTAAACATCAGCTTTAATTGCAATGTTGTTAATGGAACTAGCACAGATATTTCGTCCAATGACAGGCAGTTGCTAAGAGCCCTTGATCCCCTTTTCTGAGCTGACGCAGCTGATCTTGACTGTTTTGCCAAGTGAACCAGGATTATCTTAGATTTAGCTGTCTGATGAAATGTCTTGTTTTTGAACCGTTTGGGGAAGATGCTTTTAAGAATGGGAAACGAAAATTGAACTTATCACGTTTCGTGAAGAGCTTATGGTCACAGTGATTAATTTTATTTTACTTCTAGTCAAATCAGAATCATGTAGTTTTTTTTTCTACATATTTAACAAATTTGGAATATATAATTTTATATTTAATTTATTTTACTTCTAGTCAAATCAAAATCATGTAGTATTTTACTACATATTTAACAAGTTTAGAATACCTAATTTTATATTTAATTTATTTTACTTCTAGTCAAATCAAAATCATGTAGTATTTTACTACATATTTAACAAGTTTAGAATACCTAATTTTATATTTAATTTTATTTTACTTCTAATCAAATCAAAATCATGCAGTTTTTTCCTACGTATTTAACAAGCTTAGAATATATAATTTTATATTTAATTATATTTTACTTCTAGTCAAATCAAAATCAGGTTAATTTTTTACTACATTTTTAACAAGTTTAGAACACATAATTTTATATTTAATTTTATTTTACTTTTAGTTGAATCAAAATGATGTAGTTTTTTACTACATATTTAACAAATTTAGAACATATAATTATATATTTAATTTTATTCTACTTCTAGTCAAATCAAAATCATGTATTTTTTTACTACATATTTAACAAATTTAGTATATATAGATGAAAAAGAGAGAAATGGAGAGAAGAATAGTATAAAGTTAGAAATAGAAAAGAAGAACTGGTTGTGTAAATTTTATTTTATATTTTAGATATGATGTTAACAATATTATTAGTAAAAATATATTTTGATTCATTAAATCAAAAATATATTTTGCTCTATCAATTTTAAAATGTTAAAACATATTTTTAGCCCGAAATAAAGAAACATTTATTTTTTCCAATGCCCACCCATATATTGACATTTGTCATTCGGGTATCAAAAGGGCTGATGAGTACAGAGAGTACAGAGAGTAAGTGCATCCATGTCTAAGACTGGGATTTGAACTTCGGACCATTCTAACTTCAGGTCAGATACCTGATACATAGGGTTGGCAAAATTTTATTGTAACTGCAAACTACAGGTAATTAGACAAGCATTAGACAGGTAATTAGAAACGGCGTCAAGATTTAAGATTTTAAAGATAAATCAAGAGACGTATTTGTGGCAAGAAACAGTGATTTTAAAACAGCATCAATCGTTTTATTTTAGAATAACGGTGAAGAACTATATAAAAACCGTTTATGAACACTGCAACCATAAAAATAGATCACAAAGCAATAAATGTGTAAAAGGATGTATCTTTTGAAAATAAATCAATAAATAAGTACCTGGGATACGAAAGTATTAGTAATGTCGCAAAGGGAACAAAAGGCTCTTTCTATCACAGTTAATGGTGTTAGTATATTAGTTTTTGTTGCATGACGTTTCAGTTTGCTTCGTGAAAAAAGAGCTTACCTAATAACTAAAATAGAGAAGTTACAAATATTTCCCCTTACTGACAAACGTATTTTTGTTTAATAGTGTGATGATTTTGAAATTACGTGCTTCGGTTTAAATTATTGGGCAATTTTTAATGATGCAGTAAACCGCTTTCGTCAGTAAGGTGATGGAGGTCCAGGCTCTACAATTACGAGTCTTATTTCATGATGTTAATGCAATAAGCATTGCTCTTCGGCTGCCTTTACTTTTCAGATTAGGTGGTGCCCATTAACCCGTGAATCTGAATCAGAAGTAGCTCAATCTACCACCGGAGAAGAGAGCCTTCTTGTCCTATTTTCATTGGTTCCTGGTCAAATTGTATTTCTATTTGAATGCTACCATCAAATTGTTTGCACTGTGTATTGTATTTTATTATGAAACTATAGGAAAACGCATATGCATACTTAAATTGAGGGATTTTAAATTGTTAGAAGTGAATACAAGTCTCTTTCTGAAAGAAAATATTATTTTAAGATTAATTAAAAACAGGTTTTGTTTCTGATGAATGAGTATAAGGTAAAATTTGGAACGATCTTCGTAACGTAAGCCTAAACAGCTGCTTGGAATAATTTTTTTGATTTATGTTTATCATTTTAAGCTAAGAAAAATTGTTGCTGTAAAGTTTGAGAAGACGATTCCTCTTTCAAAGGATTGTATATATTTCTGAATTCATAGTTTTGTTCCAAATTTATGTTGCAAAAATTAGTGATTTTGGAATTTATAATTACTACTCATTTCAGCAAGGCATGAAAATTTAAGTATGATGCATAAGCGTGTTTTAAAAGCAAATTGCTAAATTTTAAAGTAAAAAAAGTAGCAAAACGGGTTGATGTGATGGCATACCCAAAGATTTTCACCCAAAGAAAATTCCACATAACTAAATTTAATCTTCACGCTATCGTTTAAATGTGTGATTAATAATGAATATTCTATGAAGTGATAATGATTTACAATAATTTTACAGAAATAAAAATGTACAGTAAATTAGCATATGCTTTCAAGAAAGTAAGCAAAATTGCGCCTGAAAATAATCCTAAAAGCTTTAATTCTTTTGTTTCCCGATGGGCATTAGTTTGAAAGCACTTTTCGTTTGTGAAACATCTATCACACAGTATTATTGCCTAATACGGTATTTTAATATTCTCCCAAAAACATAACATTGGAAGAGCCATTAAAGGATTATTTGTGTACTTTATTTCAATTATTTTCGATTTGGGGCTTAACATTGCGGTTATAGAATTCCCTTACATTTAGTGGAGCCTTATTTCATTTTAAATAGTGTCACAATAATGTATAATTTACGCGCAAATATTTTTCGCATTTAAATTCATTCACATAATTTATAATATTTTCATGTTTCCGTTTTTCGAAAAATATAATGTATATATTTGATGGTTATAATAATTAATTCACTAAGAGAAAAAAAGGTATGATCAAACTTATTAGATTTTGGAAAAATTTACGGAGGGCTCTATTAAAAATTAGCTCTATGGGAACACCAAAAAGCTCTGTATTTTTTGCCAAAGTGGTAGTGATTTTCATAAAATTAATTGTAAAAAAATATGATTTTGATAAAATTCGTATTAATCAAAATAATATATACACTACCCTACAATAATTGGAAAGACTCTTACAGTTTTTGATATTTTTGTGGAATTTCTCAAAAAATACTTAAAGGACTATTTTGTAAGTTTCGTTCATGCGATTTTCTCATACGTTAAAAGATTTCAGTTTAAGAGGCCGTGAATAAACTACGTAACATAAAAAAATTAGAATAATAATAAACATTTGAAAGAAAAACGCAAAATTTCTTCATATATATATTCATATATATATATAATTCATATATATATATATATATATATATATATATATATATATATATATATATATATATATATATATATATATATATATATATATATATATATATATATATATATATATATATATATATATATATATATATATATATATATATATATATATATATATATATATATATATATATATATATATATATATATATATATAATATTTATAATAATTATATATATATATATAATAATGTCTCTTGGAATATTTACGCTTGAGAATTGAGAAGATAATAAAAATATTCGAGCACATTAGTCAAATTTGTCATTGTTGTCTAGAAATTGTCATCAATCGATAAATAAGAATTCCTATCTGCTTTATAGACAAATAAATAGGAATAGTTTCTCTGAATATTGAAGATCGATTTCAACGATAAACTGAAAAGAAGTAAAAGTTTCGATTTCATGCCTTAATAAATTAACGCGTCATGAACTATTGTTGTTATGTGGATATCTTCTAGATTTTCAATGGATATGTATTTTTAATTCGAATTTCTAAATTCTATGACAATTGACTTAACTTACTTTAATTATATTAATTCAGTTACGGTCTATAAATGCACATAAATGAGTAAAGATAATGGGTAAAGACTGTAAAACTACATAAAAGATTGAAAATAATTATATCAAATTGTAAAATGGGCAAAAAAATATTTGCAAATAAATATTAAAATGCTTGCTTTATATCAATGATCCCTATTCATGCAATTATATAATATCTTCCTCTATGACTTCTTTTTCTAACACAATATTGGAGTAAATTAATTCCATGTTTATTTTACGCATTTTAATCAATCCTTTTGACTAAGCCCAATTATTCAGCTGATACCTTCATACTAAATCTTTGCACACAGAAATTCTAAATCTATTAGGCTAATACTAGATTTAATTGCAATAATTTAATTTAATTATAATTTATGAAATTATAAGTAATTTATTAATTAATTTAATGATTTTATTTATGATTTATTTTCTAATCTTAATGATAATTTAATTAAAATTTGATTTTAATGATTTAAAACTAAGTTTAATCATTGTTCCCTCAAGAGTTCGCAAATTACAACTGCCTATTTCGAAACACACCAGAGTCATTTTCCAGTCTTCTATTAATTAGTAATCCCAACATTATTTGCGATTGCTTTAGTCAATGGGATTTCAAGCACGTTTATTTCGTAATTAATTGCCATTGCATCCATATATGCTTATATGTGAAAAATCCATAGTAGTAATTTGCTTAATTGTACTTGCCTACAGGCAGAGATCTTTGTGATATTACAGAATACCAAAATTTTGCAGAATACAGGTTTGTCATTTGCTGTCTCTTATACCAGATTTTCACATACCCAACTTTAAAAAATAATTTTTATGCCCTCAACGTGTTCTTCGCTCTCTAAATTAATACGCGTATTGTAATTAAAACATTAACCCTAATCTAATTTTCAATTATTGTATGCATAATGATATATACACTGGGAAAAAGGTATGGTCAAAACTACAAGAAAATGTGGTAAAATTTACCGTGTTTCTGACTCTATGGAAACACTAAAAATCTCGGTATCAAACTCAAATATACTAATTAATGAGTACAAACAATATTTTAAGTTACGAAATCTGAAACAAAAACGTACTTTCTTTGAATCAACATACCTTTTTTAAATGGATCCAAATTTCTGACACCCAAAACATAGGGTGTAGCCGCAATCTGAGAAATATGGTCCCAATAATTTGGTCAGGTGAGCGGTCCAAAGATTGGCCCCCTTTACGTTAATTTTACTTTTTACGTATTTTTCCATATCTCGAGATCACAATTATAAAAATTGCACACAGTCATAAAATTTTATTTATCAAATGATAATTTTATGAAAAAATAATTTTCAGTAAATATTTAACATTTTGTATAATTTATTTAACGTTAATCGAAAATATTTTGAATTGCAAGGTATACAATTTTTTACCTAATTTTAAAGTATGCCATTTTCGATGGCGAAGTACGAAATATGAGCAAAATCGATTGAATAGTTTCTGAAAAATCCAATTTCAAACATAAGAATCCTTTAAAATACATTCTGCACTAATTAATTAGCATATTTGAGGTCAACCTCTTGAACCATTAAGAATGAGTCCTAGAACGTGAAGATCCGATAATTAAATCAAAAGTTATTAAAGGTGGTCTGTTTTTTATTTTGCGCACTGTACACTTCTTGCAGTTTCAGACTTTTGAGGTATTCGGCTAATTTGTAGCAATATTTAGCCTAACTT
This sequence comes from Parasteatoda tepidariorum, assembly GCF_982258835.1. NCBI lineage: Eukaryota > Metazoa > Arthropoda > Arachnida > Araneae > Theridiidae > Parasteatoda > Parasteatoda tepidariorum. The sequence continues at coordinate 82,036,165 of NC_141755.1, forward strand.
TTGGACGGCGTTTTAATAACGAGTTGTCAACAAGAAAGAAAAAATACAGCACTTGGCGTTATGATAACGTAATGAATTGATATTGTAGATTGTAAACGTAATGGATAACGTAATGAATTGATATTGTAGATACTGTAGATGATTTCCTAATTAGTAGCAAAAAGTTGTTTTGCAAGCAACTTCTTGGAGATCATATTTTTATTATTTATTTAAAGAGGTGATTGATTATATCAAAAGCAAGGTAAATTTTTCTTTAAAATTAGAGATTTTTTTGTAGCTGAAGTAACGTATTATATATTTCTGACATCTGACACCAACGCATGTCCCTACTTCGAAGTCAACACGTCTGCTGCTTAGAGTAAATGAAAATCAATGAAGGAGCATTGACTTGAACAGCCTGAACCAACAAAAATTTACAGGGTTTCAAGTTGAAAATTCTTGATTATTTTCTGTCCTGATTTAATCCTCTGGGATTCCATTTCTTTGGCACCTTAAAAGATATTTCCATGAGAAATTTTTTATTCAATGAAAAATGCTACATTTCGACCATCACGAGAGCTTCTCCAAACATCAGATTTTAGTGCTGGCTGTTTCTGCGGTTATGAAGACAGGACACTTCAAGTAAAAGTGCGGTTGTTAATCGTTTCGTATAACATAAAAGAATCATGATACTCCCGTTATAAATGTTCTTCCATAATAGCAGGCATGTATTTGGTAGGAGTGCTCGTGATGGGTAGACAATATACTTATCCAGTTATACAATTTGTTGGAAGTTTCTTTTTAAAAGATCATGCAACTAATTTTTTATTTCAATAAATTAGGAGGGTGCCAGTGAACAAGAATTAAGTATTGTTCTAATCGTTATTTTCTTAGCTAGTTATAAGGCTGTGGTATTGCTTATCACAAGCGTCATATTTATTTATTTATTTCACTTTAAAGGTTAAGTTTGCAATTTACTACAAATTACTTAAATGCTACTTTAGTTTCATAATTGGTTCAATTTCTTATGGAATAGGAATTAATTTAACTATTACCTTATTTATGCAAGTTGATTTATTTATTTCGAGTTTAACCTCTTTTTTCGCAAATATTTATCGAAATCATGTTTTATAATTAGTAAGAAAGTTTCCTCTACTGATTCTATTTTTAGAACATAACTTATTTTTCTTCATTTCAATTACAAAATAATTAAAGTTTTAAAATTATTTTGCTCTAAAGAAACATATATTATAAACACAACTTATAAAGAAAATAATCGCGTGGTTTCAGTTAACTTTAGAAATACTAATTCAGTGACGTAGCGCTGATGCACATGCTTTTCCCGCTAATAACTATGATGGTAAAAAATAATGAAATCCTAAAGATTGTGCAGTAAAATCGTAAACAAAAAAATCTACAGTTTTATTTCTTAACGATGACTAATATTAAACAAATACGAAAAACTCAATTTTCAAACATCTCTCCTGAACAGATTAATTAAATTTCAAATGGTTTTTTGTAGTCTTTCTGTAGTTAAAATCCTAATTTCAGAACCATAGCACTAACGGTACTGAAGTTATAAGATATTGTAAATAGCGTTTGAAACAAGGACAAACAGGAATACTAACTAAACACTGAAGAAAAGTTGAAAAAACAAACTAACTCAAACACTAATTGGAAAAACTGAATTAGTGACCAATACAGTAGATAGTACCTGTTGTTACAGGCAGTATCTACTATATCAGGGGTGGCCAACCTGCGGCTCTTTGAAGGATTATTTGTGGCTCTCGATAAATGTACTCGAGTTCCCTTTTCATTTTTGTGCTATTACATTTTAAAATTTTTTTATCGTTCCGTATGTGTTTCAAAATGTCTTTTCAATTACTGACTACAAATATGAAAGACTAAGTGCAACGTTGTTTAATTCAAGGTGAGTTTTCCATTTCCAATATAAATATGACAGAAAAAGCATCTGGAGAATTAGAATTAATAGAAATGCAAGAAGATCAAGCTCTGTAATCAAAATATAAGTTGGCGTCGATTACTGAATTTTGGAAATTAATACCAGAATCGAAGTATCCTGAATTAAAAAAGTCTGCTTGTCTAATTATTTCAATATTTGGAACAACGTACTTATGTGAATCATTTTCTTCCATCTAAAAATTCGTGTAAACCAAACACCGATCAGTATTAACTAACCAGCATCTCAAAGAATTATAGAGAGAAGTAAAATAAATGTGTTTCATCTTTAATATTTAAATTCAATACACATATTTTGTACATTTATTTATATGTTCTCAATAAATATAAATTATGTAAGAAAATGTTTTTATTACATACCTTTTAAATACGTATTTAATTGCGGCTCACAAAAAATTTCAAGTTTTAAAAAATGGCTCGACTATCAAGGAGCTTGGCCACCCCTGTACTATATACTTATACCCATACTTATTCTAAAATCCTTCCACTACATGGCTCAAATAATTACACTAGTTTAAGGTACTAAACTCCTATTTAGTTGTTAAATCAGGAATATTTGTTCATATAGGATAAACGTGTGTCCATTCCCATCCTTTGTATTGCACATTGTATTTCCTGTAAAACTAATTAATGCATTATTGCTTAAGTTACATTAAATTCTTTAAATATGATATTCGTAATAATCTTTTTTCATTATTTCAAAATGAATTCATAAAAGTAATTTAAATTGGAAATGAAGTTGTTTTTATATGGGGTATTAAAGATTTATCAAAGAAAAAGGCAAAATGATAGAAGAAAAAACTGCCAAACCAATAAGCTCATGTTTCCACACTAGATAAAGGATAAAAATGCAGGGTTCGATGGTTTTTCTATCTTTATTTTAGTATTTTACAATTTTGAATTCAGAGAAGAAATAAGAAATATTTGTTTTTGCTCTGCAAAAACTTTCGGGACGTACGGAATTTATAAGACATAAAAAATGCATTTTCATGAAAAGCTATGCATTTTAAATATTATTTCAATAGACTTTCTAAAATTTTAAAGGGGATATATAAAATAAGGGAATTTATTTTGTGCAAATATAATGAATATTAATTTGTTTAATATATGAAAAATATTCCAACATTTTATTTATTCCGGTATCAACGCTCGTAGGTAATTCCTTTTCAAATAATCCTATAAATGTTTGCTGGACTCTTATTCTATAGTAATATTTTTCTTACTTAGTTTCATAAATTAGCTATTATTTTAAAAATAAAATGAGTATAACTATTCTAATAAATATACACCGAAGAGTCATTACATTATGACCACCCTGCTAATAACATGTAGGACCACCTTTAGCCCTCAAAACGGCTAGCACCCGCCGTGGCATTGATTCCACAAGGTGCTGACAGGTAGTCTGAAGTATCTGGTACCAAGCGCTCACCTACTGGTCCTGCAATTCCCTCACATTGCGAGGGGGTAGCGTGGCAGCACGAATTTCCAAGTAGAACCACAAATGCTCTATTGGATTAAGGTCAGGTGAATTTGGGGGCCAAGACATGACTTGAAAGTCACTGGAATGTTCATTGACAATTCGACCCTTATGACATGGTGCATTATCCTGTTGCTAAACACCATCCCCAGCAGGAAAAACTGTTGCCATGAATGGGTGAACCTGGTCTGCAACTATGTTCAAGTAGCTTACAGACGTCAGGGATTGTTCTATGAGGAATATGGGTCCTAATGCGCTCAATCAAAACATTGTTCCTGGGCGAGAAACCATGAAAACCTGGGCTAGCCCATTATTATAGATGGAGGGTGGTCATAATGTAATGGCTCTTCTGTGTATACATATTTAACTTAATTGAACTGATAATGAATTTATTTTACGTACCTAAAATTATCCAAATTTATTGTTTTACCTCGTATTTAAGAGGGAATACAATTTCGTTATGCTTGTCTATAAAAAACGACACTTTAGGTGATTTTATTTATCCTATAACAAAAATATTTACTTATTTGTACAATATTCTACATGTTTTTAATATAGCTAATAAATGTAATTCTGTGAAACATAATGCATACTTGATTTTTGAATGTGTATGATTTTTTAATGTAAATAATCTTTCTTAATATATCCGTTAACGGTGGATTCGTTGAAGTTTTCAGTGTTTATTAAATTTACTTAAAATGTAACTGTGTTGCAGTTAAGCATCAGTAATATATCGTGTCATTAGAGGGCTCACGATTGACAATATTATCACATTTTCATAAAGAAACGTATTAATTCAACAGTGCTTTACAACTTAACTTTTTCGCATTTTTGATACTATTTCTTTTATAGAAATCAGGTGGTTTTTCCTACGTAGAAAGTTGATTTAATTTACGAAACTAATATTTTGGTTACATCATCTTTAAGCATAACCAGAATTAGTTAAATAATAAAGTTTATTTCAACTAGAAGGAGAAGGGTAAGTAAGGTTGGCTGGTGCGCAATGACTTAATTGCTCCTTATGGACTTCGTGTCTGAAAACTGGTAATTATTCGCTCGCTTTCATTTATTTATTGCTACTTGGTTAATAACATAATATTATAACTACATTTTTTTATCTACATATTTTCCGCATTTTAAAGATGCAAACTTTTGTTGTATTCTAAGCAACACGGATTATTTAAATCTCTTAGTTGAAAGCCGATCTGGAAATTTATCTTGGTAGAGTTTTAATAGTATGAGAACCACTGGCGAGCAGAAGCAACCTAAGATAATTAATTAAAAACAAATATTTTTAAGATTAAACAGGTGCATTTTTCATCGAAAAATTATGATGTATGTAATTCAAACTTCTTGTTGAATGAAAATCAATCATTGTTACTAACGTCTTATTTATTTCTAAGAATCTTCCTAATATAAGAAAACTAGACAAAATTGATTATTCCTGCCAGTTTATTATGAATAATAATATTTATGCGAAATATATGAGTTAATGAAAGGTATATAATAACATCTACAACTCGCATTCAATTAATTTGCACACTTATTTTATTAAATGTTTTTCTTTAAACCACAGTACGTTTTTTTTTCTTTTTAAACTTTGATTGAAAATAAATTATTTGCAACACATTTGCCTGTACTTTGAAATGGTTGGAAAGTAACAAAATTGGAAGGTAGTTAATGTACATGCGGTTATGGTAAAAAACAGAATTCTGAATTTGCTGGTTTGCAAAGAAATACGTTAGACTCCCCATCAATGCAGTTAATCTAAACTCCAAAAACTTTAAAGAAGAAACCATAATTATGAAATTCATAACTACTTAGATTTTGCATCTTTTGACGTAAGAAAATAATCAAGATAATTTTAAGTGGTATTTTATAAAGTTATTGCCCAATTCTTAGCATTAACGTTCAACTCCTTAATGTCACAAAATGATGAAAATAGGTATTGTGAGCAAACATTTTTATGATTATATTCTTTTCTAATACGAAGTGATTCCATTTTTGATGGCCATGCTTCCCTTATTATTAACCAATCAAAGCGAACTCATTAACGCCTGAGAAGTAAACTTTTCCTTCGATGTTCCGTACATCTCATCTCCTCAAATTAGATTCTACCAACACTTGGCCATTGAATCGTGGAAATGAAAAAGGCACCCTTGAAAAACAGAGCTATCACTTCACTAGAGAAACGGACCTTTTCTGCCCTAGTGTTGCCAATAGCAACCAAGAAACATTTCCGTTTCGTTGATTGGTGATTATTTCCCTCACAGCTTCGGCCGGTTGGTTTTTTTCTTCATGGTTCATATTAGCTTCGTCGGCTCAGCAGTCCGTCCATTTTCCCACTCAATGAATCGCCTCATCCTTTTCCTAAACATCCCCAGTTTTAATGGAGGGGTGGGCAGGACAGAGAAGGAAATTGTCATCGGAAAGGATATTTCCGGATGAAACGTGGGTGGACGAGGACATACGATGCCAGTAAATTGCATTGCTGGTGGAACAAAATTGTGATTTGCTACAAAGTGTAGAGGTTAATGTTTTACATCGGTTAAATTTTGAGGAAGTGGTAAATTTAGCTAAAAGCTATTCGAAGACGTCTTGGTTCTAAAGGAAAAAAAAAACTGGCTGCTAACTTTGTGATAGGCAAGAAGGGATACCAGCGTAATAGATTTTCAATGATGTTTTAAAGCTGCTTTTCGTGCTGTTAAATATTTTTTAATGTCATTTATGCATAATGTCCATTATGCATTGGAAAAAAGTTGGATTTTGTATAAACTTCAAACTCTTCATAAAAAGTTATTTAGCATATTTGTGTCATTTTAATGCGACAAAAATTTGTTCCAAAAACAAATCTTTTCAGTAAGAGGCGATAAAAAACTTTAGATTGATTTAAAAATCGATGTATTTTAAATATACCTTATGCGTAAAAATGCATACACATTAAAAGGTTTTGTGGATGCATATAAATAGTTTTACATCGTTTAGAAATGGTGCAAACAGCCTGAAAAGGTGCAAATAACTCTGTTCACATCTATTCTTAGCATCTGTTCCTCTATAGCAGTGTTTCCCAAACTTATGACTTTTGTGTACCCCTTCTAAATTTTTCGTAATGCTGTGTACCACTAATTAAAGAATGAAAGTATTTTTTACTATAAAAAATTGTACAAAAGTCAATAATCACAACTGGCTGTTGACACCACTCATTAATAACTGTTAACTCTGCAAAAAATAGCCAATAGAAAAATACGCAATCGTAAATTTTCATGGCTAGCTTTGTTTTCAGATTAAATTTTTTGAAATTTTCGTTTGTTGCAAGATATTTCGCATAAGAACGCGTACCCCCTTTAAACTGTTCCCGTACCCCTGGGGGTACGTGTACCACACTTTGGGAAACACTGCTCTATAGGATTGTATCATTAAAGTCTGAGATAGGAAGGCCATGGCCAATACAGGCCATGTTGGTAACGTGATCAGACGAAATCGTTGATGTTTGATCAGACACCTTTATCTCTTCCAACTATTATACCTTTCTAAAGGGGGGATTTTCAGTTACAAAAGATTTAGCAAGAATATTATGAGCATAATGACGTATCGTTTGTCGGATGTAATTCGCAATCCCAGAATGTAAAGAGGGAGGATAAATACACTATCTCCCAATAAGTATTTGAGCACGTGTGATTGAAAAGAAAAACAAATTTTATTCATAACCAATAGTTGGTAGAGCCTCAGCGAGAGGCAATTACAGCGTGACTCCTCCGGGGCATACTTTCCACAAGTCCTTGTGTGACGGTATTTTCTTCCACTCGGCTTGGAGAAGACATGTAAGTTCCTGCACCGATTTTGAACGGGTAGTACACCCCTTAATTCAGCGATCCAACTCGTCCCAGACGTTCTCGATAGGGTTCAGGTCTGGGCTCTGGGCAGGCCAGTTCATTCGATTAACCCCATTGGTATCATACCAAGCCTTGGTGACTCTGCAAACATGACAGCTTGCTTTGTCGTCCTGGAAGTAACAAGGGTCCACACCGTAAAACTGCCGCAACGTAGGAAGCACATTGTCATCCAAAATAGTGCAGTAGGCATCGGCGTTGAGCTTAGCATGAATGGGAACTAAGGGTCCCAATCCATGCCAGGAGAAACACCATTCTTTTGCATAGGTGCCCAAATACTTATTGGTAGATAGTGTATATGTTCCCACAGACTGCTTTACTGGTCAACTTAAGAAGCGTGAAATTGATTAAATTGTTTTGTGAAATGTATTTAGTACTTTAGATATTATTACTTTCAGCAATAGAACTCCCCCTGGGAAATTATGTCTTGTCGATGTCATATCAAAAGTCAACTTAAAAGTGAGCATGTTGATATGGAACGTAATAGTATGGCTACTCAAATCTCGTATTACTCTATATGTGATTTTAATTTACTGAAACTATAGTTTTCAATATCTCTAAGTAAAGTGAATTTCGTGTATGTAAAAGTATGTCAAGACAAATTTGGCTCAAGCAGCGCTTCACCTGTTTAAAGACCTGTAATTTCGAAACCAAACATGAGCGTAATAAACATTTGATGAACGATTCGGAGAAAACAATTTTAAAGGAAATCATTAAATCAGATAATTTTGCTATTATTTACTAGCCACACTCAAATAAAACATTTTAAATTAATGATGCTTATGGTTGAAATATAAATACATAGAAATATACAAAGAGTGTTCACTCTAATGTTAAAACATGTAAAAAGATGACACATTTTATTAATTTTCTTTTGAAAGCGTGGTAAAATGGAAACAATTTTCAACGAAATGAATTCAGCTCCTCGCTGTGGTTGAAAACTTTACTAGTTTTAGCCGATGAGTTAATCGTTTATTTTTAACCGGATATCTATTCAAACAAATGTTTAATCATAATCATTTGTCTTATTTTATTTCAATAAAATGCTCGGAAGTTTTTCTTTAAAGCTGTCTAGTGTCAACGAAGACAAAGGTACAATTTTTTAAAGTAAATTATGATTTAATTTAAATGTTTTAGTTTTTCTTGCTCTTAAGTTTATTTCTATGTCGAATAAAAATATTTATGGGCATGGCATGAAGAATTTACAATTTTTAAACTAATCGAAGAAAAATACATAAAAGCGGTTTTGCTTATTATTAATACATGAATGCTTTTTGATAAATTATCTCTGTCGATACTTTTCACAATTCATAACAGAATTTGTCATGTAACAGAATGAACTTAACATGCGTAAATTAAAATACAACAGGAACACTTTATATGAATAATAAGATCTAATATAAAATATTTGGAATTGATTAAAAAAATTAATTTTTCAACACAGAGCTAGAAAGTGAAAAAATATCAACCCATAAACAGAAATTCACGCAATTCAATCTTGATTCATTAAATTTTACATAAAATTTCATACCTTTATAGCTAACCTTTATAACTAATTTCGCAAACTAGCGTTTTCGAGAAGAAAAAAAAAACTTGCAAAAAATAGCTCACCTTAAACCAAACTTTTGCAAAAAAGAAGTAAATAAATAAATTTATAACTATAAATCATGAAGAAATATTATTAATTCATATTATAAACATGAACAATTAAGTTACAAAAATAATCGTAAATAAATAAATAAAAATAAGATAACTGAGATATTGAGTAAAGTCAAGCGAATTGTAGAGTGTCAATAATTTATATCTACTGGTTCAACCACTGGGAAATATATGAAACTCTAATGTCTCATTAAGTTTCCACTCTAATGTTAGATTATATAAAAAGAGACCGCAAAGGGTCACCTTAGAGTGTCAACTATTCAAATCTATTGTATCAATTAACCATTTCTTTAAATGTAACTAGAGGATGTAGAAGCCGCATTGTAAAGAAAATCTTTTTAAAAATAGTCGTAATGACGTCAGGGAAATCAGATTAAGTAATCATATTTAGTTCATTACATCAACTAACTTATGGCTTTCAATGTTGCCAAGAGGCTCTATGACCCACCCGTTGAGCGAAATGAAACTTAAAGAAAATCAATATAATGAAGAAAAAGTGTATCCGTTTATGATTATAAGGCAATACATGTTATTAAGGACATCAAATATCGTAAAAGATTTCAACTTGACACAAATCATTTTCAAACAAATTTACATTTTTTAATCATGCAATATAATGTGATACTCTCATTTCGATAAGAAGAAGACCACTGATTCACGACCACTGACACACAACCGCTGACTTATGACCTCAGAGCCAGTTGGTTGCTTATAAACAAGATAGCATTTTGATATTCTGGGTATTGTTGACTAAGGTGGCCAAAAATTTCTTTTATTCGCCAAATAAAGTGTTAATTAAACTCATCTCTATGGCATATTAAATTTGCCAAGATAAAATTCTTTCTTGTCTATGTTTTTCTAAATACCTACATTTATTATTTGTTTATGTATTTTATAGTAGCTGAGATTATTTTTGATTTGTGTTTCTAAAAGCTTTGTATAATTAGTTTATGTTCAACATGGTTTCGTGCCTGTCTTTGTGATAATTAAGAAATAAGCCAAATCTTTCTTTGTATAAAAATATGAAATGTGTTATTTAAGAGAATTTATATTAGACGGGTCAGGCTTACTCGAAATAGACTGAAAAGAACAGTTGCTAACATTAACAAATGCCACGCTTCAACAGCAAATCAGGATCCATACCCACGATGAAGTCGTTTGCAGATATCAAACTGCATTGTGTATTTAATAGCATGCAAATATATTTTTTTCCCTTTTATTAAAAAAAAAATGGGAACGGAATTTTCCGATAGTCATTCTGGGTCATGAAATGACCATGAAATAGTTTGGCTGTAAAATTATAGTTTATTTTGAGGGTATCCCGCACGAAAGTAAACCAGTGAATGTCTACAAGCATATCATTTTTAGTTTCATCTGTCTATAATATTTCAGAGTAATAATAGCGTGACTACGCCTTTTAAATCAACATGATAATACAAATTATTCAAATGAATTTTCAGAACTTAGAAGCTGACGTGAACTTTTGATTTTTTGTACAAAAAAAAAACATTCTTTGTTGCTTACCAGAGGAACAACTTTTCCATCACGCATGGATAATTGCTTAAATATTCACCGAATAAAAATTTCGTGTTAATATTTTCAGTAGAAATATTGCGTTTTTATGTGTAAAAATGCTCATTATTTATATCAATTATAAGTGATCGAGCTAGTGTTGTTATTGTATTGCTATTTTAAGTTGAAATTATGAAGAAAAAAATTTACCTCTGAAATACTTTAATTGTACTTTGAAATAAAATCTAAAGCATCTGGATTTGTCAGGAAAAGTAAGTTTGTTGTTCTGTAGATTAACTAAAGAAAAAAAAGGGAATAATAAATTCTAATGCAATTAATAATATACAAATAAATGACCTACAGGCAAAATCTTTGAAGCAATTTTTTTAAAAACAAAATTCATTTCTTATGTAAGTAGTAGTAGTAATCAGGACATGACTTATACAATGAAATAAACCAATGAATAAAGTTTTTGGACTACCTAACCGTTATTATTTTATCTAATATTTGATTTATTAACCTGACTTACTTTGCATTGCATTATATACTGCACATTTTTCTAAAAGGAACTATTTTTTGACTGGAGAAAAAAATTTAAAAAAAAACACTGCTGGGGCCTGTGGCCATAAAATGAAGTAAGCTCGAAAATATTCTTTAAATATTATCTAATAATATATAGAAGAAAAAGAATTGTTGATCATTTTTTATAAAATTTTAAAAAAATGTTAAATAAGTATTGCGCTGAGGTCACTAGTCAGCGGTTGTGTTTCAGTGGTCATCTTCTTACCGAGAAGAGAATATCACAGTGCATTGCATGATAAAAAAAATGTAAATTTGTCGATAATTGATTTTTTTAAAGTTGAGATGCATAAAGTGCGTACGTTATTAAAATTGTTGCCCAGGTTGACTCAGTATTTTATCTTTTCAGTGGGTCAATAAAATGAGTACCAAGTATGCTTAGGGACTAAAAACAGGGTATCCCCGTTCGGCTGACCACCCAACTGTAACATAAGCTCTTGCATCCCACTATCCACAAGAACATTGGGATGGGCACGGCAGGGGTTGACCCTCCATGAGTTGTTCCACCACTGAGTTTAGTTCACTTATTAATACAGCAAATTATTTATTAAATGGAGCTAAAGGAAAAACACTGCCAAAACTTGTAGAGTTATGGTATTACAATACGAGAAGATAAGCATCAAGACCTGTTTTATTGCCTAGAAGAAGCAGAGGAATTAAAAAAAAATATTAGAAAAACTTCTAAGTTCCATTCAATACGACTTAAGGTTTTGATATTTTTAATCTTGCCTCTTTTTAAAGTGATTTACGTCATTTGGCTAAGGATTTTTTCCCTTTTCTTAAATATTAACTCACCATGTATAATAATGTACCGTGTTATTACTTTATTTTGACAAGGATATTAGAACTTTACATGAAAGACGGTAATTGCGGAATAACATAAATGTGAGATTAATTTTTAAAAATTAAATTAAAAGAGATATTTTAAACATTTCTTTGAAAACCTAATGAGGATAATTTAGGATTTTTTTTAATTATACATATGTTATTTAATAAATATTTTGATCATGCATTTTATTTGTTTGAATCAGATGTTAAAGGATTGGAAATTTGTCAGATTTTAAAGATGCTATTTAGTTTTCACAAAATCATAACCATCCCTGGTGATACTCCCTATAAGAAAACTATCAAATATTTTGCTTTTTTGGTAAACCCAGGACTGTTAAAACAGTCAAAAATGAACTCTTCTTTAAAGTTTTAACTAGCTAATAAAAATATTCAAAAAACTACAATTATAGATATTAAATTTTAATTTTTCAATTCCAATGTAGTGGATATCAGTTAACTATGGATTGTAAATTGGATTAATAAATGAGCGGAATAGCATTTTAATTAACAAATAATCAAACATAATGTTTCGTATTTTTCCAAATGCTTAAATTTAGTTTTAACATAGTTATCACTCTATAACCGATGCGAGAAAATAAAAAATAAGCTTAAAAAAAGCATAGACAGGCGTTCGTAAACGATTCTTACAATTCCATGTTATTTGAGAGACAAACTTCAAATTCTAATGAAGATGGTTTTACGTATGCTAATGGAATTGCCTCAATCTTACAACTATTTTAATTAGGTTCATTTTCTTCAGGTATTCACTTTCGAATTTTCTTTCATCGAGTCGGTATACAATTAGATTAAGAAACGGAATGTAAGGCAGTTGATTCTTTTAAAAAAAAAGTATTTCACTTTCGTGAAGTTCGACGAATTTTTCGCTTTTAAACGAACATTTCTATCGCACAAAAGAAAGTAGTTTTATGATTGGATACTGAGAAATTCCTCTTGCACAAATTAAGTTCACCGGCTTTTTTTTCCTCTTGAACTTTTCGAAATAAATGAGTTCATTGGAACAATTTGTCCTGAAAATCACCATGGTGATAAATAATTGTTTAAGTAATGTAGGCTACACAATGAAAATTGCAAGAAAATAAAAAAATGTCTTAATTATTTTGAGGATATTACTAAATGTGTTTTATTACGTGACTGGCAAAATTTCAATGGGTATATTGTAGGACAATTTAGTTAAATGTTTCCGAAGTAGGTTTTAATTAAGTTCCCTAAATAAACTTTCTAAAAATTAATTGCAAGTGATTAACAAACGCTAATTGATAATTACTATCCCTAAGTTTAGAATTTTGGACATTCTTTCACGATGCTTGTAAGGCACCCATAAAAATAGTTTAGGGCTTCTTAATTATTTTCCTAATTTGAAAAGAGTTTCAGGCTTTTTATTTCTTGAACATCACTCACTTGGCGTATCACTTTCAATTAATGTGCCAGTTAAATTTTTTTCTCAAACAATTTTGAAAGTCTTTGCTTTGATTTTAAACCATAGCACAGTTGCCCAGCATCCAAGGTTTCGTGGCCAAAATTAGTATTTCGATAAAATTTGTTTCAAAATTTGGGTTTTTTTATTTAGGGTTTTCATGTGCAGGTAAATTGAATTCATAGTTAAAATTTTAAAATACACTAAAAAAAAAAAACAAGACGGCTGAAATATGGCGTGCAAAAAAAATATATGTATAGTACGTTTAAATAATTAAATATAGCGTTGAAAATATAATAAATTTCGTAATTTTATATTAAAAATGAAAAGCAAATTTTACTTCCGAAGTAATATTACAAAATAACGCGAATTAACTACAAAATAACGCGAAAACATGAGAGAAAAAAACATAATTTTTGATTTTCGGTATATTTAGTCCACCTTTGCAAAATGGGGCAGGTTTTTTCGAAAGAAGAAACATCAAAGAAGACAACAAAAAAAGTTTAGCTAATTACATCGTGGAACTTTTTGGAGATAAGTTTCAAAAGTGATTCAAACAATGTAAAATGTCAAATGATAAGATATAAACTATAAGTTTGTCAAGAGTATTAACGAATGCAACAAATTGAAACATTGTACTATAATTTCAGACAGGATAATATTTCGAGCGTCAAAAATCCTAATTCGTCAAAAAAAAGGTGTACTTATTCAGAGATGTTTTTTGGTCCGATTTCGTAATTTAAAACACTGTCAGCATTATTTAATTAGCATGTTTGAGGCTACCATTTTGAATCACTAAGAATGAGTTTTAGAATGTGAAGATACAATCATTAGGGCAAAAGTTATTAAGAGTGGTCCGTTTTTTAATTAGCACACTTTACATTTAGCAAAGTCTTGTTTTTCTAAAACATTATGCTGTAAAATTTCATTAACTGGATCAAATAAAATATTTATTGACTAGAAAACTTTAAAACAACATTGCTCGTGGAAGAAACACGTCTACAAAAATACATTACGAACTGGCTTGCTTTCCAAAAATTTTCACCTAACTAAGTAAACGAAAATAAAATTTAGTAAGTGTTTCTCAACTTCGTTTGATTCTACCCCATCCCCAGGCTAATCTCCCAAAAGGTAAGACCATTATGGATAACTAAATAAATTATATCTAAGGAAGCGTGACTGAACTTAAGAAAACAACCATTTGCGCGAAAGAGCTTTTTCTTATTTCTGTTATGCTTCTGCAAAAGAAAGGAAATATGGTTGCGTAAAATAGATTTCGGAAAGAATAGAAAAGTCGACGAAAAATTGTTCAATTTGTACTTAAAAAATTGTTGGAATTCAAAATAAAAAATAGACTGAAGTTGAAGAAAAAGAATGAAGTTTATATAATAGACAAAATGATTTAGTTAATATCAATTTTGTCCAGGCTTTGAAATTTTTTTTAATCATATTTATTGTATCTATGTGTTATGGCGTGACATGAAATTATGTTTCGATAAAAAAATAAAAAAACGTAGAAGCTTTTTTTTTTTGTAAATCTATAGCCTATGTACTGTTACACTGAAGAGCCAAAAAGACTGGTACAGGCATGAGTGTGCAAATAAAGGGGTAAGGAGCCAATCAAAGTACAGTTCTGCGATCGGCAACGCGTATATAAGACAACGAGTGTCTAGCACAGTTCTTAGATCGGTTACTGCTGCTACAATGCCAGGTTATACAGATTTAAGTGAGTTTGAACGTGGTGTTATAGTCGGCGCACGGGAGATGGGACATAGCATCTCCGAGATAGCAATGAAATTTGGATTTTCACGTACGACCATTTCACGAGTATACCATGAGTATCGGAAATCCACCAAAATCCCCAGACATGAACATTATTGAACATATTTGGGATGCCTTGCAGCGTGATGTTCAGAAGATATCCCCACCCCCTCTTACTCCCACTGGTTTATGGACAGCCCTGCAGGATTCATGGCGTCAATTATCTCCAGCACTACTTCACACAGTGATCGAATCCATGCCACGTCGTGTTACGGCATTTCTGCGTGCTCTCGGAGGCCCTACACGATATTAGGCAGGTATACCAGTTTTTTTGGCTCTTCAGTGTATATCGTTAAAGTAATTTGCTTCTTAACAGGTTTCAATTCTGTGACAATTTGAAGGATAACTCTCACTTAACTTCTAAGTTTTGAGCCTTCTTAAACTTTATTCCTGGTGCATTAACAACTGATAACATTAAATAAATGCAGTAATTTTGTTTTGTTTTCTGTATTCCAAAGTATTAAGCGTTTTTCTACCATATCGCTCACGTACAAGTCGCGGTTTCTCAGGGGGTAGAGCGTTTGTCTATCAACGGGGTGACACAAGTCATGGCTGGTTAGTACAAATTCTGTTTCTAGCTTGCACCGACCACAGTGCTGACGTAAAATACCCTTAATGGTAGACGGATCATGTGTTGGAATCCCGTTGCCGTTGGGCTAACCGTGTGAGACTTTAGCAATTTTCCTCATCATGTAACGCAAATGTTGGTTAGTTTCCTCAGATATAGTCCCATTGCTTAATCTAGGAGTGCCTTTGTCTTCTGGGTTGAGTTTATTATTCAAAGGCTACGGAATTGTACAGTGATATTCGTAAACTCAGAATTGGGTAGGGTGTTCAATGCCGGTTTCAAAATAAAATAAAATATGAGGCAATGTTTTATCACAGAATAAAAATTAAAGCTTGAAATGCTTTGTAATAATAAAAAAAAATTCCAAAATATATACATATCTTTTAAATAGCCTTAAGAATTTTATGAATCAAAACACACACTTAATGGGACAAATTATAAAATCAATAACTGTCATATGCAGCATATTGGTATAACTCAAGTGCAAGAAATATAAAATCATACAGATAAAACATAATAACATAGGTAATCAGATGTAAAGTTTATTTAATAATGTTAAAATACTTGCATCATTGAAATAAGTTACTTTTGTAATATCTTAATTATGATTCAATAACGTTTGCAACAATAAAAATAACTAACAAATATTCCAAGAGAAAAAAATTTAAATTTAAAAAAAATTATTTTGTATACTGTGTAGATTAAGGTTTGTATAATTGAAAAAAATCTGCAACTAATTCACAATTTGCTGGAAGAAAGGATAAAACTTCCCCCCCCCCAACATAATATTTGTATACTTGCCTTTCTATAAAAAAAAATCCTTCTATAAGAACTTTTCTTTAAATTAAAAGTCTTAATCTTGTTTTCGCTCTCGCAGAAATCATTTTTTATTTCTGACAACAGTATATGGTACAGAAGTGTACTTAGTGTCAACAAAGCGTTATGAGTTAGACATTTTATAAACTTATAAAGTTTAATAACTTAAGAAATAACTATGAAATGAATTTTTATACTTTCCTCTTGTCCTTAATCACTTGGGTTTTTTAATAATCTAACCTTGACTTTATAATGGTTTCAAAAACATTGACAAAAATGGAAGTGAAAAAAAAAGAATGGCATAAACAGGAGAACAATTTAATTTAAAACTCAGTTTTTCAACCGATTCTAATTTTATTATGCACTAGGGATTGCTTAGTCAAGTAAAAAAGGAGAGAAAAAGTTATTTATGCATTTAAAAAACTTTTCTTTCTACAGTAAATGTAACTTACATTTTAACTAACTAGTAGAGAGACAAGAAATGTCTTAGACTGTAACTAATTGAATCCTTAAGCCCTTATTTCGTAAGCGGCATTTTTAATCTTTCTGTTGAACATGTGTAATTCTGTATTTGACAAGTTAATTAAAATGACAGTAAGGTTTAAAATTTATGTAAGGCATATATAATTCGATTATAAGCTTTAGTCATGTATACGTCAGATTTTTTCGACAATAAGTATTTAATTAAATGGCTTCTTAACAAAATAAATTATATTTCTTGATTTGTTTTTGGATTTATCTTAATTATAAATATTATAATGCGGAAGTATTTCATGCATAGCTACACATTGCGTTTTATTAACAATGAAATTTAAATTTAATTTTAATTAATGAGTAATACATGTTTATTTTATGAGTTAATCAACATGCTATGGATTATTGAGGTAGAGGTTTCATTTTTCAACAAACTCATTGTGGTGTTATTATATTTATGTAAAAAAGAAACATATATTTATGCATTTCTACGTAAAAGTATGAGAAAAATTATAAAAACATTTAAATTTTTCATGGCAATTTAATTCTGCACTTCATCCGAAAAAGTTTGAGACCCAAAGTGAACAAATTGGTTCATAATTAGTTTAGTAACGTGATTAATATGATTGAAAATATTTTTCAAAATTTTGAAATAAAAATCATTGAAAAGAAGCGTAATAAAAGTAATTTTTCTAATATAAGTCTGATTGCACAATTTTTTGAGTTTTCATAAATGATCGATGTTTGAGTTTGATGCTTCTACTTCAACAAAAGGCCTTCAACCATAACTGTTTTGACGTGAATCTATCACCTTAATAGTGTTTTTGCAAGCTGTTTCACCAAATAAATAATATTATTATTAATAATAGTAAAAATAAAAAAAAATAAAAGACAGTGCAAATTCTTTAGATATTTGTTCAAGAAAAAGTTTTCTTTAATAAATTGCAATCCTTTGAATTAGAAATCCACATGTGATATCAAACTAATATTTGCTAAATATATTCTCGTCAAATTTTTAAGAAACCTCTTATTATATTGATGAAAAGTGCCTACTTACTGTAAGAAACTTTTTTTTCACTAAATGTTCCTTAAACTATATAATATTTCGGACATGGGGATTCAGTTGCGTAAATCGACTCCCTTCCCGAAACAGTGAACGATATAATGTAGTTTAAGTTTCATTATGTAAGGTTTTATTTTATAATCAAAATGTACACATTTTAAATTCATACTTTTTCAATTAAGATCATAAAATTGAAAATTAATTAGAAATTTCAAACACATTTAAACGGAGTTGAGTTTACTCTAAAAACGTGTTTCATCATTTGTTCAACTAGATTAATTCATTTAGACTGAATTATTGAATTACATCGGTTAATTACGTTAAACTTATTATAATGATGTTAAAAATAATAGTATGAAAAAATTTAAAAATGCAACCAAAAACTTTTTTTGAGATTTTAACCATAATACACAGATTCAAATAAGGTTTTGAAAAGGAATTATTTTTCCTATAAAATTCTAATACTATAAAACCATATAAATTTCATAGTTTAAAGGTGAGTTGTTTAAACTTTTAAGAGTGCAGACTCCAATTAAATATAAATCTTAAGATTTGAAATATAGATCTTAAAGTAAAAAAAATAAAATCCAAAACAGATTACTCTTCTACTATTTGTATTATTGAAATTGAATTTTTCGTCAACTTAATATTTTCTAAGAAAGGTAAACTTCAAAACTGTATATTAATAAGTGAATATATTTGAATAAAAATTTTCTAAAATATTTTATAAAACGTTTGGAGTAAATGAAAACAAAGTTTTAAGCTTATTTTATTGCATTTATTTATTTTTGTGTTTTAAAAATAAGTTATTATAAATTGGAAATATGAAATTTCTGACTTAAATGTTGTGCACAGATAAAAAGAAATTCATTAATTACTTACTTTAAACATTTAGCAGAAATTTTTAGTAGTTTTAAAAGGGTCTAGAAGTTTACTATCTTGTCGTATACAATCGTATTTGTCTTGTAGTATACTATCTGCTTTTATAATTTGATAAAGTAATTTAAATATTTTATGTTTAATTTTATTGTACTTTTACTTGCATTTTTTAAACTATCATAATAACATTAAACAGCAATAAATGGTTAATTGATAAATCATTAGTATCAATTTTTTCTTAAAATATATCATAAGGGGAGACAACACATTAATTTTTCCAAAACTCCAAAAAAAAAAAAAAAAAAAAAAAAAATTCACTTTTCGATTGTTTATCTTGCAAGATTTTTGTACCAAATTGTTCGATAGAAAAGATCGACAAAAAGGGCTATACTAGCATTTGAGATGATTAAAAATAATGAGGAAGAAGCATCATATTAACCAGGCCCTGATGAGAAATTACTTTTGAGAAATTAATTTCAATTTTTTCCAAAATGTCACTCAGACCATTTATCCCCACAGTTCTTTAATTATTGTAACAAATACAAACTCATATTTTGATTAGAATGTCGGATTAAAATTATATGAGACTAAAAAAAGAACTGATTTCGAGAAATTAATTTCTATTTTTTCCAAAATGTCACTCAGACCCTTTATCCACCCAGTCCTTTATTTATTATTGTTAGCAATACATATTCGTATTTTGATTAGAATGTTAGATTAAAATTATATGAGACTAAAAAAAGAACTGATTTCGAGAAATTAATTTCTATTTTTTCCAAAATGTCACTCAGACCCTTTATCCACCCAGTCCTTTATTTATTATTGTTAGCAATACATATTCGTATTTTGATTAGAATGTTAGATTAAAATTATATGAGACTAAAAAAAGAACTGATTTCGAGAAATTAATTTCTATTTTTTCCAAAATGTCACTCAGACCCTTTATCCACCCAGTCCTTTATTTATTATTGTTAGCAATACATATTCGTATTTTGATTAGAATGTTAGATTAAAATTATATGAGACTAAAAAAAGAACTGATTTCGAGAAATTAATTTCTATTTTTTCCAAAATGTCACTCAGACCCTTTATCCACCCAGTCCTTTATTTATTATTGTTAGCAATACATATTCGTATTTTGATTAGAATGTTAGATTAAAATTATATGAGACTAAAAAAAGAACTGATTTCGAGAAATTAATTTCTATTTTTTCCAAAATGTCACTCAGACCCTTTATCCACCCAGTCCTTTATTTATTATTGTAAGCAATACATATTCGTATTTTGATTAGAATGTTAGATTAAAATTATATGAGACTAAAAAAAGAACTGATTTCGAGAAATTAATTTCTATTTTTTCCAAAATGTCACTCAGACCCTTTATCCACCCAGTCCTTTATTTATTATTGTTAGCAATACATATTCGTATTTTGATTAGAATGTTAGATTAAAATTATATGAGACTAAAAAAAGAACTGATTTCGAGAAATTAATTTCTATTTTTTCCAAAATGTCACTCAGACCCTTTATCCACCCAGTCCTTTATTTATTATTGTAAGCAATACATATTCGTATTTTGATTAGAATGTTAGATTAAAATTATATGAGACTAAAAAAAGAACTGATTTCGAGAAATTAATTTCTATTTTTTCCAAAATGTCACTCAGACCCTTTATCCACCCAGTCCTTTATTTATTATTGTTAGCAATACATATTCGTATTTTGATTAGAATGTTAGATTAAAATTATATGAGACTAAAAAAAGAACTGCTTTTGAGAAATCAATTTCCATTTTTTCCAAAATGTTCCTTAAAACACAGTTCTACGCAGTTCTTTCTTTATTGTAAGCAATACGTATTCGTATTTTTATTAGAATGTTAGATTAAAGTTGTATGAGACTAAAAAAAGAACTGCCTTTGAGAAATTTATTTCAATGTTTTCCAGAATGTCCCTTAGAACCATTATCCATACAGTTCTTTCTTTATTGTAAGCAATACGCATTCGTATTTCGGTTAGAATATTAGATTACAATTTTATGAGACTAAAAAAAAGGAGCTGATTTCGAGAAATTGATTCCGATTTTCTCCAAAATGTTTCTTATAACCATTATCAGCGTACTTCTTTATTTATTGTAAGCAATACATATTCGTATTATGGTTAATAATGTTAGATTAGGATTAACTTGCAGATCTACTATAATCTCTGTGGATTAGCAGGTTAGGGCGACAAAAATTAGAATTTCTCTAGAGAAATTTATTTCAATTTTTTCAAAAATGCCTCTCAGATCCTTAATCCACACCTTCCTTTAATTATTGTATCTTGTTCTTTATGCATCGTTTTGTTCTTATTCTTGTGTTTTGTTCTTTTACATATGTTCTTTTATATTGTTCTTTATTTATTGTATCTCGCAGTTTGGTTAGAATGTTAGATTAGAATTACGTAAGACCTAGAACGAGAACTGCTCTCGAGAAATTTATTTAAATTTTTCTTTTTTCGAAAATGTCACTAAGACCCTTTATTTCCCCCAGTTCGTTATTCAAGTTAAATACATAAATGTGTAGTTCCCTTTAAAGTTAATAACCTATTACCACATAAATACGTATTTCCTACTTCCTTTGCAACAAGATTTGGAGTAGATTATTAAAATTTTATTCTTGTCGAAAGGAAATACATTATCTCAAGAAACTCCCATTCTACCAATGCAAATTAAATTTCTACTCCTCCAAGGAACTTCTATCATCACTCGAAGTAATGACTAACGATTAATTCTCTCCCCAAATAGAATATTCTCGAAATGTCAGAATATTCGCAGATTTGCAGACAAGCAGAAACACGAAATCATAACTAGAAAAACATGAATTTCGAGTAGTTAATCGATAATATATTTTGCCGTATTATCATCTCAATTTTTAAAGTAATTTTGAATAAAAATGTATTAGTTTTATATTTTATCTGTAAATACATTGTATACCATCAAAATTGCTTACAGTGTTAAAGTATTTAAGGGAAAAAATAAAGGATTTAAATGTTAAATATTTTGCTGTGAATTTTATTTAAATCTTATAAAAAAAACTTAGAAATTTAAACTCGAATAAGCTAAATTGATGTTTTGTATACAAAACATCAATCATTATATACAGAAAGCTTATAAGCTTTCTGTATATAGTGTTCTTAAACTTAAAAGCATTTTCGGCATTATAGTTTGTGACGTTTAGTATTTGATTTCGATTATGAAAAATCGCAAGCACCAGCGCTAATTTGGAGGTTTAACTTAACGTTGCAGTTTATTTTGTAGCAATAAAGCTGTAGGACTTAAAAATTTTAAACTACGAAAATGTGCAAAAAAAAAACATACAGGGAGATCGATGAAATTAAAAAAAAAGCATTCGATTATTGTCTCAAGAATTCTTGACTGCCAAAATTATTACCAAAAATGACATGCAGATCACTCTGCAGTCCGGAGAAATGTAACTGCAGAGATAAAATTTGACGTGCTAAAAAGGCTGTTTTTATTTAGGAACTAAATTTGTTTATTTTTACCTTCATAATTCCAATTTGTTTGAAAGTTACTGCAATTTTAAGTGCATTTTCCGTAAGTGTTTTCTCACTTTTTTTGCAGTACATAATTTTACTTCACATTTTACTTTACTGTGCATGAACTATAAGACTTAAAACTACAAATGAAAGTGAAGTACATGGAGTTAGATGGAATTAAAAAAATTGGAAAATTAATTAGAGAACTATTAAATGTAAAACTTGTAGCAAAAAATACCATACGACTTGCTCTGAAGCCCACCGAAATGCTACTACAGAGTTGAACTTTGGTGGTGCTAAAATGAAGATGAGTTCGAGCTGTGGTTGATTTCGAAAGTAAAATAAATAAATTAAAATAAAATAAGAAAGAGAATGCGATGATATGTTGCGAGGTATAAATCTTAAGATTTAAATTAAAATTTGTCAAAATTTAACTAACTTATTTAAGGGTAATGATATAAATCTCGTTAGCGCGAGTAAAATTATTTCTCGTATACTTCTTTTTATTGAACCACATAATCTGTATTCCTAACTTAAAATTTCTTCAAGTACTATTTATTATTTATGAAATCTACATTTTATTAAAAAAATGCTCTTCGTTTTCGAAGAAATTGTATCAAGAAAATCAAAAACACTGAGTCATGGAAGAAAAAGCAGGAGTTGCTGAGAGCAGCGAACAAGGAGCAAACCTTGTGTAGCAAATAGATAATGTTAATAATTTTATTATAGTATTATTACCATATATGGCAACGTTACTTTTAAAAAGTAACGAGTAAAAGTACAAGTATTTTTAAAAAAAGTAACGAGTAAAAAGTAAAAAGTTCTTATTTTAAAAAGTAACGAGTAAAAAGTACAAGTAAAAGTACAAGTACTAAACAAAAAAAGTAACGATTTAAAAGTACATTTCTAGGAAATCGTAAATTCAAAGTAACCTAAAATTTTATTGAATAATATTCTTATGTTCTTCAATGTTTTTGCAAAGTTGGTTTTATTTATTTAATTATTTTTAATTTTGAAAGTTATGGACATTAATTTACTTTTAAATTCGGAGGAATGTTATAATATAATTTTATGATATAATCGTATAATATAATTTTAAGATCAAATATAATTTTAATATCAAACTTTTTATGGATTTGCACTAAAAAGAAATTTTATCTATTGATTTTAATTTTTAGTTCATTATTTTTATTTATTTAAATTACCATTGATTTAAAATTGTTTTACTCTATAGAAACGCGTTTTAAAAGCACAAAAATAAACAAAGCAAACATGGAGTTTCAGATAGCTTTGTGATCTTTGAGCTGGTAAAAAATTATTGAATGTGCAGTATAAGTTGAAACAGAACAGTCTACAGTTTTATTTGTAACAATGGCTAATGCTGAAGTCATGCGAGAAAATCATTTTCCGAACATTTCTGCCAAACGGAATGATTAAAATTTGTAAACGAATTTTAGTATCAGCGGCTAAATTAATACCTTCGAGCTTTCAAGAGTTAAAATAGTAAAATAGTTTTCAGTAGCACAAATAGTTCCGAAGTTCTTAGAGATTTGACTGGGCGTTGTTTGACTAGGTCGGGCATAAACATAATTTTAGTAAAAAATGTACTAGGTAAAAATGTATTTAGTGAAAAATGTATTAATACAAAAATGTATTATTAGTCAGATCAAAAAGAAAATTGAAAAACGTAATAACAAAATCCAACAATTTTTATTTGAAATGTATTAAACAAATGCATAAAACTCGAAAATGAATGAAAATAGCTTCCTAATTAATATTTTTATTCATTTTGCAAAATAATTGCATTTTGACAGCATTTTTTTTATTTGTTTTTTTAATAAGCTTACCGAGTTTTAGAAAAAAGTAACGATTTCATTCGACATTTCCGTTACAAATACTTGTACTTTTTCCCAAAAAAAGTAACGAAAGTACAAGTAAAAGTACTAAATTTAAAAAGTAACGAAGTACAAGTAAAAGTACGTACTTTTTACTTGTACCGGCGGTACAAGTAACGAAAGTAAAAGTACTGCCATATATGATTATTACAGTTTGTTAACGATAGTTATTGATTTCCAGAAAAAGTTTTATAACTTGCAAATAAAATTTAGGAAATAAGTTTATGATGATAAATATAGATACCGATAAATATAACTTAGAATGGTAATGTGTTCAATAGAAAGAAAGCGAAGGTAAGATTGACTTGCAAAAGTGCCTTCTAAATAAAACACGAAAATGCTCTTCGCAACAACATGACGAACGCTGCAACAGCTTAGAACGAACGATTAGATGTCAAAGCGGCCGGGACACGCTATTGGTCGAAAATGACATCACTACTTGTGGGAAATGTCGATACCGGCTGGCGTTGACGTGATTTTATTTTATTTATAAAAAAATTTTTTGTTGAAAATTGCTTAAACTTTTGTCTTTAACAAGTTTTTTTTTACTTCCTTTATTTCTAGGTTAATAATTAATAATTGATTTTATTACAGTGTCTAGATATATAACTTCATTTTCTTTCTAACGTGTTTTGTAGTCTAATGTTTCAAATTTTTTTATTTATTTAAAAGAAATGGTGATATGTCAAGAAAAATAATAACAGTGCATCTTAGATAAAGAAATTAAGTTTTTAGAAGACCTGATAGATAATAAATATAAGTACTGCGACTGTAGACTGTGTATTTTGTTTGATTCTACGACCAAATAAGTATTTTTTTTAAAAGACCTGATAGATGATAAAGTACTGCCACGGTAGACTGTGTATTTTGTTTGGTTCTACGACTAAATAAATATTTTTTTAAAAGACCTGATAGATAATAAATATAAGTACTGCGCTGTGTATTTTGTTTGGTTCTACGACTAAATAAATATTTTTTTAGAAGACCTGATAGATAATAAATATAAGTACTGCGCTGTGTATTTTGTTTGGTTCTACGACTAAATAAATATTTTTTTTTAATAATTAAAATGGTTCAAAAAAAATTTACTATTTACAATTCGCCCGATTTTGTGATAATTTCTTTTAGAGTCAAAATTCATGCAAATAAAATTTAAAACTAATATTGCATACACATTTATCAAAATCAAATAAATCCAGAGCACATGTGAAACGAGTGCACGAAATCTGTAGTTAAAATGGAGTAAAACACGAGCCGATGGATACTAACTCCATTCTCACACGTAATGATGTCATTTTCAACCAATAGCGTGATCCGGCCACTTTTGAATTGTAATCGTTCCTCAACTTACAGAGCACACCAGTTTAGTATATGTCAAAAAGTAACTACGGTTATTTGTTTCTTTTACGCTTCAGATAAGGATAAGCCCACATCTCTTACGTTGGCTTCTTTTTCAATTTTTATTTTATTCACATTTAAATTATTTCGTTAATAAAATATGTTCAGAAAATGTAACACGAATAACTATATTATTTTATTATGTTTATGTTATTTACAGACATATGATTCTCTCGCTAATTCGTGGAATTCTGCAATTCCCAAGACCGTTAATTCGTGGACTTCCAGGAATGAATTAATTTATATTCCAACAAAATTTTCTCGGAGTTTCGCTAATCTAAAATTTTTATTTCGTTAGTTGCGCAAAATCTCGTTAACGAGACATTTATTCCGCCGTCATGAGCATCTTCTTTTCTTTCTTCCTAAGTTTTCATTTACGCGATATAACTTCTTCATTTACGCGGAGAGAAAAACGCAACTTCGGATAAACTTCTATATAACAAGGGACTGAAAAAAATGCCCTAATGACTTCAGCTGGAATTAATGAACTACTAAGGTAAACAAAAAAGTATAAAATTGATTATCTAAAGAGTAAATCCGAAATGGCAAACACTTGAAAGATCGTTCGCTAGAAAAACGATGCTTTCCTAATTTTTTTTTTTAAATTTAAATTTTCATGAAAAATTATTTTACTGCTAATTCCGATTTATGACAGAAGATTCTGAATTGTATAATCAGTGTAATATATTTGCAGCCTTTTTTATTTCGCTACAGTTATATCGATTTAATTTTTAATACGGTATTAAGACATGGAAATTTTGGATCGTACATTTCAGTAATCACTTTTTAACGCATTCGATACCATCATAAATCCGTGTTTCGATCTTTTTTTCCTATTGCAGTTAATGCAATTGATTTTAGTATGATTCTTTAAATTCCGTTATTATTACGACACGTAAAATTTGAATAGTACATTTGAATAATCACGATAACACCCATCCATGTGATGTTTCAGTCGTTTTATCGGCAATCATTGAAAAGAATTTTCTTAATGTCTTTTCAATCCCTATTTTCCTATACTGTTTATATATTATTATTATGGCACGCAAAATTCAATTCCTGCATTTATTTGGCACATTTTAGCTTGACGTTACTACTGTTTCTTGCATGGACTTCAAATCATTGCTATTAAGTTATTGCTACTAATATCCACGTGGTTTTTAAAATCCCGACATTTTCATACGATATTATTAAGAAATAAGAAATTTGAATCTCGGATTTGAGTTATTACTTTCTAACGTGTTCGATTTGAGCTATATCCATTCAGCGTTTCGAGCAGTTTTTTTCCGGCAATTATTGCTGTTGCTTCTCACATCATTTCTAAAATACTGATATATTAGTATGATACGAGAAATTCAAATGGCGCAGCTGAGTATTCTCTATTTAACGCGATAATTCTATCGTTTTTCCAATGAATTTTTCGGCAGTTTTCACTACTAATTTTCGCATATTTTTTTAAAATCTTCATAGTTATAATATGATATTAATTATTGCAACACATGAAACTCGAAACGTACATTTGATTTACCCCCTTTTGACAGGTTTGATTCCTGTGATTTTACCGGAAATGATGTGTTTTTTATAATTGAACTTCTTTCTGTTATTGCTTTAAAATATTTTCTTCTTCTTTTTGATGCGATGTCGACTTGCAAGTGCAAAAATAGAGAAATATGTAATTTTTGCAATGTATACACATTCTTTTGCAATGTATACACATGCAGGGTGCGTAGCCAAATAATTGAGCAAAAAAAAGCACCTTTTAAGCACTTTTCAAGTACTCAAAAAATATTTTTAAGCACTTTAGAAAAATATCGTAACTAGGCAGAGTTGGAAAGTTTTAATAATTGACGCTTTTATCTTGTTTTAACCGTCATGTCAACAAAAAAAAACTTCTGGCATTGTTTTTGACAGTTGTCAAAAATCATGAAATATTGAATCGTGTAAAACGAATGGAGTTTTTATACGCTACGGACTGACAATACGCCGAAATAGATTGGGGTTGAATTAATTATGAAAACGTTGTATAGAACAATGTGAACTGTGGCTTTTTGCATAATTAGAAGCGAAAATCCACATAGTAAAGGAAAAATCTCATTTTGAAAAAGGGAAAATTAAGCATTTTTTAAAAACACCCAATGAAAAAAGCACCTTTAAGGGCTTTTAAAAAACGAAAATAAGCACCTTTAAGCACTTTTTAAAAGCTCTACGCACCCTGCCATGTGTTGATATGAAAATACTTTATTATAAAACAAAATTCCTTTTTAAATTTTATAAATGTTACTTTTGTGTATAAAAATGAGTCGTATTTATCTTTTATGAACGAAAAGAACAACAACTAAATGTTAAAAAAATGAAGAAAAAAAACCTACAAATTGAGAAAAAGAATCTAAGATAATTTCTTCTTCCAGCAATCACATGCCTGCATTTATTTTCAATTTGTAAGCTTTAAAAGACCAAAAAACCTTAAATGTTTTCCCACATTATTTGAACCCGTAATACAATCTCTCTTTTTCTGTCACAATAACGGATAAAAAATAGAATACAAACCGTTTAAAATTGTGAATCTTTAGACCCGTTAGATTAGGAACATAAAAGACACGCTACAATTATTTTACTTTTTAAAATTTTTTTTAAAAATTTCTTCCCGATTAAAAAGTAGCAGAGCATTTTTATTTTTTTTCTCAATCCGATAAGATTCGCGATACCATATTATCATTCGATACTCTTTAAAAAAAATATTGGATGCATCTACTTTCGCTTTTTCGATTCAATGTGTATTTCAGTAACACAAAAGGCTTCTACGCTGCTACAATGTAAAAATACAACGTTGGTAGTCAGTCCATTTACTTATAACACTTTGTGCTTTTTAAGTCTTAAAATGTTCAAATGCAGCAAAATGCGCGATTTTTTTTTACAAGACATTTTCGAGATAAAAAATGTCAAAACATTTCAGATACAGTTTGTAAAGTTCAAACTTTCTATTCTTTCTTGCGATGATTTTTTAGCGCAAAATACTTCGAATGTCAAATTTATTCTATATCCGCCAAAAAACACTTTCGTTTCAAAACGTCAGCACAAATAAATGACATCAGCAGAAATATCTTTAGTTACAAATGACTTTTAAAAAAAATAATTCTTCATAGAAAACTTATGTTTGTTTTTTAGTATTAAAATAAAATTTAACGATAAGAAACTTTGTGGATATTTTTTTTACTTAAAAATTTGTTTTTTAAATCTTTCAGAATAAAATTGAAACAAACCCTTTTTTAAAAGAGTTCCTTTTATGCATGGAATAATTTTCTGTTAGCTTTACAATCTTATTTTTCTTTATGTTAAGTATACTTCATGTTAAATATACTTTATGTTAAGTATAGGAACAACTCGCAAGAATATAATAATTTCTTTAACTCTAGCTTAACGAATTCAGATCACATTGCTTTTGTATTTTATCTTTTATATTTAAAGTAAAATTGTTCAAAATGTATGATTTCTTATGCGTGTTGACATTACGCTAGAGACATATTTAGAAAACGTGGTTTTGAATTCTAAATTTGAACTAATTTGTAAAACTCTACAGTTCTATCCATAGATGCAGTGAATTAAATTTTTTTTTTGAAATACTTCTTCCTGCTCAACATAACTTCTTTTGAACATTCTGTTGCAGTGTCAATAATATACAAAATAATGTAATTTAGAAGTAATGATACTTCAGTTTGCTTGGCACGTATCTCTTCAAACTTAAATATGATGCCTTTTTTATGAAAGAGAACACAATATTTTTTTTTCATTTACTCTGTTTATTTTTCTACTTTAGGGAGAGTCTTTGTTAATCACATTTGAAAAAAAATTGTGAGTTCTTGCTCATTACAAAGGTATTTTTCAGACAATTTTTTTTATAGTCATTGATTTGTGGAAAATTAACCTTTTCATTTTTTCCCATATTCGACTACTTAATTTAAACTAATCATCGTAGCAAATAAAAGATAAAAGAAAAAAAAATCAAAAGAAAGAATTAGAAAAACGAAAAAAAATCAAGAAGAGGATGGAAATTTGAAAAATAAATTTTTTGAGAAAAGTAATAATTAATTTAGCTTAGTAAAGAAGAGCAATAATTAATTAAGTTCTTTATACGGAATCAATCAAAAGTTTTATACGATTTCAGTTCAGATTTTTCTTTCCCTCAATGAATAATTTTTCTTGTATTTCTTGGTATCAATCATTGCTTGTATTACAGATGTGCGCAATCTTTTTGAGTGAAGGGCCACATACACAGCAGATAGATTAACGAAGGGCCGCACGCATATTTAGTCATGTTAGTGGCAAATATGATCATTATAAAGCCCTAAGGACTAAATATATTTATCAGCAAACTTAATAACATATTTTCAAAAACATAAATATTTTTTAATTATTCAAATTTATTTAAAATTAAAACATTTATTTAAAAACATTTATTTAAAAAAAAACTGATACTTTTTTTAAAAAAACTTTTTCCATTTTTCACAATAATTAGTTTATTATATATATATAGATATTTTGTTTGCGATTTAAGTAAGTAATAAGTAAACAGGTGAGTGTAAACAGGTGACAAATATTACGAGTTAATATATGATGTCAGTTTTAAAATTTTATTATAATTACAAATTAGAAAAATAGTTTTGTTTGAAACAAGTCAAATCTTTTTAGTTTTTCCCTCAATATAAAATATATGTCATATAAAATTGGAATATTTAGCTGGAGAAAAAGATTCTGGTAAAAGTACCACCTTGAGTGATAAAGAAATTTCTGGTAAAAAAATAATTGTGGTCAATAAAACCAAAATATACGGTATTTAAACCACTCATTTGGTAATTTATTCGTTTATATGGTAACAGTTTACCCAAATTCTGTTTTTCAAAATAACTGTTCTCCTTACCACATACTTTGTAAGCAATACAAAACTGAAAAGTAAATTAACTGAATGAGAAGGTTTTATGCCATGCCTTAATGTATTATAATAAAATAGCCAAATTTTACAACATTTACTAAATTTTATCATGTATAATAAAGTCAAATTTAATTGTTAATTTTACGAAAATAATTATCAAAACACTTTGATATAACTACTGAGTTTTTTGGAGTTCCTACAGAATCCGAAGCGCGGTAAGTTTTACCATATTCTGGTAGTTTTGACCATAATTTTTTTCAGCGTATGTAGCAATATACCTTGTTAATATTTAAAAAATTGAATAAAAAAATCAATAGAAGTTTCTTTGCAACTCCGAGCTTGAGAACTACTCTAAGCAACCTAGATCATATTATTTCTAATGGAAATTCTGAACCTTTTTCTAACCTCAACTGCAACAGCTTTTAATAAAAATTACACAGGCAGAAAATTATCAACACTTGCATCACACCGATACAATAATTCATTAAAACATCTGAAAAATAGTTAAGATAAAAAAAAGCATAACACCCTAAATCAGGGGTCAGGAAACTTTTTTTGATAATCGACTGCCATACATTTTATAAATAACTTTCTAACTTTTTTTTTAATAAAGAAAAATGATAAAAAAGAACTTTTCTGTTATCTGTTTCTTAAAGAGTCTGTTTTACTTTGACTGATCAAATTTTTATCTAAATCAATGAGAAGGATGCGGTTGGTGGAGCTAGGCTGTGTAAACAATGTTTGGTTCGAAATTTGTGAGTTTCAGTCTTAAAACATCTCGGTGCTAAAAATTCAATTCCTTTGTTTGTTAAAATGGAATTGGGTATTTTCAACAATCACTGATACACAGACATGTGATCAATGGCCATAGCGCTCGCTGATCGTTTTCAAACAAGCTGGCGTGTAGATGTCGAGCTAAGTTTCTCCATATAAGCTTGAATGTTAATTAACGTGAAGTTAACTAAATGCTGCGCAGTATTGTGCATCACATTTTCTAAAATATAATTCCTTCTCATTTACATCTTTTAACTAACTTAGATTTATTATTTGCTTATGAATTTTCTTTAAATAGTGATCTATTTTTGTTTTGTGTACCATCAACTTCAATGCAAAATTAGTTTGGTTATGTTCTACATGACTAAAGAGCCTGTCTTTGTGCTAAGTAAGAAATACATAGTGAAAGAATATAAAACGTGTTGCTTAGAAGAATTGATAATTGGCGGTCTTGGCCTACTCAAAATAAATGTAAAGTACAGTTGGTAACGTAAACAAATGCAACGTTTCAGCAACCAATTAGAATCAAGATACCCACAATACATCACTTGCAGGTATGCCATTAACATTACTGAAGCTAGATTTAACCGCAAACGAGCTTAAGAAATCAATTAAAAAGGGAAAAGCCGCGTAACAAAGTTTTGAATATTTTTGCGTTGTATTTATATTCGTCCAAAAATTACTTACAATTAAATTATTTAAAAACATCTTTGCTTCGAAGTCAACTATTTAGCGACTTCGTCTTACAAATGACTGAATAAAAAAGAGCATGATAATCCATTACTGGACATCCATATTTTCAACATCTCAAAAACGTTATTTAAAATCTTCGCTTTGTTTTTTGAAATATTTGCAATAGAATAACATGGACATTCGTCTATCAACCCCCTAGGATCGGATTGACTCCGAATTCGTCTATCGACGACTTTGGTGACCCCTGCCCTAAATAGAGAAAAAATAAAACTTAATAAAGAGATCATTTTTAAAGGAAAAGAAAGAAGAATTCAACACGAGTTGTAGCTTTTGACTAAATAATGGGATTTTTGTGAATTTCTGTTTCAAAAAAACTAACTCAGCCCTTCACTGTCTGCAAAGCTACGTTTGAATTCTATTTTCTTTCCTGTGCTCTGTAATTTAACACAGAAAACTGTTTTGCACACTTGCAAAGGTGCTTGTTTTAGTAAAAGAAATGGTCTCCAGTCTGTGCTATTTCAACGTTGAAGAATATGTCGCTTCCCCGCTTCTTGATTTATTAATCTGACGCCTACTGCCATTTCGGTTAAGGGGTAGTTCTGAATCTGCTGTACTTATTGCAATTTGAAGCTGCAAGTATTCCTTTTCTATGCTTCAGTTTTTATTTGATTTTTGATGATTATGTGTTTATTATTACGAAGATTCTATTATTTACGTTGGGTATCAGTGAATTTATAACATAGTACACACAAATGAAAATATGAAAAAATTGGATAAATATGACAACCAAAGCTGACGTCTTCAGGGGGTACCAGCTCCGGAAGTCATAAAAGCAAAACCTTTTCTATCGAGAGAGCAAGACGAAAGTCTGAAATTGCTCTTTCTGTACCCTAAAATGCTTTGCCAAAGTCAAGGAAAAGAATATAATAAGAATATAAACCTTTAATAAGAATAATAAGAATAAAATAATAAGAATATAATAAGAACATAAACCTTTGGGGTACAGAGAGAGCAATTTTAGACTTTTGTTTTGCTCTCTCGATAGAAAAGGTTTTTCTCTTATGACTTCAGGAGCTGGTACCACCTGAAGACGTCAGCTTTGGCTGTCATATTTATCCATTTTTTTTCATATTGTGTCATTTGTCTCAATTCCTATTTGATTCACTGCTGCGCAGCGCGTTTTTCAATTGAAAGTATTATTATTTTTAATTCCTTTTAAATTTTTGAATTCTTTACTTAATAGTGCGCAGAATTTTGTCAGAAAAACGACGTCGCAAAATCATCTTTTACCTCCTCAGAAAATTGTAACTGATTTTTTCCTCGGTTTTTCCTGCATTCTTTGTTCAATCCTGCATTAGAAACTTATTATTATTCTTTACTTTTATTAAGAAGTGTAGTGCTTAGATTGCCTAGCAGAGGAGACGGAAGTTTCATCGCTAATCTCGAAAGTTAGAAACTACAGGAAGTATATATACTCTGAACAACCTTCCATGTTAAAGCTAAAATTGTACTTATTTTATACCGTGGGAACAAAACTCCAAGAAACAAGAAATATCGAAGAAATACAACAAGAAGTACAACAAGAAATATCGACTACATTTTTAAACAAAAAAATGTTTGCGTATAATTAAAATTTATGTGACGGACGCCAACATCAAAACGGGAAATTATTTAAGGAGTGGAACTTAAATTTAAAACAAAAACAAAAGTAGCATACATTTTTAAACGAGTGATACACAGAAAGCAATTATTTTGAGGAATCTGTTGGCCTAACTTTTAATCAGAAGTTAGCATTTCTTGATAAATTGCTTTTTTTAGTTATTTGTCATATTGGATTTCTGTTATTATAAAAGAAACTTACCAGATATGACTTCATTAAAAAGCAACTTGTGCGTTTTTTCCCCCAATAGTTTCTGTTTTTTTGAAGTTGTCTGCTTTTTCTATTTTTGGGGGGGATTTAACTGATTATAAATATTAATTAAGTTAAGACAATGTACAATATAATATACTACAATTGTTTAAAAATACTTTTTCATGGGTTTTAATGTTTTCATTTTTAATAACGTAAGGGAAAGAATCTAGAAAATTAAACTCTACTGTTTGTGCCAGAAAACTCATTGAATGCTTAAGTCTATTGTTCTTAAATTTTTAAAAAGCGTTTTTAAAGAGATAAAAATAGCTCTCTAAATTATAAATTTCTTTTTCGAATAAAACTTCATATAAAAACAATTTTAAGCAATTATTTTATATTTTTTATTGTTCTATTTATTAGTGGTTGAATTGCTGAAATTTTTGAAAAAATTTTGAAATGAATCTTTTGAATCAAAATATGAACCGGATAAATAAAATTTGAATTATAAGATGTTTTATTTAAAAAAAATAAGCAATAAAAAATACAAATATTCAAGTCCCGACGAAAAAAAACATTTTTGTTCTGAGAAAGTAAAATTTTGTCTCATTTCTAAGTCTCATTAGTTTGCATCAATCATTAGTATATGTTTGGTAGAGTAGTTTAAAAAATGTAGAAAGTATGAAATAAATTAAAAAAATCTAAAAAAAGCAGCAAATTAGATATAAAACAATCTAAGATAATTTTGTTATACAATCATCGTATAAATAAGAACCACACCCAAACATAATAATCACACAAATATCATCTTATAAATAATAACCACGTGATATTAAAGGCTGCAGCCATTTGACCCAGATGGGAAATTGGTGTCCCTTTTATACATATATTTTTTGAAGCTGTAATTACAGGTAAAAACATATTTTGATATATTTTAACTATAATAAAATAGTCTAACAGTTACTAAAAATCTGCTGGAATTACATTTGCACAAAAATATGAAATACAAAAAATGTAGTTGGAAAAGTTTTTTTCTCGATGATATTGAAAAATTTATTAATAATTGATTTTTTTAAATTTAAGAAGTTTCAATAAGGAATAACTGTCTGTCTTAAGTCTAAATAACCACAAAAAATGCATATTTGAAAAAAAATATGGTTTGGAAGTGAGTTGTATTTGGAAGAATTTTTCTTTATTGCAGAAAAACACACCGGTGCTTCTTGTTGCACTTCATAACCATAAATTATTAAAATGCTTAACATAAAATTTTCCCACCTATTTTGAGATAAATTGATACAAAATAAGGAAAAAAAAGTATGAAAAATATGTTTAGTAAAAAGTCTGCATCAAAGGGTAAAAAAAAAAATTTCTATTTTCAGCAATTTTACTCCGTATGCTAAAATGTATATTAAAATTAATATATCAATTAATGTTTCAGATTATTTTTTAATAATATTAATATAATGCTGCAGTTACTTTAAGGCAGAACTATTTTTAACTCAAATTCTAGTTTAAATTTCATTTTTTAATCTCTTTCAAGTTATTTGAACTAGTGAACTAGTTATTTAATCTCTTTCAAGTTATTTACAACTAGTTGCCGTTTTATAAAATACGAGCTTTCTACTTGAGAAATTGTTAATATTAGCTTCATTAAACTTGTCCAACAAATGCTGTTCCTTTTTGGTGAGAGAAAATATTTGCCAAACACTGACGGTGATACTTGCTCCCTTTTTATTTGTCTTTTCATGTCTTTCCCTACAGAATAAATATGAATACATTACAAGCCGTGTTATTAAAAGATGGGATACTATAATTAAGTCTTTATATATTACTTATCAGGACAGGATGAACAACTAGGAAGTGTTGCAGTTAATTACGTCACAAAGTTATATCTTTGTCCCCTGCTGTAGAGTATTAACATAAATATTCAATTTATTTGATAAATGTTAGTAACTTTAGGGTTATAACTTAAGGATTGAATATGTATTAATCCTACATCAAATAAAGTTGTGTACATAAAGTTAATGTGTTAAAATTAATTAAGTTTCTGTTAAAAAAAATTTCATGGAAATAATTACTAATTAAATTATTATAATGACTGAAATATGGCAATCCTTTCCTTCGTTTAATTAAATCATAGCTCTTAAACTTTTTTAAACAATGTACTGATGAAAAATGTATTGTCAAAACTACAAGAATATGGCAATACCGTGTTTCCGGCTCTATTGAAACACCAAAAAGCTACATATTTTTTACCGAAGCAACTTTAATGATTTTGGTATAACTGACAACAAAAATTTTTTTTATAATGCCTGATAAAATTTGGTAATTTTATCTCGATACCTTAGAGTATGGCATAAAAATGATTTTTGTATACTGTATAGTAATGACATTTATGGTAAACAAAAACCAAAATATACAGTGTTAAATATACCAAAATATACAGTACAATTTTTCTATTCACATGGTAACCGCTTACCGGAAATTCTGGTTTTCAAAATTATTGTTCTTACTATTAAGTAACAAATAAGTAACTGAAAAACAAATTTAACCGAATAAATTGTTTACATGCCGTTCTCTGAGGTACCATGATAAAATTATTGAATTCTACCACATTTTCAAACTTTTATCACAAAATATAGGCCATATTTTATGGTTAATTTCAATAAAATAATTATTAAAACGCTGCGGTAAAAATGACCGAGGTTTATGATGTTCCCATAGAGCCAGAAAAACCGTAAATTTTACCATATTTTGGTAGTTTTTTTTCTCAGTGCGTTATTCGGTTTATTTGATTCAACTACTCAGCGAGTAGGCTTAAACTGAATGTGGTGTACATTCAAAACTATGTGCAATGATTAACTTACCAAATCCAGGCGATCATTAAACACAGAGGCGATGACTCAGGAGATAGAGCGTTCGCCTTCCAATGAGGTGAACCGGGGTTCGATCCCGGTGATGGATGGCTGGTCGATACGAATTCTGCATCCGGCTTGCACCGACCACAGTGCTGACGAGAAATATCCTCAGTGGTAGACGGATCATGGGTTAGAGTCCCCTTGTCTTCAAGCTAACCGTGGGAGGTTCTCATGGTCTTCCTCTCCGTGTAACGCAAATGCGGGTGAGTTCCATTAAAAAAGTCCTCCACGAAGGCAAATTTCTCCTACTACTTGATCCAGGAGTTCTCTTGTCTTCTGGATAGGGTTCAAAATTACAAGGCTACGGAGTTGAACATTAGTAGTCGTAAACTCAAAAATTGAGTTTTTTTCCCGGTTTGTAGTAATACTATTTCTTACAGTTTACTTGTGCAAAAAATAAACAATTGGAAACAAACTTTAACATTTAATTCTTGTGAACTCTTCGAAATATGTGATGGCAGTAAACCGGGATCTCAGTTTCTTAAAAACGACGAAACTTAGACAAATCGTTTCCATTTTTGGTAAAATGGTACTGTGAAAGCACTAGGAATACTAGCATGGAGTTGTAGAATTCTTTTTTCCGTGACGCACTTGAGTGGCTCTCACGAATAACTAGCGTGCTGCGCCACACCGGCAGGCAAACACTGAATTAGTCTACTGCTAAATTTAAGAAAAATAAAATAGGTTATGCTGAAAAAATTTTTCGAAACTTTTAAACGTCTGTTTTACTCTCTGTTTGATCAATAAATACGTGTATAAAATATTCTTTTTTAGAACTACACAGACATTTAAATAATTCAATCAGTTCCCATTTAGTTTAAACCATACGTTAAAGAATAGTTACTATATTTTTAGAAAAGAAAAACTTTTTTCAAAAAATACAATAATTTTATTAAATTTCTTCTTTTCATAATTGTAACATAAATTTTAAAAAAATTTATGTGCTAAAAAAATTTTAAAAACTTTCAGTTTTTATAAGATTAGTTTCATAGTTTCTAGAAGATGAAGATGTTTTTTTTTAAGGATGGAAAAAACCATTTCTTTCATTTTCTTTAAAGTTTTGATATTTTATTTAAAAAATTAAGGACTTTAATCTCTATCTTTTTAAGTTTATCATCCTCTTTTTTTCGAATAGAATAAATTTTAGTTTGTATTTTTATATTTTTTAGAGAATTCATGAATCATTTTTTTTAGAAAAAGTTTTTGCTTTCTTTACAAAGATAAGTGAAAAGAAGTAAAATTTTCTTTTAATTAAGTATCTTGAACTTTTTATGCGCTTTTTACTTCGAATTTTTTATACTTTTTTCATTAGCTTTCAGACTTTTATTAAATTATAATCAGGCTAAATTATTGTATAAATGTCACATTTATTTAATAACGGGTTAAGAAATTTGCAATTACTAATGCACAAAATTACGAAAACACAGCTAAAGTTGAATAATGTTTTTTGTTTTTCGAAGGTGTTTCCAATTTACTTTCTCAGAAAGGACAAATTAATTATCTTAAATAAATAAAGTATTTACGTTTGAGATAAGCACAGTAATTGATGAAATTATACAATACTTACTATTCCTGTGTATTGCTTTTTAATTATTAGCTTGATTTTTCTTTTATTATGAACTATGAAATAATGATACACTCCCAGAGAAATTGTCTCAAAGTTGAACCATAACATTTGCCAATGGAACCATAATACGGTAACAATTTGCTTTTATTTTAATGAGATGTTAATTTGGACCATGTTGCAGTTCAAATTTAACCACATTATTGTGCAATCTAGTTTGACGTTAGAAATACAAAGTCTTAAAATCCAAAGACACACTACTTAGTTCTATATTAAGACTACAACGAGTTCAAACGATGTCGTAGATTAACACGCTCTGAAATTTCGAACTATGCAGGATCAAATATTTTTTGCCATTAAAAAAATAAAATAAAACCCATTGTAAACAAGAAATGTTTATAAATAAACTTGCGTGAGGGATGGAATAATAGTATCGAAAGTATTATTAAAAATTAGTACCTTTAGGTCATCTGTAACATTAAAAATTCACTATTGTTTTTTGTACTTGCTTTGTATTTTTATATATTATAGCAAATGCTAGCAAAATTTACTACGAATTGTAGCCTTTCGTTACTGAAGCTACTGTTGCAAAAACATAGCGTAATTTTTTTTTGTAGCAGTTATACAAATACTTAACTTTGCCTAATACGGGTGTGAGGATTTAAAATCTGAAATAAGTTTTCCTTTTAAAGCTTAGACATTTTCAGTTTATTTTTGTCGAACTGTGCAATTTTAAAAATCTTATATATAACAGGGGGGCCAAGCTTCAAGTTAGGGTACATGACCAGGATTAATATTGCATAGAAATTCATGCCCGGAAATGTCGAGCGCGGCTTGAGTCGCTTTCCTATTTTAACCTGTTCAGAAGCCGAAGAGGAAACGGTACATTACATTGAAGCGCTCCTAGCAGCGTATGACATTTTAGGGAAATGATTTTTATACAATTTTAATCCTGATGATGTCATTTTAACTCTTCTAAGATTTGTCATAACATTTACGCAAACCCAGTTTTATATAATGCTTTTAAACTTGTACATTTTGACAAAAAATAAACTAAAAAAGTCGCTAAAAAATTGTAGCTTTGGTGCAGATTTGAAATCAGTGACGCGAAAATATCGATCCTGAAGAAAATCTAATATAAAATAAAACAAAAAAAAAATTCCACAGTGTAATCTGGAAATACGTTTTAGTCAGTTGTAACATTTCCATTGTAACACTAAACATTTTCATTGTAAATGTTTAGTATTGTTACCAATCTTTGAACAATATCTATTTAATAGCCATTAAATTAACCTTATTTTATTTTTTTTACTTAATATTCGCGTCTTTTTTAAAGATGAGTAATGCTTTATTATTTGTACAATTTTGAATTCATAAATGTATTAGTCCGATAATTCATATATTTAAGCAAAATGTTTTTTTAAGTTTTAATGTGGTATGATATAACAAATATTATTCAGTATAAATATAAACTATGTTACTTTCCATTACTAGTTAAAATGTGTATAAAGTTCCTCGAAAAGCAATTTTATATGTAATGTTAAGCTATAAGTGGTATAGCACTTGTTTAAAACTTGCCAATTTTGACTATTTATTTTCAAAACGTCATAACGTTTCGTTATATTTTTAGGTTAATTTATTATTTCTCCAGCAAACATATTTTTAAAAATAAAATCGTTTACTTCATTTGCAAGTAAATACGTTTTAAATCACATCCCTATATTTAGAATTCCTCCGCCGATAAAAATAAGAATTTTCAATGGACTTTACTCCCATGTAGCCGGAAAACTAATCAGTGCCTGGAAAGCATTTGAAACTTTATTATCCCAAAATATTGCAGATAAGATAAGAATAAGCCATCTGTTAGTGGAGAAGCGATTTGAAAATGAATAGAATTGTTGAATATCGGTAGCGCTCTAAATTTAACTTTGAAATGAGTTTGGACTAAGGATAAAATATTCAATTATAAAATACTTTTTCCTTTAAGTTAAAACACGAAATTTCTATTTTGATCTTTAAAATATGTTGGTTTATTTATTTTTTTATAACCGTTGTTGAACAGCCGACCCAATTTTATGGGTTTACGACTACTAATGTTCAACTCCGTAGCCTTGCAATTTTGAACCCAATCCAGAAGACATGGGAACTCCAGGATCGAATATTGGGAGAAATTTGCCTTCGTGGAGAACTTTTTGATGGAGTTAACCCGCATTTGCGCTGCATAGAGAGGAAAACCACGAGAACCTCCCACGGTTAGCGTGATGGCAAGGGGACTCTAATTCATGATCCGTATAACACTGAGGATATTTCACGCCAGCACTGTGGTCGGTGTAAGCCGGATGAGGAATTCGTATCGAACAGCCATCGTCGGGATCAAACCCCGGTTCACCTCATTGGAAGGCGAACGCTCTATCCTCTAAGCCATCACGGCTCTGAACGCAGCTTTTGAAAACATTTCACAAGCATACATGTCATATTTTCGATCCGATGCGTTACCTACGATATATTGATCGTTTGAATACTTTTTGGACGTGCTGTATATTTTCCTATCCTCTATCACTAAAACCCGTACTTTAAATTGATACATTTTTTAACTACATATAGTTAATTTAAAGGATTTTGTCTAGCATTTGACTGATCCTAAAGACATGGTATGTTCAGTAGGACATTGAAGTCAGTGGATGACCACTTCCATCAGCATGAGTGAAAACTGAGCTATCCTCTCTGCAGAGAATCAAAATAATGATGGAATGTCTTCGGATCATCCTCGCTATCTGACTATCACCAATAGCTCATTGTGCAACTCAAGTGATACATAAGTTCAAGCTCAATAAAGAAAATACCAGTACCACTTAAAAGGATTTATACACATTTGAAATCTAGCAAAGTAAAATGTTAAAAACGACAGATTTTATATAGAATAAATGCATAAGGGTTAATACAATCACATCCGATCCTTTAAACTTTGACCGATATTTTATGAGCACATATTAAACATGAGCATATTTTGGGTGCTCATATTTAGTGCACATAGCACGTGCGATATTTAATGCGCACATTTGCTGCAACCTTATAAGGTGTAAAGCTGAACACTGTTAAACCCTTGTATGGTGTAATTAAATTTAAGAAGAATTATTTTACTCAATAATATGATTCAACTTTTCAACTAATTAAGGTTACAGGAAAGTGTTAGTAGCAAGTAATTAAAATTATTCGATAAATAACAAACAACTTGCTATATTAAACTGCTATTCATGTGCTACAACAAAAAACTTGCTATTTATGTGCTACTTGAAAGCCGTTAAATAGTTGAGTGAAGAGAACTGAATGACTGATGAATTTATTCTTATAATATATTCTGATACATAAATAAATTTTTTTTCTGCAACTGTACTTGTTTTTATATGAAATGGATACCTACCGGTCTTAAAATTTTTTATTTTTTTATTTCCAATGAGCTGCACAATCGGTCTTGCCGATGAGCAGACCTAAAGCGTTCTCCAGAGGTTGTATCCACTCTTTCAGGACCACCACAATGAGTGAGATACCGTTGGTCATGTTAATTTGGACGTCTAGTTTCTGCCACACTAGATGGCAGCACCGAGACTCTATTTGGATGCTACTATGCACTAGGAATTTAATTTTTCCGGTAATGCCAAGAGCCAATAAGGCACTCCAGGGATCTTTTACATGCCGCATAATCATACAACATGGCCGCTGATGATTTTCTGCATCCCGAAATCCGGTGTCTGGGCCGGGGATCGAACCCGCAGACTTGGGCTCAGAAGGCCGACGACAACCAACTGCGCCATCCAGTCACATATATCTGCGAATAGTGACCTAAAGCAGTTTGATTTTTTACACAAACAGTAAATTCAAAATAATGAAATTTTTTTTATTTATTTATGAAGCATTAATGGAAACGTGATTTTGAACAAGCATCCTCGCTTTACCTCGCTTTGTTTATTTTATTCTTATTTTGACAGTATTCGTAATTAAGTTCTTTTTTCGTGTTTGCTAAAAGAGTCACTCAGATGAAAGCTCATTAAGCTCTTGTTAATTGACACTCGTTAAGCGTCATTGATTGTAGAGTAAAATAAATATATGGTGAATTAATCCTCATTTTGAGCAAATCATTACAAATCGTGTAAGTACGTGGATAAAATAAATTGGCGTAAAACTATTCACATTCCTAATAGGGGTGTTGAAGTGAGCAAAGAATTAAATGTTTAAATAGTTTATTCCTATAAATGGATAAAATTTATAATTATTTTAATATTTTTTATTTAAATACATTTATTTAGATGTACCTTCTATTAAAAAATGTATAATATTTATTTTGGCAAAATAAATATTATTACTAAACTGCAATTTTCTAAATTATGTAGTACTTAATTCTTAAGGCTTTAAAACAAGTTTATTTTATTTTATTATTATAATCTACTCTTATCTAAACATATGAACATGCATTTATTTTACAATTCATTCTTATCTAAACTACTCAGACAATAACTAGTGAAGAAAGAAAAATTGAGTAATTAGATTTAATTGCTTCAGGTCGCCGTTTATAGTTATACTTATTTTAATAACGTAAGATATTGAATAATAATTTTTGAACAAATTTATTATTAATTTTCCTCTTAAATCTTTCAGAAGAAGTTATGAGTGAAGTTGAGAGTATCCTGAAGTTGAGAATGCCTTGCAAAATGCAACCGAGTTGCACATGACAGTGCAAGAATCTCACCGAACACAGCACCTTTAAGAGCTTTTAAAAAATGAAAATCGAAAATAAGTACTTATAAGCACTTTTTAAAATCGCTACGCACCATGCGTTACCATATAAGTACGATAATTTTGCTTGAACTTTTTTACCTGTATGTGAAACAAAAAGAAGAAATCTGACTGTCACTTTACCCGCGTTTCAACTAGAAGACGCAAATACTATTAGACGATATATCTTGCAGGATGATATATAGAAAAAAAAAGCAGTCATTTCAGTCATTTTTCTCTAAGATTATAACATATCGATCCCAAATTATATTATGATAAAGTTTTTTGTTACTATTCGCGGTGCGTTAACAGGGTGCGTAGCCAAATCTTTCAACAGAAAATAAGCACCTTTTAAGTACTCAAAAATTATTTTTAAGCTATTAACAAAATGCAAAACTATTTTCAAAGACTTTACATGATCATGATAAAATAACTAGTTTCTGATATAAAAAACTCTTTTCTTGATTATATTAGCTACCATAAAAAAGATCGAGAGATTATTCGGTTCGATTTCAGAGGGTGGAAAATGAAGCCAGAAATTGAGAATATCTTGCAAAATGCAGC
Organism: Parasteatoda tepidariorum; assembly: GCF_982258835.1. Taxonomy (NCBI): domain Eukaryota; kingdom Metazoa; phylum Arthropoda; class Arachnida; order Araneae; family Theridiidae; genus Parasteatoda; species Parasteatoda tepidariorum. The sequence goes on from NC_141755.1 coordinate 82,080,011, forward strand.
AGAGTTGCACATAAGAGTGCAAGAATCTCACCGAACGCAGCTCAGTAGACGCACATGCGAATCCACAAGTATTTCATCAAACATATAAAATGACTGGCTCTTTTATACTCTATGGACCGACGGTACACCGAAATGCATTGCCTTTGAATGAATCGTGAAAATGTTGAATAGAACAATGTGAAAATCAAGCTCTTGCATAATACGTGGCGAAAATCGACATGGTAAAGAAAAAAATCTCATTCTCGAAAAGGAAAAATTAAGCACTTCTTAAAAACATCCAATAAAAAAAGCACCTTTAAGGGCTTTTAAATAAGGAAAATCGAAAATAAGCACTTTTTATAAACGCTACTCCCCCTGGTTAAGTTAAAAACTATTTCAAAACATGTGCTGATATGAAAAATTTCCATTTATAGAGGCAGATCCAGTCCAGTTTTGTTTTTACTCTCTGAAATATTCATCGCATAAAAAAATAGGAGTTTTCTTTTTTGATTATGCTTAATACCTAATGTATGTGGGAGGTCAGGATTATGGTATTACTGTACGCTATCTGCGATTTCATAAAAGTTTAGAAAAATGAAATAAGAGAGAGTGTATTAAGAAAATCGTTCCGTTCCAGTTTGTTTACTTTATGTATTAAACGCATGACAGCTTAATGGAGTTTTGCACAAGAAATCTTTATGTTAAAAAGTAAATAAATAAACATATATAAGACATACCCCATTCTGATTTCCTTGGAGCTGTGTTACTGATACAGTCAATTCAGTATCATATAGAGAATCAAGGAATTTAAGTTGCGTGATCTCAGTTTTAATCTAGAGGAAAATTCGAAAAAATTTGTAAACATACATATTCAATATTCCATTTTAGTAAGATACAAATAAAAGAATTCAATTTCATACTATGCTAAGAACATGCAATAAAGCTATTGGATTTTCAAAAAGTAACTTGTTTTTTTATTATTTATTTACCAATTATTTTTATTTATTGTTATGCAAACAGCCAGTTTTGAATTTCTAAAGGTATAACTTTTTCATCAAAAACTTAATACCCAAAAACAAAACTTTTAATAAAATAAAATAAGACATAATTCGATTTTTTGAAAAAAGAATGTTAAACAGATTGATTTAACTTGTTTTAAGAGTGTGTCATTGAAATATATTCTTGTACATTATGTGAGTAAACATTTCATTCCTTCTCTTACACAATCTGAAAGTAACAATTTTGAAAAAATGTCATGTTTCTTAAGTATTTAAAGTGCAGTTTTTTTCTTTTCTTTTTCTTTCATTATTTAATAAAGTATTTTCTGTGTAGGAGTACTAAAAAAATTGATTTAGAAAAGAAAATTTTTTTGAGTTAACACTTTTTAATAACTAACCGATTAATTATTGCATAATCAAAAAACTTTTGTAATAATGAAGATAAATCTAGAATTTGAATGATAAGATAAATTTTACTATTGGATAATTCAAAAATCGTCTATCTCTCAATATTTTTAAAAAAAACGTCATTTAAGTTGCTATCACCGCTGTTTCTGGTGTTTAATTTTGCTTGGCTACGAAAACCTAAGAAATTTGATGTTACGAAAGTGTACAGAAAAATGAGATAGAAGTGCGATGAAATAAAAAAAATTATCATTCGATAGTTAGTTTGAGGAAAATTATTAACTTTTGCACTGGTAGTAAAAAAATATTTATGCGTTATTAGTGACTAGCAGAACTCCAACTACCAATGTTTGAAAATTATTGCAATTTTAAGGGCGTGTTTTTTGCATTAAATATTATCCGTGCCTATTTGTAGTTTATCTGCAACTAAAGTGCTGATTATTTCATGCACTTTAGTTTAACAAAAAAAGAGAAATAGAATTGTCAGATATAAATCTTAACAATTATATTAAAATTTTGAATGGAAAAAAAATTACCAAAAGTATACTATGAAGAATATATAATTAAATGCATCAAGTAAGAAGGATTATTATTTTGAATTATTTTCAAAATACTAAAGGTAAGGAAAAATTATAATACTTTTTGAATTTCAAAAATTAAAAACATTAATCTTTGCTATTAAGATTCTCTAAAAAAATTAATTTGATAAAAAATGACCTTAAAGTACACATGTATAAAAAATAATATCAAAATATGTAAACATAGAAATTAGAAAAAAAATAAATTAGCATAAATATAAGAAATAAAAATATATTGCACGAGGTATGTAGCAACTATTCTAAGATCATAAAAAAATCTGATGGCTCCATTATTATAACTAATCGTGTCGTGCAATCATAAGTTCTGCTGAAGTAATAAGTGAACAAAAAAGTATATATACTTATGAGAAAATATTGTCCCCATATGTTAGGAGAATAAATCTTTGTACAACAATACAGAAAGACTTAATGAAAGTCTCCAGTTGATAAACGATTTTATCGATTTTCCTTGCAATCATTTACGTTAAAAGGTTAAAAAAAATACGATCATTATCTTTTATTTTGGTCATTATGACAGTATTTTCCTTCGAGCAATTTATTGATCAGAGTAAGTAAAAAACCCTACATTTTATTTAAACATATTTAAGAGGCTGTATAGAAAGAAATTTACTTTGAAACCGGAAGATTTAATAAAATTTAATTGCTTATTTAGCATTTTATGAGATTTTTAAGAGCTCTTTTTAAGGTTTCAGATGATTCTTAGCTATTTACTTCGTGAGTTTTATTTATTCTTTTTTTTTCAGTTGAAAGGAAAAAAAATGGCACACGGTGCTGATCTGAAAGTATGAAGTTCAAGACTTTTGATTATCGCTCTCCCAAAAGTAAACCTTTTTCTTCTTCAAATTGTCACATATTGTGCATTTTTATTTTCATTTATTTGGTTGATAAACCAACAATGACACAAACAGTAAAAGATTAATTGAAATAAACGCGTTTATTATTTTATTCAAAGCAATTGAAAATGAACAACAAATAAAAATTTGTTAAAATTGAACACAATCTGCAAGATAAATGAAAATTAGAGCACTCAAATTGTCCATAGAATTGATTCTTAGCATTAATAGCAGATCAGCACTTACGTGACACGATGGAAGAATGAGATAAAAAAATTTTTGGAGCTTCTTCCAGTTTTCTTTATGTTGAGTATATTTTTCATGATAATTCCTTGTTGTTTTTTTTTAAATATGATGTTTAGCTTCGCTTGTATGCTCTCGATAATGTTAAGTTTTAAGTTATAGAGTGTCACATAATGGTGGGAGAATGATTTTTGATCATGCTTGATGGATCGACGTTCCGAATTGTTTAACCAGTAGAAAAACGTAGCTGCAATAAGTGCATATAGACGCATGAAGTGTTCAAACATGTCTTTATGCTGAAACCTATGCATGATTACTTGAATATTCCTCAAAGAGACCAGTGACACGGAAGAAAAAAACATCCCCAAACCATGAAACCTCCCCTCTCAAGCTTCGTTGTTCAGATCAGGTAATACTTTGAGTCGAAATGAGTGCCCTGGGAAAAAGAATCCAGAGCATTCCATCTGTGCAAATACGGCATATATTTTCTTTCATTTCTCAAAAAGACATCTTCTAGCTTCTTGATCAATTCTTCATAAAGATAATTGGTCTTTTATTCAGTCTAAACATTTGACTGATATCGACTGAAGAGAAGGACTTATTGATTGACTGATTGTTTTGGGTTTTGACTGAGTGATGTCTGCGGCCATCAATCTGGGATCGTTTTGGGAGAGAGTCGTGACTTTCCTTTTTAAAAAGATGGAACTTAAAACAAGAAAGTCCGTACTCAAGAAACATCAGCCTTTCTCTTTGACCACTTAATATTTTCAAACTCGCAATGCCATCTCCAAAACAAAAATTGATTCCAGGTTTAAGAAAAATCTGATATCAAACAATATCCTATTATCATCCTGGTGATTTACTGGTGGAATCCTGGTGATTTACTGGTGGAATCCTGGTGATTTACTGGTGGAATCTTGGTGATTTACTGTTACCTGGTAGGTTCTAGCAGTTCGCTGTTGCTATGATTTTCTTTTGCAAAATGGTTGTAGCGTATAAAAGACGGTGAAAACCCGCAGTGAAAATAAAGGAAGTTTATTCAAGAAAAAACGCGCATACAGAAAAGTCTTCCAATAAAACTATTAGATAACGAAGTCATTATCCCTAATGTGATAAAGTCTTATACTTTTCAAATCTTTATTATTATGATTAGTTACAGTAAAGTTTATGATTAACTGTCAAAATAGTTTTTGATAACATGCGAAGAAAATACGTTAAAAAACTTTTAAGGCACTTTTTGACTGTATATATATATGATATACCGCCTTGATGATGATCTTTTTGAGTAATTTGGTGCAAATAAAACATGTTTATATTCCGTTTAAGAAAACTTTGCATTTTTGATAAGTTACAAGGAAATAATATCTGCTTTTGACCATTTAAATAAAATAAAACTTGTTTTTCCCAGTGTTATGCTTCTCCCTTACATTTGTAGATTTAAATTTATTACGTTTTTAATTCAACATAGTTTACATGTTAGAATTAAGTTTTCATTACCGAAAGAATTTTGCGAACCACCGAAATATTCAATAAAACAAAAATAACCAAGAGACTACAATAATCGAAGCAAAATAATCAAGAAATGAAATTTTCACTTAAAATAATTGATGGAAATCTAAATTTGTGTAGATGCGATGTAATTTCAGTAACTGCATTCAAGTCATTTTACGAAAAAATTTGGTAACTAATTAAACAGTTTGGTAGAAAACGCTGACATTTTGAAACATAAAATTTTGTGAAGGAAAAGAATGATATCTTCCTCGCAATTCCGTTTTTGAGAAACGGATGTCCGAAATCTTTTTTTTTATTCATTTCAATTTAACTATTGATATTAATTGCACTGTCTTTAAACGTTTATCAATAAGCATATAAATATTAGTCTATTTGCTTTATGATTAAAAATAAATATGTAACTTTCGCTTGATTCTTTACTCTTTAAAAATTTTAAATCTATGTACTTAATTTCCCATAAATATGAAATCAAATTTGGTATAGTAAAATAAGGATAACTAACTCATTCATTTATTTGCTTACATAACTACACTCTACAACTCCTCATATAAGACAACTTTTTTTGTTACGATAAATATGATTTATTGCAGAGGATTTGTTTTCATTTAGATGAAGGAACAAGATGAATAAATTAATATTTCTGTTTACTTTATATAAAATGCTCCTTTCTAGTCTGGATGAGGGAAACTCATGTTTAATAAAATCTGATTAAATACAATACAAGAAAAGATACAATTCGAAACAAGGATATAAAATGTTTTATAGTCAATATTTTTTTCCGAAAAGATTTCACTGTCCAGTCTTCCGTTAAATTGCTTCCTTGTTATAACGATGGTTTTGGGCATTTTATACTCATCAATTGAGAAAACGAGTTTTAAATTAGAAGTGTAAACAAATTGGAATGTAAAACGGAAGAAATGTTTCTAATTAGAGAAAACCAACAGAAAAATTTATATCACTCTCTTTATTATAAATTTTTTCCCTTTAGAATTTCTTTGAAACTCTTTCTATAGAATTTACGGAATCGGATAACATTTTACTACTTTGAAAATATATTGGATTATATATTGGGAAATGTATTGCATAACAATTCTTTGTTATACAATTGCGCATAAAATTTGTTATTCATTTAAGAGATATTGAATTTGTACAGTTATGTTGAAACTGGTGCTGTGTAAACTTAAGGTAACTAATTAATTTAATATCATGATTAAAAAAAAGTGCCAAATAAGTTGTTTATCCTCTCTAGAAGCTGGAAGTGATTAATTAAATATATTGTTTATTTAAAAGGAAGAGTAAACTGCATTTTTAGTTTGTTTTTTTAAAAGTTACGATTTTTAAGAAAAGCGTGACTCAAATTATCAAGGGTTAGTCAGAATCTTTCAGATTCCTATAATTTAAAAATAAACTGTTAGCTCTACTCTTAAGAGTATTAAATTAAGTAATAAATTCGATATTTACAAAAAACTAAATATTTAATGCACATATTTAAATACACGTAGCTACCACTATAATGTCAGTTTGTCAGAGCAATTAAATATTAAATGCAACCATTTTAAAAATTTTAAATCGAAACCCCGAAATTAAGATATAAAAAAAATAGATATACATCAACTTGCTTTTAAATGGAAAGAAAACTTAAAAATCCATAACTTTCTGATTTCGTTTGATTGATTGCGTTTTTGTTCATGTATTTGCTTAAAATAGAATTTGAATAGTGATACACAATTGATAAAATAATAATTGATAAAAAACAATTGATAAAATAACATTTGTCTGTATATAATATGGTATTTAATTCTTCAATCGGAGGCAGATGAATTTCACTCCTTTGAAATAAAAGTTTATAATTTTATTTATTATTCACAAATTTTCCAGATTTTAAAAAAATTAGATATATAAATTTTTCAAGCACATATTTTGATTTCATATAAACTTTTATTTAAGCGACGTTTCACATTAACCCCTAATAGGCATTATTCTAAAAGATATAAAATTGGAAATAATTTTCGAAAAGGATTTAGTGTTGTTAGGAAAAAAACTATCATATTTAGTACACAATTTTATTTTATGAAAATATGCATGATTTTTGCTAAGGTAATTAATTATTATTAATTAAGTATACCATATCTTAAGTTTAATTATTTCCTAAAAAGTAGTATAAATACTAATAATACTAAAATTTCCTAAGAAGATTAATTATATTTATAAACTGCAACTTTCGAATAAAAGTGTTTTGTAATATTGCTTCAGTATATTTGACTTAAAACCTCGTTATTTATTACTTGATACGTCATTATTTGCTTATTAATAATTATAAATAATATTTTCTCTTTTCTATTGTTTTATGCTCTAGTATATAATTTGGCTAATTACTGATGAACTAACGAAAATATGTTTTTAAGCTTTCGGTTTTTAAAAAAGCGAAACTTACTTTAAAAGTACTTGAGTATGAAGGTTAGTTTAAATGCTCGAGCAAAGCATAACTCAAGAAGCATTTTCAGTGAACTAATTTTTTTCAAATTATAAGTGCCACGCAAAAAGAAATTAGAACAAAGCTCCTTGTTTTTATTTCTTTATCATTTAGAAGAGAATAAAACTATTTCAGCATTTAAATAAGTACCATATTTTTTCAACTATTTACAAAATATGAATTTTATTTATACTGAAAAAAACCGTCAGCTGGTGTGCCAGATAAAACCGTTTTTCACATATATGTTATTTAAATACAGAAGCCTGTTTTTCAAGCAGATAAGAGTAGGTATTTTATCAAATAAACTCAGCTATTTTAACAAAAAACTCTATAAAGTAACTATGTCAGCATTGTGTGAGCAAAGAGCAGCATTTGGACGACCAGTCGAAGCAGGGATTCGAACCTGGGTCACATCACTGGGTAGTGTGAGCTCTGTTCCTTAAACCACCACAACTGTAGTGTTTCAGCAAGAAGGAAATATCTTAATCAGTGTCGATATTAAAAGTGTTACTTATTAATATATTATTTAAGTGTAAAAACGCTTGAAACTATTACGACCCCCTCGTGTGAAAATGCTTGGCAACTTTAGTTATTAATAAATAATATATATGTAATGAAATATAATAATCAGGTAGAGTAACACTTTGACAATAAAGTCGAATCGCAGTTTTATTTATACAAGGTTCGAAATCTTAAATCATTGCCAAAAAATAAGAGCAAGTAAAGAAAATTATAGTAAAATGATTTGAAAATGTAGCTTTGCTACATGGCAAAAAACTGGAATTTGAACTGACGGTTTTAAATTAATTAGGATGCGACACAGCAAAAATACCATTTTGCCAAAAAAAAAAAAAAAAAAAAAAAAAAACGGCGTTTAACCGTCAAATATACAAAGAAAGTTCGTAAAATAACGGGAATGTTTTACAAAGTACTTACTTCAGATTTTAATCAGTTAAAAAAATAAAGAAATATCAAACAATTTTCTAATATAAAAATAACATGCGCACTAAATCAAAAGCATATAATTAAACACTTCTATATCCTTAAACTTGCATTTTTAGTAGAAATTGTATGTTGAACAGACAGCAAAGAGATTGAAATATTACTACACATTTTAATAAAGAAGATGCACAAAAAATTAACAATAGAATTTCACATTATTATATGCATAAATCTAAAATCATTCAAAATTCATGCATAATAAATTTTATTAATTTTTAAATTTGAAACAATCCAAATAAAATTTTATTTATTAGCTTTTATAAGCTATTATTCATTAGTTATTTTTTTGCAATATTTTTTTAAACCAGTTACAAATGTAAAAAAAAAAAAAAAATTAGACCCACATTGTTTTTCGACACTGTATATTTTTACCAAACATTCGAATACCCCTCTTCTTTGTAAATAATTGATTAGAAATTTAATTAAATTAATATAAATATTAATGAAAAAATGCTGTTAAATTATGCGCATAATAAAGAAATTTTTAAATGATCACTTTCAAAGCAACACTTGTGATAATTAATATAAGATTTTAATGATATGAATTATTTATAGTTCACTTTTTGTATCAACTCTAATAAATCCAGAGATAATATTTTAAGAAAATCTGAAGAAAAAAAACTCTTCTCTTGAATCTTTTATTGTTATCAGTTTCTTTTTAGCGAACTTCAATAAATGTGATTTTTAAGATAGAAGTAAATATTATTTCAGCATCAGTTTCAATTAAGTCTAAGAACTCTTAGATTTTCCGGAAAAAATGATTGAATAGCTATTTATTTAGTTGTTATTTTACCATATTCAACCAAACAGTCCAATAACGATGAAAAAAAGATGATATCGAACTGTTAAGTGTGAGAAAAAACGTTAATTGATTAATTTTTCCTATTACGGTTAAACAACCAGAATTCTATCTTCGCCAACTAGTCCCACCTTATAAAAGAATTTTGTTCCGTACAACAGGGTGCATACTGCAACTGAGAGGGCACATCGGTCAATTTCGCAATCGGCTAAACAGGGGTTCGAATCCCTTCAAAGATATTATGATGTTTCTTTCACTCCCTCTATACATGAAGAGTTTCCAGCCTCCTGTACTCTTCAATCAGTTACCGTGATCCCTTAGTTTTTTACCCCCCTGTTACCCCTCAGTTACAGATACGAAACTATCATTCACGACTACAGGGAGCAACACGTACAGTGCTACAATGTCAGCTTAAATTTCATTTTCATGGTTTAGATGCTAATTGTAAAAGGTTAGAAAACCGTATAGTTTCGTAATTACCGTGTTTTAACTGTACAAGCTGTAAACGGTTTCAAAACTGTAAATTTAAAAAATCTTCCTAACCATGAACTTTACGGTTAATCGGAGGAACAAACTGCTGCCGGTTGTTTTACCGTAATTTCAGAAATAAAATTCTAAATGTGTTGTTTTTATTTCCATGTATTTTTGGAATTGTCGTAAAAGAAAGTATTATAATGTTAAAATATTAAAGAAATTATTTTTATATTTGGAGAACATTTTTTAAATATAATTGTAAGAAGAATTTTTTCCCTGAATCTTACATTGTGTCAAATTTAAATGATTTTTTGGAACTTTGTATTGCGTCTTTTAAACCTTTTTTCTTGTACTTTTATCATAAAACTAGCTGAATACTCGTTTATTGTACGGGGTGAAAAAAAAGTAAATAATCAATAAGTTTGTATTAATCAACACTACGAAATCATACATGAAACTGTAAAACATATACAGCCAGATTCCATTTTTGATAAAAACGCAACTTCAGCGCAAAATGTGTGTTGATTCTTAAATTATATCTCTAACTTATTGGGTTCGCACAATCTTTTCCATGGTCATTACAAAGTCAGGCATTAGACACAAAGGTTTGGGATTCCAGCTGGTGAAAAAGAATACCTAAGTCGCATTTCCATATCATTTGTTACCACTATTCTACAACTTTCTCACTTTTCGAAAGATGATAGCACTACATTACTTACGTTATTACATTACATACATATCTTTTCAAGGTTCACTTGATCTGAAAAAACAAATTGCCAGAGTCTCAAGCAACGTGAAGACCTGAACTGAAAATAACCTTAATAGGGATTATATTAACTAAAGTAACTACCGTAAAAGATTTACGGGCGGACTTTTTTTTAATGTCATTATATCTTTACGGGCCTGCATTTTCTTTCACATTTTGTACCGGTCACTAGCCGCAATCAAACCATAATATTTTTTACAGTGTATTACAACAAAATTGTGATTTAATAATCAAAAAACGGACTGATATGTAAAGGATGAACTTTGTAGGCTAGATGTAAGTTAAAAAATCATCACACACATCACTCAAAATAGAAATTTATTAAATAATTATTTTGTCAAATTTATTAAAAAAAACATATCCCACTATATTTAGGTTTGATAAGCAACGCTACAAATTTCTTAGATAATAATTACCCGAAACTACTAAACAGAAAATTTAATTTTGTAATGTATATTGAAATAGCAATATATGAATACATTATTAATTTATTTACAAGGAAAATGAGAAACAGTAAAAAAAAAGCGGGTTTCTTTGAAGAAAAACAAAGATTTTCACTTCCCTGGAATAAACTTAAATTTGAAAAAAATCGTTAAACACTATTACAAATGTACTTCAGGCTCGTAAAAGATATTAAAACTTTTTCAATACGAATTTCTAAATTCATTTATGTTGATATTTTCCTGTTTTAATAAAAATTCATTGTGGTCAGTTAAAATATGTCATTATTTCTTCATATTTTTTGTTTAAGCAGCAGCAATTATTACTTTTTTAATTTGCTGCTCCACTTTCATTTATTTTAACTAATGCCACTTCAAAAAAACTTAAATTTGGTTTTATTTAAATTTATTTTCTCTTTTACATTAATAAATACGCATGTTCAACTTCACAAAAATTTGATTATGGACTTTATTTTCACATAAATACTTTTGTTATTTTTCATATTTATTGCTATTTTCATTCACGTGTACTGTATTTTATTTTTATAGAATTTTTACCAACTGCTTTCAAATTAAAACGAATTTTATGCCTTAATACAAAAATAAAAAAAGCAATAAATTTAAATTATAGAAATTATAATAAATAGTTTAATTTTGCTTGAAAATGCACTTAGTGCCTAATTAACTTTCTGCAGTTTTAATGGGTAAAATAAAAAGGTTATTTATTTCCGGAATTTAGTATAAAGGTATAATGTAACGTTTTAAACTATAAGATGTTATTGAAATTTTTTAACAAAATAATTAGGTTTCATTTTTTTAATCTCAGATTTCGAAAAGGTTCTTTTTTTCTTATTTTTTATATTTAAATATTGGTTTGTCACCCCTAGTGTGTATTCTTTTACTTTACTTTTAGATGGTATTCTACTATGCGCTAAAAGCTGAAATTACGAATTATCTCTTATAATAAGACATTTAAGTCTAAAATGTCTGCTAAATCAAAGAAACTACTTAATTATTTCAATTGCAATGAATTTAAATATCACTTATTTTTGGGAAATAATTATGGACATAAATTTTATCGTTTAAGTGGTTTAAAGTTTTAATACATGCTTGTTCACTGTTAAGAAAAGCTAAACAACAATATTGTTTAGCAATTTTTATTTTCAGACATTTTGAAAATTGTTTTTTGTGTATAATTTTAATTTTATTATTAGTGAAATAAATTTACTCCTTTTTTCACAAAATTTATAATTTTTTACACTTCTGAATAGTTTAATATATTTCAGAAAGCTTAAATTGAATAAAATCTTTTAAGGTTTTCAAAGGATATTAGATAAATTTTTTAGTCAGATAAAAAAGTAAAAGCATATATAGTTATTATTTATCAGTTTATCTTAAAACTAGAATTAAATCAATTTTAAGAATATTTCGCGTATATGATTTTTAAAAGTAAATGCTACTGGAATTTACCTTTAAAAAAATCTTAAATGCAAACTTTTGCAAAAACTGTTTTTTTTTTTAAAAATTAAAAATATATGTTTGAAAGAAACACAATTATAAGAAAAATAAATCAATTTCCTTTTATTTATGACTAGTTTACAAAATTATTTGACATCGAAAACTTTGGTAATTTAGTTACTTCCGTTGCTGAAATTTATCATTTTAAGTTTTAAACTTCGAATCGATCCAATTTTAAATTACTGCAGATATGTACTAATAGAATTACTAACTTGTTAAAATTTAATAGTAATTCTTCAGCTCATAACTAAAAGGAATGTTTCGTTTTTCAGTTAAAATTATTAGTTGTTTTCGATATTTCAAAATATTTCAACTAAACGATTTAACTTTTACATTTGTACATTTCTTTTTTAGCATTGGCAACCAAATAAAAGCTTGAATGAAAAACTAATGCCTGTTACATAATTTTAAAAAAATCTTTAATGCTTTTTCTTCGATTACAAATATCCTTGAAAGAAAAAAAATCAAATTAAAATATAATAACTCCACGTAACATGTACCTGCAAATAAATTGCTTTTCAGTAATACAACTTAATAGATTTTTCTGCGTCATTCAAAAAGTCACAAAAATCGTTACCGATACGTAACTTAGAAGAGGAAAAACAAACTCATACTGTACTCTATTTTTCTGGAAGTAATTTGAGTGATCATTACAATTTTGAAAAAATGTAATGTCATCAGCTGAAGAAAATTTTTCATTTTCATCGACATGTCTCTAGAAAAATAAATTACTTAATAAAAAATTCCAAAAACCATTAAATTATTTACATTTTTTTTCAAAAATTTCTATTGCTTTTTTTCGTGATGAATTAGCATTCTTTTTTACCCAAATAGTAAAATTTCTAAGCTAGAACATTTTTATCCTCATTAAAAATAAAGGATTAAAAGTTTGAGTCAAAAAGTAAGAGTGATAAATGATAATTTTTAATTTCTCATAAAATAATTTTTCTATTTCAGAGTTATCTATTCGTTAGAAAACAAATTCAAATATCAATTACAATTACATTATTTGAAGAAAAAAGATACTTAACTATTTTGTTAATTAAAAAAAATTTTAATTATGAATAACTGTTTTCTTCTAAAATTTAAATAACTGCAGATAAATGCAAATGTAAAAAAAATATTGTCTAGAAATTGGCCATGTTTGGAAAATTTTATCTTTAACGCAGAAAAAGACATCGTTGTTTCCTGCTGTATTTAATAACCATAAGGTATCAAAATGTTTAATTGAATTTTTTTCACTTATTTCGACCAAAATTAATACAGAATAAGGAAGAAAGTATGAAAAATATGTTTTTCAAAAATTTTGCGTCAAAAGGTTAACGCTAAGAATGTTTAATACAGTTCATCTCATAGTTTAGTCATTGATGATAAAAACAAAATGCACTAATTATGATTATTTTAATTTTTAAATCTATTGGTAATCGTATCTGGTATTTCTATAAAGAATTTTTATTTAGCATGTACCAAACAACAAAATCTCAGATTCTCTGCTTCATTTCATGGACATAAATCTAAAACTTAACGTTTTTACGTTAAGTTTCACATTTATGTGATTTTTTTTCGTCGTAAATTCTTAAGTTTACTTTCTCAGATTGACGGAATAAACTTTTTATTAGCAGATGTTTGATTTTTGAATTGCGATGCCATCCATTGCGAGCATAAAATTTTGAAATAAAATAAAATATTTCCGAGAAAAAATTTCAGAAATATTTCCGCTCATAACAAAATCGCCCATCTCTCGAATGATAAGTGGAACAACTTGAAAGAATATAGAAATTATTTTATGAAAAAATTTAAAAAATAAACTTGAAACTGAAAGACAAATTTCTTGAGCTTTATTTGATTATTTTATGATATCATAGATAAAGCTCTAAAAATAGTCGGCCAGTCACAAAACCAATAGTCATCAGTCATAAAATTTTAAGAAGGAAGAAGAAAAAATTTAACCTTTAGCAAAAATATCAAATACAGTACGGTTGAATATTTGCGATGTTTGTTCACAAAAATAGCATAATGACTGAAATGATTCTGCGTTCATGATTATCACTAACACACTGATCAAAACTATCAGAATATGATAAAATTTCCGTATTTCTGACTCTACAGGAACACCAAACTGCAAGGCAATTCTTACCGAAGCTCTTTGTTAATGACTTTTGGTAAAATTAACAACAAAGTATGAGTTTTTTTACAAAATTATTTGGTCGTAGAAGCAAAAATTTGCAAATTTTATCATGATACCTAAGAGCATGGCATAAAAAATATGAATTCTATTTATTTGGCTAAATTTGCTTTTTAGTTTTGTAATTTTTATTAAAAGTGTGGTAATAAAAACTGTAATTTTGAAAAGGCAAAACTTCCGGTAAACCTATACCATGCGAATGGAAAAACTTCAAATAAATAGTATGAATAATGTATATTTTAGTAATAAGAATGAAGTATATAATAATTAAGAAATATAAGAATTAGAAGAATGAGTATTTAGTATTATGTTTTTTTTACTAGAAATATCATCATCATAAAGTAAGGTAATTTTACCAGAATTTTTTTCACCGTGAGATCATAATTTTTTGCTGAATGGGTACTTTTTAAGCGATAGACTGAGAAATAAATGAATAAATTGGTGCGATACTAAAATAAGTTTCTCTGCATTTAGAATAGACAATAGTATGCAAAAGCTATTTGTTGACGTAGTTTTTAAAGCAATAATAATAAATGATTTTCACTAAATTTTTTTCTATCAAAATTTGTTTTTTTAGTTGATTGACATTGTTTTACTTTGAGACCTGAACTTTATTTCATATTTGAGTTCTTGGCTTTAAAGAAAACAAATTAGAGCAATTCCTTTTTTTTCGAAATTTAGTTTGAAATAGAACCTTTTAAAGTTTTTCTTCTATGATTGTTATCATTTTTCATTTTCTTCAATTTACATGTTACAAAGAAACAACTAAATAATTGCTAATTACTTTTTTATTTTTTAATATTTCTTTTCCTTATTACTGAGCAAAAATAAAAAAAATAAAAACCTTTCTTAAATAATATCAAGGATCACTAATTAAAAATATTTCTTTGTTATTTAAAATAGAAAAGTTTTACTTTTTCCTTTTGCGTTGATGATGTAAAGATTCATCTCGTTCGTAAAGTTCATTTCGTGTAAAGATTCTACGTATTTTTTTTCCAAAGAGAATCCAGCTAAAATAAGATGTTTAGAGCGTGCAAGCAATAAAAGTAATAAAACCAACTGTAATTAAGGTCACAAAATTAATATTTAAAGCTACAAGACTATCAAGTTAATGATGTATAATTTTCTTAGAATATTCCTTTAGGGGTAAAAGAGAATTATCCAAATACTCATTAAAAGCAGTTGTTTTATTATTTAATTATTCTCAGCTTTTTCTGCTACCGTAAACTTCGATGTAAAATATTAATTACTAGCGAATAGTAATTTTTTCTTTCTGCCTGTTCATCAATATAGATTTCCAGAAGTTCAAATCTTTATTAATTATTCAAAAGTTTTGACGGGGTAAATCAGATTCTTTAATAATCCTTTCAAATCGGCTTGTTTTCATTAAAGCGAAAATTTTAAAAACGAATACAAAACGTTTATTAAAAGTAAGGATTTGCAAAATGTTTTCAAACAATGCAAATTTATTTATTGAAGTTAATGAGATTTTTATCATTATTAAAGGGGGACTAAATTTAACTAAACGAGAAAACTACTTATTAAATGTTTTACTATTTTATTTTAAAACGGGAATTCATTAAAGGTGTAAGTATTGGAGAAAATTTTAAATATCCTAAGCTTTATCATTGTTGTTGACGTATGCCTGTTTAGGCAGAGGGGTACGATTGTTCTTGTTTTCCAGTGGCGCCATCTAAGGCCAAGAATTCAAGTTCTACCAGACCATACGTCGCACCCGTTTATAGGGCGGACCCATTCCTACATTCATCCACAGATCGTAATTTTGACCTGAATCAGAGAACGATCGATCTCCAATACAGTACCCCCAGAGGTATTGATTTGTTATGGGAACATGGAGGACTTTTGCGACTCGACAGATTTAACGTGCATCAATCATTTTACTACACGGGGAGTCTTCGGCCGGCGGGGTTCGAACCCACGAACTCTCGGACAAGGGCCCAGGGCCCTACCGACCAGGCTATCCCGGCCCAGTTTTATCATTAATAAATATTCAAAACAGTACTCCTGTAACAGACAGTTTGACTATTCTAGGAAGTAATAGAATTTACATCTGACCCCACAGGATCAAGACCAGCAGCTCGTCAGTGGCAATGATACTAGCATTGTGTGCCAGCCGCCTTTACTTCTCAGACAAGCTGGTTCCAATAGAACTGAAACTAGGTGGGCTTTAATCTGTCACAATAGTTTCAACACTGTCCTTTGACAATGAAAGCTACAATATTTACAGGTTTCAATAACTATTAAAAAAATTCACCATTTGATTTACTTAACTTATATGAAGAAATTGAAAACGGAATTTTCGTTTATCTTTCTTCGTAATTTTGTAAATTCAATCCCAAATCGGAATACAAGTTATTGGATTTTTGTATCGAATAAAACTTACAATGAAACTAAATACATTTGTCTTAACTAAGTTGTTAATCAAGCAAATTTCTTTTCTTAGATAATCAGATTAAAATTTCTGTGCTTTGAGGTACAAGAATTTTTTCCAGTGCTCCAAGGTACTGGAAATTTAACCCAGATTTAATTTTTTGGAACAATTTAGGGAAAAAAATTGTAGAAATAGCTGGAAAATAACCTGCCTGTTGCGTAACCTGCCTAATTACGATGCAGAAAATATATCCCATCTCTTTTTGCTTCGATCTTGTTTCAGATATTTAAAATTTAATGAAGCAAAAATATTATACGGCACATAGCTTTCATTTATATAAAAAAGATGCTGAACAATGGTATACTGAAAAAGATTCCTAATCAGATTATGTTAAAAAGCACAAGTACTCAGGGTGCTGGTACTTTTGTACCGTAAAATCCATTTTCACAAGAATATGTTGCGGAACGAAACAAATCTGATATACCGTTTTTTTTTTTCAGTAATAATTACAGCAAAATCACTGAACCACTCTAATTAAATAAATATTATAGTAAAAATTTCGGCATAATATATTACGGTATAAAGAATTTTGAGGCAAAATGGATTTTACCGACTGATTTTTTGTATTGCAATCGGTAATATATATTTTATATTTCAATTTGAATCGAATATTTTCCCAGTGTACCTATCTGGTTATGACGCAGAAAAAGATTTTGTAAATATCTGTCTTTCCTTTCTCTTTTTATTTTGATCTACAGTCATATTTTTAGATGTTAATGTGCCAAAATTATACTAATTTTATTTATGCACATAACTGTTTTACATTGGTAGTCTAAGATTAAATAAAATAAAAAAAATCAGTATACATGTTAATGCTATATGATAAATGCAATAAATAATAATATTAGAAATAAAGCTAGTATAAATAATTTCATAATAAATAAATGATTTCACCATCTATTAATGGTTTTTTATTCATTCAAGCCATGCATTAAATTTTGTCTGCATTTTTTTAGCCATTGTAAAAACTAGTAAACTGATTTTGGTAAGTAATTGTTTTATATACTTTGATATTTAGAAAAGTTTAAAATGTAAAAAGCAAATATGGAATTAAAAAAATTTTTAACGAATTTTTTAAAATTGAATGAAAATATACTTTGAACACTAGTAAAACTTTTCATAGCTTTGATTTCTGGGGGGGGGGGGGTTGGAATATTTAACATTTATTTATAAAAATAATAAAGTTTTAATTTGCTTTCTTTTTCTTCCAATGAAACTTTTACTAAATCTTTAAAATTCCAAAAAGAAAGATTCAATAAGCGATGCATAAGCGAACTAATATGCGTCTGAAAAGTATATTTAACATTTATATATGTGTTAAAGTATATTTGATACAATTATTTAGATTAAATATAATCAAAACTATGAAACTAAAACTAATTTTAAAATAATAAATTCTCCAAAAAATATTTTATCCTTCCATATTTAAAAAGATTTATTGTTTAAAGAATGCTGATGCAATATTGTTACCAAGAACTATATTAATTAATTTATTTAAAGAATTTCGTCAAATTGAATTTGATGAAATAACTGTTATTTTTGTGCAATTGCTTTTCTTTTGTATAAAGTTCACATGTTATTGTAATCTAATTTATCATAATTCAAACAAATAGTTTAAAATACTTCTGTTGCTGACAAAACGCATTTTTACGCGTTTGTGTTTGTATGATCTAGAATGTGTTTTTAGACGCAAAAAAGTTGATATTCCCTACACTAGTTCAGTGCCTCGAGTATTTAATCTTTCAATATAAATTTCAGTTCATTTATAACTGCTTTTTTTCTAACAAACAAAATACCATTTTAAAAACGGAACGTTTAACCAGTCTTTCGAAATACTTTGAGATGATTTCAAAAAATTATTCGAAGAAGATGTTAAGCTCTAAACTCGCACCGTTATCATTAGATGAGTTCAAATGACGTAGCAAGAATTAAACAAAAGTTAAAAACCGAGATAAAAAAAATGCGCAAATGAAAACTTCATAAATAGAGAAATATATTTAGATTGAGTAACATAGTCGATGTCACATGCCTTAGTTCTTGTTGAGGTAGAAAACAGGAGTTTTATGGCAAATTTCCTCTAATTTTTTAAAAACTGTCTTCTCTTATTCAATACAAACATTAAATTGACTTTTTGTATTGTAAAAATCGTAAGCTGCAGCATTGCTTCCCCCAAGATATAAAACACGAAAGATATTATTCATAAATGTAATAATATTCACTGCATTAAATTAGACGCATTTTAATAGAGTCAGTAAATATTTTAATTTTTATATCATAAATGTGTATAAACCATTACTTATTCTATTCCATTATTGCTTTTATTAAAAGCAAATGATAGCTTTAATTTTTCTGATTATGCTAGGTATATTAACTTATTTAGGAGCAAAAAAATATCAAGGCATTTTTGGAACATGTTATTTCATTCATTCTTTTCATAAGAAACTTTCTCTTTCATTAGAATTATGATGAAGCTAATTCATTAGACTTCGTGAAGCTTTCATAGCCTTATTCAATTACAATCTTTGGAGATGAATATTTCGTAATTAAATTTTGAAACTTCGGAATATTTTAGTTCAGCGAGTAAGGAATGTAATATGGCTTTCATCAAAAACTCTACGTTTAGTACACCTAACTAATAATTGATTCTAATTCTAACTAATACTAGCAATTAGAAAAAAAATGTGTGTTTATGAAAAATACTTTAAATTATTTAAATTACACTTAATTTAGATTCCATGCGTATTATCTTAAAATTTGGTATTTTAAATAACGTCAATAAACTTCATAATTATCATAAATACCATCTGATTTTTTTCTCACCGATAAAATATCTTATACAAGTAAATAAAATACAGACACTCATAATTTTGTAATAAGGTACTTCGATACTTGGGAGTCGTTTTTATCTGAGGATCACGAATCCTAATTCGTCAAAAAAAAAGGTATGTTTTTTCAAATTAAGTACACTTTTTGTGTTTGTTTCAGTAATTTAATATACAGTCTGTACTAATTAATTAACTTTTTTAAAGTTAGACCATGGAACCAATAAGATTGAGTCTTAGTACGTAAAAATCCGACCTTTAGGTAAAAACTTATTTTAGTGTTCCTTTTTTATTTTGCATGCTGTACAGCATATATGATTTATATTTATCTATAGACTAAATGATAATATTATATAAAAGGATATTTGTTCAGTTTGAGTGTAAATTAAAGAAAACTGCAGCTTAACTACATAAAAACATATTTTTATGTGAAATTAAATTATAAATTTTTTTTTAAAAAAATAATCAAACATCTTAGAAACGAAACTGCAACAACCCAAACTTAAAAGACTTGCATTTTTCAAATAAATTTAATGTTTTCAGCGTAGGATTATATTTCAAACCTTTAATAAATTGAATAATTTTTCTTAAAATGCGCAATCTAAGTTTTCCGCTTCTTATTATACATCATTAATTAATAGCCATAAATTTCTAACCTTAAAATAGATCGATATTAATTAATTTAATACTTATTTTCGACACTATACTTTAGAAGTTTTATACTTTAAGTATAAATCTTTAATTAAATTTTTATTGATCATGCTTGCATGGAACTTAATTGATTAAAAAAGAATATTTCTGCCAGCGATTGGACAGAATACATTAACACATTAATAAATTAATTAATAAAAAGCTTTTAGATAAGAGTTAAATCATTAATGAAAACTTTGTAGACAATATAACAAAGATGAACAGAGAAGAATGAATAAAAATACGAAAAAATTCAACTTTAGAGAGAGTTTTATTTTATAGACAAGAACAATAAATGTAAGTTTATTTTTATATTTATCACTAACAAACTACGTAAAATGCTTATATCAGTGATAAAATTTATTTAATAGGATGTACGTTATAATAACAAAGTTTCATATTATTCGAAAGTTACTATAAAAGTCGAGAAAGTCCAACTTAAAAATTGAACGGAAAACAATTTGCGAAACTACCTTGGGAGAAATTACCACATTTCCTTAAATATTTCATTCGGAAATTGGATCCTTTAAATTTTACGTTTGTATTTACGACTTTTTCATTTCAATAGCTGTTTGAGATTCTAGAACATTTTTTGCAGTCTTTCGACCTTTCTAAGCAATCAACATGGTTTATTTTTATATGCCTAGAAGTTATTTATCTAGAAAACTTTTCGTAGATAATAACGTCAAAATAAATCCCTTGGAAATTTCCGTCGTTGAAAAACCGTTTTGTCAAGTTATGGTTTGCCTGAAAACTTTCTTTAAAAGGAAACTTTCTGAAGCTGTTTTTCTCATAGAATTTTACATCGTTTTAGGCCAACTTAAAATAAAACTTAACATTCAAACCTGACTATCCGCAATTGGTTTTCGGAAATTTTTTGTACCACTGCAATATATGATTCAATTAAATGGTATAAATATTTTATGCATATTGTTTCATATTGTATGCATATTGTGAATTTTAAAGATTAAAAACTTTAAAATTAAAAGAAACGTAGTAAAATCAGGACAGTATGTTTTTTAATTTTTTAAAGAGTTTCGTTTGGAAGTTAAGAATTAGTAACGTTAAGATAAGTGTACTTAGTGTGCTGCTCGTAGATATTGTTGACTTTTAGATTGTAAATTGTTTTGACTCTGCATTCATGTTTTTTTTACACTTAATTTTTAATAAGAAACAAGGTTGAAAATTAAAACTAGATTTCAAATACTGCAAAAGTTATTGTTTTATTTTCTGAAGCAATTTAATACTCAAAAGTACTTCAAAATATTTATAAAAATCCACTATTATAAATATCCACTATTTTCTTTTTCAAAATAGAAACTATTTATTTTTATAAATAGTTTCTATAAAAAATCCACTATTAATAGAAATTATTCATAAAAAACCCCTTTAATGGAACAAATTTCGATTTATAACAAATTCAATAAGCATTTTATTATTGTTTATTCAACATCTATTAAATTATTGGGAATTTAATTGGGATTAAGTAATTGGGTAATAAATTATTATGTATGCAATAATTTATTAAATTTGGAAGAAATCGTGATTGGTTGATCCATTTCTAATTTTTTTCTTCAAATTATCTAAATTTGATTTTTTTTACTAGATACAACGTATAATCCCCACTATTAAAGATTTTTTAAAAATTATATTGTGTTGTTTTTTCGATCTACATTTAAAAAAAACCTTTTTCTATCTACATTAAAAAAACAATGGGCTGACTTATCTGGGGTTAGGACACTATGGACCACCTCATAGGGAGCGTTGGACCTAGTAACAAAAAATATTCAAGAAAAAAAGATAAATATTATAAAATGCAGTAATTGTATTATTTCTTGTATCTAAAATGAAAAATGCATTTTGATGATGAAAATTTTTTAAAAAATATGTCTTCAAATGTAAAATAAAAAGATAATTCTTGTCATTGCACACAACTGAAAATTTTTTTGACACTTTCCAAAACTGATTGTTGTTGCAAAAATAAACAAGTCATAATAAATTAAAATACTTCGTATCAAATTAAAATTATATTAGAAAGATTACAAATTTATAGTATAATGAGTAAATTTTAGTAATTTAGATATATGATATCAGTTTCAAAATGCCTTTTTTGTCCAATTATCTTGAGAACTGAATTCTAAATTTTGTTATAGCTTAATAAAAGGTTAAAAACTATATTTCTGACACATTTTATTAGTGAATGTGAATAAAATTAATTAAGTGTACATGTTGTGAAAAAAAATTCTTATTCGTAGACAACATAAATTCAAAGTAATTTTTTAAATATTTTGTATAAATTATTTGCTTGCCTTCATTTTCCAAAATTTTATTCTTCTTCATTTCATATTTTTGTAGCTAGTATTTAAAAAAAATCATATTTGAAAAATGTCCTACTTTTAAAAAAATATAAAAAAATGTAAATAATTATTAAGAGAACGTAACTGTATAATTCTATAAGATAATTACTACACTGCCTAAAATAAAGTACTTCAGTATTATTAAGAATTTGGAACAATTACATACTCATATAAAGACGTTATTAAATATTCTTATACGAATTACTCCATGAAAAAAGAAAAGAAAAACTATGAAGATAATTTAATTAAAAATATTTAAGTAGAAGTTATAAAATATAAAACTCACTTGTATTCATTCTATTATGGCGTTAAAATGTTTAATGAGGCATGTCATTTATATGACTATGTTTTACATTCAACATAAAAATAAGATTAAGAAAACGAAGAATGGAGATAGATTAAAATGTTTAGAACAAGTCGTATTTTTTCTTTCGATGCTATGAATGGTTTATTCCTTTAAGCACTCAATATCTTTTGTGAAAAATATATTTAAGCACTTTATAAATCTGAAATAAAGCGAAATATCAAACGATAAATTATAGGAAAATGTATTAACTTAATTGAAAGAAAGAAAAAAAAAGGAAAACGATATTTTCGTGCAAGAAGTTAAAGTTATTACCCAAAAGAACACAATATTTTCCATGCGTCATTCCCAATATTACAATATATACTCCTTTTTACAATTCACGTTGATTTTGATCATTAAATTTTTTTTTAATTTTGAATTTTTTTAAAAATTTTATTTCTATCACGTGATCATAAAAACGATTGAATGATGACGAAATGATTAAAGATATCGTACATTCACGTGAAGAAGACGAGAAGCTACTTCAAAACGAGGAGCTAGTCCAGCTTCTCCGTTCTCTCCTACCTGAAAACAAGACATAGAGACTTTACCCTTCCCACCAAGCCACAACTACAGCCAAGCCATCATCACCTTTTTGATAAAGACATTATTCCAGGCACCTACGGGCACTATCTTCGATGAAGCAGAGAAGTGTCCGCTTCGCGGACAGGTACTGCGTAAATAACTTCAGTTCAAGTTCAAGAAGACGAAGACAACCAATTATAGCCGGTGGCTAGGAACTAATAACCACGCATATGACCTATGACGTCAGCACCAGTTAATCTTTATCAGCAATATGGAATATTAAAGTTGAGCTAAGTTTCTCTACAAAACAAAAAATGCTAAATAACGTTAAGTTAATTGAGTACAGAGCCGTACAGTGCAGCAAACTTGTTGAAATATAGTTCTTTTGAGTGTGCTTCTTTTACATAATTTAAATTTATTATTTGTTTACGTATTGTACTGTAACCGTCTTATATTTTTGTTTTATGTACCTGGCAACTTCAATGCATAATAAGTTTGTTTATGTTCTACATGGCTTCGTGCCTGTCTTTGTGTAAACATATAGTTGTAGAATTGAGATTTTTGTGAAAGAATATAGAATGTGTCACTTAAGAGAATTGATACTTGACGAGCTTGTCTTTCTCGAAATGGAAGGGAAAGAACAGTCGGAGAACAGAGATAACTTCTCAAATTTATATGTAGAGTTTTTTTAAATTTATTTTATTTTTTTTTCTTTGTCGTGTCCATGGACAATTAAATGGCCTCGTGTGCCTTCAAAACTGCATCCGCTAGCTCCAACACATCATTACTGTGGAGGATCTCACGAAGTTCTGAAGCCAGTGGCACCATACCCAGTTGTAAAACATACGGGGTAAGGGCTGGGCACTCGAGAATGTGATCCGGGGTAAGTTGGATATAAGTGCAGTTCTTGCAGGGAATATAAGTTCTATATGTAGAGTTAAAATCTACAAACAATTCAAAAATTTCAAATTAGGGCTTTACTGTAGTTAAATGTAAATATATCTTTATGTATTTTTATTTATATAAATTTTTTACAACACATAAGAAGTAAAAAAAAATTTCCCAGAGAATAGTATTAAAACTTTTTTCTAGATCCTAAAACATTTAGCTCTATTAAAAAATTTTTAAAATATACAAATGCAATTATTTAATACAATTTTTAACTAAGAAAAAATATAGCTTTCTTGACTTTTCAAAGGAAAAAAAGCCATAGAAAGCATAAGGAAAAACAGATGAGCTTATTTTATCGTTTGCCTAAAATTTAAACTGAAAAAGACCTTTAAAATGAGGTTATAATGCGGGTGAAACCCTTAATGGAAAATTCTGTTTTGCATTAGTAATGAAAAACATAAGGAGCAGAAAAACTGAGTTCAGCTGAACCCGGAGTTATTGCATATTATTTTATAAATATCAAATTACGAACATATTATGGTAGGATTAGCAGATGCGATGGGAAGAGGAAGTCTATGCTGACATAATTCATTTGCAATTTAATATTTTGAAGATTCCATATATTTTAAATATAATACATTTTAAAGATTCCAAATATTTTGAATGCAATATTTTGAAGATTCCACATACTTTGAATTTAATATTTTGAATATTCCATATATTTTGAAGATTCCATATATTTTGAAGATTCCATATATTTTGAAGATTCCATATATTTTGAATATAACATTTTGAAGATTTCATATATTTTGAATATAATATTTTGAAGATTCCATATACTTTGAATATAACATTTTAAAGATTCCATATACTTTGAATATAACATTTTGAAGATTCCATATACTTTGAATATAACATTTTGAAGATTCCATATACAGTCAATTCGCTATAACTCGAAGTACGATAACTCGAATATTACTATAACTCGATTTTTTTATGAGGTCCCGACCCTTTTATCTTCAATTTCATGTTAATTATTCTCGATTACTCGAATTTTACTCCCTTTAACTCGATTTTTTTTTTGATCTTTTCAAGCAAGAAAAAAAACCTAGGAGCTGATATCTTGTCCCTTCCTTTGCAACACACACACAATGTCTTTCGCACTCTTCATGGAGAAGATAAAGCTGTCCCTCTTGAAGTATGTGAACAGTGGTTAAGCGAAACGTTACCAAATTTACTTCAAGGATACAGTTAAAATGATGTTTTCAATATTGATGAAATGGGTTTATTTTTTAAATGTCTTCCAAATAAGACTATGATGTTTAAGGATGAAAACTGCTCAGGGGGTAAAATGAGCAAGGAACGTTTGACTGTCCTAGTTGGAGGAAATGCGTCTGGGACAGTGAAATTGCCCTTACTTGCTATCGGAAAATACCGAAATCCCCGATGTTTCAAGAATGTAAAAACGTATCCTTTGGATTACAAGTCTAACAAAAAGTTTTGGATGACATCAATATTATTTGAAGACTATGTAAGAAAATTGGATCGGAAATTCTTCGCTAAGAAAAGGAAACTAATACTCTTTATGGATTAATGCACAGCGCATAGTGATCTACCTAATTTGAAAGCAGTAAACTTGCTGTTTCGCCCGCCAAACACAACAGCAAAGTTGCAGTCGATGGACCAGGGTATCATAAAGTGCTTCAGTCTTATCGTAAATGGCTTGTCAGAAAAATGATCTTAAATATTGTAAGCATTTAGAAGATTTGTAATTAATAAGCATTAATTAAATAATCCGACAATATTTTGAAAGTCCAAAACCGAAACTAACGGTAAGTCGAACTTCCGATATGTCGAAGTTTTTCGTCAGTCCTATCAGATTCGAGTTATCGCGAATTCACTGTATTTTGAATATAATATTTTGAAGATTCCATATACTTTGAATGTAACATTTTGAAGATTCCTTATATTTTGAATATAATATTTTGAAGATTCCATATACTTTGAATATGATAGTTTGAAGATTCCATAAAAAAATTCCATATTTCTAATTTTTTTAGTTTACTGAATTCACTTTTTCTACTCTCCCTAAATTTTCAATTACTAATACATTTGAAAGAGAATCAGCCATGAAAGTTTTTTTCGCTAAAGGGCGTCTTTTTAAAAGTACCTAGCAATCGGATTTTAAACTATGTTCTCATGTAACTAGATCTATGCCTTTATCTATCGTTATAAATGGATGCCTTCAAGTGACGTCATCATATGTAAATCGTGGCATTTGACGATTCAGAAGCCAAACAGTTATCCGATTGAATCTGATTTAAATCTCGTGGCTATGCATAATCACTTCCCTTCTTCTCAAATAGCAAGTACCCAATCGATAACAGCAATAAATAACAGACAGAATTGTGAGAATTTAATATGGATAGTTTGCAAGAAAGGTAATAAGTGCATCACGTGTGCTGTTTCATATTTCTAAACGCATCACCTAGTTCAGCATAAAATTGGTACAACAGTCTTTAATATAAAACAGAGCTTGAACATTTTCTTTTAAGCTTGCATGTTGCTTTTTTTCTCAAGAATTAGTCAATGTCTTTTAAAGATTGGGAGTTCATTGCAAACAAGATTAAATGGAGGTAATTTCGCCTTTTTCCTTTTAATTTTACTGAAAAAAGGAATAATAGGTTTTTAAATTATGTTCTCATATTACTCGATCTATGCTTTTATCCATCCTTATAAATTTGATACCTGCAAGTGACGTCATCGCGGCATTTGTGGTTCAGAAGCCAATTAAATTCGACACACACGTGTCACGTCACTTACAGCTATCCAATTAAGTCTGATTTAAATCGCATGACTTGGCATAATCACTTCTTCTTGATTTCCAAGTACCCAATTGCCGGAATTAAAGACAGCAGAAAATAATAGACCGAATTTCAAGACTAAAATATGGATAGTTTGTAAGAACGGCAACGGGTCCATCACTTGTGCTATTTCCTATTTATATTCAGTTAAACTTGTTCACCAAGTTTAGTATAAAATTGATATAATAATTTTTGAAAAAAAAAAGATATTGCTACAACATTGTTTTTTTTCCCAAGAATTATTCAATGTCTTTTAAAGCTTAGGAATTCATAGCTAACAAGATGCAAATTAAATAGAGATAATTAGATTTTTTCCCTTTTTATCGCTCTGGAGAAATGAGTTATTCAGCTATAAAGAACGAAATTCAACTCAACACAATTAACTAGAGTTATTTATGACAACTGAACTTTTAACATTTATGCTAATATTATATCTACATTTACTTCGTATCAAATTCAATTCTAAATTTAAGTAATGATAGTGAAACTATAATAGGGTAAAACATTTTAAATGTATATTGATAATAGATGTAGCTAATTATTAACTGCATCGCAGACGAGGTCGTCGAAACATAATGATTACCTTCTACGACAAGAAATTCCTTAATTACACTAAAATTAATTCAAAGTTACAAATTAGTTAGAGTTTGATGTTTTCACATTCAACATAGCAATGTACATTACTCAGTTTTATAATTATTTTTTGTCTGTCATTATAATGATTCCCGTCTATACAGGGAGAACATATTTAAATATTTCTATACTTGTTGTTTCTAATGCCACTTGTCAATATCAGCTAGCCTGCTTTTTGAAAGCAGTCGAATTTAACGCAAATTATGCATTTTATGTTTTTTATTGGTCCCATCTATGGCTAAGAATACGACTTCAGCCACACGTACGTCACTGCCCGTTTTAAGGGTGGACCCATTCATACATCCATTCATTCATCCACGGATCGTAGTTTTCATCTGAACCAGAAAACGATCAATCTCCAATTCAGGTAATTCAGGTAATCTCCGATTATGGGAACATGGAGAACTTTGAGACCCGACAGATTTAATGTGCATCAGATTTAATGTTTACTATACGAAGAGTCTTCGGCCGGTGGGGATTGAACTCACGACCTCTTGGACATAGACCCAACGCTCTGCCAACCAGGCTATCCCGGCTTAATAAGTGCATCGCAGATGAGGCATTTACAGTGCATCGCGATGCATTTACATACATTTAATACCTAATTAGAAACTGGGTAGTTAACATGTTAGCCGAAATATTAGGGATGTTTCTTTATAATTAGAAATTTATTAGACATCTTTAAAATTAACCTGACGTTATACTGCATCTAAAAGAATTTAAGCACCAAATTTTATTTCACGAAATTATAAGCTTTTTTTATCTTCCAAAAAATATAGCTCATAAATTGAATGAATAATATCAAGAAACTGAAGCGGTAAGATATTACTTTCACTATCAGGGTGCGTAGTCAAATCTTTCAACAAAAAATAAGCACCTTTTAAGTACTTTTTAAGCACTATATACATTAACAAAATACAAAATAATTTTCAAAGACTTTACATGATCATGATAAAATAATTAGTTTTTGACAAAGAACTCTTTTCTTGATTATATTAGCCATTACAAAGTGATCAAGAGACTTTCCAGTCCAATTTCAGGGGGTGGAAAATGAAGCTTGAAATTGAGAATATCTTGCAAAATGCAACAGAGTTGCACATGAGAGTGCAATAATCTCACCGAACCCAGATCACTATACGCACATGCAGACTCGCAAGTATTTCATCACACCACTAAAATTATTGGCGCTTTCATACGCTGGGGACTGAAGGTGCACTGAAATAGATTGCGGTTGAATGAATAGCTAAAACGTTGAAAAGCGAGGTTTTGCATAATACGTGGCTAAAATTGACACTTTTTAAAAACACCCAATGAAAAAAGCACCTTTAAGGGCTTTTAAAAAACGAAAATCGAAAATAAGCACCTTTAAGCGCTTTTTAAAAGCGCTACGCACTATGACTATACTACTTAAAAAATTCATTCGCTTCGAAAATGTACAGATTGGATAAAACAGTCGGTATGTTTCAAGTGCTTAAAAATAGGGGCCTATTCTCCGAAATTGCCTATGTGAAGGAGTAAAAAACAAATGTGATTTTAAATATAAAAATCAAAGATGTCGACGAACAATGTAAAATAAAGGCGAGAACAAAATTTAGAATTAAATGTAGAGTAAAAGAGCACGGTAGATATGTCCGTTATCAAAAACATGAGAAATGATCATTAGCGGCACATTGTTGGAATATTGGGTGCAAATTCAAGTTTGACTATGTCAAAATAATTTCTACCCCAGTCATATCACCTCATCTTGATGCCCTGGAATCCTGGTTTATTCATATGAATGCTGATTATCTTGTTAATGACATTAGTTCCTCACCACCTCTCCATAGCGCGTGGAAATGCATTATACCCTGATTTGACACTTTCAGTCACAGTGGTTTTTGTTGTTCTGCCTTTTCATCTTCATTTTTATTCTTTCTCGGCAACTGATGTATTCGAGTTTTCTTTTTTTCTTACCTTTATTTCCTATTTTTTTATTTAAAACTTCACGTTTTATATTTCAGATTACTTTTGTTTCCTCTATTTCTTGTCTTGAAAATGGGACCGTATTTTTGAGCACTTAAAACATGTCGACTGTTATTTCGAAACTATGTATTTTTGAAATGAACTGTATATTTTTAAAACAACGTTTTTTAATCATGTAATATAGCTCGTCATAATAATTATATTAATTTTTTAATTGAATAATCATGTAGAAATTGAAATTCAAAAACAACGAAAAAATTCGAATCTTATATAATTAGTAATATGCAATAAAAAATAGCAAAAGGCAAAATGAACACATTATTTATCAAACT